>NC_058524.1:61532791-62157791 GCF_904849725.1 Hordeum vulgare subsp. vulgare
TCTTTACGTAGTATACGTTTCAAAAATTTTAAATATTTTTACTTGCTGGTTTAACAGAAACAATTTCTGCCTTAGTTAGGTGAAGTGAATTCTTTCGCTTTATGCCATAGCTACTTTACGCTTGTGATGTTATTTTACTTGTTGATGATTGTAGTGCTTATGGTGTGTATTTGTTTGTATCGGTAGATCACCTGGAGTGCGAAGCTTGTTACTTAGAAGCGCTCGATCAAGACAACTATCATCAAGGCAAGTCATGTTGATCATATTGTTCGCCTATGTTTTCTATGCATGGTAGTTTCACCCTTCTTTGCCCCATTGCATGCTCTGTAGGTACTTGGAAATTATAGTTATAGGTTGTAGTATCATGTGGTAGGCACACAACAACCCCGTTACTTGGCCCGGGACGACAAATTTCATATTGCTATGCTTGAGTAGACGGGATTCTAGTTGAGTGCATAACACGAGTGATGCGAGGATAATTAAATAACCAAGACCGGTTAAGTCAAGATTTTCAAGACCTCGTGAAGCAATGCAACTCTGGGTGAAGGACGGTTTGACGGGCTCCCTGGAGAAACCAGTGGACGACCCCGGGATGCTTGGAGACGTGTCATGACATCTTGCGGAAAGCTTCACCCAGGCTCGAAGAGACGGACGGAGGCTTCAAGACCCAAGGCTTACCTGCACAACCACAAGTCATTATGGGCTCTGGCTTGGTTGGACAGCGCGGTGACTCTGGACAGGCGGTGCTCGCAGATGTAGAAGAACGGTAGGATTGGATGGGCACCGACAGGGATTCATAGGGACCCGTTGAAAGACCATGTTTTGATCATCCAGTCTTCAAACACCCTGAAGTGCGAGGACATACTCGGAGGCAATCAAATCTTGTGGGGAACGTGTGCAAAACTCTGCAGAGTACCCAAACCTAATCGATTAGTCGTGTGCACGGTCGTGGACAACTTGAGCCGAAGGCATTGAAATTATCCTGAACTCTCAACACAATTTAATAATGATGTGGGAATTATCAACAACTCGGGTACGAGAATTGGTTGGCGGAACCATCTCGTTAACAACAAACAATGTAGTAATATTTTGCTTTCATCCCCCTCTTGTTGTAGGAGAAAATTTGCTTTATGCTAAAACTTATAGCCCCACCTGCCATATATATATGCATGTAGAAATAGTTGGTTATCATTTTCCCCTCTCTTTGATGACTTGCCGGCATATTCCATATGCTGACCTACACGACTGCAACGTATCATGTTGCAAAGTACTTTTCCGACCAGGAGTGAGGCTACGATCTACGCTCAGCGACATGCCCTGGAGTCGGATGGACTCGTCTACCTGATGCTTCCGCTAGTCTTTGTTAGATATCTCATGAGATGGCCTTCAGCCACTTTATTGTAATTCATTATTGTAATAAAGTACTCGATATGAGATTTCGATTAATAAAGCTGTGTGATTGAACTCTTGATATATACATTGATGTACTGAGTGTGTACCAGCATGATCTTGGGATGGTACGGAAACACCAACGGCTTGACTCATATTGAGTCGGGTCACTACAGCGACGTAACTTCTAGGAATGGAAAAGCCTTTTTTCTTATGTCTATAAATCCTCTATTTCCTCTTCTGATCATTTCTGACTTCTCTCCGATTTTTCCAATGTTTTAGATGGCCACCTTCATCCCCGTTAAGTTCACGGAGTTTTGCCAGCCCGGCGCCACTATGCCTTTCGGAAAGGAGCTGATGCAGATCACCAAGGACTTGAGGATTGCTCTGCCGACTATCACAGGGAAGCCTACTTCGTCTTACCCGGAGGATTCACGCTACAGGATTGAGGTGCATGTTCCCGGAAGGACATTCGAGCCGCGCACTGAGCCTGTGGACTTCAAGTTCATCGCACCCAACTGGATTCTCGGAAGGGACATGGCGGTCCATTGTGCACTCGGACGTATCAAGGAAGTGTACAGAGGCTGCCCTATTTCACCGGACCTATTCATGGTATCCCGGAGAGGAGAAGATGGAGAAATCATCTCAAGCAAGACCAAGGACGCTCTCCTGTCCTATGCCTAGACCTTGGAGAAGCACAACGGGACTCTGGAGCATCGTGTGATCAAGGACGCCAGGAAGATCAAGCAACTGTCGCTCCACGAACTCGAACTCGAAGAAGCAGCCCGGGAAGCCCACTATGAGCACGAATTGGAGGTGAAGGACTTCCTGGAGAGGATCGAGAAGCTGAAGACTCGTGTCGCATACCTGGAGGAAGAAATGGACATGGGCGAGAACCTTCATCCCGAAGGAGACGTAGCCCCCCTTGATCAGCAATGAGGAGGACTATGAAGAAAGCTCCACCGAAGGACCCACCACCATGCTTTTTTGATGAGGACACTTAGACTAGTCCACCAAATTTATCTTATCGTTAAACGCTTAGGCCGATGTTTAGGTTATCTAATTTTGTATCCCCGTGTGTGAACCTTTTGTGATGGTATTGAATAAAATGTGTGGTGTGATACTTGTTTGTTGCATTTCATATGGGTAGTGTAATTACTCTTTATTCCATTGTTCTATGCTAATCTCACCCCTCTACAAACACCAGATGCCTCCGAGACGTGCCCCTGCTTCCAACTTCCCGCGGAGCTCACTCAGTTGATTCAGCAACAGAATACCCTGATGCAGCTGATCATCGAGAACCAGAACAATAACAACAACCATCATCCACCCGAGACCGACAATCTCACCCGTTTCCTGAGGTTGAACCCTCCGACTTTCTCCAGCAGCATTGAGCCCATTGTGGCAGATGATTGGCTCCGCAAGATGGAGCAGGAACTAATCACTGCTGGATGTACTGAAGCTGAGAAGGTGCACTTTGCCGCGCATCAACTTGAAGGCCCTGCAATTGCATGGTGGGAGAACTACACCACCACATACCCCATTGCTGGAGTCACTTGGGAGCAGTTCAAGCAAGCCTTCCGCACCGCACATGTCTCAGCTGGTGCAATGAGTCTGAAGAAGCGTGAGTTTCGCAACTTACGCCACGGAAATCGCTCTGTGGCTCAGTATGTCGATGAATTCAGCATGCTCGCCCGTTATGCACCTGGAGATGTGGCCGATGATGCGGCCAAGCAGGAAAAGTTCTTGGAGGGACTCAATGATGAGCTGAGCATTCAGCTGACTGTAGCCAACTTCAACAACTACCAGGAGCTGGTAGATAAGGCCCTCATCTTGGAGGGGAAACATCAGCAGACGGAGAACCGCAAGCGGAAGTATGGCAATGGAAAGTTCAACTCCGGCACTCAGCAGAAGCCTCGCTACACCCCCTATTCAGGGAATACCGGGACTGGATCCGGTAAGTCCGGAGGACACGTCGAGCATAACCACCCAGTGCACAACCATGGAGGCCACAACCATGGAGGAAATGGGAACCACCGCAACAACAGCAACTTAAAGAATGGTGGTACCGGCACTCAGCATCATTCAGCTCTAGCCCAGAAGGATCTGAATCACATCACCTGCTTCAAGTGTCAGAAGACGGGACACTATGCCACTGAATGTCCCCAGAAGAAGCAGGGAAATGGAAACGGCAACGACAACTCAGCAGCAAAGAAGCCCAATCTTTTTCCTCGAGCTCAGGTGAATCACATTGATGTTGAAGAGGTCTATGATCACCCCGATACTGTGGTTGGTAAGTTTTTGCTAAATTCACGTCCAGTATTGGTACTTTTTGATTTTGGTGCAACGCATTCATTCATATCAAGGGTAGTTGTGGAAAAGTATAGTTTGCCAACTAGAACCCTCAGCCAGCCTATTAAGGTCAGTTCCCCAGGAGGCATGATGACAGCCAGGATAGGATGCCATGCTTTGAGTCTCAACATCGGGAACCATAAGTTTCCCACCGACCTCATCGTATTAGAGTCTCAGGGATTGGATGCAATCCTAGGCATGGATTGGTTGGCCAAGTATGAAGGGAATATTGATTGTCCCCTTAATTCTATTTTGCTCACCACCCCCGAGCAAAAGCGGATTAAGTACGTATTCCAGCGCCCGACACGGAGTAAACGAGTAAACTCCCTCATGGGAGTAGTCCAGGAGGAAGTACCGATTGTCCAAGAATACCCACATGTATTTCCGGAGGAATAGACGGGCATGCCACCGGATAGAGAGATTGAGTTTCTGATTGAGCTATTACCCGGAACAGCCCCGATATCCAAGAGACCCTATCGGATGCCCGCAAATGACTTGGTAGAAATCAAGAAGCAAATTAAGGAGTTGTTGGACAAAGGGTATATTCACCCAAGTTCTTCACCTTGGGGAGCCCCAGTGCTCTTGGTTGAAAAGAAGGATAAGTCCTTGAGAATGGTTGTCGATTATCATGCATTGAACGAGGTGACCATCAAGAACAAGTATCCCTTGCCGATGATCAATGATCTATTTGACCAATTAGTTGGAGCCCGAGTGTTCTCCAAGATCGATCTTCGATCCGGGTATCATCAGCTGAAAATTCGTGAACAAGATATACCCAAGACAACTTTCACCACTCGGTATGGTCTGTATGAGTACACGGTCATGTCGTTTGGACTGACTAATGCTCCGTCATATTTTATGAATCTGATGAACAAGGTATTTATGGAATACTTGGACAAGTTTGTCGTGGTGTTCATCGATGACATACTGATATTCTCCAAGAACGAGGAGGAACACAAGGAACATCTGCGTCTAGTTCTGGAGAAACTTCGAGAGCATCAGCTGTATGCAAAGTTCAGCAAATGTGAATTTTGGTTGAAGGAAGTCGGATTCCTCGGACACGTCATTTCAGGAGAAGGAATAGCAGTGGACCCTGCCAAGGTCGCAGCAGTCACTGAATGGGTAGCACCCACTTCAGTTAAGGAGATCCGCAGTTTCCTCGGACTTGCCGGATATTACCGGAGGTTCATTGAGAATTTCTCAAAGATCGCCAAGCCCATGACAGAGTTGTTGAAGAAGGAGTCCAAGTATGTTTAGACCGAGGAATGTGAATCCAGTTTTCAAGAGTTGAAGGAACGTCTGGTTACAGCCCCAGTGCTGATATTGCCGAACATTCGGAAGGATTTCCAGGTTTACTGTGACGCTTCTCGTCAAGGACTCGGAGGAGTGCTCATGCAAGAAGGTAAAGTTGTAGCCTATGCATCCAGACAGCTCAGACCCCATGAGTTGAATTATGCCACGCATGACTTGGAGCTAGCAGCCGTAGTGCACGCTCTCAAGACCTGGAGACATTTCTTGGTCGGAAATAGTTGTGATGTTTACACTGATCACAAGAGCTTGAAATATATCTTCACGCAGAAGGAGTTGAACCTCAGACAGAGGAGATGGCTAGAATTGATCAAGGACTATGACATGAGATTGCATTATCACCCCGGGAAGGCAAATGTTGTAGCCGATGCGTTGAGCCGTAAGAGTTATGTGAACACACTCATAGCGGGAGGATTACCCCAGGAGTTAGCCGATGACCTCCGAGAGCTCAAATTGGAAATAGTTCCAAGAGGATTTGTAGCCACACTGGAAATTCAGTCCACCTTGACAGAAAAGATCCGCGAAGCACAGAAATCAGACAAGGAGATAGCTGAGATTAAGCAGAAAATGAAAGACGGGAAGGCTAAAGGTTTTCGTGAGGATGAACACGGAACTTTATGGTTTGAGGATCGCATCTATGTGCCAAATGATCCCGAACTCAGGAAGTTGATACTTCAGGAGGCCCATGATTCCTCGTACTCGATACACCCAGGCAACCCCAAGATGTATCTGGATCTGAAAGAAAGTTTCTGGTGGACAGGAATGAAGAAAGACATTGACGAGTTTGTAGCAATATGCGATGTTTGTCAGCGAGTAAAAGTCGAGCATCAGAAGCCAGCAGGTTTGCTTCAACCTCTGCCGATACCCGAGTGGAAATGGGAAAAGCTTGGTATGGACTTCATCACAGGATTACCCAGGACCCGTTCTGGCTATGATTCTATTTGGGTTGTGGTCGATCGTTTGACCAAGGTAGCTCACTTCATTCCCGTGAAGACTACTTACATGAGTGCCAAGCTGGCCAAGATATATATGACCAGGATCATATGTCTGCATGGAGTACCAAAGAGTATTGTGTCAGATAGAGCGACTCAGTTCACGTCAAAATTTTGGCACCAACTGCATGAAACCTTGGGAACGAGATTGGAGTTCAGTACACCTTTTCACCCACAGACAGATGGACAGACCGAGAGAGTCAATCAGATTCTGGAGGACATGTTGAGAGCTTGCGCACTAGACTATGGGTCTAGCTGGGATGAAAATTTGCCTTATGCCGAGTTCTCATATAACAACAGCTATCAGACCAGTCTGAAGATGACCCCTTTCGAAGCTCTATACGGAAGGAGGTGCAGAACACCACTGATGTGGGATGGCGTTGGAGACCGACAACTTTTTGGTCCCGACCTTATCCGAGATTCTGAAGAGAAGGTCAAGTTTATTCCTGACCGAGTCAAGATAGCTCAGTCCAGGCAGAAAAGTTATGCTGACAGCAAACGCAAGGAAGTAACATACGAAGTGGGAGACCGAGCATATCTTCGGGTGTCTCCACTTTGAGGAATCAAGAGATTTGGTGTGGAAGGAAAGTTAGCACCCCCATTCATTGGCCCCTACAAAATTCTTGAACGTAGAGGCAAAGTTGCATATAAACTGGAACTGCCGGAAGGATTGTCCGGAGTTCATGATGTCTTCCATGTTTCCCAGTTGAAGAAATGCCACGCTGAGATGGTTGATGTTCCATTGAGAGATACAGTGCCCCTAGAGGCCATACAGCTTGACAGTGATCTGATGTATGAGGAGAAACCCGTCAGGATTCTCAAGACCGCCAACAGAGTTACCGCAGCAAGATCATGAAGTTTTGCAAGGTGTTGTGGAGCCACCACACCGAGGAAGAAGCCACCTGGGAACGAGAAGAAGATCTTCGTCGAGACCACCCGCACCTATTTTCTAGCCAACCCGAATCTCGAGGGCGAGATTCATCTTAAGGTGGGTACGTTTGTAACATCCCAATCTTCCTAATTGGGAATGTTCTGTTGGAATTATGCCCTAGAGGCAATAATAAATATAGTTATTATTATAATTCCTGTATCAAGATAATAGTTTATTATCCATGCTATAATTGTATTGAATGAAGACTCATTTACATGTGTGGATAGATAGACAAAACACCGCCCCTAGCATGCCTCTAGTTGGCTAGCCAGTTGATCGATGATAGTCAGTGTCTTCTGATTATGAACAAGGTGTTGTTGCTTGATAACTGGATCACGTCATTAGGAGAATCACGTGATGGACTAGACCCAAACTAATAGACGTAGCATGTTGATCGTGTCGTTTTGTTGCTACTGTTTTCTGCGTGTCAAGTATTTATTCCTATGACCATGAGATCATATAACTCACAGACACCGGAGGAATGCTTTGTGTGTATCAAACGTCGCAACGTAACTGGGTGACTATAAAGATGCTCTACAGGTATCTCCGAAGGTGTTAGTTGAGTTAGCATGGATCAAGACTGGGATTTGTCACTCCGTGTGATGGAGAGGTATCTCGGGGCCCACTCGGTAATACAACATCACACACAAGCCTTGCAAGCAATGTAACTTAGTGTAAGTTGCGGGATCTTGTATTATGGAACGAGTAAAGAGACTTGCCGGTAAACGAGGTTGAAATAGGTATGCGGATACTGACGATCGAATCTCGGGCAAGTAACATACCGAAGGACAAAGGGAATGACATACGGGATTATACGAATCCTTGGCACTGAGGTTCAAACGATAAGATCTTCGTAGAATATGTAGGATCCAATATGGGCATCCAGGTCCCGCTATTGGATATTGACCGAGGAGTCTCTCGGGTCATGTCTACATAGTTCTCGAACCCGCAGGGTCTGCACACTTAAGGTTCAACGTTGTTTTATGCGTATTTGAGTTATATGGTTGGTTACCGAATGTTGTTCGGAGTCCCGGATGAGATCACGGACGTCACGAGGGTTTCCGGAATGGTCCAGAAACGAAGATTGATATATAGGATGACCTCATTTGATTACCGGAAGGTTCTCGGAGTTACCTGGAATGTACCGGGAATGACGAATGGGTTCCGGGAGTTCACCGGGGGGGGGGGGCAACCCATCCCGGGGAAGCCCATAGGCTATGAGGGTGGCACACCAGCCCTTAGTGGGCTGGTGGGACAGCCCAAGAGGGCCTATGCGCCAAGGATAAGAAATCAAAGAAAAAGAAAAAAAAAAGAGGGAGGAAGTGGGAAGGGAGGGGGACTCCCTCCCACCAAACCTAGTCCAACTCGGTTTGGGGGGGGGGGGAGAGTCCTCCCCCTTGGCTCGGCCGATTCCTTGGGTGTCCTTGGACCCCAAGGCAAGGCCCCCCTCCCTCCCACCTATATATACGGGGGTTTTAGGGCAGATTTGAGACGACTTTCCCACGGCTGCCCGACCACATACCTCCACGGTTTTTCCTCTAGATCGCGTTTCTGCGGAGCTCGGGCGGAGCCCTGCTGAGACAAGGTCATCACCAACCTCCGGAGCGCCGTCACGCTGCCGGAGAACTCTTCTACCTCTCCGTCTCTCTTGCTGGATCAAGAAGGCCGAGATCATCGTCGAGCTGTACGTGTGCTGAACGCGGAGGTGCCGTCCGTTCGGTACTAGATCGTGGGACTGATCGCGGAATTGTTCGCGGGGCGGATCGAGGGACGTGAGGACGTTCCACTACATCAACCGCGTTCTCTAACGCTTCTGCTGTACGGTCTACGAGGGTACGTAGATCACTCATCCCCTCTCGTAGATGGACATCACCATGATAGGTCTTCGTGCGCGTAGGAAAATTTTTGTTTCCCGTGCGACGTTCACAACAGTGGCATCATGAGTTAGGTTCATGCGTAGATGTCTTCTCGAGTAGAACACAAAAGTTTTTGTGGGCGGTGATGTGCGTTTTGCTGCCCTCCTTAGTCTTTTCTTGATTCCGCGGTATTGTTGGATTGAAGCGGCTTGGACCGACATTACTCGTACGCTTACGAGAGACTGGTTTCATCGTTACGAGTAACCCCCTTTGCTCAAAGATGACTGGCAAGTGACGGTTTCTCCAACTTTAGTTGAATCGGATTTGACCAAGGAGGTCCTTGGATGAGGTTAAATAGCAACTCATATATCTCCGTTGTGGTGTTTGCGTAAGTAAGATGCGATCCTACTAGATACCCTTGGTCACCACGTAAAACATGCAACAACAAAATTAGAGGACGTCTAACTTGTTTTTGCAGGGTATGATTGTGATGTGATATGGCCAACGATGTGATGTGATATATTGGATGTATGAGATGATCATGTTGTAATAGAAATATCGACTTGCACGTCGATGGTACGGCAACCGGCAGGAGCCATAGGGTTGTCTTTATACTAACGTTTGTGCTTGCAGATGCGTTTACTATTTTGCTAGGATGTAGCTATAGTAGTAATAGCATAAGTAGCACGACAACCCCAATGGCAACACGTTGATGGATGATCATGGTGTGGCGCCGGTGACAAGAAGATCGTGCCGGTGCTTTGGTGATGGAGATCAAGAAGCACGTGATGATGGCCATATCATGTCACTTATAAATTGCATGTGATGTTAATCCTTTTATGCACCTTATTTTGCTTAGAACGACGGTAGCATTATGAGGTGATCTCTCACTAAAATTTCAAGACAAAATTGTGTTCTCCCCGACTGTGCACCGTTGCTACAGTTCGTCGTTTCGAGACACCACGTGATGATCGGGTGTGATAGACTCAACGTTCACATACAACGGGTGCAAAACAGTTGCGCACGCGGAACACTCGGGTTAAGCTTGACGAGCCTAGCATGTGCAGACATGGCCTCGGAACACATGAGACCGAAAGGTCGATCATGAATCATATAGTTGATATGATTAGCATAGGGATGCTTACCACTGAAACTATACTCAACTCACGTGATGATCGGACTTGGGATAGTGTAAGTGGATCATGAACCACTCAAATGACTAGAGAGATGTACTTTTTGAGTGGGAGTTTAGTATATAATTTGATTAAGTTGAACTCTAATTATCTTGAACATAGTCTAAGTCCACTTTGAATATATTTGTGTTGTAGATCATGGCTCACGCGACAGTCATCCTGAATTTTAAAACGTTCCTAGAGAAAGCTAAGTTGAAAGATGATGGAAGCAACTTTGTAGACTAGGCTCGTAATGTTAAGCTAATCTTACAAGCTGGGAAGAAGGATTATGTCCTTAATGCTGCGCTAGGAGATGAACCACCCGCTACGGCTGATCAGGATGTTAAGAACGCTTGGTTAGCACGTAAGGAGGACTACTCAATAGTTCAATGTGCAGTCTTGTATGGCTTAGAACCGGGACTTCAACGTCGCTTTGAGCGTCATGGAGCATTTGAGAAGTTCCAGGAGTTGGAGTTTATCTTTCAGAAGAACGCCCGGATCGAGAGGTATGAGACCTCCGATAAATTCTATGCTTGCAAGATGGAGGAAAACTCGTGTGTCAGTGAACATGTGCTCAAAATGTCTGGGTACTCAAACCGTCTAGCTGAGCTGGGGATTGAACTCCCGCAAGAAGCTATCACTGACAGAATCCTTCAATCACTGCCGCCAAGCTATAAAGGCTTTGTGTTGAACTACAACATGCAAGGGATGAACAAGTCTCCCGGCGAGTTGTTTGCGATGCTGAAAGTCGCAGAGTCTGAACTCCGTAAAGAGCATCAAGTGTTGATGGTGAGCAAGACCACTAGTTTCAAGAGAAACGGCAAAGGCAAGAAGGGCAATTCGAAGAAGAGCGGCAAGCCTGTTGCCAATCCGCCGAAGAAACCCAAGGCTGGACCTAAGCCTGAAACAGAGTGCTTCTATTGCAAGGGTATGGGTCACTGGAAGCGCAATTGCCCTAAGTATCTGGCAGATAAGAAGGCGGGCAAAGAAAAATCAGGTATATTTGATATACATGTTATTGATGTGTACTTAACCGGCTCTCGTAGTAGTGCCTGGGTATTTGATACCGGTTCTGTTGCTCACATTTGCAACTCGAAACAGGAACTGCGGAATAGACGAAGGCTGGCGAAAGACGAAGTGACGATGCGCGTAGGAAACGGTTCCAAGGTTGATGCAATCGCCGTCGGCACAGTGTCACTTCAGCTACCATCGGGATTAGTGATGAACTTAAATCATTGTTATTTAGTGCCTGCGTTGAGCATGAACATTATATCTGGATCTTGTTTATTGCGAGACGGTTACTCTTTTAAGTCTGAGAATAATGGTTGTTCAATTTCTATGAGTAACATCTTTTATGGTCATGCACCGAATGTGAGAGGATTGTTCATATTGAATCTTGATAGCGATACGCATATACATAACATTGAGACCAAAAGAGTTAGAGTAAACAATGATAGCACCATATTTTTGTGGCACTGCCGCTTGGGTCATATTGGTGTAAAGCGCATGAAGAAACTCCACACTGATGGACTTTTGGAGTCACTTGACTTTGATTCACTTGACACGTGCGAACCATGCCTCATGGGCAAGATGACTAAGACTCCGTTCTCCGGAACAATGGAGTGTGCAAGTGACTTGTTGGAAATCATACATACCGATGTGTGTGGTCCAATGAGCGTAGAGGCACGCGGCGGATATCGTTATTTTCTCACCTTCACTGACGATTTAAGTAGATATGGTTATGTCTACTTGATGAAGCACAAGTCTGAAACATTTGAAAAGTTCAAGCAATTTCAGAGTGAAGTGGAAAATCATCGTAACAAGAAGATCAAGTTCCTACGGTCTGATCGTGGGGGTGAATATCTGAGTTTCGAGTTTGGTGCTCACTTAAGACAATGTGGAATAGTTTCGCAGTTAACACCGCCTGGAACACCACAGCGTAATGGTGTGTCCGAACGTCGTAATCGTACTTTGTTAGAGATGGTGCGATCTATGATGTCTCTTACTGATTTGCCGTTATCATTTTGGGGTTATGCATTAGAAACAGCTGCATTCACTTTAAATAGGGCACCATCAAAATCCGTTGAGACGACACCATACGAACTGTGGTATGGCAAAAGGCCAAAGTTGTCGTTTCTTAAAGTTTGGGGATGTGATGCTTATGTCAAAAAGCTTCACCCTGAAAAGCTGGAACCCAAAGCGGAAAAGTGCATCTTCATAGGTTACCCAAAAGAGACAGTTGGGTACACCTTCTACCTCAAATCCGAGGGCAAAGTGTTTGTTGCTAAAAACGGAGCTTTTCTCGAGAAGGAGTTTCTCTCGAGAGAATTGAGTGGGAGGAAGATAGAACTTGACGAGGTTGTCGAACCTCTCATCCCTCTAGATGGTGGCGCAGGGCAAGGGGAAACCTCTGTCATTGCGACGCCGGTTGAGGAGGAAGTTAATGATGATGATCATGAAACTCCAGTTCAAGTTTCTGTTGAACCACGCAGGTCGACGAGATCACGTGCTGCTCCAGAGTGGTACGGTAATCCCGTCTTATCGATCATGTTGTTAGACAACAATGAACCTGCGAGTTATGAAGAAGCAATGGTGGGCCCAGATTCCAACAAATGGCTAGAAGCCATGAAATCCGAGATAGGATCCATGTATGAGAACAAAGTGTGGACTTTGGAGATACTACCTGAGGGCCGCAAGGCTATTCAGAACAAATGGATCTTTAAGAAGAAGACGGACGTTGACGGTAATGTGACCATTTATAAAGCTCGACTTGTGGCAAAGGGTTTTTCACAAGTTCCAGGAATTGACTACGATGAGAGTTTCTCACCCGTGGCGATGCTTAAGTCCATCAGAATCATGTTAGCAATAGCTGCATTTTTCGATTATGAAATCTGGCAGATGGATGTCAAAACGGTGTTCCTTAACGGTTTCCTTAAGGAAGAGTTGTATATGATGCAGCCCGAAGGTTTTGTCGATCCTAAGAATGCTAACAGGGTGTGCAAGCTCCAGCGATCCATTTATGGATTGGTGCAAGCATCTCGGAGTTGGAACAAACGCTTTGATGAGGTTATCAAAGCATTTGGGTTTATACAAGTGGTTGGAGAATCTTGTATTTACAAGAAAGTGAGTGGGAGCTCTGTGGCGTTTCTGATATTATGTGTGGATGACATATTGTTGATTGGAAACAACGTAGAGCTTTTGGAGAGCATAAAAGGTTACTTGAATAAAAGTTTCTCTATGAAGGACCTAGGAGAAGCTGCTTACATACTAGGCATTAAGATCTATAGGGATAGATCAAAACGCCTGATAGGACTTTCACAAAGCACATACCTTGATAAAGTTTTGAAGAGGTTCAAAATGGAACAATCCAAGAAAGGGTTCTTGCCAGTTTTACAAGGTACGAGATTGAGTAAGACTCAGTGCCCAGCAACTGATGAAGATAGAGAGCATATGCTCTCCGTCCCCTATGCTTCAGCCATAGGTTCTATCATGTATGCGATGTTGTGCACTAGACCGGATGTTAGTCTGGCCATAAGTATGGCAGGTAGGTTCCAGAGTAATCCAGGAGTGGATCACTGGACAGCGGTCAAGAATATCCTGAAGTACCTGAAAAGGACTAAGGAGATGTTTCTCGTATATGGAGGTGACGAAGAGCTCGCCATAAAAGGTTACGTCGATGCAAGCTTTGACACAGATCCGGACGACTCTAAGTTGCAAACCGGATACGTATTTATTCTTAATGGGGGTGCAGTAAGCTGGTGCAGTTCCAAGCAAAGCGTCGTAGCAGATTCTACATGTGAAGCGGAGTACATGGCTGCCTCGGAGGCGGCTAAGGAGGGTGTCTGGATGAAGCAGTTCATGACGGATCTTGGAGTGGTGCCAAGTGCACTGGATCCAATAACCTTGTTCTGTGATAACACGGGTGCCATTGCCTTAGCAAAGGAACCACGGTTTCACAAGAAGACCAGACACATCAAACGACGCTTCAACCTCATCCGCGACTACGTCGAGGAAGAGGACGTAAATATATGCAAAGTGCACACGGATCTGAATGTAGCAGACCCGCTGACTAAACCTCTTCCACGGCCAAAACATGATCGACACCAGAACTGTATGGGTGTTAGATTTATTACAATGTAATTCGCATGGTGATGTGAGGGCTAGATTATTGACTCTAGTGCAAGTGGGAGACTGTTGGAATTATGCCCTAGAGGCAATAATAAATATAGTTATTATTATAATTCCTGTATCAAGATAATAGTTTATTATCCATGCTATAATTGTATTGAATGAAGACTCATTTACATGTGTGGATACATAGACAAAACACCGTCCCTAGCATGCCTCTAGTTGGCTAGCCAGTTGATCGATGATAGTCAGTGTCTTCTGATTATGAACAAGGTGTTGTTGCTTGATAACTGGATCACGTCATTAGGAGAATCACGTGATGGACTAGACCCAAACTAATAGACGTAGCATGTTGATCGTGTCATTTTGTTGCTACTGTTTTCTGCGTGTCAAGTATTTCTTCCTATGACCATGAGATCATATAACTCACTGACACCGGAGGAATGCTTTGTGTGTATCAAACGTCGCAACGTAACTGGGTGACTATAAAGATGCTCTACAGGTATCTCCGAAGGTGTTAGTTGAGTTAGTATGGATCAAGACTGGGATTTGTCACTCCGTGTGACGGAGAGGTATCTCGGGGCCCACTCGGTAATACAACATCACACACAAGCCTTGCAAGCAATGTAACTTAGTGTAAGTTGCGGGATCTTGTATTACGGAACGAGTAAAGAGACTTGCCGGTAAACGAGATTGAAACAGGTATGCGGATACTGACGATCGAATCTCGGGCAAGTAACATACCGAAGGACAAAGGGAATGACATACGGGATTATACGAATCCTTGGCACTGAGGTTCAAACGATAAGATCTTCGTAGAATATGTAGGATCCAATATGGGCATCCAGGTCCCGCTATTGGATATTGACCGAGGAGTCTCTCGGGTCATGTCTACATAGTTCTCGAACCCGCAGGGTCTGCACACTTAAGGTTCGACGTTGTTTTATGCGTATTTGAGTTATATGGTTGGTTACCGAATGTTGTTCGGAGTCCCGGATGAGATCACGGACGTCACGAGGGTTTCCGGAATGGTCCGGAAACGAAGATTGATATATAGGATGACCTCATTTGATTACCGGAAGGTTTTCGGAGTTACCGGGAATGTACCGGGAATGACGAATGGGTTCCGGGAGTTCACCGGGGGGCAACCCATCCCGGGGAAGCCCATAGGCTATGAGGGTGGCACACCAGCCCTTAGTGGGCTGGTGGGACAGCCCAAGAGGGCCTATGCGCCAAGGATAAGAAATCAAAGGAAAAGAAAAAAAAAAGAGGGAGGAAGTGGGAAGGGAGGGGGACTCCCTCCCACCAAACCTAGTCCAACTCGGTTTGGGGGGGGAGAGTCCTCCCCCTTGGCTCGGCCGACTCCTTGGGGGTCCTTGGACCCCAAGGCAAGGCCCCCCTCCCTCCCATCTATATATACGGGGGTTTTAGGGCAGATTTGAGACGACTTTCCCACGGCTGCCCGACCACATACCTCCACGGTTTTTACTCTAGATCGCGTTTCTGCGGAGCTCGGGCGGAGCCCTGCTGAGACAAGGTCATCACCAACCTCCGGAGCGCCGTCACGCTGTCGGAGAACTCTTCTACCTCTCCGTCTCTCTTGCTGGATCAAGAAGGCCGAGATCATCGTCGAGCTGTACGTGTGCTGAACGCGGAGGTGCCGTCCGTTCGGTACTAGATCGTGGGACTGATCGCGGGATTGTTCGCGGGGCGGATCGAGGGACGTGAGGACGTTCCACTACATCAACCGCGTTCTCTAACGCTTCTGCTGTACGGTCTACGAGGGTACGTAGATCACTCATCCCCTCTCGTAGATGGACATCACCAGGATAGGTCTTCGTGCGCGTAGGAAATTTTTTGTTTCCCGTGCGACGTTGCCAACATGTTCTACAAATGTAGCTAAGCATCTATGCAATTTTGTTTGCAATAAAGTTTTGCATTTGATTTCCGTCAAATACTTGCTTTTGCTTTTCTATTTTCTCCTCGAGAAAATACCCCAAAGAAAATCCTTGCACGCAAGAAAGAGCGGAGGAAAATGACCCTCCCAAGCCAGGGGTGTTTTTCAAAATATTTGAGCCAAGAAAAACCCAAGTTTATGGGGAAAATATTTTGCCAAAAAGAAAATATAGCATAAGGGGTTTTTCTGAAAAAACATTTTTTTTTATTTTGGTTTTGGAAAAATGATAAACAATTAGGAAATATTTTTCTGATCAATTTGGTATATAATACCCTATATTAATTATTTTATTTTGTTTCCTTTTATTTTATTCTTTGCTGTTTTTTTAAATCTTTTAAAGGAAACCGCCGTGGGGCGTTTTTTTACTTGGGCCGATCCCCCACCCACCGGGATCCTGATCCCGCGGCCAACCGCCACCGCAGCGCTCCCCTTCTTATTTTTTTTCTTTCTTCTTTCTTTCTTCTTTCTTTCTTCCTCCTTCCTTTCTTCTCCCGTGCCCGTTTCCTTCCCAGCGACGAGCCCCCTTTCCATGGCGCTAGCTCCTGCCTCGCCGGGATTCGACGGGATCCCCGATCTCCCCTTCCTTCCCTCGGCCTCCCCCCCTATTTAAGCCACCGCCCCCAGCCCCCCCCCTCGGCCCCTCCTCCCCACGCCACCTCGCCCTGCCCTCGCTACCTCGCTGGAGCCAGGCTCCAGAGAGAACCACGCCGCCACCCCCCGTGCCACCACTCGCCTCCCCGCCCCAACCGACGCCACCACGAGATCCCCCTCGTCCCCCGCAACCCAATTTTGCCCCTAGCCCGAGCCCTCGCCGCCTCATCACCACCCCACGCCACCTCGCCGGAGTTGGAGCCGGCCAAAGCTACTGGAGCCTCCCCTGCACGCCCCGGTCCCCGAGCCACCTTGCCGTCGCCGCCATCCGAAGGAGGAGCATCGCTGCCGCCTCCTGGACCCTCCAGACGCCGCCGGAGACCTCTCCCCGTCAACCTCCACTTCACTGTTCGCCGGAGAAGAACCAGCACCGGCAACCACCTACGTGAGCAACCCCACCCCCTCTCTTAGCCGTTCGATCAAAATCCCACGCGTAAGATTAGAACCCCGGTAACCCTTCGGTTTTAGTTAAAAGACCGAGCTGGTTTTTACCCCACTTACTATTAGCGAGAGAGTTTTTATTAGAACTCGGCCGTGTGCTAGTAACCCTCGCAGCAAACACCCCCGCAACCAACTAGAGACTGCCACATGTACCCCTATCCGATAGAATTCAGATTTTAGTTTTTTGTTTTAATTCCAAAACAGAGAAAGTTTCAATCTTGTTTTGATAATAACTTTTGATCCATAATTTCAATGGAGTTGAAACTTGTTCCAGTAGATCAAAAAATTTCTGTAGTTTTCAAAAACATATAATTTGTCTATGTTTGAAATTTTCAAATTTCTATTAGATCAGATTTAGTTTAAACCTTGTTTTGCTTATTCCAGGAGTTTAAAAATAGGTTTTCGTTTCATTCTTTTTGCTACTGCTTCCTAGTGATTATATATTTCTGTAGTATAAGTTTCAAAAAAATTAAATATTTTTACTTGGGGTTTTAACAGAAACAATTTCTGCCTTAGTTAGGTGAAGTGGATTCTTTCGCTTTATGCCATAGCTACTTTATGCTTGTGATGTTATTTTACTTGTTGATGATTGTAGTGCTTATGGTGTGTATTTGTTTGTATCGGTAGATCACCCGGAGTGCGAAGCTTGTTACTTAGAAGCGCTCGATCAAGACAACTATCATCAAGGCAAGTCATTTTGATCATACTATTCGCCTATGTTTTCTATGCATGGTAGTTTCACCCTTCTTTGCCCCATTGCATGTTGAGTAGGTACTTGGAAATTATAGTTAGAGGTTGTAGTATCATGTGGTAGGCACACAACAACCCCGTTACTTGGCCCGAGACGACAAATTTCATGTTGCTATGCTTGAGTAGATGGGATTCTGGTTGAGTGCATAACACGAGTGATGCGAGGATAATTAAATAACCAAGACCGGTTAAGTCAAGATTTTCAAGACCTCGTGAAGCAATGCAACTCTGGGTGAAGGACGGTTTGACAGGCTCCCTGGAGAAACCAGTGGACGACCCCGGGATGCTTGGAGACGTGCCATGACATCTTGCGGAAAGCTTCACCGAGGCTCGAAGAGACGGCGGAGGCTTCAAGACCCAAGGCTTACCTGCACAACCACAAGTCATTGTGGGCTCTGGCTTGGTTGGACAGCGCGGCGACTCTGGACAGGCGGTGCTAGCAGATGTAGAAGAACGGTAGGATTGGATGGGCACTGACAGGGATTCAGAGGGACCCGTTGAAAGACCATGTTTTGATCATCCAGTCTTCAAACACCCTGAAGTGCGAGGACATACTTGGAGGCGATCAAATCTTGTGGGGGAACGTGTGCAAAACTCTGCAGAGTACCCAAACCTAATCGATTAGCCGTGTGCACGGTCATGGACAACTTGAGACGAAGGCATTGAAATTATCCTGAACTCTCAACACAATTTTATAATGATGTGGGAATTATCAACAACTCGGGTATGAGAATTGGTTGGCGGAACCATCTCGTTGACAACAAACAATGTAGTAATATTTTGCTTTTAGCCCCCTCTTGTTGTAGGAGAAAATTTGCTTTATGCTAAAACTTATAGCCCCACCTGCCATATATATGCATGTAGAAATAGTTGGTTATCATTTTCCCCTCTCTTTGATGACTTGCCGGCATATTCCATATGCTGACCTACACGGCTGCAACATATCATGTTGCAGAGTACTTTTCCGACCAGGAGTGAGGCTACCATCTATGTTCAGCGACATGCCCTGGAGTCGGATGGA
This sequence comes from Hordeum vulgare subsp. vulgare, assembly GCF_904849725.1. NCBI lineage: Eukaryota > Viridiplantae > Streptophyta > Magnoliopsida > Poales > Poaceae > Hordeum > Hordeum vulgare. Next base: position 61,551,740 of record NC_058524.1, read on the forward strand.
CTCGTCTACCTGATGCTTCCGCTAGTCTTCGTTAGATATCTCATGAGATGGCCTTCAGCCACTTTATTGTAATTCATTATTGTAATAAAGTACTCGATATGAGATTTCGATTAATAAAGCTGTGTGATTGAACTCTTGATATATACATTGATGTACTTTGTGTGTACCAGCATGATCTTCGGATGGTACGGAAACACCAGAGGCTTGACTCGTATTGAGTCGGGTCGCTACACACAAAGCATAATCATAATTATGATCAGAGGTGTAATGAGTAGCATCAACGATCTGAACATAAACTCTTCCACCAAGTAATCCAACTAGCATCAACTACAAAGAGTAATCAACACTACTAGCAACCTTACAAGTACCAATCGGAGTCGCGAGACGGAGATTGGTTACAAGAGATGAACTAGGGTTTGGAGTGGAGATGGTGCTGATGAAGATGTTGATGGAGATGACTCTCCTCCGACGAGAGGAGTGTTGGTGATGACGATGGTGATGATTTCCCCCTCCGGGAGGGAAGTTTCCTCGGCAGGATCGTCCTGCCGGAGCTCTAGATTGGTTCTTCTCAAGTTCCGCCTCGTGGCGGCGGTGAAACCACGAAAAAGCTCCACCCTGATTTTTTCCTCGACGAAACCCTTCATATAGAAAAAGAGGGGGTGCCAGTGGGCCGCCAGGGTGCCCACAAGCCCTGTAGCCGCCGCTAGGGCGGTAGGTGGCGGCTACCAGGCTTGTGGGCCCCTGGTAGCTCCCCTCTGGCACTTCTTTCGCCCAATAATTTTTATATATTCCCAAAAAATTCCATGTTGATTTTCAGGGCATTTGGAGTTGCGCAGAATAGAGGACTCAGACTTGCTCCTTTTCAAGTTCAGAATTCCAGCTGTCGGTATTCTCCCTCTTCAAATAAACCTTGCAAAATAAGAGAGAAAAGGCATAAGTATAGTACCACAAAGTAATATAACAACCCATAAAGCGATAAATATCAACATGAAAGCATGATGCTAAATGGACGTATCATGATACTAAAGTCTGTTGGAATTGTGTTAGCAGTTGCTGCATTTTTTTGATTGTGAAATATGGCAGATGGATGTCAAAACATTGTTTCCTTGATGGTTTCTTTGAGGAAAGGTTGTATGAGATACAACCAGAAGGTTTTGTCGATCCTAAGGATGCTAAAAAGTATGCAAGCTCCAGCCATCCTTCCAGGGACTGGAGCAAGCAACTGGGTGTTGGAATATACGCTTTGATGAGATGATAAAAGATACATGGTTTATACAAAGTTTATGAGAAACTTGTATTTACAAGAAATTGAGTGGGAGCACTATGGAATTTATTATAAGTAAATTTGGTTGACATATTGTTGATCGGAAATGATGTAGAATTTCTGGAAAGCATATAGGGTTGTTTGAAAAGTGTTTTTCAAGGGAAAACCTAGATTGAGCTACTTGAACATTGAGCATCAAGATCTATAGTAATAGATCAAGACGAATGCAAAAATTTCAATACATACCTTGACAAGATTTTGAAGTAGTTCAAAATAGATCGATCAAATAAGGTGTCCTTGGCTGTGTTGTAAGGTGTGAATTTGATTAAGACTCAAAGATCAACCACGACAGAAGAAATAGAAAGGATGAAGGTCGCCCCCTATGCCTTAGCCGTAGGCTCCATAGTATGCCATCCTGTGTACCACACCTGATGTGTGCCTTGCCATGAGTCTGTCAAGGGGTACAAGAGTGATCCAGGAATGGATCACTGGATAGCGGTCAAAATTATCCTTAGGAACTTGAGTATTAAGGAAATGTTATCGGTTATGGAGGTGATAAAATAGTTTGTCGTAAAGGGTTACGCCGATGCAAGCTTTGACACCAATACGGATAACTCTAAAGTAGCAAACCGGATTCGTATAACGGAGCAATCATTTGGAATAATTCCAATTGGAGCATGGTAGCAACATCTACATGATGACATAGAGATTTCTTAGTCACACACCGATCTGAAAGGTTCAGACCCGTTGGCTAAAACCTCTCTCACAGGCAAACATGATTAAACCCCAGAACTCATTGGGAGTGAATCACATAGTGATGTGAACTAGATTATTGACTCTAGTGCAAGTGGGAGACTCTTGGAAATATGCCCTAGAAACAATAATAAATTAGTTATTATTATATTTCCTTGTTCATGGTAATCGTTTATTATTCTTGCTAGAATTGTATTGATTGGAAACTCAAATACATGTGTGGATACATAGACAACATATTGTCCCTAGTAAGCCTGTCAGGACTAGCTCGTTGATCAAAGATGGTCAAGGTTTCTGGACCATAGACATGAGTTGTCATTTGATAACGGGATCACATCATTAGGAGAATGATATGATGGACAAGGCCCAAACTATGAACGTAGCATGTGATCGTGTCAGCTTATTGCTACCGTTTTCTGCATGTCAAGTATTTGTTTCTATGACCATGAGATCGTGAAACTCCCGGCCATCGGAGGAACGCCTTGTGTGTATCAAACGTCACAAATGAACTGGGTGACTATAAAGGTGCTCTATAGGTATCTCCGAAGGTGCCTGTTAGGTTGGCGTGAATTGAGACTGGGATTTGTCACTCCGTATGACGGAGAGGTATATCTAGGGCCCACTTGGTAATACAACATCACAATGAGCTTGCAAGCAATGTGACTAATGATTTAGTCACGGGATCTTGTACTACCGAACAACTAAAGAGACTTGCTGGTAATGAGTTTGAACTAGGTATGCACATACCAATGATCGAATCTCGGACAAGTAATATACCGATGGACAAAGGGAACAATATACGGGATTGATTGAATCCTTGACACCGTTGTTTGACCGATAAAGATCTTCGTAGAATATGTAGGAGCCAATATGGGCATCCAGGCCCCGTCATTGGTTATTCACCGTAGAGTGTCCCAGTCATGTCTACATAGTTCTCGAACCTGCACGGTGTGCACACTTAAGGTTCGATTACGATATAGAGATAGTTGAGTTATAGTATTGTTGACCGAAGGTTGTTTGGAGTCCCAGATGATATCCTGGAAGTCACGAGGAGCTCCGGAATGGTTCTGAGCTAAAGATTTATATATAGGAAAGTGGTATTCGGGTTCCGGGATAGTTTCGGGGTTTCCCGACATACTATCGGGAGAGCCGAAAGGGTCCCAGGGGTCCATCGGGAGGGACCCACCCATCCCGGGGGCCACATGGGCCTGAGAGGTGGCGCACCAGCTCCTAGTGGGCTTGGGAAGCCGACCCTAAGAGGCCCATGCGCCCAAGGGTAGGTGGGAGGAAGTGCCTTGGTGGAGGAGCAGTCCTCCCTAGAGTGTCCACCTCCGTGGGAGGTGGACTCCTCCCTAGTTCGGCTGAACCGTCTCTCCTTGGAGGAGGGGCCAAGTGTAACGCCCCGGACACACCCGCCGGCGGTCGTTACTCCTGGCGGGATCTAGACTGGCCCCACATATCAATACTAGTCTTTTCTGCGCACTTTGTCCTCACTCATGCGCACCCGGGATGAACTTCCCGGTCGGTCACCCATCCTAGAACTACTCCAAGCCGAGCACGCATAACTTGGGAGTTCTGTTTGAATGGGCTCCCGGAAAAGAAGGAATTCCTTATTGATATGAGTAGTCTATCATCCCTAATAAGCCAGGCTATCACATACATCACCACTCAGAGGAATCGACGTCCTCGTCGGGCCACAGGAGCGTTCCCTCTTGGTACAAACGTCTGTGCATCCAGTCCAGTACATGTACCATGTCGTGTGCCATGACGGGTCACAAACGTCATGAACAACATGACTGCGCACCTATCCGCAAACATCCGTGTAACCGCGAGGGTTGGCTCTGATACCAAACTTGTAACGACCAAGATGCGGTCCTTTCCGATCTGGGGTCGAGGCCCCCGAATAGGAAAGAAGCGCATCTAAGTGTTTTGCAAGCAAGTAAACATAGCACATAATAATAAATAAAGTAGACAATCTGGGATTCAACTGTCTTCTTATTAAAATACAGAGTACAACGCAGATACAAACAATGTAGTTCCGGTACGGACTACAAAACAAGGAAAATGCTATGCTACCCGCTGCAGGCCCACGATCACGACCACGGCTCATTCCTCTGGATAGTTCACGTAAAGGCGATCTGTCTCCTGGTCGTACTGCCACGCCAGCTGGGTGCCGTCGGGATCATCTGCCTCTGGGGTACATGTACCTGCTGGGAGTTTCGGAGGAATCCGTGAGTCACGGGGACTCAGCAATCTAAGACCTTGGTGCCAGATCTAGTCATGTTATTGGGTAAGGAAGGGATGAAGTGTGTCAGGCTGCTGCATCCTAAGGTTGAATAAGTGGCTAGCTTACGCAAAGGGAAAAATGACAGTGGTCTATACTAACGATCGTGAAAGCTTGATCAGAAAGTGATCCTGAACACCTACCTACGACATTCATAACCCCACCGTGTTCCCGATCGAAGAGAGGACTTCGAAGGGACAGTCACGGTTACACACACAGTTGGCATATTTTATTAGTTTATGTTTAAGTTTTCTAATACCGGATGTTAGCAAAATACTCCAAGTTGCCACATAACTGCGGGCACGGCTTTCCGAAAGATTAAACCCTGCAGGGGTGCTCCAACTAGTCCATCACAAACGAACACAGGCCGCAAAGTCATCCTCTATCACGAATCTCGTGATCTCGTCGGATTCCTTAGAGGAAAACCTCACGTATTTTGTGGTTCTGCTGTTCATTGGCCCTCGTGATCTCGTCGGATTCCTTAGAGGAAAACCTCACGTATTTTGTGGTTCTGCTGTTCATTGGCCGTTATTCTTGTGTTCGTTTGTGATGGACTAGTTGGAGCACCCCTGCAGGGTTTAATCTTTCGGAAAGCCGTGCCCGCGGTTATGTGGCAACTTGGAGTATTTTGCTAACATCTGGTATTAGAAAACTTAAACATAAACTAATAAAATATGCCAACTGTGTGTGTAACCGTGACTGTCCCTTCGAAGTCCTCTCTTCGATCGGGAACACGGTGGGGTTATGAATGCCGTAGGTAGGTGTTCAGGATCACTTTCTGATCAAGCTTTCACGATCGTTAGTATAGACCACTGTCATTTTTCCCTTTGCGTAAGCTAGCCACTTATTCAATCTTAGGATGCAGCAGCCTGACACACTTCATCCCTTCCTTACCCAATAACATGACTAGATCTGGCACCAAGGTCTTAGATTGCTGAGTCCCCGTGACTCACGGATTCCTCCGAAACCCCCAGCAGGTACAGGTACCCCAGAGGCAGATGATCCCGACGGCACCCAGCTGGCGTGGCAGTACGACCAGGAGACAGATCGCCTTTACGTGAACTATCCAGAGGAATGAGCCGTGGTCGTGATCGTGGGCCTGCAGCGGGTAGCATAGCATTTTCCTTGTTTTGTAGTCCGTACCGGAACTACATTGTTTGTATCTGCGTTGTACTCTGTATTTTAATAAGAAGACAGTTGAATCCCAGATTGTCTACTTTATTTATTATTATGTGCTATGTTTACTTGCTTGCAAAACACTTAGATGCGCTTCTTTCCTATTCGGGGGCCTCGACCCCAGATCGGAAAGGACCGCATCTTGGTCGTTACACCAAGGCTATCCCTACCTACCCCTTCCTCCTATAAATAGAGAGGGATAGGGAGGTAGCCATCACATAATTGTTTGGCGGCGCCCTACCTCTCTCTCTCGTAGCAATTCTCCACCATAGCGATCGCGGTAGTGCTTGGCGAAGCCCTGCTGTAATTGCACCACCACCACCGCCACCACACCGTCGTGCTGTCGGAGTACTCAACCTCTACTTCACCATCGCTCACTGGATCGAGGAGGTGAAGGCGTCATCGAGTTGTATGTGTGCTGAACACGGAGGTGCCGTTTGGTCAGTCGGGACGGATCGTGATGAGATAGCGGGATGGATTACGATTTGGATCGTGATGACGTTCGACTACATCAACCGTGTTATATACGCTTCCTCTTAGCGATCTACAAGGGTATGTAAATGCACTCCCTCCCTCTCATAGATGTTAGTCTCCATATATGTGGTGAGCGTAGGATTTTTTTGTTTCACGTGCGACATTCCCCAACAAGAAGCTCGTGTTGAGACTGCAAATACGACTGTAAAGAACTCGGAATCCACACGAGATCATCATGCCAACATGTTGCGTAAGACTCAAAAGTTGCTTACCCTAAAGGGTGGTCATGGTGGTGATAGGATTTAACCAACGCGTCGCTGCGACCAAACCAAAGTTGTTGGGCTTATGATTTATGGCATGTACAACATTCTCGTGCTATGTGGTGGTGATAGGATTTAACCAACACGTCACCACGACCAAACCAAACTTGTTGTGCTTATCATCTATGGCATCTAAACTATTATCGTGCTAATCAAGCTATTACGAGAGCCCTCAAATTTTGTATTTAGGCGAAAGAAAGACAATGGTTTACATGAGCATCAACAACACTAACTTTATCAATCATGCACGTAATATATTGTGGTGAAAAAAGCGGAAATGCGTGTATTGCGTTGTTGCCACTAGGTATAAAAAGATGGTTGTGTAGGTGTCCTTAAAATACAGGGTGAAGACAATATACCATCTACTTCATGTGAGCATACTAAATTCAATACAATATTTTACTTAATACTTCAGGATGCATGTTGAATAACGGTCTTGGGTGGAGTATTAGCTACAGATGTAGTTGGGTAACAACCTATAGATGTTTTCATGTGATGCTCATATGTAGTTATGCCATGTATAATCACACTCACAAAAAGTGCAGTTTAATCGATGCACAATTATAGTTTGGTCACCACACCATGCTATCTTTTGAAGAGAAACCACAAATGAACCTATGAATCTCGATCCATTCTTCTACTTATTACTTCCAACCTCGATCAACGTTTTAACAATTATTTCATACGCACTTGCATTTAATCCCTGTAACTAGTAAGGGTAGTAAACTAACTATATTGGTAGTTTCATTGTGTGTCCAATGAAGTTTCGTATATACGTGTTCGGGTACTGATCATTGGCTGCTTAGCAAAGCCCTACTGGTTCAATAAACCTCAAGCTTATCCACTTTGAGGGGAAATTATTGCTTGCTACAAACCCTTGCACTCGGGGAGGGGGGAACCTTCCTACTTGAGAGGAAGCATTTGGCAGGAACTTTTATCAATTTTATGAGCTAAGGGAATTAGTACTACAAAATGCAAGCCATAAAATATGGATAACTGACTTACGCTTGGTCTAGTTCCAGATATCCCTCCATCAAAATGTACAATTGGATGAATGGCAAACATGGGGCTCATATCATCTTTAAATGGCTTTGGAAAAATGCTAGCAGACTGAAACGTAAAACATTTTTCCTGTTTCTTCTGCATGACGGGGTTAATACCGAAAACTTAATAGAAAGGGGAACTATCTTCCTGGAGTATTATGGTTGTGTCTTCTGCAATGAATTTTTTCAAGAAACCTCTTTGCACCTATTTTAGGACTACACCTTTCCCAAGCATGTTGGTTTGAGATAGTTCGAAATACAAGGAGGTGCATCACAATCTATGATGGTATCATTCTTGACTTTCTTGAATTGCAGAAGGAATTGATGTGGATATAATCATTTTAGGATGATGGGATATTTGGAATATCGAGAATGGGATTTTTTTTCAAAAATTAAGTGTCGAGTGTTAATAACTAGATATCCACCCTCATGTAATATTTGATGATGCTCGGGCATTGAGTAAAGAGTACAACCGGCCTATATAAATGGCCCACAACGCTCTGTGATGTTGTTGCGTGACAATATGTTTTTTATAACTTAGTTATTATGTTGCCTAGAACAAGCATTAGATATAGTTATTACTTTTATTTCATTGTTTTATTTCTATATGTACATATGCACTTTGTTTTATTATATGAAACACACATAACCATAGCCATAAACTTTGGTTTTCCAACAACCCCTCATGCAATAGTTCATAAACTTAGGGTATGGTAATTATATCACTCTAGTCACACGTCTAAGAACAAACTAATCACACAATGCTCTCCTCTAGGCACATGAAGGTGAAGTCATATGCAGTCAATGTTCATACATCACCACCACAGAATTACACTACAACACAGTATCAAAACATTAAACTAGATTCAAGTTCACATGATTAATAACATCAAGGTTTATCCCATGTCATCAAGAATGCAACTGACTACTCACAACACACCATATGGATCATGATTAGTGAATATTCATGTATGAATAACATCTGTACATATGAATCTTTCACCAATTAAAATTTTGAGCATCAACTACAAGGAGTAATCAATACTAGAAACTATGCTCAGCAAAGGATCCGACGTAGAAGTTTATAGAACAGAAATATAGGGTTGAGGTAGTTGATGGAGATAACACTGTTGATGAAGATTTGATGAATATGATGATACCAATTATGACCGGAGTGTCGGTGATGATGATGCCTTTGAATTTCACCACCCAAAGGGATGGGTCTCTCACAGAATCATCCTGCCGAAGGGCAAAAATGCTCTACGTAGGTTCCGCTTCGTAGCGACGGTGGAAAATTCCCGTAAAATCCTCGAACAAGTTTTAGTTCTGGAAAAATATATAGGCCGAAGGGCATCAGAAGGTGGTGGCCATGGGCTCCACACAACCCCACCATGTGGCTAGGCGGCGCATGGGAGCCCTGTAACACCCCTCTAGCACATCTCTTGGCTTCTCCCTTCTTTCTTTTGAAAACAAATTTTGGAATTTTCTTGGAATTTTTGGAGCTTCGAGAAAATTGCTTTTTCTTCTCGTACATTGTTTCTCCTGTTTTATCTCTACCCATTCATTTCCTGAGAATTTTCCTCTCCATGTGTTACATGCAAATGAAAGGGTAAAAGGCATTAGAACTGAGCAATAATGTGTAAAACATCATTGATAAAGAGTAAACTGTATAAGAAATAGTGATGCAAAACATGCGTAAGTTTGTTTCTTGTGCATTGCTCGTGTTGTGGAGGATCACTGCCCATACTTTTCACAAAGAAGAAATGCAGCTGGTCGACAAGATCATATTAGTTTGAAAAAGATTCTGACGGCCCTACGAATGCTTGCATATGCATGTCCTGCTAATTCTATTGATGATTGGATAGGAATGGCATATAGTACTTGCATAAAATCTTGAAAAAAATTGTGAAGTCCGTCATTTAGATATTCAAAGAAGAATACCTCCAAGCTCCAAATGAAAAGGACACTGGAATAATTCTTCAGATGGGTGCATCAAAGGGTTCGTGGTATGGTTGGAAGCATCGACTCCATGCATATGGATTAGAAGAATTGTCCTACAACATTGCATAGAAGATTTAAAGGAAAAGATAAAGAATCAACTAATTCTAGAAGTTGTGGCATCAAATGACCTGTGAATTTGACATTTATATTTTGGATTGCCAGGATCTAACAATGATCTAAATGTGTTACAAATATCTCATTTGTTTCCAAGGCTTTCTATTGGAGAGGCACCACCAATGAGTTTTGAAATAAATGGCGTCACTACAACACGGGCTACTATCTTGTCGAGGGCATATATCCTACATGGGCAACTTTTCTAAAGAAATTATCAAACCCTCAAGGTAACAAGAATATTCACTTTGCCAAAACAAGAAGCATATAGAAAGGATGTCGAGCGGTCGTTTGGGGTTCTCCAAGCTCACTCTGTCGTTGTTCGTGGTCCTGCAGGGTTCTGGCAACAAAAGGACATGGGACGCATCAAGACCGCGTGCCTGATAGTGCATAACATGATCATAGTGTACGAGAGAGAAGAACCACCTAACTATCACTGTGAGACTTAGTGGAACAAAGTTTACATATCAGAATTCAGCCACACAGGATGAATCACAATTGATTTTTTTTCTTGAAATGCACCGACAGGTAAAAAAACCGTGGCGTTCAAGAACAACTTCGTGATGATTGAGTTGAGCATTTGTGGGAGCTTCATGGTTAGTAAACTTTGTATTATGTTCTATTTGCAATGATTTGGACCATTTATTATGTTTGAGTATGAATTTTGAACTTCATATATTGCGGATTTGGAATTATTATCAAGTAAGTTTGTTCGGTATAACATCATGTTGAATTATGATGATACTATACATATACATAAGTCACTCGTATGTTTGTCTAATGGAAAATGAGAAAAGTGTCTAATGGAAAATGAGAAAAAGGGATTTCAGGGGAATAAATTTACAAAAACTGAGAAAAGTAGTCATGAGATAATTTCCCCTAAATTATACAGACATCCCTAAAACAACTTTTTACAGGAAGCTTTTTAGATGAGCTATTGCAGATGCTCTTACAACATTACTTGTATATGGTTCTTACTCTACTACCATCCCCTTCTTTTGAAAATGAGGGTGTAAGTGCATCTGTGATGGTACAATACACTAAGGGTACCCGACCTCTGGGAATTAAGGCCGTCGGGCTGGCCTCGTAGCCCGGTTATAGCGTGGGTCCCTCGATACTAACGGTGGGCCTCGTGTAAAGGATACTTATTGCTTGTGCTATAAGACATGTATTCTAGTAGACAACTTGGGTATCAAGTCATGTAAACCGAATTGGGTCCATGTAACCCTACCCCTCATCCATCTATATAAGAGGGGGTAGGAGCCCTCCAAGGGGCGACTAACAAGTCTCGAATAGGTCTAACAGACCCAATCGCTCATACAAGCCACATCAACACAATACATGCATGATGTAGAGTATTACCTCATCGCGGAAAGTGTGGGAATTTGGTGGAGAGCGACAATGGTTGAAATCAGAGAGGGTGGGAAATCATGGGTTTTGGCACGAAAACGGTGCAGATCGCTCCAAATGCACAGGCTCTGTCTCGGTTTTGGGTGGGCCGAGGGTGTGTAAGTCCTACGTGGCGGAGGCCCCACTCCCGCAAAGACCCTAGTTTGCGCCGGATTTGCACGAAAACAGTGGTGTGGGCCGTAACGCGGACAAATACAGATCCGCGTTGGATGATAAAGTGTGTCTGAATAGTTTGATCTAAATGTGTGTGGGTTATTTGGAAGTCCGCGGTAAAAAGAACATGTGACAAATAAATGTATCAGATATACGAAAGGAGACATTTTCATCGACGACGAGGCGCCTATGCCGACTTAATGAATCTCAAGATGATATGTCGACCCAGTTTCTACAAGGTGTTCATAAAGATAAGATGTACATGCATGCGTTCATAAAAATAAATGTATACACGTTTATATAAACACTTGTATGTATTGTGTTAAAAAAAGCTTGCGTCTGACCTTGCTCTTATTGCTCCTTAGCCTGCAACGAGCCCAAAAGTATCTTAGTACTCTCTACATTTTGAAATATAAGTTTTTTTATAATTTTTATTAGTGGACTACGTACGAAGCAAAATAAATCAATCTATATTTTAAAATATTTTTATATACATTTATATATAATCTTTTATTACAACATGTAAAAAGATTTATATTTAAGAACGGAGGAAGTAGTTAGTAACAGTACTACAATGTCGTGGTGATTGCATGGACAATATTCCAATGTCGTGTCAGATACTACTCACCTTTCATCAACCAGGCCCAAACTTTATTCTTTCATCAGCTAAGTTAATGATGTTTGGGTCACAAACTAAGTATGAACATGCATCTGCGCAGACGCGCAAAGATCGATCATACTTTGTCACTTTGACATCTTCAGATAGATAGCCTGTACATCTCTTATACTAATATCCGGAAGCCCTTTTGCTTTTATATACTCAGGTCAAAAGTCAAGACCCCAAAACATTAGTATTAACATGTTTGAGGTAACCATCTTTCCTGAGCAGAAGCAGTGCGTCGATCGCTTTCTCCTGCATACCATGAATCTGACTAATTAAAGCCAGCAAGCGTGCCGATACAAAAGCCTAAATAATCTGACAAAGGGTGTGTATGGATCCACAACAGCATTAAACTACAACGGTGGTGGTGAAAGGCCACACGGTCGATCGATCATCAGATAGATGCAGCGAACAGTGCCTGCTTTTGTATAAATGCAGCAAATGCTTGTTAACAACTTGTTTATGTCAACTTGGTCGTGAGAGCACCTGAGTAATGACCTAACTCAAGTTCCTTTTGTCCTGTAATAGTACCGGCGATGATGATCAGGCTAATGGAGTCCGATATCAACGTGCATGCTTGCTACTCCCCCGTTTCTAAATACTCCCTCCGTTGTTAAATACTCACCCGGTTTCGAAATATAAATCTTTTTAAGGATTTCGTTAGGGGACTACATAAGAAATACAATAAGTGAATTTACATTTTAAAATATATTAATATACATTTATAATTTAATATACATTTATATGTAATCTTTTATTGAAACATCTAAAATGACTTATATTTAGGAACACGGAAAGTATAAATCTTTTCAGAGATTTTACTATGAACCACATATGAATGTATATAAACATACTTTAGATTCGTTCATTTTGTTCCGTATATAGTTCATAGTGGAATGTCTAAAGATACTTAGAGCATCTCCAGCCCTCGGCCCCCGAGGGCTCTTTTTTACCGCCGACGCCGAAACACGACCTATTCGTGTTTCCGGGATGTTGAATTCCGTCGGTTCGGCCCAGTTTTTGTCCCGGCGATCCCAGGCGGAACCCAACACATTGGGGGCACTTGGAGGCTCCGGCGGAAGGAAAAGTGGCGCGTGGGCCACCACTGTCAGGTGAGAAACACATTTTCAACGCCCAGATTCGAACCACGAGCGCCCGACGACACTTCCCTTTTCGCCGCCAAGCCGATCCCGACGCCACCCACCTACCCACATCCGCTGCTCCGCCGCTAGAAAGGCCACACCCCCGCCGAGAAGAGAGTGTTTCGCTGCCATCCCGCTCCTGGGCGAGCTCTCCAGGACTCCGACCACGCAGGTGGGGATACCGGCGGCTGCCCACCCATCACGCTCGCAAGGTGTTCGGCGATGGACTCCGACGACGAGGAGGCGTTCGCGGCTCTGATGGAGGAGGAAGCCGAGGCTGACATCGACGATGAATACCACCTCATGATCCTAGCCGCTCTGAGCGTCCTGTTCGAGAAGACTGCAAAGCCCCGGCGAGGTGGCACGACGCCAGACCGCCGCAAGAGCAAGCAGAGGCATCGAATGGAGGGCTATTGCTTGCTTGACGCCGACTACTTCGCTGACGCTCCACTGCACGACGAGAAAGTATTTCGACGCCGTTATCGGATGGAAGCATCGATTGCATGCATTGGGCATGAAAAAACGGTCCATTTGCCATGTACAAAGTCGCCAAAGGAGCTTGTAGTGTGGTACTTGAGGCAGTTGCCACACATGACCCCTGGATTTGGAAATTCTTCTTTGGTATATGCCAGGAACTCACAATGACATCAACATACTGCAGTGCTCGAATGCTTTTGACAAGCTTGTTGAAGGTCATGTTCCTCCGATGAACTTCGAGGTCAATTGCCGCCACTACAATAAGGGATACTACCTAGAAGAAGACATCTATCCAAAATGATCCACATTTGTGAAGGCTATCTCAAATCATGTGCCAGGAGGCAAGAACTCCTACTTTGTTAAGTGTGAGGATGCTTGCAGGAAGGATGTCGAGCGGGCATTTGGTGTGCTCCAGTCTTGATTTGCTGTTGTCCGGTACCCCGGTCTAACTTGGTCGAAATTTCAGATGTAGGAGGTGATGAATTGCTATCTCATCTTGCATAACATGATCAATGAGAGTGAGTATGATCAACCAGTGTTTGACACTGAACCATATTTCAGGCAGGGTCCTCTTGCAGCTGTTGATCACCAGGTACCAGCAGCATGGAGTGTCTTTCTCAATATGCGTCAGGAGATTCGAGAATCACAGGTGCATCAAGAACTGCATCACAATCTTGTGGAGCACCAATGGAGGCTTAAGGGCAACGCCTAGTTCGATGTGTTTTAATTTGTGTTCGAATTATGAGGTGCTTCGTTGAACTATTTGATTTGTATTGTTTTCTATGATGAACTATGTGGTAAAAAATAGTTTTTTGTTGAATTTGTGTCGAGTATGCCAAATTTGCGTCGAATTTGGGTTTGAAATCGGCTGCTGGGGGCTGAACTTGTGGCGACAACTGGGGACTAGAGCCCCCCCCCCCCCTCTGGAAAAAGTGCTATCGAGCCCTCGAGAGTCGCTATTTTACGCCCTGGGGGGGGGGGGGGGGCAAACGGCTGGAGTAATAGAGGGAGGATAGGTCTTTTAAGAGATTTCACTAGGGACTACATACGGATGTATGCAGACATATTTTACATTATAGATTTACTCATTTTAGTCCGTGTGCAGTCTGTAATGTAATCTCTAACAAGATTTATACTTCCTTCGTCCAAAAATACTTTTCATAAAATGGATGTATTTAGATGAATTTTAGTTCTAGCCTACATGGATGGATGGATTAATCATCATCGAGTGTCATCTCCATTGGAGAATTGTTAAACAACTCAAAGAATTAGCACTACTCGTTAGTAGTAGTAGGCGATCCCCAACCATCACCATGGATAAACTAATGTTGTTGCAGCTACGGCCTCCAGCAGACAGACGAGAGATGGCTAATGCGCCACGAGGAGTTTAGCACTGGATTTCGATCGAAGCAGCTGGGAGGGGGCGGCGATGCATTCTTGACGTCAACACACACGCACACGTGGCACGTGTGTTGATTACCAGTAGTAATTAACTGGTGTTGGAGAAGAGCGAGTCCTTGGTGGTCGAGAACGACCGGTCACCATTGTCGCCGGCGTGCTTGGTGAGGTCATCCTTGATCACGGTGATCTCCTGGCACACGTCCGCCATGGTGGGCCGCAGCGCCGGCGAGTGCTGCGTGCATGCGAGCCCGAGCTCGATCAGCTCGACGACCGCCATGTCGGCCGCCGGCGGTGCCGCGCCGTCGCACCGCCGCCACGGCGCGTGGGCGAGGGCGCCGGCGAGGTCGTGCGGGTAGTGCCGCCGGACCCAGTCGTGCAGCGTCTGCCCCTCGTCGAAGATCACGTCCGTCGGCCGCTTCCCGGTGAGCAGCTCCAGGA
This sequence comes from Hordeum vulgare subsp. vulgare, assembly GCF_904849725.1. NCBI lineage: Eukaryota > Viridiplantae > Streptophyta > Magnoliopsida > Poales > Poaceae > Hordeum > Hordeum vulgare. The sequence goes on from NC_058524.1 coordinate 61,566,848, forward strand.
TCAGCACGCCGAAGCTGTACACGTCGCCCCGCGCCGATGGGTGCCCTCCTAATCCGTACTCTAATCAAACCAGAGAAAACTAGCCGTTAATCACACGATTAGTGACACACAACTAACCGTTCGGCATCGAATATGCATGCATGCACGCATGCACGAGCTTGTGCGTGTCACGTTCACGTACCAGGTGCGATGTACCCAACTGAGCCCTGCAACAGCCCGGTGGCGACGGAGTTGCACGGAGCGGCGGAGTCGTCGCTGGAGCCGCTGCTGCCGCTGCCGGCTTCGGCGCCGGCGACGAGCCGCGCGATGCCGAAGTCGGAGATCACGGCGCGCATCCCGTCGTCGAGGAGGACGTTGCTGGGCTTCAGGTCGCAGTGCACGACCCTCACCGGCGCGTAGTGGTGCAGGTAGGCCATCCCCTCGGCCACGTCGCTCGCGATGCTCACCAGCTGCGCGAAGCCCAGTCTACCGCCACCGCCGCCGCCGCCGCCGCCGTCGTCGTCGTGCGGGTAGAGGTGCGCCTCGAGGCTGCCGTGCGGCATGAGCGGGAGCACGAGCGCGTTGAAGCTGGCCGTGCTGCAGGTGGTGATCACCCGGATGAGGTTCTTGTGCCGCGTCCGTCGGAGCGCCTCGCACTCGCGCTTGAAGCTGACGGACACCTCGCCGCCGCCCTTCGGGTCGGCCAGCACCTTCACGGCCACGCGCGCGCCGCCGCGGAGCGTCCCCTCGTAGACGCGCCCGAACCGCCCGGCGCCGATCAGGCGAGAATCTGCGAAGCCGCCCGTGGCCTCCGAGAGCTCCCTGTAGGATATCCTCGGGTGCTCCCTCTCCGCCGCCTGCTCCTCGATGTCCAGGCGCCATGTCGACCGCCGCCTCGCTCTCGCCGTCGCCATCGACCGGCACCCGGCCGCGCAAAGCATCATGCACACGGCAGCGACGATGCCGAAGGCTGCGGGGACCACCGCGCGCCGGCGATCCGCACGTCTCGTTCGGCACGTCGCAATGCCGGGGATATGCCCGGCGCTGCACAGGCTGGGGTTTCCACGGAACGCCGCCGCGGACAGGTTCGCTAGCATGCCGGCGCGGGGCACCACGCCGGAGAAGTTGTTGTAGGAGAAGTCTGCGTCCCGGAGCGACGTGGACACCTGCAGGGACTCTGGCAGGGCACCCGAGAGCACGTTATGCGACACGTCGATCGCCTCCAGGAACGGCAGCGCCGCGACGGCTTCGGGGAGCGCTCCCCGCAGCGCGTTGCCGGAGAGGTTGAGGTACTCGAGCGCGACGCAGCCACCGAGCTGCGACGGGATCGTGCCGGCGAGCTCGTTGGACGACAGGTCGAGCGCGAGGATCATGTCCATCTTGCTGAGCTCGAGAGGGAGAGAGCCCTCCAGGTGGTTGTTGGAGAGGTTCAGGTACAGCTTGAGGTTACTCATGGCGGCGACGTGCGACGGGATCTCGCCTTGGAGGCCATTGTAGGAGAGGTCGAGGATTTCGAGGTTGTCGCAGTCGCCGAGGCTCGGCGGAATGGAGCCGGCAAGGTCATTGTGGTGCAGCATCAGCCTCCTGAGTTGCGTGAGGTTGGAGAACGTGTCCGGGATGGCGCCGGCGAGGCGGTTGCCGGAGAGGTCGAGGAGGCCGAGGTGCGGGAGCTCACCGATGGACCGAGGGATTTCGCCGGAGAGGAGATTGTTGGAGAGGTACAGCCGCTCGAGCCGCTGCATGCGCGATAAGTCCGGCGGGATGGAGCCGTTGATGAGGTTATTGGAAAGGTTGAGGTACGTGAGGTTGACGAGGCCGGAGATGTTGGGCGGGATGGAGCCCGAGATGGCGTTGTCCTCGAGGTGTATCTGCCGGAAGCTGCGCGAGAGCTCGCCGATGAACGGCGGCAGCCTGCCGCCGAGGCCGTTCCCGGCGAGCTCGAGCTCCTGCAGGCGAGTGCAGTTGCGTAGGGAGCGGAAGAAGGGATCGAGGTTGGTGTTGTCGTCGTGGCTGGATAGGTTGTTGTAGGAGAGGTAGAGGTACTGGAGCCGCGGCAACCTGTCGAACACAAGCGACGGGAGCTCACCGGCGAGGTAATTGGACTCGAAGTCGACCCACTCGAGAATGGCGGAATTGGACAGCGCCGGCGGGATCGGGCCGGACAGTTCGTTAGACCAGAGGAGGAGGTAACGGAGGCTGGGGAGGCGGCACTCGGCAGCGTAGGGGATGTCGCCGGCGAGCGAGTTGTTGGCGAGGTCCATGTACTGCAGCGCGGAGCAGTTGCAGAAGAGCGTGCCCGGGATGCCGCCGGAGAGCCGGTTGCCGCTGAGGTCGAGGTAGTAGAGCTCCCGGAGCAGCCCGATGCCGGCGGGGATCGCACCCACGAGCAGGTTGTTCGTCAGGCTGAGCTGCGTCAGCCTCGACAGCGCGGCAATCTCCTCCGGGATCTCCCCGGCAAACGCGTTGCTGGACAAATCAAGCACCGCGAGGAAAGACAGCCGCCCGAGCGCCGGCGAGAGCACGCCGCGGATCCCGCGGCCGCTGAGCACCAGCTGCGTGACGCGCCGCCTGCGGCCACACGCGACGCCGGTCCAGTTGCAGAACCGCGGGGAGCGGCCCCAGTCGACGAGGGCGCGGCCGGGGTCGGCCGATACGCCGGAGAGGAAACCGAGGAGAGCGCCCCGGTCGTCTGGCGCTGCTGCTCCTGGTGCCATGGCGAGGGCGGCGGCGGCGGCGGGGACAGCGATCGGCACGATGAGGGCGACATGGAGGATGACGATGATTGGGATGGCGAGCAAGTTGGCCATTGGGCCGACAGGGCGTGGGTGGTGGCCGTGAGGATGAGGTGGACGTGCACAGTGCGCCGGCGATCGTCCGATAGCTACGTCTGCTACAATGCCGTGGTTTTATGGGGAGCGCGGGAGGGCCTGGAGGAAGCAGCTGGAGCTGCCCACGAGGCGCGGGAGAAGGTGGCTGCCTAACTCAAACAGGCCGCGTGCGCCTGGATTTGGCGCCAAAACGCCAAATGTTTGACTTGGGATGGGATGAGAGGGCGTGTACGTGCGTGTGCGTGTGCAACTCGCTTTGGTGATGGATTCAATCTCGGTTGGGGTTCCATGCCAGGCTGCCAGCATTGTTTATCCAAGAAATGATATTAGTCAAAGTAGGCGTCAAACTGTTCGTCAAAGATGAGTTCATATGTGAAAACCACGGGAGACTAAGACATCACGCTGGTTAATCAAGTGGTTATCCATCCATCAGGTTGTGGTAGTTCAGAACACGTATGGTTGTCGTCAGGTCTAGATTAGCTTGAACAAAAAGCACTATAGCAACACCTGCAAGGATTTTGGTTCAATTGTTATTTTGTTTTGCGGTTTCTCTCCTTTTTCTAAAAAGTTAAGACGTTTATTTTAGGATGAAGACGGTAGCTATTTTTAAGTTTATAGGATACTACTCCCTCAATTCTGAATTATAAGATGTTTTGTTTTTTGAATCAGATGTATATAAATGTGTTTTTGTGGATTTATGAGATAACGACGGATTTGATCTTCCATGCTCCGGCTATGCCTGCTCACCGCCTCCGCCCCACGTCCATGCTCCGGCCAACCACGGCACCCTCTCTAGCCTCGCTGCCTCGCCTCCACCTTCCCCAGCCGATACCTCCCACCCCTATGTCCGCTCCGGCCAAGTGGCTCTCCGCTCGATTCTCGGAACCGGCGACGAGCGTGGAGTCACCTTCCAACGACGTCTGCTTGCCTCAGCAGGCTCTACCACCTCCTCTCCGTTCCTCCACAGCTCCCTTCCCATTCTAGTTCATTTCCCCCGCTCCACTATAGCCCTACATGAAACCCTAGTCGCTGCTCTCCTTCAAGCGGTCATCGGTGGCTGCGCCGGCGACTTCTTCGTCGCCAAATGCGACTCTCGCACCTTCCGTTTCCTTGTGAGCTCGCGCGCCGTGCATGACCTTCTTCTTCGGGAGAAACCCAGCTGCATCCGCTCGTGCTCATTCGTCTTCCTGCCCTACCTCCCGCCACCGCCGTCCTCCCCCTCTGCCTCAATAGGCTGCTCTAGTCTGGATGACTTTCTGCGCATTCCCTTCGACTTATCGTTGCAGTTTGAATCGATCGCCTTGCTTCACCTCGGCTCTCCGGTCACCACCTCGATGCCCAATGATCATGGCTGCCGCATGCATGCTTGGCTAATTCAATTCCCTTTCAAGCTGGACGCCAAAACCCCGGGCCTCATCCTGTCCAGGCTATTCGGCGGCGACCACACCAGGCTCAACGTCACCTTCGACGACGAGCGCCGCTTCTCCTTCACTGTCGCCTCGCCGGCGATTGCGGCCCTCATCGCCAGCTTCGGCGACTTCATCCGGCCGGGTATCCTGCTGCGCTTCCCCAACCACGGCTCATGCTCTATGCCGCCGCCGCCGACGGCTCCTCGATCTCTGCCGCAGACAACCAGCGGAACCCGCTCCTTCGATCCTGCCAAGGTTAGGCCCTTCCGTCCTGGATTTAGATTCTATAACCGCATTAAGACTAGGTTTCACTCGGCCGTCACTGCTCCACTACGTATTGATGACCCCCCTTCCTGTTGTATTTGGATTTGCTTTCAGTCTAGCCTAGTGAAACCCTGTCTGACGCTGGTTTTAAGCTCGCTAAACCACCATTTTTCACGCTCTAAAGACTTCCAAGCAGCTAGACTTTCTGAATTTCTGTTCAAGACGATCGTCAACTCTCCGGAAGTACGCCTCGAAATTTTGAAAACCAATGTGTTGGACTTCACATGTCTCTCCCTCCACCTGTTTGACTACCCAAATCTCGCACTAGTTCACCTACAGTCCGCATGTACTCACCACGCTGACCAACATCTAGGCTCCACCGCCCAAACCACAAGCAACGGCCTTCCTGTTACATCATCATCCGTACTTGGTCCGCTCCCTATCCCCACAAATTCAGCTATACCTCAAGCGACCAATATGACACGAACAACTGCCGTCGGCCCCCATCCTGTGAACGAAGACCGCGGTCGGACCGGGCTCTCTGCTGCGCGCAAGGACGTCTCCTACACTGCTTTGACCTCAAGCCCTCCTCCTCCCGCCCCTGGCAAGATTTGCTACTGCGAACCCACTGCAGCGTCAACAGGCGACCTTTCTAAGCTGCCATATTCTTTTAATCAGGCAAGTACACCACGCCACCCCATCCACCCTGCAATCAGCGCCACCAACCCAGACACCCACGACGGGTGCATGTCAACCCAGCCTCCTGCCCTACCGAATCTCACAGCATGCTTGTCAGCTCCCTCGAATGGACCACACCAGCCCTTTTTGCATCGTTGCAGTTTGCACCCAGTCGGCTGTCATGATCGCTCCCTCCCATGCTCATACAAGACCTCTCCTCCACCTGCAGCTACACAGTCCCCCGCCAGTCCATCACACGCCACGCCCATGCCGCGCGTGCAATCGCCCAACGACGCAGCCTTACTGCATGCTCCCAGAACCTACAAGGAGGCGCTGCTTGCTTCTACCCCACCCGGTAGCGCTGTTGTGGACTTTATAAACCACGCCACCTCTCCTACTGCAAGCCATCACCACCTCGCTTTCCTCTCTCGGTTAGACCGCCACCGCAAGAACCCCTGCTTCCCCTGCCTTGCAACGGACCATCTTGTAGACGCTTGCCGCGACCCTGTCCGGTGTGCTCGCTGCTGGCGATCAGGACATCGCAGTCCATTCTGCCGGGCGGTTCGCATTCACTCTTACTTCCCGCCTCTTCCCGCCAAGCCACACCTAAACCCATCCTTCTCCCCCACCGGCGACATGGACCGCACCGCTACAGAGCTACCCGAGCGTAATGCGTCGGCTGTCATCCTCCCAGGCGTCCCCTATTGGAATTATGCCCTAGAGGCAATAATAAATATAGTTATTATTATAATTCCTATATCAAGATAATCGTTTATTATCCATGCTATAATTGTATTGAATGAAGACTCATTTACATGTGTGGTACATAGACAAAACACCGTCCCTAGCATGCCTCTAGTTGGCTAGCGAGTTGATCGATGATAGTCAATGTCTTCTGATTATGAACAAGGTGTTGTTGCTTGATAACTGGATCACGTCATTAGGAGAATCACGTGATGGACTAGACCCAAACTAATAGACGTAGCATGTTGATCGTGTCATTTTGTTGCTACTGTTTTCTGCGTGTCAAGTATTTGTTCCTATGACCATGAGATCATATAACTCACTGACACCGGAGGAATGCTTTGTGTGTATCAAACGTCGCAACGTAACTGGGTGACTATAAAGGTGCTCTACAGGTATCTCCGAAGGTGTTAGTTGAGTTAGTATGGATCAAGACTGGGATTTGTCACTCCGTTGACGTAGAGGTATCTCGGGGCCCACTCGGTAATACAACATCACACACAAGCCTTGCAAGCAATGTAACTTAGTGTAAGTTGCGGGATCTTGTATTACGGAACGAGTAAAGAGACTTGCTGGTAAACGAGATTGAAATAGGTATGCGGATACTGACGATCGAATCTCGGGCAAGTAACATACCGAAGGACAAAGGGAATGACATACGGGATTATATGAATCCTTGACACTGAGGTTCAAACGATAAGATCTTCGTAGAATATGTGGGATCCAATATGGGCATCCAGGTCCCGCTATTGGATATTGACCGAGGAGTCTCTCGGGTCATGTCTACATAGTTCTCGAACCCGCAGGGTCTGCACACTTAAGGTTCGACGTTGTTTTATGCGTATTTGAGTTATATGGTTGGTTACCGAATGTTGTTCGGAGTCCCGGATGAGATCACAGACGTCACGAGGGTTTCCGGAATGGTCCGGAAACGAAGATTGATATATAGGATGACCTCATTTGATTACCGGAAGGTTTTCGGAGTTACCGGGAATGTACCGGGAATGACGAATGGGTTCCGGGAGTTCACCGGGGGGGGCAACCCACCCCGGGGAAGCCCATAGGCCTTGAGGGTGGCACACCAGCCCTTAGTGGGCTGGTGGGACAGCCCAAAAGGCTCTATGCTCCAAGGAGAAGAAAATCAAGAGAGAAAGAAAAAAAAAGGAGGAGGTGGGAAGGAAGGGGGACTCCCTCCCACCAAACCTAGTCCAACTCGGTTTGGGGGGGAGAGTCCTCCCCCTTGGACTCGGCCGACCCCCTTGGGGCTCCTTGAGCCCCAAGGCAAGGTCCCCTCCCTCCCACCTATATATACGGAGGTTTTAGGGCTGATTTGAGACGACTTTTCCACGGCTGCCCGACCACATACCTCGACGGTTTTTCCTCTAGGTCGCGTTTCTACGGAGCTCGGGCGGAGCCCTGCTGAGACAAGGTCATCACCAACCTCCGGAGCGCCGTCACGCTGCCGGAGAACTCTTCTACCTCTCCGTCTCTCTTGCTGGATCAAGAAGGCCGAGATCATCGTCGAGCTGTACGTGTGCTGAACGCGGAGGTGCCGTCCGTTCGGTACTAGATCGTGGGACTGATCGCGGGATTGTTCGCGGGGCGGATCGAGGGACGTGAGGACGTTCCACTACATCAACCGCGTTCTCTAACGCTTCTGCTGTACGGTCTACGAGGGTACGTAGATCACTCATCCCCTCTCGTAGATGGACATCACCATGATAGGTCTTCGTGCGTGTAGGAAATTTTTGTTTCCCATGCGACGTTCCCCAACAGTGGCATCATGAGCTAGGTTCATGCGTAGATGTCTTCTCGAGTAGATCACAAAAGTTTTTGTGGGCGGTGATGTGCGTTTTGCTGCCCTCCTTAGTATTTTCTTGATTCCACGGTATTGTTGGATTGAAGCGGCTTGGACCGACATTACTCGTACGCTTACGAGGGACTGGTTTCATCGTTACGAGTAACCCCCCTTTGCTCAAAGATGACTGGCAAGTGTCGGTTTCTCCAACTTTAGTTGAATCAGATTTGACCGAGGAGGTCCTTGGATGAGGTTAAATAGCAACTCATATATCTCCGTTGTGGTGTTTGCGTAAGTAAGATGCGATCCTACTAGATACCCTTGGTCACCACGTAAAACATGCAACAACAAATTTAGAGGACGTCTAACTTATTTTTGGAGGGTATGCTTGTGATGTGATATGTCCAACGATGTGATGTGATATATTGGATGTTTGAGATGATCATGTTGTAATAGAAATATCGACTTGCACGTCGATGGTACGGCAACCGGCAGGAGCCATAGGGTTGTCTTTATACTAACGTTTGTGCTTGCAGATGCGTTTACTATTTTGCTAGGATGTAGCTTTAGTAGTAATAGCATGAGTAGCACGACAACCCCGATGGCAACACGTTGATGGATGATCATGGTGTGGCGCCGGTGACAAGATCGTGCCGGTGCTTTGGTGATGGAGATCAAGAAGCACGTGATGATGGCCATATCATGTCACTTATGAATTGCATGTGATGTTAATCCTTTTATGCACCTTATTTTGCTTAGAACGATGGTAGCATTATGAGGTGATCTCTCACTAAAATTTCAAGACGAAATTGTGTTCTCCCCGACTGTGCACCGTTGCTACAGTTCGTCGTTTCGAGACACCACGTGATAATCGGGTGTGATAGACTCAACGTTCACATACAATGGGTGCAAAACAGTTGCGCACGCGGAACACTCGGGTTAAGCTTGACGAGCCTAGCATGTGCAGACATGGCCTCGGAACACATGAGACCGAAAGGTCGATCATGAATCATATAGATGATATGATTAGCATAGGGATGCTTACCACTGAAACTATACTCAACTCACGTGATGATCGGACTTGGGATAGTGTAAGTGGATCATGAACCACTCAAATGACTAGAGAGATGTACTTTTTGAGTGGGAGTTTAGCATATAATCTGATTAAGTTAAACTCTAATTATCTTGAACATAGTCTAAAGTCCACTTTGAATATATTTGTGTTGTAGATCATGGCTCACGCGATAGTCATCCTGAATTTTAATACGTTCCTAGAGAAAGATAAGTTGAAAGATGATGGAAGCAACTTTGTAGACTGGGCTCGTAATCTTAAGCTAATCTTACAAGCTGGGAAGAAGGATTATGTCCTTAATGCTGCGCTAGGAGATGAACCACCCGCTACGGCTGATCAGGATGTTAAGAACGCTTGGTTAACACGTAAGGAGGACTACTCAATAGTTCAATGTGCAGTCTTGTATGGCTTAGAACCGGGACTTCAACGTCGCTTTGAGCGTCATGGAGCATTTGAGATGTTCCAGGAGTTGAAGTTTATCTTTCAGAAGAACGCCCGGATCGAGAGGTATGAGACCTCCGATAAATTCTATGCTTGCAAGATGGAGGAAAACTCGTCTGTCAGTGAACATGTGCTCAAAATGTCTGGGTACTCAAACCGTCTAGCTGAGCTGGGGATTGAACTCCCGCAAGAGGCTATCACTGACAGAATCCTTCAATCACTGCCGCCAAGCTATAAAGGCTTTGTGTTGAACTACAACATGCAAGGGATGAACAAGTCTCCCGGCGAGTTGTTTGCAATGCTGAAAGTCGCAGAGTCTGAACTTCGTAAAGAGCATCAAGTGTTGATGGTGAATAAGACCACTAGTTTCAAGAGAAACGGCAAAGGCAAGAAGGGCAATTCGAAGAAGAGCGGCAAGCCTGTTGCCAATCCGCCGAAGAAACCCAAAGCTGGACCTAAGCCGGAAACGGAGTGTTACTATTGCAAGGGTATGGGTCACTGGAAGCGCAATTGCCCCAAGTATCTGGCAGATAAGAAGGCGGGCAAAGAAAAATCAGGTATATTTGATATACATGTTATTGATGTGTACTTAACCGGCTCTCGTAGTAGTGCGTGGGTATTCGATACCGGTTTTGTTGCTCATATTTGCAACTCGAAACAGGAACTGCGGAATGGACGAAGGCTGGCGAAAGATGAAGTGACGATGCGCGTAGGAAATGGTTCCAAGGTAGATGCAATCGCCGTCGGCACAGTGTCACTTCAACTACCGTCGGGATTAGTGATGAACTTAAATCATTGTTATTTAGTGCCTGCGTTGAGCATGAACATTATATCTGGATCTTGTTTATTGCGAGACGGTTACTCTTTTAAGTCAGAGAATAATGGTTGTTCTATTTCTATGAGTAACATCTTTTATGGTCATGCACCGAATGTGAGAGGATTGTTCATATTTAATCTTGATAGCGATACGCATATACATAACATTGAGACCAAAAGAGTTAGAGTAAACAATGATAGCGCCATATTTTTGTGGCACTGCCGCTTAGGTCATATTGGTGTAAAGCGCATGAAGAAACTCCATGCTGATGGACTTTTGGAGTCACTTGACTTTGATTCACTTGACATGTGCGAACCATGCCTCATGGGCAAGATGACTAAGACTCCGTTCTCCGGAACAATGGAGCGTGCAAGTGACTTATTGGAAATCATACATACCGATGTGTGTGGTTCGATGAGCGTGGAGGCACGCGGCGGATATCGTTATTTTCTCACCTTCACTGACGATTTGAGTAGGTATGGCTATGTCTACTTGATGAAGCACAAGTCTGAAACATTTGAAAAGTTCAAGCAATTTCAGAGTGAAGTGGAAAATCATCGTAACAAGAAGATCAAGTTCCCACGATCTGATCGTGGGGGTGAATATCTGAGTTTCGAGTTTGGTGATCACTTAAGAAAATGTGGAATTGTTTCACAGTTGACACCGCCTGGAACACCACAGCGTAATGGTGTGTCCGAACATCGTAATCGTACTTTGTTAGAGATCGTGCGATCTATGATGTCTCTTACTGATTTGCCGTTATCATTTTGGGGTTATGCATTAGAAACAGTTGCATTCACTTTAAATAGGGCACCATCAAAATCCGTTGAGACGACACCATACGAACTGTGGTATGGCAAAAGGCCAAAGTTGTCGTTTCTTAAAGTTTGGGGATGTGATGCTTATGTCAAAAAGCTTCAGCCTGAAAAGCTGGAACCCAAAGCGGAAAAGTGTGTCTTCATAGGTTACCCAAAAGAGACAGTTGGGTACACCTTCTATCTCAAAACCGAGGGCAAAGTGTTTGTTGCTAAGAACGGAGCTTTTCTCGAGAAGGAGTTTCTCTTGAGAGAATTGAGTGGGAGGAAGATAGAACTTGACGAGGTTGTCGAACCTCTCATCCCTCTGGATGGTGGCGCAGGGCAAGGGGAAACCTCTGTCGTTCCGACGCCGGTTGAGGAGGAAGTTAATGATGATGATCATGAAACTCCAGTTCAAGTTTCTGTTGAACCGCTCAGGTCGACGAGATCACGTGCTGCTCCAGAGTGGTACGGTAATCCCGTCTTATCAATCATGTTGTTAGACAACAATGAACCTACAAATTATGAAGAAGCAATGGTGGGCCCAGATTCCAACAAATGGCTAGAAGCCATGAAGTCCGAGATAGGATCCATGTATGAGAACAAAGTGTGGACTTTGGAGATACTACCTGAGGGGCGCAAGGCTATTCAGAACAAATGGATCTTTAAGAAGAAGACGGACGCTGACGGCAATGTGACCGTTTATAAAGCTCGACTTGTGGCAAAGGGTTTTTCACAAGTTCCAGGAGTTGACTACGATGAGACTTTCTCACCCGTAGCGATGCTTAAGTCCGTCAGAATCATGTTAGCAATAGCTGCATTTTTCGATTATGAAATCTGGCAGATGGATGTCAAAACGGCGTTCCTTAACGGTTTCCTTAAGGAAGAGTTGTATATGATGCAACCCGAAGGTTTTGTCGATCCTAAGAATGCTAAAAAGGTGTGCAAGCTCCAGCGATCCATTTATGGACTGGTGCAAGCATCTCGGAGTTGGAACAAACGCTTTGATGAGGTGATCAAAGCATTTGGGTTTATACAAGTGGTTGGAGAATCTTGTATTTACAAGAAAGTGAGTGGGAGCTCTGTGGCGTTTCTAATATTATATGTGGATGACATATTACTGATTGGAAACAACGTAGAGCTTTTGGAGAGCATAAAAGGTTACTTGAATAAAAGTTTCTCTACGAAGGACCTAGGAGAAGCTGCTTACATTCTTGGCATTAAGATCTATAGGGATAGATCAAAACGCCTGATAGGACTTTCACAAAGCACATACCTTGATAAAGTTTTGAAGAGGTTCAAAATGGAACAGTCCAAGAAAGGGTTCTTGCCAGTTTTACAAGGTATGAGATTGAGTAAGACTCAGTGCCCAGCAACTGATGAAGATAGAGAGCATATGCGCTTCGTCCCCTATGCTTCAGCCATAGGTTCTATCATGTATGCGATGTTGTGCACTAGACCGGATGTTAGCCTGGCCATAAGTATGGCAGGTAGGTTCCAGAGTAATCCAGGAGTGGATCACTGGACAACGGTCAAGAATATCCTGAAGTACCTGAAAAGGACTAAGGAGATGTTTCTCGTATATGGAGGTGACGAAGAGCTCGCCGTAAAAGGTTACGTCGATGCAAGCTTTGACACAGATCCGGACGACTCTAAGTCGCAAACCGGATACGTATTTATTCTTAATGGGGGTGCAGTAAGCTGGTGCAGTTCCAAGCAGAGCGTCGTAGCAGATTCTACATGTGAAGCGGAGTACATGGCTGCCTCGGAGGCGGCTAAGGAGGGTGTCTGGATGAAGTAGTTCATGACGGATCTTGGAGTGGTGCCAAGCGCACTGAATCCAATAACCTTGTTCTGTGACAACACGGGTGCCATTGCCTTAGCAAAGGAACCACGGTTTCACAAGAAGACCAGACACATCAAACGACGCTTCAACCTCATCCGCGACTACGTCGAGGAAGAGGACGTAAATATATGCAAAGTGCACACGGATCTGAATGTAGCAGACCCGCTGACTAAACCTCTTCCACGGCCAAAACATGATCGACACAAGAACTGTATGGGTGTTAGATTTATTACAATGTAATTCACATGGTGATGTGAGGGCTAGATTATTGACTCTAGTGCAAGTGGGAGACTGTTGGAATTATGCCCTAGAGGCAATAATAAATATAGTTATTATTATAATTCCTGTATCAAGATAATCGTTTATTATCCATGCTATAATTGTATTGAATGAAGACTCATTTACATGTGTGGATACATAGACAAAACACCGTCCCTAGCATGCCTCTAGTTGGCTAGCCAGTTGATCGATGATAGTCAGTGTCTTCTGATTATGAACAAGGTGTTGTTGCTTAATAACTGGATCACGTCATTAGGAGAATCACGTGATGGACTAGACCCAAACTAATAGACGTAGCATGTTGATCGTGTCATTTTGTTGCTATTGTTTTCTGCGTGTCAAGTATTTGTTCCTATGACCATGAGATCATATAACTCACTGACACCGGAGGAATGCTTTGTGTGTATCAAACGTCGCAACGTAACTGGGTGACTATAAAGGTGCTCTATAGTTATCTCCGAAGGTGTTAGTTCAGTTAGTATGGATCAAGAGTGGGATTTGTCACTCCGTGTGACGGAGAGGTATCTCGGGGCCCACTCGGTAATACAACATCACACACAAGCCTTGTAAGCAATGTAACTTAGTGTAAGTTGCGGGATCTTGTATTACGGAACGAGTAAAGAGACTTGCCGGTAAACGAGATTGAAATAGGTATGCGGATAGTGACGATCGAATCTCGGGCAAGTAACATACCGAAGGACAAAGGGAATGACATACGGGATTATATGAATCCTTGACACTGAGGTTCAAACGATAAGATCTTCGTAGAATATGTGGGATCCAATATGGGCATCCAGGTCCCGCTATTGGATATTGACCGAGGAGTCTCTCGGGTCATGTCTACATAGTTCTCGAACCCGCAGGGTCTGCACACTTAAGGTTCGACGTTGTTTTATGCGTATTTGAGTTATATGGTTGGTTACCGAATGTTGTTCGGAGTCCCGGATGAGATCACGGACGTCACGAGGGTTTCCGGAATGGTCCGGAAACGAAGATTGATATATAGGATGACCTCATTTGATTACCGGAAGGTTTTCGGAGTTACCGGGAATGTACCGGGAATGACGAATGGGTTCCGGGAGTTCACCGGGGGGGGCAACCCACCCCGGGGAAGCCCATAGGCCTTGAGGATGGCACACCAGCCCTTAGTGGGCTGGTGGGACAGCCCAAAAGGCTCTATGCTCCAAGGAGAAGAAAATCAAGAGAGAAATAAAAAAAAAGGAGGAGGTGGGAAGGAAGGGGGACTCCCTCCCACCAAACCTAGTCCAACTCGGTTTGGGGGGGGGAGAGTCCTCCCCCTTGGACTCGGCCGACCCCCTTGGGGCTCCTTGAGCCCCAAGGCAAGGTCCCCTCCCTCCCACCTATATATACGGAGGTTTTAGGGCTGATTTGAGACGACTTTTCCACGGCTGCCCGACCACATACCTCCACGGTTTTTCCTCTAGATCGCGTTTCTACGGAGCTCGGGCGGAGCCCTGCTGAGACAAGGTCATCACCAACCTCCGAAGCGCCGTCACGCTGCCGGAGAACTCTTCTACCTCTCCGTCTCTCTTGCTGGATCAAGAAGGCCGAGATCATCGTCGAGCTGTACGTGTGCTGAACGCGGAGGTGCCGTCCGTTCGGTACTAGATCGTGGGACTGATCGCGGGATTGTTCGCGGGGCGGATCGAGGGACGTGAGGACGTTCCACTACATCAACCGCGTTCTCTAACGCTTCTGCTGTACGGTCTACGAGGGTACGTAGATCACTCATCCCCTCTCGTAGATGGACATCACCATGATAGGTCTTCGTGCGCGTAGGAAATTTTTTGTTTCCCATGCGATGTTCCCCAACATCCCCATCGTCGTCTACACCCCTGGAGGCTCCGACGCTCCGCTGCTGGGAATCCCTGAACCTCTCGCCGGCCTCGGTGGTTCTGCGCCTCCCAGCGCTGCGGCTACGGTGCATCCAACCTTGGACGACGATGACCTACGTCGTCGCCTCCAAGACTTTCGCTTCAACAGCCCTCGCGACAACTCCGACCACGACGCGGTGCCTCCTAATGCTGCTGCATCCCCACTCGCCCCTCCGCCTCCACCTACAACCCCTGTCATCGTCCCCCCACCATGCCTCCTCCAGTGCCCGCGGCGCTTCGCCTTCGCCCACCTACGCGACGCCGTCCACAACCCCTCTGGCATCATCCACCAAGCGTTGCAGGCTGTTGGGGGAAATCCTGCGTTCGCAATCGGCGGCTCCTGGCGCGGGGAAGCCTGTGTAACCTTCTCCAGCCACCTTGAGCTCGAGCGAGTGCTCTCGCGCAGCTTGCTAAGCTATGAGGGCAACGTCCTCTCCATCGAGCCCGTGGAAGATGCGGAGCGCTGCATCGCCGTCTTCGACGAGCTCATCGAGCTGGAAGCCGTCGGCATCCCACATGAGCTGTGGCATGATGCTGGCGTCAAGTTTGTGCTAAACCACTTCGGCGACGTCTGCTCCGTCGACCAATACTGCATGCAAGGGGACTACACTTCCGTTAGGGCGCTGGTCATGGTGGCTGCTGTACTGCCAATGCCCGAGTCAATGATCATCCGCCTACCAGTCTCCCATGATGTCAAATCCGTCGCCCTCAAGGTCATGCAACGGTGGACACATAGCGTCAACGCCAACCCATTCGCTGGCAGCTCTGAGGACAGCATCAGCACCGCGAGCTCCAGCTCAGGAAGCTACCCCGCCGGCGGCTGGGCTGGGCCCGAATCCACATATCCGCCCGCGCCGCCGCCATCGCCCTCGCCAACTTCTCCTCCCCCGACCTCGGCCGCCGTTGGCCCCGTCGACACCACTTCGCCTCCTACTGCCGACACAAGCGCCGACGTCTCAACCCCTACGACCATTTTCGCTCCGACTCCTACTAGGCATGAAACTTCTGTCCACCTCCCACCACTGCTGACGCCGCTTCCTCCCAGTGTTGTTGTTCCCTCTAGCGCCATGGCAGACAACCAAGCTTCGGCTGTCTATACCGCCACGACCATGGCCAACATGGCTCTCCCCTCTGGTGGCTCCGCGTTCGTGCCGCTCGCGCCCACCTCCGCTACCAGACCTACAATGTCCAAGACCACTGCCTTCACCTTTGGAGCTTCGTCTTCTCGTGCACCGCCACTGCCTGTCAACGACCTCGACTTGCATGTGCTCCACATCAATAAGGCTAGTGTCGCTGCCAAAAGGGCGCGCCGCTCATCGGACAAGGGAAAACGCTCGACGGATCTCCTATGCCGGAGTGACCGCCTTGCCCGCAAGGAGCCTCGCGTCTACACCTCGATCGCCGACCGCGCTTCCAAGGCCAAGGCGGCCCGTCTGGGAGACGGGGGCCCTGCCAAATCATTCCTCGATGCTCTCCATGACACTACCCTAGACGACCCTGCTGCGCCCCCGGCTACGCCGGCTGCTCTTGCCCTTCTTGCTAAACTATGTGGTGCTGACTCGGAGCAGGTCGAGTCCGTCCGCAACGCAGAAGCTGGCGATGATCATGTCCGCATCGACGTCTGTGATGGAGAGGACGTTGAGGATGGCGGTGATGAAGATACCCCATGATCTGCACGCCCAAGCGGCCTCCTAATCGGCGGGCGGTCGGGATCCTCCCGAGCTCCTTAGCCGTAGATAGTACTAGTCCTTATTCGCTGCTTGCATGCTGCCCATGCACCCTGCCACCCCGTGCACTGCATGGCTCCGCATGCAGCTACTACAAGCATTTGTGCTGCCCCTATTTACGTAACCCAGTTCGCATTAGAAAGCCTCTTCGCCCGCACTCCCCTAGCTTCCATAGCAACCACTGTAATGCCGCTTGTACCACTTCTCCTCAACGTTTGTGCTGCCAAATACTATGGTGTGTTCATGTTTCCTCATGAGTCACACACAAATTTCCGTCTGCTCCTGGAATGTTCGAGGGCTCGGCGACGCCGGCAAATGCGCCGATGTTCTATCGGAACTTGTCTCCATCAACCCACACCTTGCATTACTCCAAGAAACTAAGCTACAGAATCCCGACGATCTCAAAATTCGATCCTTCCTACCCCGTTCCCTCGATCATCTGATAACCCTACCTCCCGCTGGAACCACCGGAGGAATGATATCCGCCGCTAACTCTAGATTTCTCTCAATCACCTCCCACCAAAACATAGCATACACCTCTTCCGCCACGATAACGTCCCCTGCCCTCCCAATTCCGCTGATCGTTACCAATGTCTACGCCCCATCTGTCCGCGCCCAGGAACAGGCCTTCCTCGATGAACTAGTGTCTGTCCAACCGCCATCCGATACGCCATGGCTTATTCTCGGTGACTTCAACCTCATCCGCTTCTCAGAGGAAAAAAACAAAGCCTCCTTCCACCGGCAGGATGCAAATGCCTTCAACGCAACTATTGATTCCCTCTCCCTCATCGAGCTCCCCCTTCTCAATAGACGTTTCACCTGGTCTAGCGGGCGGAATGAACCAACTCTTGAACGTCTCGACTGGGCGTTTATTAACTTAGCCAGGAGCGATACATTTCCCAACACAACCCTGTCCTCCCTCACCCATTTCGTCTCCGACCACGTCCCTCTGCTCGTTCATATTAACACCGTCCTTCCTCAGTACAGACACTTTTGCTTCGAATCTGGTTGGACGATGTCCTCGGAGTGCCATAGGATCGTCCAACAATGCTGGACCCTGCCGGCTGCTGTTAACCCAGGGGCCTCCTCAAACGCCTCCAGTAATCTAATTAGAGCTTTGAAAACCACTAGACAACGGCTCAAGCTTTGGGCTAAATCAAGAGACCCACCGCATGTGCGTGAAGGCAACTGCAAAAAGATCATCCGCTGCCTGGACCTCAAGGAGGAGCTGCGTCCTCTATCCAAAGCCGAGCGTGCTCTACGCTCAGTGTCTATCGCTGTCCTCCAACGCACCATTTGGGAAATTGCTGCCTACTGGCGTCTTCGCGCCAAAATTAGAGCCACCATCAACGGCGGTGAAAATACGAAGTTCTTTCACGTGTCTGCATCCCAGCGACTCCGCAAAAATTCTATCGTCTCCCTAACTCATGATGGTCAAACCTTCTACTCGCACAACCAAAAAGTCTCATTGCTAAAATCTTACTTCACTCAGATCTTAGGTCGCGTCCCTGTTACTGCTTGGAACTTCGACATCGCCCGTCTATACCCTAATCCTGTCCCCCAACTAACTTCAATATACGCCCCCTTCTTCGAAGATGAGATCAAGCTAGCCTTCTTTCAAATGAACCCCTTAGCTCGTCCGGGACCCGACGGCTTCGGCCCAACCTTCTACAGAAAATTCTGGCCCCTAATTAAACCAGCCATCCTGAACTTCTTCTCGGACTTCTTCCACAACCAAGCGCAACCTGCAAGGCTAAACCAAGCTCACATAATCCTGCTCCCGAAAAAGGATTCGGTAGGAACACCTGACTCCTACCGGCCGATCTCCCTGCAGAACTGCCCCATCAAGGCAGTCGCCAAAGTGCTCACGAACCGAGTCAAACCTTTCATCTCAGAGCTCGTCCATTCTGACCAAACCGACTTCATCTCGGGTCGAAACATTGCGGAAAACTTCGTCTACGCAGCAGACATCATCAGCTCGTGCCACGTTCGAAAGAAACCAACTATGATCATTAAACTGGACTTCCGCAAAGCTTTCGACTCCATCTCCTGGGAAGCCCTTTCCGCCATCCTATTAACACGGGGCTTCCCTGCACCCTGCTGCTCCTGGATTAAAACCATTCTTGCCACCAGCAAATCTGCAATTGTGCTAAACGGAGTTCCCGGGGATTGGATCAACTGTAGAAATTGCCTACGTCAAGGCGACCCAATGTCCCCCTACCTGTTCATCATTGTTGCCGACCTCCTTCAACAACTTATACGTCAAAATAACACCCCACTAGACCTTCACCACCCTATCTACACAAATCTACCCCCTACCACTCTTCAGTACGCCGACGACACGTTAATCATCGCTGAAGCCTCCACCCAAGCCGCCTATGCACTCAAATCAATCCTCCATGACTTTGCCCTTGCGACGGGGCTTTCAATAAACTTCTCTAAAACAACTTTCGTCCCCCTTCATGTTCCTTCGGATCAAGCCAACGCTATCGCTGCAATTCTACAATGTGACACATCCTCCTTCCCGCAGATATACCTTGGCCTACCGCTCTCCCCCACTAGACTACCTCACAATGCGTTCCTTCCCATACTCCAAAACTGTAAACGGCACCTCGCGGTCTGGAAGGCAAAACTGCTTAATAAGGGGGACCAGCTAATTCTGCTGTCTGCTGTCCTAGACTCGCTAGCTACCTATTTCATGACAGTCTTCCTTATCCCTAAGAAAGTTCTAAAATCCCTAGATGCGTTTCGCAGGGCATTCTTCTGGGCTGCTGAGGAAACTTGTACCGGTTCTCAATGTCTAGTTGCTTGGAAAAACGTTTGCAAACCGAAAAAATGTGGTGGTCTAGGCTTGAAAAACTTGCGTCAACAAAACATTTGCCTCCTCATGAAGTTCGCTGCCAGGGCTCTATCAAACAAATACTCCCCTTGGTCCGACTGGGTCACAATTCACCACCAAAACGTTTTCCTAAAACCCACCACCCACACCTCCTTCCTCTGCAAGACTATAACCACACACCTACCAACCCTACAACATATTTCGTTTGTCCTTACTAAAAATGGATGCCAAACCTATTTTTGGCTTGACACTTGGCTTGCTCAATGCCCCCTAGCCAATGCCTTCCCTAACTTATTCACTCACTCTAAGCAGCAATACGCCCGGGTGGCCTCTATTCTTCGTGACGGTTTAGTTTCTAACCTGCGGAATCGCCTATCACTGGCGGCCTCGCAAGAAATGGGTTCTCCGTTGTTGTTGCTGCAGGACTACACTCCATCCACGGAGGACGATGAGCGACTCTTACATGGGGGCCTACCATTTACTACCAAAACGGCATACAAGCTACTCTCCACGGAGCCGCATGAATACCCCCACGCTTCATCAATATGGTCATCTCGGGTTCCATCCAAAGTCAAAGTGTTTTCTTGGCTACTCTTCCGGTCGCGACTGAACTGCAAGGCCAACCTACATCGCAAATACATTTCCCCCAACTCCCTCTGCCCGCGCTGCAACCATGATCACGAGGACACCGAGCATATCTTCATCCAGTGCCCTCTGGCCAACAGACTATGGCAGCGCCTGGGAATCACCCCGCCAGGCAACGTCGATGAGCTATGGGACATTCGAGACCCAGTATCCCCCATGAGGCCTATCTGGCCATTCATCCTGCTTCTTATTCTCTGGAAGATCTGGGACGCTAGAAATGCCAAGACATTCCGCGCTATCGACCGTCACTCTGCTACTTCTATTAGACTAATGATCGACGACCTAGACCTCTGGTCACATAGACTATGTAAGAACTCTGAAAAGGAAGCCGCTTTCTCGTGGCGGCTACTCCTATCCTCACGCGCATGCATCCCCATGTAATTCTGAAACTCGTAATCAGCTATGGCTGCATTACCTTTGAGTAATATATTCAGGTGGGGGAACTCCCCCCCCCCCAGTGATTCCTCAAAAAAAAGTGTTTTAGTGTGTTCGTTCATCCAATTTAATACGTATATGTGGTATATACTGAAATATTCAAAATGTGTTATGATTCTGAACATAGGTGACACAAATTATCTGATTTGAACAAAGGTGATACACATATTCAATAGGTGGCACAAGAAGCGGTGAATGGCGACATGAGATGATCGGTGTCGCTACCTGCTACTGTTGCTCCCCTGCATTGAGAGACCCTAAATTTGACCCCATACTTCCCTATAAACGTCACACCTCGAGGAATCTATCCATACAGGGGAAGCCCATGAGAACAAGCTTCATTTCTCGTCGTCGGGCGTCCTTCACGAGAGGCACTGCCAATGCTTTTGCCGCCAATCCGATGGAGAGAAAATATGACGTGGCATTGCCTAATCAGCAGTCAACACAATCAAAACCGGTCAGCGCAGTCAAAACCAAGCGCGCGCGGGGTGGGTGTGGGTCATTCTTGAACCGAGTGTCGGTTTAAGGGTATGGAACAACCGGTTTTGAACTCAAACTGAGTGGCAAGTTGAGGGTTCTAATATGGACTTTCCTCAAGTATAAAGGGGTGAATAACTACTCTAAAACTGACAAAGAAATAGTGAAAGAGCATGACGCCCCCATGTGTGGTTTTGGTAATTGATGACGTTTTTTATGGACAAATGGTTGCGTTGAGTTATATTCGTAGGATTTGTCCATTGATATTTCTTGAAGTCCATTTTGTTGGTTTCAAGAAGTTTATGTGATGACCATGATGCTATTCAAGGAATTATCCGAAGATTGGTCATAGAAAAGGCATGATACAATGTTGATCAAGACTAAGTCAAAGAGTAAATCAAGTTGATCAACACACAAAGCATACAAGGTATACATAGGGGGATCAAGTGATCCAATGATATGCTAAGCTTTGTGTACTAATTCATGGTCTATGCGAGAGTTCTATATGAGATTAGGTATTTTCCATGGGTTTGCGTGTAGAGGAATATATCATATGACCCATGGAGGATGACATCAAGTGTTAATCGTCATCAAGATTGCGGTGTGTAGGTTCAAGTGGAGCATCACGAAAAGATCATGCTTGAAGCTTGTCCTTCATTACAGTAACAATGGACTTATGAAGATGTGGCGAAGAGTTGCTCACCCATAGTGGTGTATGGGGGGCAATCAATTAGTATTCATTGAGCCAACTCAATCAAGAAAGGTGATCCAACTTGAGGAAGTCAAGATCGCATCATCTAGTTCAAGTAGATTATGCTCAAGGCAAAGGTTTGCCCTTGATAGGTTTTCTATTTTATCGGTCTCATGGTGGTAGTTGGAGACCAGGTTATAGGATCGATTGTTGTACTATCAAGGGGGGCTCTCAAGTGAGTAGCTTTATCGTATCGTTCGTAGAGAGCTAAAACCATTGCATCCTTACATCATCTTTTTTGGTTCTTGTTTGGTGTTTCTCTTTATGAGTTTTATAGCTTATGGTCATCTTCATGGTAGACTCGAGTTCATCGAAAATGGAGATCATATGCATCTTCTATGATGTTTCTGATGTTGGAGTTTTTTGCCGATTCTTCATTCATAGAGGTTTCACATCTCTATATCATTGGCATTTTTCTACCGTCTCTTCATACTATAACCAACAAGCTTGCATTCGCTTAATTTGGAGCTCGTATGTGAAAGTTATGAAAGTTCTGTTTTTTTTGTACCCATCTGTTTTGCTTGGGCATCTTCGGTACTGCTTCCTAGAGCGGTACTACCGCGAGAGCGCTACATATGGGTTTATAGCGCTCTCGCGGTAGTACCGCTTTGGAAAGCGGTAGTACCACTCTAGGAAGTGGTAGTACCGCTTATAAGCGACACTTCCACTCACCAGTACCGCAACTACTACTGTGGCTTCTGGGACTCGAGTTTTCATGTCGGGTTTGCACGATAGTGGAATGGTAGTACGAGCGGTAGTACCGCACCCACTACCGCTTATCGAGTTGCTTCTATATCTATCGCACTCTCAGCTATAGTAGGACGACAGTGGGTGCGCGGTACTACAATTTATAAGCGGTAGTACCATTCGCACTGGGCGATAATACTGTTGTTGTGGTACCGACACACTCCACTAGCCATGCCCTATCTTCATAGGCTCCTGAGCTTCAACCCCAGCGGAGCGGTACTACTGCCGCGTGGCTCCTCGCCTTTGCACTACTATGTGTGGATCCTCGCCTTTTTGCGCTCCTCGCCTTTGCAGTAGGTTGAGGGCGAAGGGCATCTCAAGTATTTTGCTGTAATTTTTTTTTGTTGAGGTGTTTTGTACTGTTCCATGTTTCTTCTAGTGGCAGGGTCTTTTTCACAAAAATAATCTTTATCAAGATATTTGATATATTCTAAGAACTTACGCAAAGATTTTCAAGGAAATTAAAATATACACAAAACATATGCACATAGACGTAAAGGCTCGAGGTTCTGCTCTCTCCTTTTTCCTCATATTTTCCATCAATTTTTGCATGTGTTAATTAATGTATAAAAAGAAACATAATTTGGTTTGAACTTGTTTAAACATTTTTGTGATAGACATTAGAAATCTATAAACAAGAACATTGTATACTAATATTTGGAATAATATTATGTGCACTTATGCTAACTAAATGGAGAGAGCATGCTAATTAAGAACTATGTAGAACATCTATAGCTGGATTTAGCAAATATTATCCCCTAAATGTCTACGGACGCGTACGGACAATGATCGAACATGTCCGTTTTAATTCCCTATTTCTTCGTCCACGCAGCTGCACTTCTTATTTCTTTTCTCATATGTCCGATCACTTTCACATGATTGATGGAGAAGAAAAGAGAGAAAGAAAATAATAAATAAGAAAAGAGAAAAGGTGATTCGATACGGGGTCGCGTTGTACATGACGGACTGACCGGACGTGTCAGGGCACGTCCACAAGCCCTCGTATCGTCCTCAGATTATAAGATGGATATAAGAGGTGTCGGTCGGTCTGAATGTTTAACAAAGAAATGGAGGGTCCGATTGAATGAATTTTTTTGATCAGACAATAATCGGAGAAACATTTCAAACATTTAAAGAGGATATAAGGGTTTTAGATACTCACGGCCGGGGCTTGAACTTGTTGGTGCCATCCAATCCATCAATTATTGCCAGCTGCGCTGCTGATCCGTGTTCGGTGCAACATCGTCGACCCCCGAAAACATTGACGTGGAGGCCGAGTACGTTGGACCGATCTCCAAGCTGTGTGAGATTAAGCCTGGCTACTCGTAGAGTTAGAAAAACGTCTTAACATTATGAAACGGAGGAGGGAGTAGTTCCTCGCACGCGTGCCATCAGCGGAGATAAACAACTGCTGCATGCGTGCAGTGTTCCGCGTCAACTTTGCACAATTAGTCGTACTCGGCTAATTATCTACGGCACGTCGGCCCGCACACAGTCCGTGATCACATATATCCCCCATAGTATATTGCCAGTTTGTACTACTAACTTTGTATACATTGTCTCACACACACGCGCGGTGAGAGGCGGCGTGTGTGTGCGTTGTGTTGTGTTGCGGTGTGATGTGGCGACCCGCGGCCGAGGCGGTGGGTGCGGTTGGGGAGCCTTGTCTTGCCCCGTCGACCGTCGTCCGCTGCGACGGCGACATGGGAAACGAACGAGCACGGGGAGAAACCGAAAGGCGCACAACACGGAAGAAGAGCCAGTGGCGCGCGTGACGCGATCTCGTGGGAATGGAAAGCGAAGCAACGACAGATCGGCGGCTGGCGGCCTCTCCGTCGCGCGTGTGTGGACGAACTGGAAGGGTTTTGGGCGCCTCGAAACGTGTCGGCCATCTGACCCGTTCATGGGCAGCATCCTGGCAAAGTAGCAAGCCAGCACCCGTTCAAAAAAAAAAAAAGTAGCAAGCCAGCACGGCACGTACGCGCGGTGAAAATCAAGCAAGGCGTGGAGGCCTAATCGGCTAGAGGCTAGAGTGGTAGGTGAAAGTACATTTGCATGACATGACACGATGACTACGGATAACAACATACTAGATCATGGGAGTAGCTGAATTTCTCTTCATCTAGACTATAGCTAGCTAGAATTAATGCTGCTAGAGGATACGAAGGCACACGACAGGTGTAGGGAGCTAGCTAGCTACAACAACTTTGTGCTGCCACGCACCCTAGAAAACCTTAAAGAGTTTAAGGTGATGATGTTAACTCGCAAGATGATTTGCCGTCCATAAAAATCTTTGCTCTTGCGTGGCCAAGTCTAAGAGGAAAAAAAAATGAAGGAGGTACGTTGGTGAAAGTACATCTGCACGACACAAGGATGGATAAGTGATGTGAGTAGACGTGTATTCATGATAGCAAAATGGTAGCTGAACTTAGGGCATCATGACCCGAAAATTTTCTACTGCATCCGTCCGCCGACAGAGAGAATCATTTCACGGACACAAAGGAAGACAATCATCTAACATTATCTGCATACATTTCAAACAATTTTTGAATCAACGGTACCGAATTCGTGCAAACACCGGTGGATTTCATACTAACCGGACGACATTTATTATATTTTGGGAATACTTTAACTAAAATAGATAAATCTATGTGCACGTGGAGCTTCATTCCCATGACACGGATACACTACACTAGTCTAGGACCGGCCGTGATGGATCCATTTTGTCTTCTCCATGTCCGACAGCCTGCTCATTAGATTGCCGGGAAACCCAAAGGTATATTCCTCCCCCTTTCCCTATCTCCGGCTACGCTGATTGCCAGAGTGGCAAAGGGGATGCTTCAGCCAGAGGGGAAGGGTTGCATCTGCTTTCGTAAAACACATATTTGTGCTTCCTTTTAGGGCGGGGAGTGACTCACACGCAGTAGCCATCTTGGTCCAAAGTGGCGCCAGCCTTCCGTGTTTTACTTTTCCTTGGTGTCGTCAGCGGTCAGGGATGCGCTGGCCACTGACTCGTCCAACTCCGTGTAGCCAGCGGTGGCCATCTTGGGGCCAAAGTGGCGCCATCCTTCCGTGTATACTTTCCCTTGGTGTCGTTGGCGGCCAGGGATGCGTTAGACACCGTCTCATGCAGCTCCGTGCAGCCAGCTTCTTTCTTCATTGACCGGGCGCGGTTTTGCTAATGTTGACGGTGAATGGCACAATGCCTGGCCTCGTCCAATCCAGCCACAATGGCCACTCCACCGTGCTCCCACGTGTGCCTTCGTGGAGCAAATCGCCACTCCTCCACGAGCTGGCTTGGAGCGATGAGTTGTTGAACCATGCATTGGCTTGGAGCACCGACTTGCTCCATAGGACAAGGCGAGGGAGGTGGAGCAGGCGTCTCCCTTGATCATATTTGGCGGCCTTGGTGGGCCACCCAACCAGCTTTTAAGTCGGAGAACTGCTCTTCATGCTCATCGGATGACATCAAAACTGTGGAGAAATGGTGGAAGGAGGAGATGGGGAGTGATGGAGTGATGTGATTCTTGTCCGGCATATGGGCTCCTTTAAATAGCGGGCGGACGAGAGGAGATTGCGCGGTATTGTGTTTAATGTCGCCCGCTTGTGAACGTGTGTGTGGCTGGAATAGGTTTCTCGGCTTCCACACAGGTTTAATGAAGGCGTTTGACTGCGGTGAGGATGCGTGTTTAGCCGGGCGTGCAACGGGTAGCACCCTCGGCTGACGTGCCGCTTCAATGGCGGAGACATCAAGAGGTTGCGTTCGCCTGAGCCGTCTTCAATATGGAGCGGCACACTCTATAATGACATGAATGCGGGCAGCTGACGCCGAACAGGAATGCAAGCGGGAAAGGAAGTAGGTATTGGGATGGGCCAGGGCGGTGAGACTGGGTTTGGGTATTGTTTCGGACGCCTGCAAAGCATAAGAGAAAGTACGTTTGTACCGTCCATCGGACAGATACATGCTCACGTTGAATGGCTTCTACTGTTCGCACAAAATACTCGTCGAGACGTATGCAAGTGGTTTACAGTTACTGTTGGAGATGTCCTTACCAGACGATGGATGATGAGATAAAAATCTCAGTTACTTTTGTTGTCCCTACATAGCTACCTAGTCTCTTGTGTGAGCTAGCCACGAACCTAACACTAGCACGTAAGTGCTTCATCTTTCACATCGACAATAACACCCACAGAGTTCTAGCCGCTAAAGGAAGATGGCCTCCTTATCACAAGGTTTGGGGAGCCTATGTGACCAAATGTCCAAATCTGAGATGATTAATCTAATCGAAATAGACCAGCATCTATCCATGGTCTTAAATGCCATATTGTTCTTGGCATCTCAAATTTTTATTATGTCATCTCTCGCCTCATATTAACAAAGTATGTAATTTCTTGCCTCATATCCATGAAGTAGACATGAGCCCTGGAAATCACCCCTGCAAAGTTTGTCAAACTCATTCTCACCAAATACTTCCAAAAACGTAATACTTCTTCAGGAATAACTGAAAGTGGCACGCTAGAGAGTTCTGCCAACTTATATATCAAATGAACGCTGCAACCACATGCCAAAACTATTGGCGTTCCCATCCTGGAATGGATACAAGTTTCATGAAGCCGGGCGTTGACAAGGCAGGCTGAATCACGTGGACAAAGAGTTACATGAGTGGAAAGTGAACCTGTCGTGGGATATCTATAAATGTCAAAAACCTGTAATCTGAAGCTCAAACTATACCATAGGTACGTCATTGCAACATGCATTATGAAATACCTAAACATAGCAGGAGTTGTATGCAGAACATCTGAAGTAAATCAAGAAGAGCTTTGTGCCTTGCACACAAGCGCTTGTAAGTTTGATATGATTGGACAACTAAGTCAGGAAGAATTCCGACTTGTATGTTGAATTGAGATATTTTGCTATACGCAAATTTAAATACAGTGATTGGACAGGAAAAGTTTATTGGCTAACAGAAAGGACACTGTATTTCATTTTGCAACTTAGATTTAACATTCTGAATCATGGTGAAATAATTAGACAACCAACTATTTGTGATACAGAAATTTCCGTTCTTTCGTAGTGCTTATCCTGTTCGTAAATAAATCAACATCAAACGGACAATTTTTCCCCAACGGCGAGACCATTATGAGAAGAGAAGTTAAAAAAAGGCACTAGCTTTCTTTGTTGGTGGAGAATGATGTGTGTTTCATTAAAGTAGTAACACTAAAACCTTAACATATGAGGGGGAAAAAGATAATCACTGTAGGTAAGTTCTTCTCGAAAGCCCTAGTGGAAATGGAGATGTTCATTTGTAGAAACCTTTGCAAGTGTGTGGATTTAGCTGCTAATGCTAGTAAGCTTTTGGGAACAGAGAAACCAAATATAGACTAGAGAACATAAATACCAGCTTTGCAACATATATGACCCTAATGCCATATTACAGGAATTATTGAAACATCGGGCTGCTGAAGAGGAGAAAAGGCAGCAGGTTGAGGAGCAAAGGGGGTAGGTTGAGGAGGGTAAAAGAGAGAAGGAGAACGTAAAAATAAATGAAAGGTTTAAGCTGCTCGAGAAAACACAAGAGGTAGAACATTCTCTAAATTTGGCTCCATTCATTATATTGCGACGACCAATGCTCACGTGACTCTACTCTTATATATAGGCTCTTATGCAATCTAAAGGCGGTGGAAATGATGCCCATCCTCCTCCTCCATAAGCTTAACCGGATGGAAATGATGCCCCTTCTCCTGTTCAAGATGGTTGTATAAATATGTGAACCTTTATATGCGGTGCATGTGTTTTGAAAGTAGCGAACTTCCATAAGTTAACCCTGTGTATGAATTTGTGAACTTGTGTGTTATCTGTACTAATATGTAATATTGGCCTATGTCAACTACTTTGAGTTATGGTTATGTGAACTACTTTAAATTATGCACAAGTGTGTGTTGTGTTGCTCGATGAATTTCTAGGGAGCTAGGAGCTCCCACGTTGATTTTGATGATAACATTTTCTACACTGAAGATATAGACAGAAAATGCACTCTTCTTGTTTTCACTTGCAGGATTCGATAACAAATAGATACACAAGAAAAGCAATGGGACACCTTTACGAGAGCAACACTCCGAAACAGAGGCATTTACGAGCGCTACTCTCGGAAAAGGGGTCGCTTGAGCACTTTAATTCCTGTTTTGCCATTCGTTTCCGAGGGCAACTCTCGGTAAAGGTGTCACCTAACAGTTGTGACATGGTTTCCGAGGGCACTTTTAAACTGGGACCAGAGGGACCACATGTCAGGTTTAAATGTTTCCGTGACATGTTTTTACAGAGGAAATTTCTCCGGCTCTCGGTATAGGTACCAGAAAGTGACGACGGCGTCAGTTGCGAACGGATATGCCACATGGCTTCACTTTGCTGTGTGTGGCTCTCGGCGTATATGTCGTTTGCCATGCATTGTTTGGTCGCCGTGAGTCAGTGTCGGCAAACTTAGTTAGTTGTCGTGAGTCCGTGGTTGCCGAGGATGGCTCTTGGCATATACTCCCTCCGTTCCTAAATATAAGATCTTTTAGAGATTTCACTAGAAGACTACATACGGAGCAAAATGAGTGAATATACACTCTAAAATATGTCTATGTACATCCGTATGTAATTCATAGTGCAATTTCTAAAAGGTCTTATATTTAGAAACGGAGGGAGTAGATGTTTGCCGAGAGCCCGTGCTTTAGCTCTCAGCAAAAGGCCTCGCACCCAAAATTCCAGTAGTGATTACGCCTTTTTTTTAGTCAGAGTTAAGATCAATCAAGGTTCAAAAGCATGGGAAGTGTATAAGGGAAACATGACATCTGAAGCACAGTACTATCTAACAGCTGCAAATAGGATCTGCATTCGGAACCCATTCAAAGGAATATGCAGTTTGTATAACCATGTATCATTTCACACAGTTCATCAGGCAACAACCCCTGGACCCTGAAACATGAATGCTACTCGTCAGGCTCACCCGCGTCAGCCTCGACAGCGCCGCAAGATCCTCAGGATCTCCTCCGTGGAAGTGTTGCTGAATAAGTCGGGCACCGTGATGAAAGACAGCCGCCCCTACGCCGGCGAGACCACACCGCGGATCCCGCGGCCGCTGAGCACCAGCAGCGTGATGCGCCGCCTGCCACCGCGGACCGCGCCCATCGCGCGACGCCTGTCCAGATGCAGAACCGTGACGATGAGGTGGACGTGCACAGTGGACTGCCGATCATCTGATAGCTGCGTCTGCTACAATGTCGTGGTTTTATGGGGAGCTTGCGAGGAAAAGTAGCTGGGGCCTGGAGACGAGGCTCGTGGCTCTCCAGCATGTCCAGTAGCCGTCAAAAAATGCCCTACTTGCTAAATGATTCGTTTTTTGAACGTCGGACAGCTTCAATAGAGGTCGTAAAATTATGCGTGCATTGAAAATTTTTAGACACATGCTGAAAAACGCTGTCACATGCATTATATTTGAGGCGCCGGTTTACGCGGCTTCACAATTTACAGTGCGTGTTTTTTGGATGAGTGTTTTTTGGCATCTCCTAAAGCAACATTGTCTCCGCATAACAAAAATGTTACATTGACGCGTTAAAACTTTTATCGGACGCGAATCTTTTATACGGCTATTGGAGATGCTCTAACTAAACCCCACGGCGTGCCCCTGGAATTGGGCGCCAAAACGCCAAATGTTTGACTTTGGAAAAGGAAAAGGGTGTGTACATGTACAAATTGCTTTGGTGATCGATTGATCACGGTTGGGGTTGGAGGAAGCAAGTCAAACCTACGCTAGTTTTGTTTATCCTTGAGATGATAGTAGTCAACCGGAAGTGAAGTTTTTGAGCTCGAGCTCAAACGAACCCCATGAACAGTACAATCATGAAAAATGAAAAATATTCAAAAATTCTGAATTTGTTTTGGTGAAAACATTGGCAAAAGTTTTATGTGCTCATAAAATTTCATCTTCAAATTACATTTTTGGAAGTCGTGGTAAAGAAATGCTCCAAAAGTGTTACTTTTGAGATCATTTTGAATCGATGATTTTGTTTTTTTCTGCCACAAGTTTCATGAATGTATTTTCAAGATGAAATTTGGTGTACACATAAAACTTTTGTCAATGTATGCAGAAAGAATTTCAAATTTTTAATGTTTTTGAATTTTTTTAATGTTCTCCTTTTTTTTCTATTTTTCATCTTTTTTCTTCAGATTTTATTATTTATCCCGAGCTCAGATGAACTCGGGAGCAGAAAATGGATTTTCTCAAAGTACGTGCCTTGTTGAAAGATGATTTTATATGTGAAACCACACGGGACAAAACATCCTGCTGGACTGGTTAATTAATTAAGTGCTGATCCCTGCCAAGTTATACTAGTTGAAGACACGTAATGTGGCCGTGAGCTCTATATTAACTTGAACAACACAACACTAGCAACGCCTGATTGGAGTTGTGGTTCCTCAAATAGCCTTTCGGCCCGTTTGATATATAAAGCATCAACATACAAAGTACACTGTTAAACGATACAATATAACGAGAAGACCTATTTACAAAGCAGATCAAAAAATGAACATGAAACTAAAACAAGCCTATCCTAGGCCAGATCAAAGACACCTGAACACAGCGACAACACGTCCTCAAGATAATTTTAAGTTGATAGGACGCTACTCCCTGAATTATAAGATGTTTTAACTTTCTTTTATGAATCAAGTATATATAGACGTGTTTTCGTGTGTTTGTTCATTTATTTAATCCGTTTGTAGTCCAGTCATATCCAAAATGTCGAACAGTGGCGATACAAACTGTTCGTAGGCGGCACAAGAAACGGTGAACGGCGACACAAGATGACCGGTGTCGCTGCCTACTTCTGCTGCTCCCCGCACCCAGAGACGCCCAATTATTTGACTCCATACAGCCCTAGAAACGTCACAATCCGAGGAACCGATCCACGTAGGGGAAGCCCTCGGGAACAACCCTTCTTTTCTGGTCGCAGGGCGTTCACCACGAGAGGCGCTGCCAATGCATCTGTCGCCAAGCTGATTGGATAGTCAAAAGTTGACCGGGGGGGGGGGGGGGGGGGGGGTGATTGCTGGACCGAGTGGCAAGTGAAGGGTATGGAACAACCGATTTTTGAAGTTTGGGTTGAATTCAAAACTGAGTGGCAGGTTAAGGGTTATGATGTGACTGTTTGTCAAATATGAACGGGTGAACAAAATATTTCATCCTAATGCTAGTTATGATTCTCGACCGAGAATAGCTATTCTTAAATTGACATGGAAATAGTAAGTTCATTTTATTCTAACTAGAAACGATACAATCTTTTTTTGAGAGAAATTTAAGAGAGATACTTGACAATGATCCTCTAAGGGCGGCGTCTCTAAATGGATAGTGCAACAAGAAGTCAAGAATATGAGATGCTTTTGAAGTTCTGGGCGCGACTGGTTCCAATCATTACTTCACTCTATTCCCTAACATACTTCCAACTATGAGATCTCATTTTGCCCTAAAAAAACTGGCAGATCTCAAAAGAACATGTGGATAAGGGTAAACGAAAGAGCCACTTGCCCATGAAGTAATTTAGCATGAATCCTAAATTACCTTGGGAAAATATATAGGGAGGACGACCTTTTTCATTTTCAGACAAATATATGAAACAATTAAGTCGACAATTCAATGAAAAAAAATCCTCGTAAACATCTTACATGCTCTTAGCTTTTTCAATTTCTTATACTTAATAATACACTAGAAACCTTTGTCAAGATATTTGTTAGACTGTACAAACTCCTACAAATATTTGCAAGGATATTAAAACATGCCCACAACACACACATACATGGCCGCTTGGGATGATATATACACACCAATGCATCTAGTGTCACAAATCAGTCTATGGAATTTTGCAATTTTATTTCGATAACTTTCCGCATATTTTTTCATCAATTTTTATGTGTTAATTTTTTTTTTCAATGAGCAGCAACAACAATATATTACATATCCAATATATCACGACAACAACAATATAGATCACAACAATATATTAAATATCCAATAGATCACAACAACAACAACAGTATATTACATATCCAAAAGATCACAACAACAATATAGTTTCACAAAAGCATGCGTACATATGCAACAAGAATTCACAAATGAAATGGTCAAGCATACATATCCAATATATTACAAGTTCACAACAATAACAAACCGATGATGAGTTCAAAGTCCACACACGCATACATATCCAACATAGTTTCACAAAAACACACATACATATTCAAGGAAGGTTCACAACATGTGTACATATGCAACAAGAGTTAACAAACAAAAGCATGAGTTCAACCTACAATATGCAATGAGCTTCCACCACAGCATGTATGCCCACCGTCGACGGCATCTGTGATGCAAACCTAGCTATAAGTTCAATAGCACACGCATGAGTATCCAAAGTTAAATTGCAAACGATCGATAAGGCACAAGAGTCAACAAGCTTCAACATATAAGTTTGAACTTGAAGCTAAGAAGTATAAATAACTAGACCCTGATGGCGCGTGTTCCCACGCCTGTCCATTTTGAGAAAAAGACTACATAGATATTAAACATATTGGTGTGAGAAATCTCTAATTTTTTCAATGATTGGCATTAAGGTCCATCAATATAGCAAAGAATATTACCAAACAATATCTAGATAATCGAATGTGTCTTGCGAACAATTAGATTACAGTAGCAATAGTGCATCAAGAAAAAGACATTGGTGCATCCTGAGTGTGTCTCGTCGCAAAAGATGCACAAGTTGCTTATGAATTTTGATAACCTCTTAATGCAGCTCCAAAAATAACTATTGGTTCAGTTCACTATGTCCAAAAATGCAGCTCCATATCATAAGCAAGCATGAATTGACACTAACTATTGTTTCAACATGGTTCCATTGAGGAAAATAAATGTACCATATAAACCTCTTAACTGTAACCGTGAATTAATATTGATGAAGAGAAAAAACAACAGATAGACTATAACCAGTAGCAAATTATTTCCAATTCAAACCACTTCAGTACCTGCAGAAATATTTTTGAAGCAAGAAATACATCATGTTCTTTCACTCAAAGAAGACTTCCTAGTCCCCTCCGCCACCAGCCTCACAGACAAAATGGAATATCAATGACACACCGAGCTTCAGGTGTGCTATGCAAACACTTTGCCTTGTGATTGCAGGTTCATACCAGACACACAGAGAAAAGGACTATATTAAAGACCAAAAATCATCTCAAATAGTAGGAAGAAAAATAAGTAAACATCCATGTTCTTTGACAACCATGACACAAGACAGAATGTCCTTACAGGATCACTCTGATTATTTATTCCTTGAGGTTTCAACCCAATCATGGTCTTTGCCATTTGAAAGTAGAATATGATTAAAGAAGCTCATGTCATACCATTGTTACTAAGAATGAAAATATAGCAATCATATGGCCGATGTGTACTGACTTATGAACTAAAGTAAAAAAAATAAGTCACATACATGATAGCCTGATTCAAGGAACAGGCAAAAATAAGGAACACTAGAAGGAACCATTCACTCCTATTCATGATTATTTATCTTCTTTGGTTGTCCACAGTCAGCAAAAGGATGTTTGTACCTTCTCTAGGCCATATAGTAACATGATGTATCTCCCCTTGTAGCTTGCCGAATCCTTATTTAATCAATGCCACTCACAAATGCATAAGAACCATTCCGATCTGTTGATGGGCACAATCTCAATGCCACTCACAAATGCATAAGAACCATTCCGATGTGCTGATGGGGCAAAGGTGAGGTCCAAGCTGCCTGAAGAAACGTTCACTGAGAATTCACGCACAAGGTAGACAAAACTGATATCCTGTGCTGTTTGTGAAACATTAAAATCATTTAAGAGGACAAGATTTCCTGTCGTGACACCGAAGAAGGCATTGGAGATAGCATAGTCTCCATCGTCGTCATAGTACTCACCCGGACAGAAGTAGAGGCGTAAGAACATGCGGTCTGGGCTGACAAGGAAGGAATAGGTGTAATTTGAAGTGAAGATGCGTGCAGTCCTCCAAGGGATTATGTGGTGCAGGTCATTGAAATGAGCAGTGGCTGCAACTCCTTTTACTGATGGCGCGAACTTGTAGTCAGCATCCCCATCCCAAGTACGGCCACTATCATCAATGTTTTGGCTTGATTCTCCGCAATCTATGTGGTCAGAGGCCGTGGAGTCTTTATCAGCTGCCATGGCGATCAACAAGACAGCTAGCAGTGTAAGGCATGTGAGAGTAACAAGTTGGGTAGGGAACGCCATTGCGGTGGTTGGTGTACCAGGATAAAAAAAATTGGAGACTCCATTACATCGACTTGCTGCAGGATGTCTCTAGGAGCAATTGCATAATGCAAGAATAATGTTGATGGGATTTGGAGCAAGAAAATTTCAGGAAAATCGGAGGATCTTAGGGTAGTACTATTGTATAGTGAAGAAGGCCCACCTAGAGAGCCAAGAACCTGCAATCGCAGCAAGACAAAAAGAAGAGAGTTCTAGTTCAGTAAACTGAATCATGGTGATATGAACAAAAGCTGATTGATGCAAGCCAGAACATCCAAGTATCTGATTAAGAGAACACTACTAATAATTGCAACATATATTTAGCTAATTGAAGTTCCTCGAATAACCAGAAGTTGGAAAACTGCACCAGAAAAGAGAAATTGGCAAAGACTGTTCACTAATGCAGCTCTTCCTGTATTCTTAATTTCTTTCCAACAGTATTAAACATATGAATAAAACTTGCAAGGATTAAGTTAAATCAATATAAATCTCATAAGGGGAGATACAACATGTTACTATAACACGGTATACAGAGAAATCTTAGAACACAATCATGTTACAATATATAGTTGGCCGAATCTGACGCTCGCGGCGCGGGATCACGAGGCCCCCTTCTCCACCTGGTCTGCCGGCCGGCACGGCGTCGGCCACCGGACGGATCAGAGCGCGGGCGGGATCGAGGCGGTCGGGGGATTCAGGAAGGGGGGAGTGGATCGCGGGAGCTTACCCATCGTTTTGGGGGCGGGCTCCAGTCCATGCCGAGCGGCAGCGGCGAGGTGCCGTTGTGGCGGTGCTTCGGGGGGATGGCCCCGGGGAGCCTCCTCGCGGCCGCCGCCGACGAAGACGACGACGCCACCATCGCCGAGCCCGCGGCCTACCCCTCCTCCGGGCCGGTGGGATCGAGCTGGGGGCCGACCGGCGGCGGCGCCGAGATGGAGAGAGAGATTGGAGCTGGGGCGGAGGCGGAGGCTCCCGCGGCGATCAGTAGGGGGAGGGGAGACCGCGTGCGCGTCTCGGCGGCGGGGCGGTGGGAGAAGAAGAGGGACGCGGCGGCGGCCGGCGGGGCTGGGGTTAGGGCAGAGGAGGTCGTCGGCAGCTGAGACTGGGGTTGGAGATCGAGAGTGGCGTCGTGGGTTGGGTTGGGTTGGAGGTTAGGTGACGGGTAATAGTAGTTTTGCAAAAAAAGAATTATAGTAGTGGCGCACTGGGTTAGTGGTGCGCCATTACTAGTTAAACTAGTAATGGCGCACTCTGCCCCGGTGCGCCATTAGTACTTTCGGAAAAAAAAAGTTTGTTAGTAGTGGCGCACCGTGTGTGTGGTGGGCCATTAGTGTCCATCACACTAATGGCGCACATGCACATGGTGCGCCACTGCTATATAGTAGTGACGCACCACTTGTTTGATGCGTCATTAGTGTCTATATTATCTATAGCCCTTTTCCTAGTAGTGGTTTCGATTGAGGTTGTGTTACTCATTACTTCACCCTTTCCCCTAACTCACTGCCAACTATAAGAGCTGATATGAGTATGTGTATGTTGAATAATTAGGCATTTTATGGTTGAATTTAATCCAGAAAATCAAAAGGGAAAATATGATAGTGAAGATAATTGAGGCAAATAGAAAATTGTTGAAACTAGTCATGCAATCGAAATCAGAAGAAAAGATATCATATTTATATCGATTGCTACTAGTAGTATTCCAAACACTAACCCTGACATAAATGATAGAATGACATACGGAGTAGCAGAAGCGGAAGTAGATGTGCCATTCATTATGTCGTTTAAGAGGATGTCGATATCGGGGAAGAAGTCGTCGGAACTCGTCGTCGATCGCAACCACTATGAACAAGTATCGAGCAGTCGCGCTGAAGCGCTCCTCAAAAACCTGACCACCCCTCTCCATACCGGATCACAAGAGACGGAGTTTCGGAGGCCTGTTATTTCACTCCCTGGTGCACGCCGAGAAGGGAGATGGGGAAAATATAAGTGGCAGAATATTTTGGAACGAGGCGATGTGTTGTGCGTCCCACTGGGAAGAGAGACAAGCTCTTATAGGCATGACGAGATGAAACTGAAAATGAGGGCACTAGTTCTCGTTAAGGAGAGAAGAAATAGTCGCACTAAAAATCCTATTATGTGGTCTGTTTTGTCTTTCATTAATAGTCCAATCATTTCATTCTTGCATGACAGAAATATGCTAGCACGTACAAAATGAAGAAACTAATGTGTTAACGGAGAAATGAACCGAAACCAAAATGTTGATGCCATCAACGGGGAGATGAATGGCAGCATTCACGACCATTTGATTTAATTTTCCACTAGGGCAAAAATCTCAGCTTCTTGTCATGCATGAACGTGCCACATGGGCCTAAGGGATTTTCCTAGAAATTATTGGATATAAGGGATGGGCTAAATACCAATAATTCTAACAATCCCCACCAGATCCCAAAGGCACATCAAGTTTGCTAATGTTTCCAAAAAACATTGTTTATATACCGATGTTTCTGTGGAGACTGTTAGGTTGAACTTCCACCTAGATATCCATGCTACACTCGTTCACAACTTGAACAGTGGACTATGCCTTGAAATGCAAGTTTTGTGCAAAAAAGTTTCACGTTAGAGCCTTGACTCATGCTAGACCACCAAACAAAACTTTCACATGGGTAGGAGTGTATACGTCATACTCCGGGGCCTCGTCATGTGTTTGTTAGAGACCACCCAACTCTCACAGACTACAACGTTTAACAGTCTAACTCATATAGGTGTGTTCGTTCTAGATGTTCTGTAGGACAACATCTTTGCTTACCCAAGCCATTCAGATGACATTAAGATAAATATCGACCTTCCATACAGATTAGGAGATAATTGCATCATAACAGAGTGAATCTTTAATAAATATTCTCCTCTCAGTTATTCATTAGCTTGTCTCACCAATTCTAATTTTTGGGATCTTTGATCACATATAATGGGTTATACCACCATGAACAACTTATATAGTGGGTCCCAATCCCATCTCCTTCGACGCATTGTCTATCACATTACATGATAAACCCTTTGTGAAGGGATCTGCCAGATTCTTCGATGTGTTTATATAGTCCAATGCTATGACTCCGGAGTTTCTCATAAACCTAACATATTTTAGTCTCCTTCTCACATGTCTTGATGACTTCTTATTATCCTTAGAAATGTTTACTTTGACAATCACCGTTTGATTATCACACTTCATTAGAAAAGCTCGTATTGGTTTTTCAACCACCGACAAGTCCATTAAAAGTTCTCGAAGCCATTCTGCTTCAACTGTTGTGGTGTCTACTGTTGTGAGTTCTGCTTCCATTGTTGACCTTGTTAAGATGGTCTGCTTGCAAGACTTCCAGGAAACAACAACATTACCAAGTGTAAACACATAACCACTTGTCGCTTTAAGCTCATCAACATCAGATAGCCAATTCGCATCACTATAACCTTCAAGTACTATTAGATACCCCGTATCGCAAAGTCCATAACTTGCAGTTCCTTTAAGATAGCGCATTATTCTCTTAAGTGCATGCCATGAACATCTCATGGGTTTGAAACAAACCGACTTAGTTTGCTCACAGCAAACAAGATGACAGGCCTCGTAGTGCTAGCTAAATACATGGGTGAGCCAATGATTTGTGAAAATCTCAATTGATCCGTTGTTTCTCCTTCATTCTTCCGAATCAACACACTTGGATCATAAGGTGTCGAAGAAGGTTTACAATCTGAATATCTGAAGCGATCCAGAACCTTCTCCACCTAGTGAGACTGCAATAGAGTGATCCCACCATCATCACCTCTTAAAAGCTTGATGTTCAAGATAACATCAGCTACTCCAAGGTCTTTTATCTCAAAGTTTTTATTTAGAAAATCTTTCACTTCCTCAATGACCTTAAGATTTGTTCCAAAAATAAGTATGTCGCCAAGATACAAAAGTAATATAACTCTCTCGCTCCCACCATTGCGATAGTACACACACTTGTCCCCTTCATTTGCAACAAAGCCCGTAGATGTTAAAGTTCTTTCGAACTTCTCATGCCATTGCTTAGGTGCTTGTCTCAAATACAAAGATTTCAACAATTTGCACACTTTTCCTTCATGATTGTCTAGTACAAAACCATCAGGTTGTTCCATGTAAATTCCCTCCTCGAACTCTCCATTTAGGAAATTTGTCTTAACATCCATTTGATGAACGAGAAGATTATACGAGGCACTTAATGAGAGTAGTAAGCGTATGGTGGTCAATCTGGCCACATGCGCATAATTATCAAAAAAATCTTCACCTTCTTTTTGGGTATATCCCTTGGCTACAAGTCGTGCCTTGTAATTTTCAATTGTATCATCAGGCCTAAGTTTTTTTCTTAAAAACCCACTTACACCCTACAGGTTTACACCCATAAGGACGACCCGTGATCTCCCATGTCTTGTTAGCCATGATGGAATCCATCTCATTACGCACAACTTCTTTCTGGTAGTTAGCATCAGAAGATGCATAAGCTTCTCAAATAGAAGTGGGAATATCATTCACAAGGTACACGATGAAATCTTCACCAAATGACTTTGCAATCCTTTGTCTCTTGCTCCTTCTAGGAGCTTCATTGTTATCCTCCTTGTGAATCTCAATGTGTTTTTGCTCCGAATGTACAAATGGATTATAAAGTTCAGGACTTGTCTCTGACCTCTGATTAGATGAGCTAGGCATATCTTTCATAGGAAAAATATCCACAAAGAAAGCCGTACCATTCAACTCCATGATTGTACCGACACTCATGTCAAGTACCTCAGATTTTACCGCTAGAAATCTATAGCCAATGCTATGGAAAGCATATCCCTCGAAAACACAGTCAACTCTTTTTGGTCCAAGATAACGCTTCTTGGTAATTGGTACGTTGACTTTAGCCAAACAACCCCAAGCTCGTTAGTAGGAGAGTTTAAGCATTTTCCTTTCCCATTCTTCAACTGGGATAATCTCTTTATTCTTCATGGGAACTGTATTTAGGACATGACTTGCAGTCATCAAAGCCTCCCTCCACCATTCCTTGGAAAGTACTGCCATATCTAACTTGGCATTAACCAAATCAGTTAGAGTATGGTTCTTTCGTTCGGCAACCCCTTTTGATTGGGGGGAATAGGGAGGCATCTTCTCATGTATTATGTCATGTTCCTCACACAATAAATTGAAATTATTGGAAAAGTACTCTCCACCACGATCTGACCTAAGCCTTTTTATCTTTCGGTCGAGCTAATTCTCTGCTTTAGCTTTATAGATTTTAAAGTAGTGCAAAGCCTGATCTTTTGTTTTCAACAGATATATCATGCAATATCTAGTAGAGTCATCGATCATAGTCATGAAATATCTTTTTCCACCTTTTATCAACACACCATTCATCTCGCAAAGATATGAATGTATGAATTCAAGTGGTACCAAATTCCTCGCCTCACCCTCGTATGGAACTTGCGAGGTTGCCTTGCCTGCACACACACTTGGCATTTAGAACCTTTGACAATTGTAAACTTTGGGATTAAACTCAAATTTTCTAGTCGCGTCATGCAAGCAAAGTTAACATGACAAAGTCATGAATCCCAAACATTTAATTTAGTTTCACTCCAAACATGATTAATAACTTTATTG
The DNA here is from genome assembly GCF_904849725.1 of Hordeum vulgare subsp. vulgare. Lineage (NCBI taxonomy): Eukaryota > Viridiplantae > Streptophyta > Magnoliopsida > Poales > Poaceae > Hordeum > Hordeum vulgare. Next base: position 61,607,294 of record NC_058524.1, read on the forward strand.
CAAAAATCTGACAAACATAAGCGGAACAAGCCTCCGCTCTCATAACCCTTTCCAACAAACTGTCCAAATTTGGACATTACAACCTTATTCGACTCAAATACCAAGTTATAGCCATCTCGACACAAACGAGAGCCACTGACAAGATTTTTATTTATAAAGGGGACATTCTGCACGTTCTTCGGTCGCATGATCTTTCCCGAAGTAAACTTCTGATTGGCTATAGCAACACCATGCACAAAAGCATGTGACATGTTTCCCATCAGCATGGGTGTAGTCCTTGCGACCTAATAAGAAGAAAACATGTTATGTCAGAACACACATGTACATTGGCATATGTGTCAATCCACCAATCAGGAGAATAACATACTGAAAGAACAGTAGGAGATTTACCATACTCGATATCTTTCATCTCAACATGGCCAATAACAACATTAGTGGTCTTATCGTTGTTCTCATTCCGACGCATGTCCTAGTGGTCATTCCAGGATGAAGCCCAGTGATTTTCACGGCCGCATACATGGCATTTTCCATTCTTCTTATAGGTCCCCTTCTTCTTCCTCAAGTTGGTAGGTTGTTGGGCTTTGGTCTTGCCTTCAAATTTTGCTTTGCCCGCATAGTTGTTTTTATTCTTGGGCTTGTGGGTTTGGAAATTTCTCTTGTGTACCAAATTAGTACTAGAATTCCCCTCATGGAAACAAGCATGTGTGTCTTTTTCCCTCGCCTTCTCTTCCACATCAAGAGTGCCAATAAGATCGACAACAATAAACTCTTGCATCTTGTGCTTCAGAGAGGCAGCCAAATTCCTCCACGAAAGTGGAAGCTTGGAAATGATGCCTCCGGCAATGAATTTGTCTAGTAACACACAATTGAGATGCTCGTGTTCTTTAGTGAGCGACTGAATCTCATGAGCCAGCTCAACAATGGAGCGGTCATGAGTCATCTTGTAGTCATGATACTACTCCATGATATACAACTCACTTCCTGCGTCCGCGACCCAAAACATGGCATCAAGCGCATCCCACACATCCTTACCGACCGTGATGGTCATGAATGGATCAACAATCTTGTCGCCAAGAACACTCAGAACAACACCTCGAAAGAGGGTACTTTGTAACCTCAAAAGCTTGCTCCTGCTCAGTAGTTAGCTCTCCCTCTAGCTTGCCCTTAGAGGCGTGAAAATAGTTCATGGTGGTAAGCCAAAGAACTGCCCTAGCAAGCCACCTCTTATAATTCACACCCTCAAACACAGAAGGCTTAAGAGTAGCAGCAAATGCAATTGGAGAAAATTGCCTACACATATCAGGTTTTTGGGTTGTTGAATAATTAGGCATCTTCTTGAATTTAATCCAGAAAATCAATACGAAAAACTTGATAGTGAAGATAATTGAGACAAACAACAAATTTTTGAAACTAGTTATGCAACCTAAATCATAAGGAAAATACATCATATTTATATCGATTGCTACTAGTAGTATTCCAAACACTAACCCTAACAGAAATGATAGAATGACATACGGAGTAGCAGAAGCGGAAGCAGATGTGTCGTTCGTCATGTCGTCTAAGAGGATGTCGACATCAGGGAAGAAGTCGTCGTTCGCAACCACAATGAACAAGTATCCAATAGTCGCGTTGAAGCGCTCCACAAAAACTTGATCACCCTCTCCCATACCAGATCACAAGATGCGGAGTTTCGGAGGCTTGTTGTCTCACTCCCCGGTGCTTGACGAGAAGCGAGATAGTAAAAAGATAAGCGGCACAATGTTCTGGAGTTGTGCGTCTCATTGGGAAGAGGAGCAACCTTGTATAGGCATGACGAGATGAAACTGGAAATGGAGGCACTAATTCTCATTAAGGAGAGAAGAAACAAATGCACTAAAAATCCTATTAGGTGGTCAGTTTCATTTTTCATTAGTAGGCCAATCATTTCATTATTGCATGACAGAAATATGTTAGCATGCACGGAATGAAGAAACTAATGTGCTAATGGAGAAATGAAACAGATACCAAAACATTGATGCTCATAAATGAATGACAACATTCACAAACATTCGATTTCATTTTCCACTAGCTCAAAAATCTCAGCTTCTTGTCATGCATAAACGTGCCACACGGGCTATGGGATTTTTCAAGAAATCATTGGTATAAGGAATGGTCTAAATAACAATAATTCTAACAGTATATAAGGGTAGAATGGAAAGGGTACAATAGTGTAACATGAAAACCGAAACTGCATAGGGAAACACCGATGAAAGGCTTGGTGAGATGGAGAAGCAATCTTCATATAAGAGGACATGATTTTCCATGGTGTGGATGCAGTGTAGGTGCTTCTCCTCTAATAGATCATCATCAACGAAAGATCATAGGGATAGATCCCTCCTGATAGTTTTGTTTCCGTGCTAGTGACTCGAGAGTTAGTTGCGCTTCGGTGAGGTGGGACCTCGAGAGATAAGAGTTATGCGCGTATGTGGGAGCGCGGACATCTAGATCTGGGTCAGGGGCGTGTCGCCGGTCGTCCCGTGCCACCACGCCGTCCGACCGCCAAGGGGCCGCGCCACCACCACGTGCGCTGCCGGCCACTGTCGTCGGGTCACTGCCAAGCCGAGGAACACTGCCGCCGCTTCATGCCCCGGGCAGGAGAGCCGCACGCGCGGGGACAGAAAGTCCCGTCGTCGCCAACACCACCCGGGCCTGCGCCAGGAGCGTCCGTCGACGGCGGCGGGGTGGAAAGGGGGGAAGGGGATGGCCGAAGGGGAGGCCGCCCCGGCCACCTCCCAGGGAGGTGGCGCAAGGACAGATCCGGGAGGGGAGAGGGGAGGGGTAACGGGGGCGGCCGGCGGCCGATGACGGCGGGGAGGCCCTAGGGAGGCCGACGGCGACGGGGTGGAAAGGGAGGAAGGGGGCGACCGAAGGGGAAACCGCCCCATGCACCTCCCGGGGAGGCGACGCAAGGGCGGATCCGGGAGGGGGAGAGGGGAGGGGCAACGGGGGCGACCGGCGGCCGGCGGTGACGGGGAGGCTGTAGGGAGGCCGGCGGCAGCGTCGGCAGGAGGACGGGAGTCGGGAGAGGAACCCTAGCGAGGGAGAGTCCGGAGTCCCCACTTAGTGCTCAAAACTTTGAAGAATGATTTTGTCTTTTTTGATGAAAGCTCCTGTGATGTTATTTTTGGCTGAAATTTGGTAGTCAACTCGAACATTTGATCAAGTTTGATATCTTAAAGTTTCAATTTTTTTCGAATTTATTTGGTCACGTTTTTTCCAAGTTTGCAAACTCGGATGTAGTACACCCGCGAGTAAAAGATCCAGTGTAGAATTCTATAAACAAGAACATTGGATATTAATACTTCAAAAATTATTATGTGTACTCGTGTTAACTAAATGTAGAAAGCGCGTACTACTAATATTATTAGGGACCGCCTGAACCATAGCTAGATGAGTTTTACAATAGTCTCAATCATCCGACGTAAGATGATGTCACCCTTGATTGTCCCAGCCCATTTTCTAATCCGCGTTCCAGCCTGTTATCTGTTCCCTCCCAAGCCGGTTTTTGTTATACCGGCCTGATTTTTTCCAAAGCCTGTTCTTGTTTTACCGGCCAGTTTTCAGTTAGTTTTTCAAAAAATTGTTAGCAAGCCCACTGCTGCGTATATTCCTTTTGGGCTTTTGCTCAGTTGTAAATTTTATTGGGCTTTTCTCTCTGTTGATTCTTTCTAGGTTGGCCAAAAAAAAACTATGACATGCAACCATGCAACAAAACTAACTCACGGGACATGCAACCATGAAAAAGAACCTGCCACCATTGTTTTTGCTGGAGCAGCAATGGGCTATACGAAAAATTGATGCAAAATAAAAATATAAATAAATATTTCTTCTAAAACAAAATAATAATAAAAAAATATTTGAACTAGATAAAGGAAATCCAGGGTCGTTATGAAAATTAAAAAAATGATACAACATGTGCGGGCGGAATTGGACTACATATAAAAACAATAAAAATTTGTGTATTTAAAAAAGGTCCATGAACTATACCAAAATAAAAAAACAAGGAGAAGAAGAAAATATAAAAACAATAATATAAAATGACAATAGGGAAATAAGAAAACTTCATGAATGCTAGAAATTAAGTCTTGCAGTGGCGGCATACCTTAGAAAAATAAGTTGTAGTGGCGACATCGCCCGGGGGAGACATACTACTCCCAATACCTCAAGATGTTATAATCCCCTACATGGAAACTTGCCTCACAAAAAAAACTCTAATTGCCTTAGAAAACTTGCAATTGCGGTCTGCCTTATAAAACTTGGAGTTGCGGCATGCCGCCTTGGATAACTTGCAGTTGCCGCATGCCTTGCAAAACTTGCAGTTGTGGCATGCCTATGAAAACTTGCGGTTGAGGCTTGCCTAGGAAAACTCGCAGGCCTGCCTTCGAAAAAGTTGCAGTTGTGGCCTCCCTTCGAAAAAGTTGTTGCGGCATGCCTTGGAAAAGGTTGCTGTTGCAGCCTGCCTAAGAAAATTTGCAATTGAGGTTTGCCTAGGAAAAACTTGCAGTTGCGACTTGCCTAGGAAAACTTGCAGTTTCGACATGCATAAGAAAATTTGCAGCTTCGGTATGCCTGACAAAACTTGCAGTTGCACCCTTCCTAGGAAAACTTGCAGCTGCGTCATGCCTAAGAAAACTTGCAGTTGCGGCATGCCTAAAAAAACTTGAAGTTGCGGCATGCCTTGTAAACTTGGAGTTGTGGCCTCTCTATGAGAACTAGCAGCTGCGTCATGCGTAAGAAAACTTGCTGTTGCGGCCTGCCTAGGAAAACTTGTAGTTGGCATGCCTTGCAGTTGTGGCCTACCTAGGAAAACTTGCAGTTGGGCATGACTTGGAAAATTTGCAGTTGCGTCTGGACTTGGAAAACTTACAGTTGCGTCCTAACTTGAAAAACTTGTAGTTGCGGCATATCTTAGAAAACTTGCAGTTGCGACATGCTTTGGAAAACTTGTAGTTGCGACCAGCCTTGGAGAACTTGTAGTTGCGACTTGCCTTGGAAAACATGCAACTAACCCCAACAACTACCCTCCCGACCATAGTTGCACTTGATGGTACAACGCTTGTAGTTGCAATTGGGGCTCAAACTCTTGCAATTGCAGTTGGGGCTACAACGTTGTAGTTGCATGTTTAGGGGTGACACATGCAACTGAACCCAACAAGTCCTCTCCCAACCCTAGTCACACCCGTCTTGTGCCCGTGTAGTTGCAGTTGGGGGCACGACGCTTGCAATTGCATGTTTAGAGGTGACCCATGCAACTAAACCCAACAACTCCCCTCCCAACCCTAGTCGCAGTCGGCTTGTGCATGTGTAGTTGCAGTTGGGGGAACAACGCTTGCAATTGCATGTTTAGAGCTGACCCATGCAACTAACCCCCAAAACTCCCCTCCCGACCCTAGTCTCAGTCCCTTTGTGTTCATGTAATTGCAGTTGGGGCTACAAAGCTTGTAGTTGCATGTTTACGGGTGACACATGCAACTAACACCAACAACTCCCCTCCCGGCCCTAGTTGTAGTTGCTTTGTGTCTGTGCATTTGCAGTTGGGGGGTACAACACTTGTAGTTGCATGTTTGGGGGATACACATGCAACTAACCCTATCACTTCCTCTCGACCTAGTTGTAGTTGCCTTGTGCTTGTGCAATTGCAACTAAGGGGGAAACACTTGTTGTTGCATGTTTAGAGGTGAGACATGCAACTAACCCCAATAAGTCCCGTGCCGCCACAATTTGAAACCGTACTTCAAGAATGTCCAAAAATATTAAAGAAAAAACTTAGAAATAAAAATGAAAAAATGATAAATTAAATAAATTAAAAACAAAGAAAGGAACGAAGAAAATACACCATCATTCTCTCCCCAACACGCTCTATCGTTTGCTCTTGCTTGCTGCGACTAAAAATGATGAAAATAAGATGATTGAACAACCGTTGCCTCGATCCTAGTTTTATATAAAATATCAAAGTCATGACGGGTCGTGAGGACAATAAGAAGAAGAAAAAGAATAGGTCACAATGTGTCAGCGCGCAGCGTTCACTCGATAGCTTACTTGAATCACAACGCAATTTTATCTAAACATAGTTAAACCTCATGTTGTTTGATACAAAATAAAAATAGCACAAAAAATCAAGAAAAAAAGCAAAGGCAGAAAAAAAAAATCAAAGAATGAAGAACCAAACCATAAAACTAAAATAAAAGCATAAAAGATAAGAGAGATCAAACCAGCAATGCAACTACTACCCTCCAACCAATTAGCTGTAAGTGGGTGGTGATTATGCAATGATGGTTGATACAAATTTATTAAAAGGTTGTTAATGGGTATAAGTATATATGTTCATACAACATTAAAATGTGTTTCATACTTTGAAAAAGGAAAGAGAAAAAAACCAAAAGAAAGAAAAATATAGTAAAAATAATAAGAAGCCCAGAAGAATGATTATGAAATAGCAAACCCAATGAAAAAACTAAAATTTGCCTTGGAAAAATAAAAGGCTGATAGATACTAGTAAATTCTAAATTTAAAATGTTAAACTATTGATATTAAAGGCTGTCTCATATATGAGTTGAAGGTTTGCGCACCATTAGAACTCTGATACAAAAAGGAATATGAAGCAATAACAGAAAAGTATGCTGGTTTAGCCAGTGAAAAGAAACTCGACAAAAAAAGTGAATAACCGAAAGCAGCACTACAGGAAAAAAGCAAACTGCTGCCGCCAAACGAAAAGCCTTGATTCACAATAAGAAATTTCAAAAAAACTGATGCATCACATGGGCTGTCAAAAAACGAAAAGGCCCATATCCCGTGGACGAGTTTCTCAAAAAAGAAAAATCTAACAAATTGCTAGCGTGGGTGCAACGCACAGATCGCAGCACAATCGCATCGAACCTAGTGATAAAAAAAAAGGTGATTGAGACCAAACTAAATCTGAGCTAGCTGAGTTTTAGCAATCCCGATATTATTATGTGTATACTCGTCTTAAGATTGTGTGTCAATAAGATAATACGGTGCGTGCGTGCGTGTGATCCGTTCGGTGCAGCATCGACTATGGAACATTGTCATTAGCCTTCACTTGTCGCATGTGGAGGCCGAGTAGGACGACCGATCTCCAAGCTGGGTGGGATTAAGCCTAGCCAGTTCCTCGCACGCGTGCCATCAGCGGAGATAAACAACTGCTACATACAGTGTCCCGCATCAGCTTTGCACCATTAGTCGTACTCCGCTAATCCACGGCACGTCGGCCAGCACACAGCCCATCATCTCATCCACACTCCACGGATTTGAGGGGTACACACTGTCTCTCTGCGCGCGCGCGCGCGCGTGTGTGTGTGTGTGTGTGTGGGGGGGGGGGGGGGGGGGGGGGTTTGTTGCGGCGTGATGTGGCGAGCCGCGGCCGCGTCGGTGGTGCGGTTGGGGAGCGTTGTCTTGTCCCGTTGTCCGCTGCTGTGTCGGCTGTCTGTCTGATCAGTTCATGCATGGCCAGCAGCCTAGCACGCCAGCACGGCACGGGCGCTGAAAATCCAGGTCAAGGAGGAGGCCTAATTGGCTATAGGCTAGAGTGGTAGGCGAAAGTACATTTGCATGACATGACACAGGGACGGATAACATGCATGGATCATGGGAGTAGCTGAATTTCTCTTCAACTAGAGAATTTCTTCTGATCAATGACGGAAAGCAACGCTTCTTCTTATCAATGAATTTGACAGCTCTTATTTAACGTTAAAATTGAAACTAAAATAGCTAGCTGATGAGTATATAGGCAATTTCTTAATTAAATTAATCCACGAGTAAATCACTAACATGACATTAGTAGAAACATAGATATGCTGATATTTGATCTTGCAAGCACATACTATGCTAACATTACATTCATCTACTTATAACGCTAGTAGTGCTACAACAGAAATAAACAGGAGCCAGATAGACGTGTTATACCCTTCACTAGACCAGTTGGCAGTAGCCGCGGCCGCCTCCCCGGTCGCCTTCTTGTCGGCTTCGAACTTTTCGGCGACGACACGGTAGGCGTCAGTTGGCGGATACATGATGATGATGAAAGCGACGCATACATAGAGGAAGCAGTCGAACGAAGACGAGCAGTTGCGTAGTCGCTCCCAAAAACCTAATCGCCCCCTTCTCGTACCGGATCGGGAGAGGTGGGGTTTCGGAGGCCTGCTCTTCCGTCAACTGTGTACATGATAAACGGGACGGAGTCGTCGACGGCAACAACAACAAAAGGGACTCTTCGTTCCCGACCGACAAAAATAAGCGCAAAGGTATATGCTCGGCTCGGCTCAATCCCGCAACGCCGCACCAGACGGCGATCAAGGAGGAGTGTCCAAGGGCCTCTTCCCTTCTCAAGCTTTAGTAGTATATGGAAGATAAACCCTTATAAAGAGGTCCAACTTCTTCTTCAATAATGGGATGAGACAAAATTTCTTATTACCCCTTGTCCTGACACTTACATGGGTCTATAAAGATTTTTTTTTAAATTGTTGGGTGTGCCTAAAGCCCACCCATATTTCAACACTATTTAGGGTTTCACTATAGATGATACGAAGGCAACGCGATAGGTGTAGGGCGCTAGCTACAAGTAATTTTGTACTGCTACGCACCCTTGAAAACCCTATGATGATGCTAACTCGCGAGATGGTTTGTCGTCCATAAAAATCTTTGCTCATGGGATCGTGTCGATCTAAGAGGGGAAAAAAGAACTAGAGGTCGGTGGAAGTAGGGATGTAAATGACAAATAAGCGGCGGTGGTAAGTCCTGTTTAAATAATTTTAACTAGCTCTATAGTTCATTTTCCTTGGGAAAGAAAAACAAAATTTTGAACTACAAAACTATTAGTGGGTTTAAACGGGATTAATGGGACCCATATTCCGTCCCTAGGTGATAACAAAATGGTAGCTGAACTTACCAGACGATGGATGATGGGATAAAAATCTTTGCTCAGAGCAACTACTTTTGTTTCCCCTAGATATATAGCTAGCTAGTCTCTTCTGTGAGCTAGCCACGAACCTAACACTAGCACGATAAGTGCTTCATCTTTCACATCGACAATAACACCCACACCGACCTATTATTATGTCGTATCTCGTCTCATATCAACAAAGTATGTCATCTCTCGCCTCATATCCATAAAGTAGACATGACCCCTGCAAATCAACCCTAGAAAGTTTCTCAGACTCATTCTCATCAAATACTCTTAAAAACTGTAATACTTTGGCAGAAAAAACTGGAAGTGGCACGCTAGAGAGTTCTGCCAACTTATACCAAACGAATGCTGCAACCGCATGCCAAAATCACAGGCGTTCCCACCCCTCGATTCAAGTTTCATTAGAGCGGGCGTTGACAAGGCAGGCTGAATGACATTTACATTTCACAGAAGCCAGGAAACACGTTGACAGAAAGTTACACGAGTGGAAGTCAAATGATTCAAGACGAGTTATTCGATTCCGGGGATTCGAACCAAGAGTGGATATGATCATGCTCATGACCATGCAAGAGGAAATGGACCGACAAGTGCAGCATATTCTCAATTTCAAGGACTCAATCAAAGGAAGAAGAGTGATCAATCGGGATAGGGTGTCCGAAGCAAAGCTACTACAGAAATATTACTTTGCTCCGAAACCAACTTTCTCGGATGATCCATGGTTTCGTCGCCGTATTCGCATGCGAAAATCATTGTTTTTGTGCTTTGTGGACACAGTGGAGACACACGACGACTACTTCAAACTCACAAGAGATTATTGCGGTCAACTCTCTTTCTCTACCAAGTAGAAGTGCACGGTTGTTGTGAGAATGCTTGCATTTGGTACTGCGGCAGATGTCATTGGTGAGATGGTCAGATTGGGGAAGAGCACATGCCTGAAGACTACTGTCAAGTTTGCCCGTGTTGCGGTCGACGTGTTTGGAGCAGAGTATATGAGAGAACCAAATGCGCATGACGCGAAGAAGTTGTTGGCTATTAGAGAGGCGAGCGGGTTTCTAGTAATGCTCGGATAAATTGGCTGCATGCATTGGCAGTGAAAGAACTGTCCCAAAGATTTGCGAAGAATGTATCAATTAGGTCACATCAAAGAGGCCACCATCATACTAGAAGCGGTGGCAAACACATGACTTGTGGATTTGGCATGCTTTCTTTGATATGTGGGGTTCTCACAACAACATCAATGTATTTCAATGATCTCCACTATTCAAGAGGCTTTGCAATGAGGAATCACCTCCATGCAACTACATCATCCACGAGCGAGACTACAACATGGGATACTATCTTGTCGATGACATATATCCTCAATTGGCTGCATTTGTGAAGATCATATTCGATCCACAGGGCAACGAACATAAGCACTCCGCAAACAATGCAGGAAGCGGCTAGGAAGGATGTGGAGAGGGCATTTTAAGTGTTGCAAGCTCGTTGGAGAATTGTTCGCGGGCTGCAATGATGTGGAAAGCAGAAACTTTGTGGCAACTCATGACATGTTGTGTTATATTGCACAATATGATCATCGAGGACGAGGATGGTGGTGTAGTCCAAACCAATGAATTTGAAGCACCTCTAGAACAAGTTGAAATTCTGAATGATCAAGATGCACTTCAGCTTATGAACTTTCTGCAGATGCATCAGAATCTTCAAGATCATCAGGTGAATGCGCAACTACGCAATGATCTAGTGGAACATATATGAACCTACAATGGAAATAAAAGACCAGATGATTGATTGTGCATTTCAAATAAATTTTATGTAAACACTATTTATATTTGATACCAACATTTGTTATTAACATGCGACATTGGTTTGTATGATTGACGTGCATGATTTTACATGGATTTGAGAGTCCGTATATAAGATATGTGCAAGCGGGGAGCAAAATATGAAGGGTCGTCTGGATACGTGCGTGGACGTACCCGAGCACGTCCGCACACGTATAAAGGATTGAATTTGCCGAGTCCAATTATAGATGCTCTAACACTAGCATGTCAATGTATCATCTTTCACATTTCAAAAATAACACACTAACACCCACATTGATCCATCACTATAGATCACGGCTAGTCGTACGGCATCTATCGTTTCATCTATAACTATTACCTACTAAAAAATGAGTATTCTTGATCCGTCATGCTATTTTACAAGAAGCTAGCTCATGTTTCAGGTAATCAGCCCACAATTCACATTTGAGTCAAGTTATTTTCAGAAAATCCCCTGATATTTCTAATAATCAACCAACATATCAGTTTTAAGTCAGATTTCTACTTTTGCAGAAAACTCTCTGATATTTTGGGTTAAACAACCCGCAATACATATCAAATGCATTTTAAAAATATCCATATTCTTTAAAGACTAACTCCGAATTTAACATGTTATATATAAAATTTGATTAGAAAGATGCGTCGAATCTGAATATAATGTTATTTTCCCTGCTAACCATTTAAAAATGTTATTTAGGGTGCAATCTTAATTAATAGCAGATGGTCTGGGATTTTTTCATACTGGTATCGATTCGGATTGAATATGAACACCTCAGCAAAATCAGAATGAGAAACAAAATAACATCTATAATCACACATGCACGTCTCATCAAAACCTCATAGAAAAGGCAAAATTATCAACGTATGCCGAGAGAGATACGCCTTAGGATTGACAACATTCCAACGTATTGTGATTGTATGAACAATGAGGCCATTGTTGATGAAGATGGGAAGAAGGATAAGTGGCAATACAGATGGGAAGCCATGCGTTGAAATAAATCATGTGAATCTACCGGAGTCTATAGTCATGGTTATTGGATTAGGAAGTATGATATTTTTCCACCCGGTACAACGCAGGAGTTTTTTTGCTAGTTATCCATAAAGTGTACACGACCACATCGGACACCTTGACTTTTAGAAGCATTAGATAATACCCTACCCGTTGTTCTGGGATTTGTAACGGTAAATGTGTCAAAAAAAGAATATATGGGAATAAGTCTCCTCCATATTTTTACCACATATCAACGACAGAAGACTCTGGGCATCTACATCCAGACTTCGCAACTTTGACCCTTCAAAATCGGCGGGCACGCCCGGTCAGCGTTTGGGCATGTCCGTTTGAGCTCCTATTTGTTCGCGCATGCAGCCATGCTCCGTGTTTTCTCCCTTATATGTTCGGTCACATGAGAAAGAAAAAAAAGATTGAAAAAAAAGTAGTCCAGGATAGGCCGCCCTACGTGACTGACTTATCGGACGCGTCCAATGAGCCCTCATATCCTCCTCGTATATTATCTCAATACGAGGGTTAATTTGCGAATAGCCCAAACGTATAGAGATGATATAAGAGGTTCGGTTGGGTCATTGTGTTTTCTCTCCTATCCTGACCAGGCTTGCCTGCGGAAGGGGGATTTGAGGGGACTGGTTGTGGATGCTCTTAGTGGTAAATGATGACTGACTACACGTTCAAACCTCAAAATAGCTTGTCACATTTGGTGGAATGATTTGATGCTGAATTTATTTTTTGATGCAGCGAAGGATTTGCATGTGTTTGATCCGAATTTGCATATGTTGGAAAAACGGAATATGAAGGTCTCGCATCTGCTTGATGGTGCAGAGGACTTGCATGTGCTAGAGAAATAGGTGGCGAGTTTGCAAGCATGTTCTAGAGAAATAGGTAGTGGGTTGCAATTATTTAAAAACGGATGATTCAAAAGGTCAGACGCTCAGTGACGCAATACTTGTTGAAAATAGATCAAGAAACCTAATCCGGTGAGAAAGAAACACAAGGAACTCCATACCAGCAGCTTTATGCAGCAAAATCTGTAAACGGCACGCTAGAGAGTTTGGCCAACTTATCGAATGTACATGTCAAAACCACAGGGATGTATGTTCCCACACTGGACGCAAGTTTCATCAGGGTGGACGTTGATGAGGCGTGCCGAATGACAACGACATTCAAATTTCACACTAGGTGGGACTCTGAGAAAAAGTTACACGAGTGGAAGGTGAATCGGCCGTGGTGAAGTCCGAAGGTCAAACCATACGACAGATACTCAACAGCAACAAGCACTGTGAAATGTCTCAACACAGCAGCATATGCATGGAGGACCCTTCAACAAAATCAAGAAACATGTTCTCACACGACAGAGCTGCGTGTTTCAAGAAACAGGTTTGTACCTTATACTCCCTCTGTTCTTAAATGTAAGTCTTACTAAAGATTTCATTATAAACTATATGTGAAATAAAATGAATGAATCCATACTCCAAAATATATCATATACATATGTATATAGTCTGTAATAGAATCTCTATAAAGACCTATATTTACGAACGAAGGGAGGGAGTACTACACAAATACTCCATCCGTCCTATTATATAAGAACGTTTTTGACACTAGTGTAGTATGAAAACAACCTTATATTATGAGACAGGAAGTACTTGTAAGTTTGATATAACTGAACGACGGTCCTTTTTGGATTGCGTGTAATTTGTATGTGCTCCAAACGGGGCACCAGTGATGTTTAACATGGTAAGTTTCCATTCTTCCAAGTGCCTATCTTGGTCGGAAAAAAGTCGACAACATCAAACCGACTTTTTTTCCGAAAGGCGATACCGATATGAAAAAATGAGTAAAAGAATGGAAAGAAGCTATAGCTTTCTTTCTTGGTGGAGGATGATGTGTGTTTCATTAAAGCTCTAACACTAATTTCTCAACTAATGTGAGAACTATAAGATAATCAAAACTGCAAACCTTACTGTGATGGCCACAGTAGCCAAGTTCTTCTGGAAAGCCCTAGTGGAAACTGAGGTGTTCATCTATAAAAGCCTTAGCAAGCAGCTCATGCTACTTAAGTACCCCCTCTGTTCCAAACCGCCAAAACGTCCTATATTTAGGAACAGAGGTAGAAGTAATCATTTTAGCAAAATAAAAAAAACATAGACATCAGGACAGAAAGGTTGCACAAGCTGAAGATTTGATCTTAAAAAGATTAAAGGTAAGCGAATTGCTACCCTCTGAAATCAAAACCAATAAATATAACAATATCCTGACTGTGTGATTCTGTATTTTGTTGTATGATAATGGAATCTGAGTTTAACCCATTTCCAGAGGCAAAAAAGTCAATATGTTCATGAGCCCGGTCATAAATTGAATCACAGAAGCAAGAAATCTTAAACAAACACGTGAGCGAGAAATAAGATAGAAAGGCTATGATAATATGGAGACAATATTTTGTAGATATCAGTTCGATGATGATGACGGCGTCATAGACGATGAAGCGGGGTGGCCGAACAGACCAAGGCGACGGGGGCCAACGGGGAACGGCATGCGAGAGGAGGCCGGCGATGGGCCGAGAAGCCCGAGGCAGCCGGTAGGACCGACGCAGCCGGCAGGCCCGTGCAGTCAGCAAGCCCGGCGCAGCCGGTGGACCTAGGGCAGCCGACATTCCCGAGGCGGCCGACGAGTGGCGACGAAGACGGAAGGTGGGTGATACAGGCATCCTGTTCAGCGCAGGGCGGCGACGACGGCGTAAAGTGACGGGCAGGCAGATGCGCGGACGACGGCCAAGACGGGCCGCCGCGTCGCGCAAGGCTGCCGGGTCGAAGTAGAGGCCCGCTGGTCGCGCCTAGGTCGGAGTGGAGGCGTGCAGGTGTCAACGGCGACGGCGGGCGACGCAACCCGATCTTAGATCGGAAAACCAAAATGGAAGAACTCCGATCAAAAGACCGACAAAAGAGAGAAAATCCGGATCAAGAGATCGGGAAAAAGACTCCCTAGGGCAGCCGGTCAACAAGACCGACGAACGAACCCTAGGTACGGGCGGCGCGGCCCCCGCGGCGGTCATGAAGGCCGAACACGCCGGGGGCGGCGCGCGGGGCGGAAGCGATGACGACGGCTAGGTCAAGAAACTTGCGGCAGATACCATGTTGAAAGGAAGAATATAGGGATTGATGGAATAGTTGTTGTATTGCTTGAGCCTCATGGGCATATATCTATAGGAGTAAGGCAAGGTAGGACAAATCATAGTGTATCTCATATTTCCTAATAATCAATATACTCAACAACCAGAAATATTTATACTTATAATAATTAAAGACTCTCAAGAAATTCCCACATTAATCAGAGACTCTCAAGAAATTCCCACATTAATCAGATTTTACGAGCCGTTAATTAGGTGGGATCAAATTATTACGGTGTAGATTGACTGCGAAACCCTCTATGAAATGCCCGCATTAATCAGATTTTACGAGCCGTTAATCAGGTGGGACCAAATTATTACAGTGTAGATTGACTGTGAAACCCTTTAAAAAAAATAGCACTTACGTGCAGTTTGACTCATTAAATCCTCCGTGAAAAAAATCTTGAATTTAACAACTATCTCAATCTATCTAAACCGAGGGCGCCGAGGCGGGCGTTAATTGGTAGTCCGGTGGTCTCGCCCTGCCCGTCCTGCATATTCCAACCGTGCAATCATTGGATGGTGCGGGCGCAGCTGCAAGTGTGCTACGCGTGGTAGCCCGGCTGTGAGGGTGCGTCCATGCTGGCCGTGGCCTGCTGCTGTTGCGACTCACCAACCAGTCTAATGCCATCAGATAAGAGCAACTTCAACGGGTGATTCAAATAGACGCGCGCTTTATTCGTTTTTTGTCTATTTGGTTCGGACAGACGGACGTGCGCGTCTGCATTTTAAAATGGAACGGCTTGACCGTCTAACGGGGAGGCTGACCCAAATGTGTCGGCATGCAAAAAAAGAATGCTCGCATAAAATAAACTTAAAATAAACATAATTAAACATAAATGGCTGGTCAAACAGCCGGCCAAAGTACACTTAAACATAATTAAAACATTAACTAAAACATAAAAAAAGTCTGCGCCCGCCTTCTGCCACCCCGCACGTTGCCCTAGACGTCGCCGGCCTTGCCCTTGCCCTTGGCGTCAGCACCGTCGTCGCCATCGCCGGTGAGGTCGATGAAGGCGGGAGCAGGGCCAGCCCACCCGAACGCCGCCTGGTATGCTGCCAGGGCAGCCTCCTCCGACGTCTGCTGGGGCGGCGACATTGCGGCTAGCCGCGCGCGCTTCTCCTCCTCCTCCTCGAGCCGGAGCGCCTCCGCATTGCGCTGGAGCATGGCCTCGTAGCGCATCTGCTCCTCACCGTCAGCCTGCTCCTGGCGGAGCCGGTGCGCCTTCCAGCGCTCGAGGTGGGCGGCCTCCTGCTCCGGCGTCGCGGCGAAGTGGATGGGGGCGCACTCACCCACTCTCGGTATTGGCCCGTCCACGTGTAGGCCTCCTCCGGTCAAGTGGGTGAAGGCGAGGAGCGCTTCCACGTCGCCGGCTTGGGCTGGATGGGCGGCGGCGGTGGCGGTGGCGACACAAACGGCGGGGTGTCGACGGAGTCCCCCGCCACCGACAGGGCGAGGGCTTGCTCCTCGAGGCGGCTAGCCTCCAGCGCCTGCTGCAGGGCCTCCTCGAGGGCCGCCTGGTACTCCGCCTCCGCCTCCATGTTCTCCGGCTGTACCTGCGGGGGCGGCGGTGGGAAGGTGGCGGGACGGCGTCGACACCCCAGCGTCGTTGCTCCTCGTGTTCGAGGGCGAACCAAGCCTCCCAGTTGGTAGAGTCGGCGGCGTACTCAGGCAGCCGACGCTGTTCCGGCATGAGCTACGCGCGGCGCCGGCGCACCTCGTCGTCGTGCGCCCGCTGGCTCTGCGGAACCGTCGGCACCGGGATCCGTTGCGGATCCAGGTGCCAATGGTGCGGCAGCGTGACGTCGGGGTAGGGGAGGGGCTGCCTGTACTCCTAGTGCCACCGCGCTTGGTGCACCGGGATGTGCAGGCGCCGGCGTTCAGGGCGGAAACACGCCGGCGGTGGAGGAGGAGGGGGAGGGGGAGCATGGGAGGACGAAGCGTCGGGGGTGCCCTTGCCCTTGCCCTTGCCATTGTTGCTGCCGAAGATGCCCATGGCGTGTTAGGGTTTCCTGTCGCCGGCGAGGAAGCAAAGGGAGTGGTGGGGGCCAGATGTGGACAGGAGAAGTGGATGAGGCCGGCCCCCGCCGCACGTGTGCTTAAAAAAGGACGCTTCCTGAGGCTGACAAGTGGTCCCGCTGTCGGTGGTCGTCATAAATAAGACGACCGGTGGCGGTTGGGTGGCCTACAGGTGGGGACGTGGCGGACGTCGAGGAGACGCATGGCGCGTCCGTTTCGCGTCCGCGTCCGCGTCGACGTATTCCAGGCGCAATTTTGGAACGGAAATGGGTCGACGTGGACGCTAGGCGGATGTGATTTGCATTTGGGTCGGCGTGTTGGGCCTTCACTTTTGTCCGCGCCGATCCAAACAGACACAGAGGGGATCGCTCCATTAAAGTTGCTCTAATGTTATTGTTTCTATTTTATCTGGTGCCCCAGTCATCTTAGATAGTAGTACATAGTAGTACATGTATATGGAGAAACAAAACAGGTCCATGCCATCTGGAAGCTAAACTATCAAGCATATTGATCGACCGATCATGCCTTCCTTTCATAGAAATTTTTCTGTGATGATGAGTAGTTGGACTGATAAATACATCACGAAGAGATGCGCAAGTACTTGAAGTTGGGATGTGGATGGATTTTCAGGTGGCCGATACATGCATGCACGTATAAACTGTGAGCCGCATGTTATCAACTCGATCTATATACATACGTTCCATCCTGTACGTGCATGTCCAGATAGAAGACATCAATAAGCTAGCTAGCGTACATGCTAATTCCTTCAGCCAAAAGCAACCCCAGCGATATCTTATAATGCCCCCCATATCTCCCTCCTACATACATGTAGAACTTGGCCACTTTAATAGGCTGCATCATCATGTTTCAATAAGACATATATCTTGAAAACTTAATTTTGACTATTCCAAATGTCTTTCTTTATAATCAATAACAATAGGATTATAGTGTATGTGGAGTTTATTGTAGCATTAGCATGTATTGGTGTATACTGACGGCCAATTAAAGAATTGCAGATTTGTTTTCTTTAGACTAATGGTACACATATAAATTTTAATTGTGATCGATTACTATTATATCCTTCATGTATTCATATGTCACATATTTAATATGCATTATTAAAAAATACAGTATATATCTAAGTTATTTGCTTACTAGACACTATAAGATTTGGACATTTTTGTGATAAATTGATCAGTGTTTGAACACGTGAGATAATCTTTATGCTATTGTAGAGCCAAAATAGGTAATTCGCAACATAGTTGATATTTTTTCTGTACTAATTATATTCCAGTGTGCATGCATTTTATTCCTTCATGAATTTAATAGGGTATCTTCTACTCCCTCTGTTCCTAAATATAAGTCGTTTTAAACATTCCACTTCGGACCACGTATGAAGGAAAATGAGCGAATCTACATTCTAAAATATGTATATATACATTCGTATGTACTCCATAGTGCAATCTCTTAAAACACTCATATTTAGGAACGGAGGGAGTAGCATATTTTCAGTCATTTATTAATGGTTTTTGTGCATAACTTTCAAGAAATTAGCTGGAACTTATATTTTTGTTTTCATTATGTCTTAATTTGGAGTTATTCTGGCACATATAAAACTTGCTTCCAGCCTTAGATTATGACTGATTGTTGGGTGATAGGGATTAAGATTGAAACTATTTTGTGTTTTAACACCCTTAAAAGAACTGGAGCAGTAAAAGGTATTCTCTTTTAGTTTTTGTTGCTCTTGAATGCACCAATTTTGGGTAAATGCTATTGTTGTAACTAACATATTGGAGCGAGTAACAAAAGATAAAGGAGAGTATAAATGTTGCATTATAACGACGCATAGAATACAACCTGTCCTAGTTGAAAAGGAAACATACTATGCATGCAAGTTAGCCATAGTAAGTTAGGAGTAGAAATCTAAATGAATGTGTATCATGCCTGCAACAGCCATGGGTTGTCACATACTGATTGCAAGACTTTTCTCTACTTGTAATACGTGACTAAACTATTATGGCAGAGGTTCCACGTAAAGACACGACCAAGGCCAAAATATAAATGGTCAGAGGATGAATAAATTATGCACAAAGCAACTCACAAAGCTTCAGGCTACTGAACACTCATGGAATCATGGGTGTTGTGTTTTAGTACCTCGGTCCCTGAATGTAGACGCCCATGCACACATTGCCAGAGGAAGATCCTAATCTTTAGGGGCAGCTTAAGCTCCTGCGGTCCAGGAGTGGCCGAAATGGCCTTATAGAGGGACTTAGTGGAGAAGGAACCAGTCGGTTCAAGATGCCAATAAGTGGCATCCGGCTCCAGGGAGGGGGAGTGCAGGGCAATGCACTCCAGCATCTCCTTCCGTTGAACGCGTTACAACGGGCCAAAGGTACGTCGAAACGCCATTGATACAAGATCAGTCACGGCCGCTTCAACCGTAAGCTGCGTCCAAGTACAAATACAGAACAACGTGTAGAATCGCTCCGCAAAAGGTCTAGTGTCCGACCATCGGTCAAGCCAGAAGAGGTGCTAGCACCCGAGCCAATCCTAATGGATGAATCAATCCGGAGGATCGGCAAAAATCAATCCTATTGGTCGTGACTAAGTAGAATTATGTTACTTAGGTGACAAGAGGGTTAAGGATGGTCAAGGTGCCTAGGTTTGTTGGAAATGAGAAAGTTGCAATCGTTTTTTTTTCTCCATAGCAGCGCATGGGCATTCAACTACGGATCATTTTATATGTAGACAAATGCATGTGCTCCCTTCGTTTTTAAATATAGGTCTTTCTAGAGGTTTCACTAGGGTACTACATATGGATATATATAGATATACTTTAAAGTGTAGATTCATTCATTTTGCTCCGTATATACTCCCCTAGTGAAATCTTTTAAAAGACTTATATTTAGGAACGGAGGGAGTATTGTGCATGAATGATACTTCTACAAAAATGATAATTAATTTTTTGGTTATGACGGATCTTGATAGCATCACATAGGTGATTGTTCTTCCTTGGCAACTCACATACCCACAAACTAAACATGGAAGAAATTTTTCTCCTGTTACAAAACGCACGGACACTTTTGCTAGTTATCAGTAACACGAGCATCAATAAGTTCAATGATGGGATCTGCACACAGCGACGGACATCAATAAATAGATTTTTGAAATAAGTAGTCACCATATAGGGGGAGTATCTGTGTGGGCAACCTCAACATCATCAACCTGTGATTTGATACGGTTTATGTGTGCGTGCCAGGCTGCCCTATGGTGAATTTTTTGTGTGTGTTTCTATCTCCTTCACGCAACCATTCAATCATGAAACACTGCATCCAGAGCATCTCTTCCATGTAAAGCAATTCATTCATGCGATCTATGGCTCCTCTCATAGGTCGTTTATCAGCATTCATGGCCATTAATTCTTCAAGATGAGAGCGAGATTTATTGATTTCTTTGACAACATTACCAAAAAAATTCTTACTCCATCCATGGAGTGCGTGCATGAGATTGCCCAGTGCCGCCGCGACATCACCAAGGTTACCCATAGCACCGGCCGCAGCCCAGGCTTGCGAGATCACCTCAGGTAGTGTCGGTTCCCGCTCCCAGGCCACATCATAGTGGCGGCATCTCCTTCCTACATTCTCCCGGGGGTGGCTTGGCCATGCATCAAAGAAGGATGGATGCATGGTCAGAAGATAATGCAACCAAGTGCTTAACACCGACCTCTAAGAACATGTCTCTCCACTCATTATTGGCAACCGCCTAGTCGAATCGTACTTTGAAGTTGGCTCTACCTGACAATCGGTTATCATAGGTGTAAGGGTGACCTGAAAATCCAAGATCACCAAGACCACATAGCTCCAAACTATCATGAAAATCAATCATCTGACCTATGAAACGGGGAGTTTCGAAGAAGTGTTCGAAGCCCCCACATGGCCTTGTTGAAGTGACCAATCACCACCCAAGGCATGCTCACTTGGTGGATAAGGCCCCGAAGATGCGACCATGTGGAATGATAGTCCTCCGTCCGGGGCTCACCGTAAACGGTGGTAAGCCTCCAAGGAGGTTCACACGCACTAGGAGTCACATATGCATCAATATATCGATCATTCATATCTTTAACATCAAGATTAATCGACTCATGCCAATAGAGAGTTAAACCTCCACTTAGACATGTATTGTCCACTGCATCAAAACCACTAAGACCTAAACGGGGTCGGTATCTCTTCATTTTATCTTTTGATTGCCTAGTTTCACAAAGGAAAACAATACTAGGGGAATGGGTCTGCACCAAGCTCACAAGATCACGGGCAGTCTGAGGGTTCCCTCCTCCTCGGTAGTTCCAACTCAGAAGATTCAAGTTGCTCATCTCGTTTCCTGGTAACTCTGTTCGAGGCAATTGTGTCACCGCCGACGGTGTGATTGATCAATGTATATCCCTTGGAACGGCAACATTCAAAACCCTTGAGGATGAGTCCTGCCCCTTCACGGCTTCGGGCGGGTGGC
This sequence comes from Hordeum vulgare subsp. vulgare, assembly GCF_904849725.1. Classification (NCBI taxonomy): domain Eukaryota; kingdom Viridiplantae; phylum Streptophyta; class Magnoliopsida; order Poales; family Poaceae; genus Hordeum; species Hordeum vulgare. The sequence goes on from NC_058524.1 coordinate 61,628,777, forward strand.
TTACTCATCAGATGCCCCTTGTTGATGGGACAACCCCTTGTTGAGGCGTGGGATTCAATATGGATGCTTGATTATTGTAGGCCTCGCTGCTCAAAACATGCCCCTGTGTTCGTGAGGAATTTTGATGAACATGCGGAGTAGGCCTAGTAGGGTTGGTGACGAGACCTCCGGGGTCAAATTACAACCCAGCTGGACATGAGCTACTTCGTTTGTATTCTCTGAAGTCCAGATCAGTAGCTTGTTGGATTACATCACTGGAAGGACCTGACACAATCATGGGGATGGGCGCGGCCTCAAGGCCTGACCTAGCTTCAATCGTGCGGACATATCCGCACGGGTGGACACAGCCACAACAGGTCCGCCACATGGACGACGTTCACATGCGGAGCAGTGGCCAGACTCCCTGGCGACGATAGCATGTGACCGCGACAATGGCGGCGACAGGCTGTCACCTTTTACTGCAGTGGGCCAGCATCTATCCGCTAACAGGCCTGAAGCACCTTCCTGCGTATATTTATGAATTACCATTTTCTTTTGAAAAACTCACAAGATGTATCGACACCCAATAGTGTTGTCCCTGTTATTGTATTATCTAGCTGTACATGTAATTATCCTCTGGATTTAACCAATCTTGGAGACATCTACTGGGTAACGATGGATGCAGCTAGCCCAGGGTCCATCCACACGTGAAGATGGTTGTATACACACCCATCCAATGGTATTGCACTCATACCCTGCACCAAATCCGATCATCCACACTTTATCGTCTTTCTTCATCCGGCCTTTGGCCTCGATGTATGATAATTGATACCACACCGATGAGGTCGACTGGTTTCCAAATCGATGAAGTGTCATCTTTGATGGCTCAACATGCTTGTCTGATAGATTAAGACCACGTTGTACTGAGGTGATGACCGCTGGTCCACCAACATGGATGCAGAAATGCTCAAATGCAACACAAAAGTTAGGGATGTATGGTCTGGTATTCCTTCGACAGAACACCTTTTTCGCCACGAAGAAGAGCAAAAACATGAGGAACTCTGATGCTGGTAAGACAAGAGGTGCAGTTGCCATGATATTGACCTTGAGCGTATCTCTAGCAACATTCATAATGTCCTTAGAGAGAGCAACCCCTAGGTTTCCCTCCTCATCCTCCTCTTGATAAGCACACTGGTAGGCATCGTTGTTTGCTGCAGTGATCGTCCGTGTGAAATGACCAAGCCGGAACCGAGCCTTGCCCCTAGAACACGACAACAACTTGGCAGCACCGCCTATGCGGAACAAGATGTTAGACAACTGCATAGAACGCGTATTCCCCTCATAGTAGGACGGTCCAATAGTCTCTGTTGACACCAGCAACGCGTGTGACCCCCGAGGCATGACCCGCAACATGTTACTGGCGAGCCCCACTGCATTCACTGAGGCAGAGCACGCCATCCCTGAGAGGTTGATGATGCGTAGATCGCCTCGCAACTTGTATCTGTTCACAATCACGTCGGCAATGGATGGTACCGGGCAAAATGCACTGATGTTGGTTATAAGAACACTGATCGCATCAAGGTTAATGCCTGTCTTGGCCAAAAGGTCATCGACTGCCGAGAAGACAACCAACTCTGCTTCGGCGCGTGCTTCATCAAGCCCACAGTATGGCTCTATATAGTGAAGTACAGGCGGGACACATGTTTCATCGCCCATGCCTGAGCGCTCAAGAACAGTAGCTATGAAGTTAACTGTAGAATCAACAAGCAAAGGCGAGAGATGTTGATGCTCGAGGAAGTTTGCCTTTGCGACTCTTAAGTTGGAACTTGGTTGGAAGCAAGCGTAATCAATAAGATATACAATTTTAGGACGAAATGCAAGGTAGACGGTGGCCGTGATGATGAGTAGAACGACCACAATAATAGCACTGGATTGGGGCACAATTTGGTGTGCTGCAGCAAGCCATGGTGCACCTTTGTTGAGGACGCCAGGTGCGAGTGTGGTTGTGGTGACAATTGGCTGGACGAGGATTTTGGCAGTGCGATTGTATAGCAATGTGAGGCCCTTGAGATCAGAACCTGAACTCATGTTGTTGGCAGTGCAATTGTAGTTTACGTGCATCCAAGATGACCGATGAGGATAGAAGGGAAGTGTTGCGTGGTGTAGTTTATACAAGTGTTGGGTGATGTACTTCTAAAGGCTCCCAACTGTGCAAGTGCCAACTGCCCTCTTTTTGTCCTTTGCACATATAAAAAACCTTGTCCTTCGACCTTATTTCTACGAACGTTTTTTGCACCCAGAATTTTGTAACAACCTAGTATGTGTGAAGTACGTAACGTCATAAGCTGATGGGCCATCGAGCTGGAACAACCAACTTTCCAATAGTACACGAGCCACCATAGTACATGTAAGTATGTGACATTGCACGCCGACTTCTCAACTTGTATTTCACAAAATATTATTCATGCTGCACATATGTGTGCCCCATGTTTTTTTAAATACGCCTAAGGAGCACTCTCGTTCAGATTATTAAGTGGACGTAAGAACAAAGGAGAAATGGAAAAAATAATGACAACTTTGACAGAAGATGGTCATTTATGTTTAATACTACTTGTATTATAGAAAGTTTGGACCTGAGGGAGATTGACCTCACCGGCAGACAATACACATGGGTGAACAATTTACCAAATTCAACATGTGAGAAGTTGGATCGAGTTCTCGCCATTGTAGAGTGGGAACAAAAATTTCCCCTCGTAAGATGCAAGCGTTACAAAGGGAAATTTCGGATCATACCCCGTTGCTCGTTGACTCTGGGGAGGCGACTCATGCAGGCAACAATTTTTTCTCTCTTTCAAACTATCGTGGTTCGAGAGAAAGGGCAAAGAATGGAAGCATGATTTATAAAGTGGAGAAAGAAAGGCCGCTCTACCTTATAAAAGAGTTAAGACTTGAAAGTTGAATCGTTCCTATTAGATGTGACTGAACGGTCTTCTAGTGAACCAACCTGTGATCGGATGGCTAGAAGGATAGTAGTATCCGCAGCCGATCAGGTTTCAAGTCCTAGTGCTCGCATTATTCCTGGATTTATTTCATAATTTTCAGTGATGCGCATTCAGTGAGAGGAGACGTTCCCATCGACGACAGGGCGTCTATGGTGACTTCGTAAATCTCAAGATGATATGCGGGCTTAGTCTTTCGAAGGTGTTCATAAGGATAGGGTATGCGTGTGTGTTCATAGGAATAAGTGTATGTATGTTTATATGAGCGATTACGTTTGTACTGTGTTAAAAAAGCTCTTCTAAGGCAGAAGCTGAGGAGAAGTTACACGTACTTCTCATTGAAGAAGAATGAAATATGCACTAAGAGCAAAGGTGTGGCAAGTTGACGAGGGAGGTGACAACAGGCAGTTTTTCCATATGCTTGCAAATGAAAAGCATATAAAGAAGAACATTTTTCAGCTTGAACAAAATGAGGGTACAATTGTAGAGCGTAGAAACCTAAAATTGTACATCTCTACCTATCACAAAAAAAAATTTGGAGTACCAGAGGACAATTTTGTGTGACTCAACGAGTGCATGGTTGGGGACTCACCTCAGCTAGGGACAGACGAGAACGAGATTTTGTCGCGCCATTTACTGAGAAAGAGGTGTTTGAAACGATAGCACAAATGAAGAACAATAGGGCCCCAGGACCGGATGGTTTTCCCGTAGAGTTTTATAAGATATGTTGGCATATCATTAAGGGTGACCTTATGCATATGTTCCATAACTTGTTTAACGGCCAACTTCAGCTCTTCCAACATTGGAACGGTTATGTTGCTGCTAGAAAAGAAGGAGGTGGTTTGTGTCAAACAATTCACATCGATATGTCTGCTTAATGTGAGCTTCAAGAGTTTTACCAAAGTCGGTGCAAACCGACCGACGTGATTTGCACATAGTATGGTGTAACCAACTCAGTCCGCTTTCATGCCAGACGGGAACATATTGGAGGATATAGTTGTCCTACATGAAACATTACATGAAACCCAATCGAAGAAACTAGATGGAGTGATCTTCAAAGTGGATTTCGAGAAGGCGTATGATAAGGTTAAATGGTCGTTTCTCCAATAGGCCTTACTATGAAGGGTTTTGACGATTCCAGGAGGAAACATGTTGAACCCTTTGTGCAAAGGTAGCATTGGCATTAAGGTAAATGATGACACGGGTCATTATTTTGAGACGCAAAAGGGCCTAACACAAGGGGACCCAATGTCCCTGTTTTGTTCAACATGGTGATGGATATGTTGGCAATTTTCATTGGACGGGCCAAAGAGGATGGTCAAGTAGGTGGGTCAGTATCCCATCTAGTGGATTGTGGCATGTTCATACTACAATACGCATATGACACAATTATTTTCATGAAACATGATATGGCAAAGGCTAGAAATATGAAGCTAATCCTCTGCTGCTTCGAGTAGTTGTCGGAATTGAAGATCAATTTTAACAAAAGTGAATTGTTCTATTTTGGAAGAGCCAAAGAAGAACAAGATTTATACAGATAATTGTTTGTGTGCGAATTGGGATCCTACCATTTACTTATTTTGGTATACCAATTCATCATCGTAAGTTATCTAATAAGGAGTGGAAACACATTGAATATCGATTTGAAAAAACTAAGCTGACGGAAGGGTAAGCTGATGTCTTATGGTGGAAGGCTTGTTCTAATCAACTCGGTGTTGACAAGCATGCCAATGTTTCTACTGTCTTTCTTTGAAGTGCCTGTAGGGGTACGAAAAAAGGTTAGACTTCTATCTCTCGTGATTTTTCTGGCAATGTGGTGAAAACAAGACAAAATGCAGGCTTTCCAAGTGGGGTATTATTTATAGACCAAAGGACCATGTGGGCTAGGGATTGAGAACTTAGAGGTCAAGAATAGATGCCTGCTCGGCAACTGGTTGTATAGGCTATCTGTTGAGACTAAAGATAGGTGGGTGCAAATTTTACGAAATAAGTACCTACGTTCAAAAACTCTAGCCCAGGTTACTGTCAGACCGAATAATTCTCCTTTTTGAAAGGTGCTAATGAGAACGAGAGTTATCTTCTTCCACAGACCAAATTTACCATTGACAACAGTAACACGACTAGATTCTAGGAGGATACTTGGTTAGGGGAGACACCACTGGCCACACAATATCCTTCCATGTATAATATTGTGCAACATAAGGAAACTTATGTGTCTACAACATTACATATTGTCCCCCTGAATATCCAGTTCGAAAGGTCTCTAGTAGGAGACCGATGGAATAGCTGGTTACATCTCATGCGAAGGTTGACAGATATTCACCTCTCTGATGAGCCAGACATGATTCACTCAAAGTTATCCATCAATGGGATATTTCTGTCAAGTCTATGTATCTATACCTAATAAACTCCGGACCAATTCAAAAATCAAGTCATATTAGGAAGATTAAAGTCCTTTTAAGAATCAAGATATTCAGGTGGTTTGTTCACAAGGAAGTGATTCTCACAAAGGATAACTTAGCCAAGCGAAGATGAGAGGGTTGTAGGCGATGTTGCTTTTGTGATTAAGATGAGAATATAAAACACCTCTTTCTCAAACGTTCGCTCGCCAAACTTTTGTGACGTTCGATTTAAGTGGCCTTTAATGTTAGCCCTCCGTTTAGTATTAACACATTATTTGAATCATGGCTAGATTGAGTGGGGCCGAGTATTGCACGAAATATTTGGATTGGAGCGTGTGCATTACTATGGGCTATTTGGAACTACACAAACGACATGATTTTTAATAGGCAACCTCTCATAAAAAAATTGCAGGTCATATACAGAGCCACATCTTGAATCCATACATGGTCCTTGTTCAGTCATGCGGAAACTCAGGAGCATATGGCTATTGGGTGCAACCGTTGAAAGACGGTAGCACGGGATATTTACAACCTCTGGACGTCGGTCCAATAGTAGACTAGTGTTTAGTCATCTTGTTTTATTTTCACCGATTGTGGCAAATTTATTGTTTACTTACTTCGGCTTTTTCGAAACCACTTTTGTATCACAGACCTTTTGAGCGACATTTTTATTTATGGTTTTGGTAAAACACATCTACATGTGAGATAAGTATTGCACATCTAAGTCCTATATCATTGATCTTCCGTGGAGATTCGTGTTTTTTTATTATTTTCCTTTTTATGCTTGATTTAGTCATTTAGATGTGCAATAACTATGTCACATCTAGATGTGTCCTAGACACATCCTTTTATTTAATAATATGACTGCATGCATGTGAATGATGCAGGGGGTATTCCTTCTTTTCCAAAACGAAAAACAAAAACATGTTGAGAAAAGGTTGCATAAGTGAAAGGTGCGCCCGTCGTGGTAGGTCTCAAGGTCAGGCCTCCTTTAGTTTTTTTTATTTTTGTTTGCACGTAAGTTTGATAGGACTGAACAACTAATGAAGAAAAGGTAAGTCCGATTTGTATGTTGCACATCCTTAATTTGTTATACCCAGACAAACTACGTTGGACACGAAATACTTACTGGCTAAGTGAAAGGACATAAGCTTTCTTCTATTCCCTCCATTCCTAAATATAAAACATTTTAGAGATTGTACTATAAACTACATACAGATATACATAAACATATTTTAGAGTATAGATTCACTCATTTTGTTTTGTATATAATCTTTTAATAAAATTCCTAAAAGGTCTTATATTTTGAAACGGAGGGAGTAACATATAGTAGATTTACTACAGAGAAAGAACTTGTCACGGTATTCTCTAGCATGGTGAACATAACCACACAACCAGTGATTTGTGATGCAGTAATTTCCAATCCTCGAAGTGCCTATCTTGGTCGGAAAGAAGTCTACAATGGCAGACAAACTTTTTTTGCCCCAAAGATGGGACCAATCTATATCTATATCTATACATCATAATAATAATAATAATAATAATAATAATAATAATAATAATAATAATAATAATAATAATAAAGCGGCTATTGCTTCCGTCGAAAAACCATCATGGTATTTTTTATAAAAAAGCCCCTGTAATTTTTGTTATTCAACCCGCGCTCCATCATTTATCTACAATGCAAAAGGAAAAAATGATTCGCTGTAAAAATTATACCCGTACGCATCGCCTCCTCCCGTCGACCCTGGGCCACCCTGGCCTGTGCCCAGGCCGCCGCCACACCACTCACCGCTGCGGCCGACCTCAACCGCCACCGTTGCCGATCTCAACCCACCCGCCTCCGCGGCTGTACCTCTCCCCGCTCACTGCCCCCGTTGCGGCGCTCGAGCGCATCGCGTCGACCCTGGTCCACCCTGGCCTGTGCCCAGGCCGCTGCCACACCACTCGCCACCGCGGCCGACCTCAACCACCACTGTTGTCGATCTCAACCCGCCCGCCTCCGCGGTCGTACCTCTGCCCACTTGCTGCCCCTGTTTCGGCGCTCGAGCACAGCTTCTGGATCAAATCAACGCGACAGCTACAACGACTTGGATGATGCGTCTGCTCGATGCAGAACGGCGGCGGCGCGCGGATAAGGCGCGGCGGAGCGAAGTACTTGCAGGTGGAGGCGGACCTCCATGGCTCACACGGGGAACTCCGAGGTTATCGCGCGGCAACGACGACTCCTTATGGCCAGATAGAGGCGCCTAACCCTTGCTTCCCTCATCGTATCCCCTCCTCCGGCAGGAACTCATCATCTGGTGAGATCCCCTCCCCATGCCTCCAACCGTGTGCCAAGCACCGGCAAAAAATTTTGTTTTGTGAGAATTTGTTTGCTGATGAATGAATGTATTGAATGTAAGATTGCATTGTTGTAGAGAGAGAGAATGGAACACCACCTTCAGTTTGTCATCTCATCCCACATTCTCTATCCCATGAGTGAACTAAGATAACAGTTCCTTGATCAATTCACGTAGCCTTTTTGTTTTGCTTTGCTTGTCTCGCTCAATTTCTCATCATGGTGGAATTAACAATGGATGGGTTGATTTCTCAACAAAATAGGATAGGACTGACTACATTACTTAGTTAGCTTATTATTTTAATAAATCAAAATGATTATAAAAGATTAAAAGCGTGTGGTATTTTTTCTCCCATTGCAACGCACGGGCCTTTTTGCTAGTATGAAAAAGAGAAGTAAAAGAACAAAAAATAGGCTAAGCTTTCTTTCTTGGTGAAGGATGATGCATGTTTCATTAAAGTTCTGACACTAAAACCTCAGCTAATGAGGAAACTACTAGTACCTCTATACCAAAATATAAGAGCCACATTAGCTAAAGTTTATCTGGAAAACCCTGGTGGAAACTGAGGTGTTCATCTGTAAAAGTTGTTAGAGTTGTGTCGAATATTGTGTACACGGTAGGTTACAGTTGAACTATGAGTTGTATTGTGTTTAGATAGGATATGGAGTCGTGTCCAAACAGGACACTTATATCCTAGGCCTCTCATATATAGCGGGGCTAGACACACGATGTAACCTATGCCAACATAATAGCACGGGCGTGCAGGGGGAGCCGGCGGCGTGTGTCGGCGCCCAGGTGGCCGGTGTTGCGGTATTGTGACGGTGTCAGGGGGAGGAGCGCCCGTAGTCATGCCCCAAGAATGTAGCCATATCGATGAACCTCGTTAACAAATCTCGGTGTCGTGCTCGTGTGATTGCTTAGTCCTCGATAGATCGACGAAAAGCCTTAGATTATTCTAACAAGTGGTATCAGAGCTAGGTTGTTCAGAGGTTGCGTTGTGTTGATCTAGAGGAAGGAGCAGAAGAATTCGTTGGATCGAGTTGGTCGCATGCGGCGATGAAAACAACTCGACGGTGTGGCGAAGATATACTCCCTCCGTTCCTAAATATAAGTCTTTTAACAGATTTCATTAGAAGTCTACATACGGAACAAAATGAGTGAATCTACACTTTAAAGTATGTCTATATACATCCGTATGTAGTCTACTAGTGGAATCTCTAGAAAGAATTATATTTAGGAAAAGGAGTATATCTGTTCGAAATAGCGATCGGAAGCAGCAAGTGGAAGTCGCGCGGCGAACAGGAGCGGCACGCGCACCTAGCATACAGCGGCGGCGGGGTCCGGATCGTGGTGCGTATTGGCGAGATCGAATCCAAACCGATGCAGTGGTAGCAGCTTGGTGCGGCGGATCATGCAATCAGGCAGGATCGGGGCGCGGCGTGTTTCTCGACGAGATTGGGCAGGTGAGACCCAGACAGCGTCCGCTGCAGGAAGTAGCGGCCGGCTTGTGGCCAGCTAAGGCCCAAAGAAGGCGTGGCAGTCCAGGCACCGGCCGGCCCAGGCGCAGAGGTGACTCGCGATGGCCAGCGCAAGGCAGCCTGCTCGGGCACTTGTGACGGCGCGCAGGTAGACACGAGGGTTTGTTGGTTAAAAAAAAGAAAAAGGAGACAACCAGTACAAAGGTATGTACGTGGCTTTGGGATGCAGCATGATTAAAGAAAATGGGTGTTGAAAGATTTGTTGGCACAACATGGATGCTTGAAGGCGTTGCAGGAAGTCATGTCAGCTGTGGTGGAATTATCATGTGATGAATGGAAATTCGCGAAAGATGGTTTGGGAGCCTGTGTCGGACTGGTCAGTCTGACAGATCGACGCAAGTCGGTTGAAACAGAAGACGGTGGTGTGATCAGCAACGATGACGTAGGAACGTGATGCTGATGGTGACCGACTTCTGGGCGTGGAAACACGCGACGCAGGGCCGAGGACTTGTGTGGCTTCGAGAAGACTATGGCGCGGGGTTGGTTCAAGGTGATGTACATACAGAGCTTGAAGTCGACGGGGCGCGGGGTGGACTGATCATTACCATGGAGTCATGTTGAAGGTGGAGCTGGATTGAGGGGCTACGGTGTCAGGATCCGGAGAATCGCAGCCTATTCAGCGGGAAAAGCGAGTGACACGTGGTTTGGACTGGAGCTCGGTGGTCTGATGGAAACGTGATACTCATCATCGGTCGGTGATGATCGGTGGTACTCTGCAGTGGGGGTTGAGTGGTGTGGGTTCGCGACCCTTGAGACTCGACCGGGACAGCGGAGGCTCGACGCGGTAATAGCGGAGAGGCGTGCGGTACGCACGGGGCATGGAGACGGGCCAAGGCTCTGGTGGTCATACATGTGGTGAGACAACTGCGAATTTGACTCGGGATGGCTACAAGCAATGATGAAATTCCTTCAAGTTTCAGACAGGCGGTCAAGGAAGAGCGGTGATGTTGAGTTCAGGTAACTCTTATGTGCGACCCCAATATGAGTTGCTCACTTTCACGCAGGTCAGTGATCGGTGTGTGATGGTGTTGAATACTCTGAAAGTTGGGAGCGCAACTAGAGTAACGTGGAGCTTAATTTCATTTGAGCGTTGACTATGGTCAGGAAAAGAAGGAACTACAAGTTGCACGGTGGAGTCACATGGAGTCTTTGAAGTAGCAACGGTGCTCATGGATAAGCTCAAGTTCAATGTACATGGAAGTTTGACGCATAGACGAATTCAAGGTGGTGGAGAATATTCGCCAAGGTGGAGTTTGTTAGAGTTGTGTCAAATATTGTGTACACGGTAGGTTACAGTTGGACTCTGAGTTGTATTCTGTTTAGATAGGATATGGAGTCGTGTCCAAACAGGACACTTATATCCTAGGCCTCTCATATATAACGGGGCTAGACACACGATGTAACATATGCCAACATAATAGCACGGGCGTGCAGGGGAGCCGGCGCCCAGGTGGCCGGTGTTGCGGTATTGTGACGGTATCACGGGGAGGAGCGCCCGTAGTCATGCCCCGGGGATGTAGTCATATCGGTGAACCTCGTTAACAAATCTCGGTGTCGTGCTCGTGTGATTGTTTGGTCCTCGGTAGATCGACGAAAAGCCTCAGATTATTCTAACAAAAGTCTTAACAAGTGTGGATTTCTAAGCTGTTGCTGGTAAGCATTTGAGCTAAAGAGAAACCAAGTATAAAAACGGAAAGGTTGCACAAGCCAAAGATTTGATCTTAAAGTGGTTATGAAGATGGGCGAATTATTCCCCTCTCAAATCAAACCAATAAAAAGAAACAATATGCCGACTATGGGAGGTTGTATTCTGTCGTATGGTAATGGAATCTGGGTTTGATCCATTTCCAGAGGCAAAAAAATCAATATATTCAGGAGTCTGGTCATAAACGGAATCACAGAAGCAAGAAATCTGAATGGCAAACACACGAGGAAGAAATAAGATAGACAGACTATCATAATATGGAGGCAATATTTTGGAGATATTGGAATGGATTATGTTACATTAAGTCTTGACCAGAGTTAAGTTCAGCCATGGGAAGTGAATCTATATAAAAGACATATCTTAGCATGATAATTCATGTATTCAAGATGGGCTCACCTCTTACCTTGTGCTCGTACATGAGCGTCAGTCGACCACTCCAGCCATTTGGTATCATTAGGACGATGATCAGCACAGGTGACGATATCTGATGGCTACAAAAACATGATCTGCATTTGGAACCCATTGAAGTTATTCCGCTGAACAGTTTTGGCCATGTTACGCTCGGGATATACTGAACTGGTGCAAGGACAACCATGGATATTTTAGCGCAGTTCATCAAATAACCACTGGTTCCCTGAAACATTTAATAGTAATCGCAATGGATGCAGCCTGCACAGATGCAAGACAGCAAGAGAACTACTACCGGAGTCTAGACATCACATCAGCAACCACATCTTATGAGGAAAATGGAAGAAGACTGTATGCTACTTGCTAACTATAAATGGAGTATAAGACCGGATGCTGAAATTCAATTCATCTTTATCCTTAGTTCCAGATTAATTTAACAGGCAGTGCTGCAGTGTCAATTAGCGGCAGGAAAACTGTTTCCCTGTCTCAGGGGATTAATTGGTGCCAATAGCACTTACAAATGGCAACAGCTATGGCCATCCTTATATTGTGGAAGTACGTGTGGAGTTTTAACAACCGAACTGCCTTGGTGAGCTGGAATCTTGTGGTGCTGGTCGTGTCCGAAACCAAATGTGTCCGGCATATTACATATCGCTGCGTAGATCAGACAGCACAGGCATTGGGCTCCCGGCCAAGAATGATTTGATGAGCGTAAGAGCCTGCTTGGGACGATGGAGAGGAACCTCATGACCTGCACCCCTTACTGTCACAAAGTTGAGACCCTTGTACCCTTGGGTCCAACCACCAACCTGTTTAAACATGGAAGGGTTCAGAAGCTAGGAACAGAATGGAGGACAGATATCCCAATTAAAACTAACATATTGGAGCAAGTAACAAAAAGTAAAGGAGAATACAAATGTTGCATTATAACGATGCATAGAATACAACCTGTCCTAGTTGAAAAGGAAACATACTATGCATGCAAGTTAGTCATAGTAAGTTAGAAACCTAAATGAATGTGTATCATGCCTGCAACAGCCATGGGTTATCACATACTGATTGCAAGACTTTTCTCTACTTGCAGTAATACGTGACTAAACTATTATGGTAGAGGTTCCACGTAGAGACACAACCAAGGCCAAAATGTAAATGGTCTGAGGATGAACAAATTATGCACAAAGCAACTCACAAAGCTTCAGGCTACTGAACACTCATGGAATCATGGGCGTTTTGATCAAGAACAAGCGTTTACCTCGCCATCATCATCATACCAAGCATGCCACGGGGTCACTGTTGGAAGCTTGAGAGCATCAATGCTGTATCTAGTTGATGTTACTGGAATCACTGCATCTGTGTCTCCACTGGACCGAGTAAAGAAAAGATCAAAACAAAAGATACTTATATGTTTACCACATCATTTGTACAAAGCTATTCTCATATGATGTTTAAAGTACAGAGTGATAGTAGTAGCTAAGTTTTTAGAAGCACCTAGGTCGAAATTACACAACCATGTTAAATGTGAAGAGAGACTGACAAACATTAATTGGCATCGAACTAGGTTGTACGCAATTGACAATGAACTAGGTTGTACACAATCATCTTATAAACCCACTTCTGTGCGGTGAAAATGTACAGTTTTGGGGAAATAAACTAACTGAATCCCAAGTCTACAGCATGGAGCACAGTTTAGCATAGAGCCATCTTTGAGTGCATGAGTGGGTAAAGACTTCAGAGAGTTAGGAATAACCTGAACATCCATATACGAAGCCCATACTGAATAAGTTCATGATAGATATGCAATACAGATCTTTCACAGTCCTTCCAGTTGGTGTTAATAACTTCACTGCAAAGAATGTCAGCAGTACCACCATGTTAAAAGAGTAAACAAGAACGGTAAACACGTTAGTGGATCTGCTTATCAGAATTACATGTCACTAGCGTTCACGTTTTCCAGTTACAGTACTAAGAATAACCTCTAGATGCCATCTCTTAGTCACATTATTTAATTAAAATTTAGTCACCACATACATTTAGAGACATGCGAATATTGATTGCTAAAGATGATACTAAGAGATAACTTGATGGTATGCGAAAGATAATGCTGAGAGATAACTGACGGTAATAACATATTTATTCGTTATTACTAGATGACGGAAGGGAAGAGAATGTTGCCTTCTCAACCACTATACACGACCTTAATACTGCAAAGCATAAACATAACAATATAATTTTAAAAAGTCTAATAAAAAAAATCTAGAATAGAAATTTAGCGGACAACCCTATGTTATAGAGTGTGGAATCAAAATAATTACTGATCATTTGAGTGATATTACTACAATTGTGAAAAAACGTTTTTCCCCACAAATTTATGATAGCAATAAAATGGACAAAGTTACGTGGTAAGGGTGGTAAAATCAATTCAATCGCTAAAAAGTAAAATGCTGCCCAATACCTGCAGGTCTCCCATTTGGATTTGCCAATGACCGGATTGACGTGAAGTGCCTTCTGCACCTCATGCAGATTGAAATATACAATTGAATGTTGTTCGGTACATGGATCGTATTGCTCCCCCATTTTTCCAACAGACTAACAAAAGACATCATGATATGAATCAGGTGTACAGAAAACGTGTGCATTCATGAGCCATTAGAAAATTTACTTTATGAGCGATAGGTGTGTATTATATGATATGAAATATTGTAAATATTTCTCCTTTGCGTCTCTGTTGATGAATTTGATGACGAGGTCCCTTATCTTTCAAAAGTAAATGAAGCATTGTATGCACTTATATGGACAGCACAGATCAAGGCAACATTCCATGCTTAGTTCATGCAAGTCGATTTTCATGCCAAAGTGCAGAACTCTTTAAGATTTTCTTAAAAAAATATTGCGCACAAAACTTAGCAATTCCTCAGATAGGAAGGCATGGATGAGTCAATTCTATAACAATTAAACTGTCAGGTAAAAAGCTACACTGTTTGTTTAACATGACTTGAGTTGCAGGAGCTTCAAAACATACCCGAAGCCTTTTCACCACTTTGTTCCTTGAGGAGGCAAAAGATGAATGACAAGTAGGTGTGAAGATGCTATACGAATCAATGTTCCCAGCTTCAGTGCTAGCAATGTCAAGAATCTTATCACACTGTGGAGATGTATGCACAAAGGACTCGAAGTCACAGAAAATGTTCAGTAGCTTGTATGTTTGATCAGAAATCAAGCCAGTGGTCCACATATATTGAAATATTCCATAGTGGTCATGGAAATCGTCAGTCAGGGCATTTCCTACCTGTAAGTTATTACATTAGATACAAAGTTGAGTGAACTTGTTGGTAATCTGATTGTTGTCCCTATAAATTTCATAGCTCAACCAACAAAAATCTAGTAAGGTAAAAAAGCATAAACGGTCAAAATATAGTTCATATTATATTTAGTCCGTGGCATAAACCTAGTAACACCTAGCAAAGTACACCGAAGGCATTTTAGTCTGGTTCACCAGCAAAAAGCCAGAAATATATTTTTATCCTATACAATCAAAATGCAGAAGTACCAAAGCCATACCATATAACCCTTTAGATTGATTGATTTGTCTCCAGTGGCCTCATGATGCCTCTTTATGGCTTGAGCCAACTGAGGAACGTAGTGTCCTAACCAAACAAAAGTCATAAATGAGTTTGAGAAACTTTCCATAAAGAAAAAGGAAAGAAAGTAGTAGACTGCAACAAAAGCCCGTAAAGATTCTACAGACCAGCATAGCTCTCTCCAGTTAAATAAAATTCACGCTCCTTGTATTGAGGGAATCGTTCAAGCCACTTTGTTAGGAACACCAACGAATCCTTGGCTACAATATATTGAGAATAACAATGAGTGGAAGCAAATAATAGTATATCATTATTTTGGAGGATATGAATTTCATGTAAACCATATGAGGCAGAGTGAAAGGGGTTGCAGTACCAGTCCTCTCATCCCCATTGCTTAAAATATCAGCAGAGGTGTTTGAATATGAATAACCAACACCAACCGGTGAATCAAGGAACAAGATATTTGCAACTGCAAATATTAAGAAACTGTTAATAAACATATCTTCCAAACCAAGCTCGATTGCAACGACCAGCACACTCTCAGAAGTTTAGCAAAAGAAAATGGGTACGGATATGAAACAACAAAAAGGTTGTAAGACTGAAAACTAAGGCTGTACTCCAATATGCGTATAAGTAGCAATTCAAGAATCCAATTCATCAAAATAAAATACTACTTATACGCATATTGGAGTACAGCCTTAGTTTTCAGCAGCGGTGAAGGTGAGCATCTGATAGTACATAGGCAAGCAGTCGGCTTTTGTGCACTCAGCAGTGGTTAAGGTGAGCATTTGATAGTAAAACGTAGAAGGTACTTGTTTTTGCACAAGTGCGGTACATTCAAGCTTTGTCAAATCAGATCTGGCACTTTCCATCCAGCAGTTGGTCAGATTTCTTGGCCAATTGCAAGCAATGCTTTGTGCCAAGAAAGCTGAGCTTCCAGTTTAACAACCAATCAGCTTTCAGCAGTCTAGCAAAATATGAGGCAGACTCAGCCTTCAGTTCTCTAGCTTGCAGTTATTTAGAAGAAGAAAAACATAATTTCCATGAATGAATGTAACACAGCGAAACCTCAGTTTATAATACAGAAAACATGGCAAAGCTCTTTCAGAACTCAATTGCAAAACATGGACAAGAGCGAAGCAGTTCGCTTATCACAAATGTTGTGATCCATTATCAAGCCTCTTGTAGTCTTGCTACTTGTAGCAATACAAACCTATTATTAGAGTTGAGTAATTTAGGAGCTTCTGATCAAAATATTTACTAAGGGCCTTTTTCCCAATAGAATAGAAGAGGAAGAACAAAGGGGTTCCCTTTCAATAGAAAAAAGGCTTAGCTATTACGCTAACATCGTACATTTGTAGAAACCAGAAACGGAAGGTTAGATTTAGAATGTGGCAGCATCTAAAATCAATTTAAAATTAACGGAAGTGGTGATGTCATCAAGAATATAAATTTGCTTCCGTTGAATGGCACCTTGGTTCCAAGAGTAAGGATTCATATGAACGCCCTTTCCGTCTGCATTGACATGGAAAGGCCCCACTTCTTCCCCGACTCCAAAAGCAATCGATGAGCAACCAGGCCCTGGCAAATGGAACGCAGTAAGTCACCATTAATAATGTCAGTTATCCATGACATTGTTAAAAAATGAAGTTCAGTGAGTTAATGGCTCAGATAGATTAATCGGTGCATTAGCAAAACTTGACAATTAGTTAAGCCGTACGGCAGCAGTCAAACAATGGACAAATTTAGGAGGTCATCATCTAGATAACACGCTTCAGTGTGTGCTAGTCCCCAAAGCATTTCCCTCAGATAAACCTGAATAGGCATGTATGTGGTGCATACGGAGTTACAGATTCTGTCATTCTAGCTGGAGTACTTGTAAAGCAATGCCACAAATAGTCGTGCAAATACAAGGCCTAGTTTGAATCGCAGACCGTTGTAAGAACAACATTCCCACATCATGCCAGCCCACAGTACAAGGCATCCATCCAACAACAGAGATGCTTGGCCCAGGCATCATGCCAGACCACGGTACAAAGCATCCATCCATCAACAGTGTATGACGCATCCGTCCAACAACAGACAACAGAGAGGTCACGGTGGCCGATCCCTATAGCGGGCTAAGGCAGCACACGTCTGGGCAGATGATTACGAGATGTTAGGAGCGGGTCGCAAGGGGAATGGGCGGCGGCGGCGGCGGCGGGGAAGGGAGTGGTAGTACCTCCGTTGAGCCAGAGCAGGAGCGGCTTGGAGGCCGGGTCGTGCGCGGCCTCGAAGAACCAGTAGAAGAGCGCGGCGCCGCGGTCCTCGCTGACGGTGACGTAGCCGGCGTAGTGCGCGAAGCTGGCGTTGAAGGCCTGCCCCGGCACCCGCGGCACCCGGTCCCGCTCCTGCTCCGCCCGCCACGACCCCTCCGCCGCCCCCGCCGCGACGAGGACGAGGAGCAGCAGGAGCAGGGGCCCGACGGCGCCCGACATGGCGGTGTCGGCGGGCGGCGGCGCCTGAGTGAGTGCAGCTGTGCAGGCTGTGGGGTCTCGCGCGGCCGGCGACGTGGGGGCTGGTGGTTGGCTTGGGTCAAAGAGAACCAAAGCGGTGGTTAATATTCCGGGAGTAGTGGCGACTGGCGAGTGGTGCGGGGTCGCGGTCGCGTGCGCCTCGTGCGCGCCGTGGCAGCGAAGAGGCCGGGATCCCACGCAACCAATAAATCTTTCGTACGGGTATATTTCCGGTGGAGACGCAGTACGTATGCTGTATGCATTGCAATTCAAGTACGTGGTCCGTGTACGGCCCAGTAAACATAGCGAGCACCCAA
Organism: Hordeum vulgare subsp. vulgare; assembly: GCF_904849725.1. Classification (NCBI taxonomy): domain Eukaryota; kingdom Viridiplantae; phylum Streptophyta; class Magnoliopsida; order Poales; family Poaceae; genus Hordeum; species Hordeum vulgare. The sequence goes on from NC_058524.1 coordinate 61,646,540, forward strand.
GTTCCCTCGAGAGCAACTACGGCCCTGCTTAAAAAGTCCTATGACTTGTTTTTTTGTCCCAACTTAAAAAGTCCCTTATCTGTTTGATTTCAGAGAGTAAGAGGGTGCTTGGATCCAAATAACTTATTTTAGTATGACTAAAAATAATCTCTTTTCAAGCACCCCTGACTAAAGCGGGGTTAAAACTAGTCTTGAGACTAAATTTTATTAGTCAGGGGTACCCCTACTAAAATGTACTCCCTCCGTTCCTAAATATAAGACCTTTTAGATATTCTACTATGGACTACATACGGAACAAAACAAGTGAACCTATACTCTAAAATATGTCTATATACAACCGTATGTAGTTCATAGTGTAATCCCTAAAAGGTCTTATATTTAGGAACGGAGGGAGTAGATTAGTCCTCTCTCTCCTCATTTAACTCCTCTCCTTTAACACAGGTGAGTTCTGGATTGAAGGGTTTGGAGGATAATAAATGCTCATTAACTTGATTCTAGTCTTTTTAGTATTTAGATTCAAGCATGGGTGTGGCTAGCAAGTTTTAGTCTCACTACTTTTAGTCATGGGACTAAAACGTATCCAAGCACCCTCTAAATATAAACCAAAGGTTATTAAATGACATACTAAAAGACCATGTTACCCCTACAAAAAGAACTAGAGCTTATTAAATGACATGTTAAAAACATGGCACTATTGGAAAAAGTCCCAAAAAGTCTAAAAAAGACTCTCTCTTAGTGACTTCTTTCTTTAGTCTCAAATGATCATTTTAGTCCCTAAAAGTCCCTGTTGTTTGGTTTAGATGGGACTGAAAGGGATTTTTTTTAGTCCCTGCACCAAAAAATCACTCTAAACAAACACCTCCTACTTACCGAGCAGGCCAACTCCACCACGGCACCTCATCTGGATGTCCGTTTAAGTCGGATTATGTCCGTTTGGAGCGATAATGGGGATGCCCATGTCCAGATCGGTCTGTTGTTGGGTCGGTGCGCCAAACGCACGGCCGCACCCCAAATCGTCCGGAGCGGACAAGGCATTTAAAAAAATTAGAATAAACAGAAAATGCCAGAAAAATGTAAATAAAACACAAACATCAATAATTATACATTAATAAAACATTGTTCAACGGCCCCACGGCCCACAATCCTTAATTAACATAATTAAAAAACAGATAAAATGCGCCGCCCCGCGAGCAAAATTGACAAAAATGACCTCTCGAGCGAAAGAACTCACGAAGTGAACCCGAACGGAAAAAAATTCACCCGGCTGACCCTTTCGTGTGGCGCCCGACACCTAGGCGCCACACTACACTGTGTAACGTCTAAGACGTCGCCGCCACACGCCTGGCCACGCTGGCGCAGCTAGCCCCACCCGCAGACAGTGCGACGCCTAAGCCTCAGGCATCGCACCCTCTAAAGTGTGGCGCCGAAGGCTTAGGCGCCACACTGTGACTTATCCAACCACGGGCGAGCCCTCTCCCCCACCCCCTCCTCATTCCCCTCCCTTCACTTTCACTTTCACAGCTTGTGTTCAAGTCTTCCCCTTCCTCAAATCCCTCTCCAAATCAGCAGATCTGAAGGTTTGGACCGGGCATTTGTTGTCCAATCCCTCTCCTAAGGTAATCCCCCCCCCCCCGATCCCCTCCTTCTCATCCAAACAAAAATCTCTTTTGGTCACTTTGTTGCAAATTTGAGGAAACCCTAGTTTTTCATGAAATGTGGGATGTATATGATATTGTTGTATTTGTTTGTATGTTAGGATAAGGGGTATGATGGGGTTAGGATTAGGGTTGTTTGGATGTTTGCATTATGGTTGTTTTAGGGTTAGGCTAGGGTTAGGATTAGGGTTGTTTGGATGTTTGCATTATGGTTATGTTAGGGTTAGGCTAGGGTTAGGGTTAGGGTTATGGATGTTTGGAAGTTAGGAGTAGGGTTTTATTTTTATTAAGTAGATATTGTAGTATTTGGATGATTGCTTATAGAAAATATTGTATGTTGTGTTGTTTAGGGATGGGAAGAACATGTGTTTATGTTCATCCTGTGGACAAGGATGCCTTTTTAAAAGGCAATATTGATCCGGGCCCGGATGAGCTTGACATGGTGTTCGATTTCTGTCCTAGCTATGTTGAATTGTTGGAACAAGTCCGAAAGGATTTGAATTGGATGGACCCTAATGATGTAGTTGAGTTTGATGGTAGGCATAATATGGGATTCGGAATGCACATTCGTTGGAAGACCATGCGTGTCAACTCCGAGAAACATTGGCTTGCATACAAGGATACGGTGGCCGAATCACTAGACAAGGCTCTAGAGTTATTTGCCATCAAAACAAATGTTCCTAACTTGCAGTTGGATTTGAACCAGGTTGCCTCTCCGATTGTTGAAGCTAGTCCTCCACGCATCAATGAAGAGGCCAGCACTGAACCTCTTTCAGCACAACAATCTTGTATCCAACATGAACCATTGCTAGAGGATAATGATGAGCACGATGATGATGAGAATGATTGTGACATCCTCGACTTTTGCTACAGTAGTAATTGTAATTAAGCTACAGTGATCAACCGTTAGTGATGCCACGTCATCGAATTCCCATCTCGGACCCGCGTGGATTCGCGTCTGTCCGGATCGATGATTTGAAAGAAAAGGGAAGCCCTTTATCGGTTCATTACAAGTGTTAAAAGGATATATATGTAAGGGGAAAGTATTAAAGAAATAATAATAAAAGAAAGGAAAGAAAACTGAAAGAAAGAAATAATAAAAAGAAAAGGGAAAAGAGAAAACAAAATAAAAACCAAACAAAACAAACAAAAAAAAAAAAGAAGGAGAAAGCCCCCCCAGCCGGCCCAAACTGGGCCAAGTGGCCCAGCCGGCCCCCCCCGCCAAACCCTAACGCCTCCTGGCGCCACCCCACCCCCACGCCAACTCCCTCCCCCCCCCTGGGCGCCGCCGCCGCCAGCCACCCCACCCTCGTGGTGGGGCCCCACCCCCACGCGCCACCTCCCTCTCTCTGCTCCCGTGACTCCCTCCCCTCCTGTCGCCCCTCCTCCCCACGATCCCTCCCTCTCTCTCGGCCACCCAACCGAGAGCCCCATCTCGCCTTCCCCCACCTCGCCCCTCTTCCTCCCCAACCGGCGGCCGGCCTTCCCCCTCCCCGCCGGCAGCCCTCTCCCCCGCCGGCCCCCCTCCCTCCTTCCTCTCCACGACCTCCTCCCCCCACGGCCACCTTCCTCCCCGGTGGCCCCTCCCCTCGCCCCGCCGGCCAAGCCCTCCTCCCCGCCGGCCGCGCCCCTCCCTCCTCGCCGGCGAGCCACCCACTCCGCCGGCAGGGGGCCCCGGTTGCCTCGGCCCCCCATCTCGGCGGCCGGCCCCTTCCGGGAGGTCCCTCTCCGGCGGCCGCCCCTCACCGCCGGCGGCTCCACCTCCGGGGGCCTCTCCTCACCGGGGCCCTCCTCACCGGCTCCTCCTCGCCGGCACGTCACCACCACCGTCACCGTCACCGCCTCCGCGCCCGTCTCCATCGTCAACTACGTGCGAACTCCGGCTTCACCGGGCCGTCACGTCACCGTCGGTGAGCCCCTCCTCGGGCTCCTCCCACCTTACCGTTCTCCTCGACGTCACGGTTCCGTTCCGGCAAACGGGGCCTTGATCCGTCGACGGTGGACTCCGGTAGAAGGATTCGAAGTTCGTGTTCTTCTAGGTGGAGTAGCTAAAGAACTTCTCTGTTAACAGAGAGATGAGAGATGAGTTTTGAGAGAAAAAGAAATAAAAACAATTGATGTATTAGATGCCGTATGTATGTATGTATGTATGTATTCGATGTCCGTATTATGTATGTATTTGTGTATTTGGATATTTAGAGGAATACGGTATTTGAACGGTTAGGTATCTAATAAAAATAAATGTGAAAATAACCTTAAGCCACTTACCGGTGGGGCCAATGCACCGCTGTCAATGACAGTGAGGCCCCGCGCGATAATTAAAAATAATGTTTTTCTTAAAATAGATAAATAAATAGATATTTAGTTAAAATAATTAATTAACATAATTAGAGTATGACACGTGGGTCCCTCGTTGAATTAATCTGATTAATAAATAATTAATCTTAATAAAAACTTGTGCCTATGACGTTCGGGACCCGCTGGTCAGTTGACCGGTCAAATGTGATGTCAGCCTGACATCGCGATGATGTCATAATAGGATTTTACTAAATCTTTTAAATCTGTTTTTAATTCCTAAATAATTAATAAAACTTTAAAAATTAATATTAAATAATCCGTAAGTCAGATCAAAATTATTTCAACATGAAAGTTGATCAGCAAAGCGAGACGAACCCGGATACACGGTCCGTTCGTCTGTCACGCGTCCCTAGCATAGTAAACATGGAACTTTTCCATCGTTTCCAGTGTAACCGATAGTAGCCCGAGACCCGGGAAAATATCGTCAGATATTCTTCCGACCCGTCTATGACGGATGTTCCTGCGTTAGCTCATGCCTAGCCTGCATATTTCCATGTCATGCTTTGTGTTGCATCGGTGCTATTATTTATTGTTTCTTCCCCCTCTTCTTACCGGTAGACCCCGAGACTGACGCTGCTGCCGGGTACATCTACGACCCTGCCGATCAGTCCATTGCCGCAGAGCAGCAAGGCAAGCAAACTCCCCTTGATCATTCCTATATCGCCTATGTCCTTCTTCCTACTGCTTGCATTAGTATTTTGCTACTGTTGTAGTTAGCTCCTATATCTGATGCATAGCCTGTTTTTGATGAACTGCTACTTTCAGTCCTGTACCTTTTTACCTGCTTAGTATAGGTGGAGCAGTCATCCCCTCTGACCCCGTAGATCAGTTGCCCCGCTTGTTTTCAAATCTCGATCTCTGATCGACGAGCCAGACCCGACACAGCACGTTCACCCCCCTTCGTTGTACGACGCTACAGGGATACTATCGGGTACCGAGGGTGACACCTCGCTAAGTACTCCTGATGATATCTCTGTAGTATAGCTAGTCGGTCGTGGTTATCGAGGGTGATTCCTCTTTCACCATTCCCGATGACGTCTCTGTCGTGCCACCCCGCGAGTGTGGGACCCCCGAGGGTGATTCCTCTAAGCCCACCTTGACGGGTACATCGTTCGGAATCCAACGAGGGTGATACCTCGGATTCCCCCCGATGTTACAACCACACAGTTACTCGACCATGTTATTGGGATCTTCGGTGATTAGTTGTAAGACGGGTGGATTCCCGCGAGACTGTGTTGTTGGCCTAATTAAAATGCTAATGGATTTGGGTATTTGATCTGGGTTGGTCGGAGACCTTTTCGCACTAACCGGCTACGCGGGAAGAATTATGGGTACTCGACGTCGCGGTATCAGCCGAAGCTTTTCAGATGCCAGCAGTGTAGCGGCGCGCGCCCGAGTGGTCCCGAGATGCATCGCGCTTGTGATTAAGGGATGCTAGGACTGACGTCGGCCGCCCACGCCACGTGCAGGAGCGTGAAGGGGAACTGGGCCCATGAACCCTTTGTGCTTAGGATTTAGACCGGCGGGCTGGCCTCTCTGATTTGTCTTAGGTGGGGCTGCGACGTGTCGATATTCCGAGGCCGGGCAGGACCCAGAAAAGTATGTCCGGCCAGAGTGTTATCGAGCGTGACGGGACATGTGGTGCACCCCTGCAGGGATGAAAATTAACTATTCGGATAGCCGTGTCCACGGTTACAGGACGACTTGGAGTTGTGCCCCGATCTTATACAACTACAATTGTTACTTAACTGGATTTAGTTTGCCTCGGGATTGCTTCCTCGCAGGGAGTCGTGGGAGGATCTTTAGGCGTGACCTCACTTTAATATTGCTGCAACAATATGACTATTAATGTTTTACCCCCCTGCTCTACTCTCGTCTATTGCTGCAAGACCCTGAAGATGCTAGTCTTCGATAGGACTAGGCCTTCTCTCTCTATCCTCGCATTGCTGCAGTCAGTCCACATATAACCCCCTTCTTTGATACTGTTGCATAATTAGAATAGTTCTGATGTAAGACTTGCGAGTACTTTGGATGAGTACTCACCGCTGCTTTGCTCCCCCTTTGTTCCCTTGATCCGTTTGCTGCGACCAGATGATGAAGCCCAGGAGATGGAGGTCCCCGCCACCGACGACTGCTACCCCGACGGTGCCTATTACTACGTGGAGGCCGCTGATGATCAGGAGTAGTTAGGAGGTTCCCAGGCAGGAGGCCTCGCCTCGTTCGATCGTTGTATCTTTTGTGCTAGCCTTCTCTAAGGCACCCCATGTTTTATGTCTGTACTCAGATATTTGTTGCTTCCGCTGACTCGTGTGTTTTTCGAGCTTTCGTATTCTAGCCCTCGAGGCCCCTGGCTTGTAATATGAAGCTGATGTTATTTTATTTGTGTCTAGAGTTGTGTTGTGATATCTCCCCGTGAGTCCTTGGGTTTGATCGTACGCATTTGCGTGTATGATTAGCGTACGATTAAGCCGAGGGCGTCACAAGTTGGTATCAGAGCCAACTGCCTGTAGGTAGCCCCCTTTCCAACTCCTTGGCCGAAGTTGAGTCTAGTGTTTGAAAAACTTTACTAACACTGATGTTGTGGCTTACGGGCCCACATCTCAATTGGGTGGTATTAGTATCTTTTACTCCTTTCCTATACTCTGGGCTCTACTTTCTCTTCTCTTTCGGGTCAAAGAATTTTACTAACTCTAACATTAGGTTCTCGAATCACATCAATCCGGAGCGCTGGACTATCTACTCTTTTCTCCTGAATATGTATTACACACACTGTCATTGACATTCGTCAATCTTATTTTCAGATGCGTCCCGCAAGACAGCACGTGCGCCTGACACAGGCCACCGAGACGACTGGGTTCCCGGCCATTTTGGTCGATCTCCTGACCAGGCTGGGATATCGCTGGTACCCCGAGTACACTGTGTTCGAGGATTTCCGCGAGTACAACCAGTACCAGTACCAGGCTGAGGTTCGCATCTTCGACCAGAGGGGCGGCGAGACCCTCGAGCGCCACGTGTTCTGTGGTATTGGAGTGTCGGTCGAGATGGCCGTCCACGATGCGGCCTACATCGCCATCACCCGACTCCGTGGAGCGTACCCTCACCTGGAGGAGAGCCCTTTCAGATACATCCCGCATGCTCCTGCTGGGGATGAGACTGGGTCTGATCTCACTGCCTACGCTTCTGACGTTCGGGAGCGCAACGACCGTTCCTACGTCGCTGTCTGCGCCCCCTACGTGACGCGTCGGTACGACGCGCGGATTTTGGTGCAGTACACTGAGGCAATGGATCGTGCTTTCCGAGCTCTGACTGTGGAGTTGTATGCTACACGCGCTCGTCTTTACGACGCGTTGACAGAGCTGCAGCCATCACACTGTCCGAGGGATCCCCCTTTGCGCATCCGCGAGCCGAGCAGGACAGAGCTACCATCAGCTCTCGAGTGGACTGATGTTGGGGGTAGAACCCCTGCACTTGGACCTCAGCTGCTCGACTGGATGCGGTACCCTCATCAGAGTCACAACGGGACACAGGGTCCTGTCCCTACCTTCTATCACCGCCAGCTACCAGGATTCGATCGTCCTCTCCGACGTTGATGTAGCCTTATCGCTACATCTCGTTGTGGTACTCTTCCACCGCGTGCCTGCGCGCCGCCTACTGAGTCTAGGGTATCGTCAAATGCGTCCGGGCTATCGCCAAATTTCGAGTTTTTAATCGTTAGTCTGTAATCGAACTTATGCATGGGTCTGTATGTCGAACTCAACTACTATGGAGTATCTATCGCGTTTCCCTTTCATTATGCTTGATTACTTCATGAATGCGTGCGATGCCTTTCGATTACTTTAAGCTAAACTACCCCTGCTAAATATTTAACAGGATGGTTAGACCAGCTGGCCGCCCGCGTGGCCGTGCCAACGATGCACCACCCCCGCCTCCTGAGTATATGGCGGGGATGATCCAACAGTTTGAGCTGAACCGCCAGTTTATGCAAGGGCTCATGGATCAGTTTCAAAGGCCAAACATGAACCAACCACAAGGCGTGACACTGCAAGACTTCTGCCGTCTCAACCCTGCGATCTACCGCAGCTCAACTCAGCCTCTAGATGCTGATGACTGGCTCCGTGACATTTCTTATGAGCTAGAGTCTGCCAATGTGCCCCTGGAGAGCTATGTCAACTTTGCCGCATACTTTCTGAAGGGTCCCGCTGCTCAATGGTGGGACAGCCACAGGCGCTCTCAGCCCGTTGGAGCTATCATCACTTGGGAAGAGTTCAAGGCTGCTTTCCGTGCTCGATACATTCCCCAGGGAATCATGGACCGGAAGAAGCGTGAGTTCCGCAACTTAGTCCAGGGCAACAAGACTGTGGATGCTTATCAGCGGGAATTTCTGGAATTATCTCGCTATGCTGAAGAAGACATTGCGACTGATGCACGCAGGCAGGAGAAGTTCCGTGAAGGCCTCCACCCTGATATCAAGCTGACACTCCTCGTTCAGGACTATGCTGATTTCGCCACCCTCGTGAACAAGGCTATTCAGGTTGAGACTGGTCTGCAGGAATACAAAGATAGCAGCAAGCGCAACCGTGACATGGGCTCATCTTCGGGCTCATCTGCACAGAAGCGGAAGATCTGGATCCCCAACAACATGTACCATGCACCTGCTCCTACTCCGAGGCCGTCCTATGCTGCACCTCGCCTGCCTCCTCCACCACCTAGGCAGCCGAGGCTTCCAGCTCCACCACCTCGAGTTCCTCCATCCCGTCCTGAGGACGGGCTGTGCTTCAAGTGTGGCCGTCCAGGTCACCGTGCTAGAGACTGCAGGCAGAATCAGAATCAGCTGGCACTTCCCGCAACTGGCCGTGGCAACAACCAGAACCGCAACTTCAACGCTAAGCCTGCTTATGTTCGTGGTCAGGCCAACAACATTGATATGGGTCAAGCTCAAGACCAGCCTGCTACCGTGATGGGTACACTTCTCGTTAACTCAGTACCTGCTTCTGTATTGTTTGATACAGGAGCATCGCATTCCTTTATGTCGGAAAATTTTGCATACATGCATGACATTAGGAGCGAAGAGATGAACCTCCCGATAGTGGTAAACACCCCTGGGGGCGAATGTCGAACCTCTGTGGTTTGCCCCCATGTTCCAGTTGAAATTGAAGGATTAGAATTCCTTGCCAACCCCATCCTACTAAAGTCATCCAACATTGATCTCATATTGGGGATGGACTGGTTGAGAGCTCATACGGCATCGATCGTTTGTGCCACCAAAACCGTCCACCTCCTACACCCTTCAGATGAACTAGTAAGCTACCATGCTCATCTCGTCCGTAATGCTGAGGCACGGCTGTATGCCTTGAATGCATTAAATGCGTCGCCTCTTGAAGGGATTGAAAACATTCCAGTGGTCCGAGAGTTCCAAGATGTCTTCCCAGAAGAACTTCCGGGGATTCCCCCTGCTCGAGCTGTCGAGTTTGTCATTGACTTGGTACCCGGTACCACTCCTATTGCCAAGCGTCCTTATAAAATGCCACCACATGAACTCCTTGAACTTAAACAAGAAATTGACAACTCGCTCCGTCTGGGTTTCATCCGTCCGAGTTCCTCTGCTTGGGGAGCACCTTCTCTCTTTGTTAAGAAGAAGGATGGGACAAATCGATTGGTTCAAGACTATCGTCCTATCAACCAGGCCACTATTCAAAACAAATATCCTCTCCCTCGGATAAATGATTTGTATGATCAACTTGCTGGTTCCACCGTTTTCTCTAAGCTCGACTTGAGATTGGGATACCACCAGATCCGTGTTCGCAAGGAGGATATTCCAAAGACCGCCTTTGTTACTCGATATGGATCATACGAGTACACCGTCATGTCCTTCGGCTTAACCAATGCACCGGCAACCTTCTCTCGATTGATGAATTATATATTCATGGACTACCTCGACAAATTTGTCGTGGTATATCTGGATGATATTCTGGTGTTTTCGAAGAACAAAGAAGAGCATGCTGAACATCTTCGTCTTGTACTGGATAAGCTTCGGGAGCATAAACTCTATGCGAAGTATTCCAAATGTGAGTTTTGGCTAGACGAAGTGACTTACCTTGGTCATGTGATTTCCAAGGATGGTATTGCGGTCAACCCCGAACGAATTCAAGCTATTCTTGATTGGACTCCCCCGAAGAATGTCAAGCAAGTCAGAAGTTTTCTCGGACTCGCCAGCTATTGCCGTCGATTCGTCGAGAACTTCTCCAAGATTGCGAAGCCCTTAACCAACCTGCTTCACAAAGGTGTTAAGTATGAATGGACTGATAAATGTCAGGAAAGTTTCCAGGCACTCAAGGACAAACTGACGTCCGCTCCAGTACTTGCTCCTCCAGATACAAAAAGGGATTTCGTCATATACTGTGATGCTTCTCGTCAAGGAATAGGTTGTGTCCTAATGCAGGATCGCAAGGTGATCGCTTATGCTTCACGTCAACTGCGTGCTCATGAAGAGAACTACCCAGTTCATGATCTCGAGCTTGCCGCAGTCATTCATGCATTGAAGGAATGGCGACAATACCTTGTCGGTAATCGCTGTGAAATCTACACCGACCATCAAAGTCTGAAGTACTTGTTCACTCAACCGGAGCTGAACCTGCGTCAACAAAGATGGATGGAGCGTATAGCAGATTTTGACTGTAGTATATCATATACCCCTGGCAAGGCTAACGTAATGGCTGATGCCTTAAGTCGCAAGTCATACTGCAACCACCTCCAGGTTCATCAGGTTCACGATCGTCTGCAAGAGGAATTCCGTAAGCTGAACCTCCACATTGTTCCTCAGGGTTACCTTGTTCCTCCCCCTGAAGAGTATCAAAAGATGAACCTTCGTGTTGTTAATCAGGGTTCCCTCAGTAACCTAGTGGTTGAACCAGATCTTGTGAGCTCCATAAAGAATATACAAAACTTTGACGATGATGTCGACAGGATTAAGAGTTATATTGCGAAGGGTAAACCCTCCTTTTTCACTGTTGATGAAGGTGGTGCCTTGTATTTCAAGGGTCGCCTATTCGTTCCAAATAAGAAGGAAAATCTCAGGATGACTGGGAAGGTGATGGAAGAAGCTCATGACACACCATTGTCTATTCACCCGGGTAGTACCAAGATGTACCAAGACATCCGGCAAAGATTCTGGTGGCCCAATATGAAACAAGACATTGCACGCTATGTGGCAGAATGTGATATATGCCGGCGTATCAAGGCAGAGCACCAAAAGCCTGCTGGAACTCTGCAACCTATCTCTATTCCCGAGTGGAAATGGGATCACGTTGAAATGGACTTCGTCACTGGTTTTCCCAGGTCTCAGAAAGGTAATGATGCTATTCTTGTCGTCATTGATCGACTGTCCAAAGTTGCACATTTTCTGGCCGTCAAGGAAACGATTAATGCTAGTCAGCTGGCAGATCTTTATATGTCAAGAGTTGTTTCACTGCACGGTATTCCGTTGGTGATCAGTTCGGACCGTGGCAGCTTGTTTACTTCAAAATTCTGGGAAAGTTTTCAGAAGGCTATGGGGACTCATCTGTCCTTCAGCACTGCATTTCATCCTCAATCCCAGGGACAAGTTGAACGAGTCAACCAAATTCTCGAGGACATGCTTCGAGCTTGTGTCATTTCTTTCGGTAAGAAATGGGAGGAATCTCTCCCGTATGCCGAGTTCTCGTACAACAATAGCTATCAAGCTAGTCTGAAGATGGCCCCTTTCGAAGTATTGTATGGGCGAAGGTGTCGGACTCCTCTGAATTGGTCAGAAACTGGGGAACGATCACTCTTTGGTCCGGATATTATTCAACATGCCGAAGATCAAGTCCGCATTATTCATGAGAATCTGAAGGCTGCTCAGTCTCGTCAGAAAAGTCAGTATGACCGTCATCATCAAGATATGGTCTATCAACCTGGCGAAAAGGCTTATCTTCGTGTCACACCAATGAGAGGTGCACACCGTTTCGGAATCAAGGGCAAGTTAGCTCCTCGTTATATTGGTCCTTTCACTGTTCTCGAAAGGCGTGGAAGAGTGGCTTATCAATTGGAACTGCCGGCGAACCTTTCTCAGGTTCACGATGTCTTCCATGTTTCTCAACTCCGCCGCTGCTTCAAGGATCCTATTCGAGCAGTGGATCACGATATGCTAGAGCTACAACAAGACCTCTCTTATAAAGAGCATCCGGTCCGCACTCTCGACCAAGCTGAACGTAAGACTCGTCGCAAGGTCACTAAGTTCCTTAAGGTGCAGTGGTCAAATCACTCTGAAGATGAAGCCACTTGGGAACGCGAGGATCACCTTCGTGATGAATACCCCGGGCTCTTTCCCTCTACCTCTTAATTCTCGGGACGAGAATTCTTGTTAGTAGGGGAGAATTGTGACATCCTCGACTTTTGCTACAGTAGTAATTGTAATTAAGCTACAGTGATCAACCGTTAATGATGCCACGTCATCGAATTCCCATCTCGGACCCGCGTGGATTCGCGTCTGTCCGGATCGATGATTTGAAAGAAAAGGGAAGCCCTTTATCGGTTCATTACAAGTGTTAAAAGGATATATATGTAAGGGGAAAGTATTAAAGAAATAATAATAAAAGAAAGGAAAGAAAACTGAAAGAAAGAAATAATAAAAAGAAAAGGGAAAAGAGAAAACAAAATAAAAACCAAACAAAACAAACAAAAAAAAAAGAAGGAGAAAGCCCCCCCAGCCGGCCCAAACTGGGCCAAGTGGCCCAGCCGGCCCCCCCCGCCAAACCCTAACGCCTCCTGGCGCCACCCCACCCCCACGCCAACTCCCTCCCCCCCCCTGGGCGCCGCCGCCGCCAGCCACCCCACCCTCGTGGTGGGGCCCCACCCCCACGCGCCACCTCCCTCTCTCTGCTCCCGTGACTCCCTCCCCTCCTGTCGCCCCTCCTCCCCACGATCCCTCCCTCTCTCTCGGCCACCCAACCGAGAGCCCCATCTCGCCTTCCCCCACCTCGCCCCTCTTCCTCCCCAACCGGCGGCCGGCCTTCCCCCTCCCCGCCGGCAGCCCTCTCCCCCGCCGGCCCCCCTCCCTCCTTCCTCTCCACGACCTCCTCCCCCCACGGCCACCTTCCTCCCCGGTGGCCCCTCCCCTCGCCCCGCCGGCCAAGCCCTCCTCCCCGCCGGCCGCGCCCCTCCCTCCTCGCCGGCGAGCCACCCACTCCGCCGGCAGGGGGCCCCGGTTGCCTCGGCCCCCCATCTCGGCGGCCGGCCCCTTCCGGGAGGTCCCTCTCCGGCGGCCGCCCCTCACCGCCGGCGGCTCCACCTCCGGGGGCCTCTCCTCACCGGGGCCCTCCTCACCGGCTCCTCCTCGCCGGCACGTCACCACCACCGTCACCGTCACCGCCTCCGCGCCCGTCTCCATCGTCAACTACGTGCGAACTCCGGCTTCACCGGGCCGTCACGTCACCGTCGGTGAGCCCCTCCTCGGGCTCCTCCCACCTTACCGTTCTCCTCGACGTCACGGTTCCGTTCCGGCAAACGGGGCCTTGATCCGTCGACGGTGGACTCCGGTAGAAGGATTCGAAGTTCGTGTTCTTCTAGGTGGAGTAGCTAAAGAACTTCTCTGTTAACAGAGAGATGAGAGATGAGTTTTGAGAGAAAAAGAAATAAAAACAATTGATGTATTAGATGCCGTATGTATGTATGTATGTATGTATTCGATGTCCGTATTATGTATGTATTTGTGTATTTGGATATTTAGAGGAATACGGTATTTGAACGGTTAGGTATCTAATAAAAATAAATGTGAAAATAACCTTAAGCCACTTACCGGTGGGGCCAATGCACCGCTGTCAATGACAGTGAGGCCCCGCGCGATAATTAAAAATAATGTTTTTCTTAAAATAGATAAATAAATAGATATTTAGTTAAAATAATTAATTAACATAATTAGAGTATGACACGTGGGTCCCTCGTTGAATTAATCTGATTAATAAATAATTAATCTTAATAAAAACTTGTGCCTATGACGTTCGGGACCCGCTGGTCAGTTGACCGGTCAAATGTGATGTCAGCCTGACATCGCGATGATGTCATAATAGGATTTTACTAAATCTTTTAAATCTGTTTTTAATTCCTAAATAATTAATAAAACTTTAAAAATTAATATTAAATAATCCGTAAGTCAGATCAAAATTATTTCAACATGAAAGTTGATCAGCAAAGCGAGACGAACCCGGATACACGGTCCGTTCGTCTGTCACGCGTCCCTAGCATAGTAAACATGGAACTTTTCCATCGTTTCCAGTGTAACCGATAGTAGCCCGAGACCCGGGAAAATATCGTCAGATATTCTTCCGACCCGTCTATGACGGATGTTCCTGCGTTAGCTCATGCCTAGCCTGCATATTTCCATGTCATGCTTTGTGTTGCATCGGTGCTATTATTTATTGTTTCTTCCCCCTCTTCTTACCGGTAGACCCCGAGACTGACGCTGCTGCCGGGTACATCTACGACCCTGCCGATCAGTCCATTGCCGCAGAGCAGCAAGGCAAGCAAACTCCCCTTGATCATTCCTATATCGCCTATGTCCTTCTTCCTACTGCTTGCATTAGTATTTTGCTACTGTTGTAGTTAGCTCCTATATCTGATGCATAGCCTGTTTTTGATGAACTGCTACTTTCAGTCCTGTACCTTTTTACCTGCTTAGTATAGGTGGAGCAGTCATCCCCTCTGACCCCGTAGATCAGTTGCCCCGCTTGTTTTCAAATCTCGATCTCTGATCGACGAGCCAGACCCGACACAGCACGTTCACCCCCCTTCGTTGTACGACGCTACAGGGATACTATCGGGTACCGAGGGTGACACCTCGCTAAGTACTCCTGATGATATCTCTGTAGTATAGCTAGTCGGTCGTGGTTATCGAGGGTGATTCCTCTTTCACCATTCCCGATGACGTCTCTGTCGTGCCACCCCGCGAGTGTGGGACCCCCGAGGGTGATTCCTCTAAGCCCACCTTGACGGGTACATCGTTCGGAATCCAACGAGGGTGATACCTCGGATTCCCCCCGATGTTACAACCACACAGTTACTCGACCATGTTATTGGGATCTTCGGTGATTAGTTGTAAGACGGGTGGATTCCCGCGAGACTGTGTTGTTGGCCTAATTAAAATGCTAATGGATTTGGGTATTTGATCTGGGTTGGTCGGAGACCTTTTCGCACTAACCGGCTACGCGGGAAGAATTATGGGTACTCGACGTCGCGGTATCAGCCGAAGCTTTTCAGATGCCAGCAGTGTAGCGGCGCGCGCCCGAGTGGTCCCGAGATGCATCGCGCTTGTGATTAAGGGATGCTAGGACTGACGTCGGCCGCCCACGCCACGTGCAGGAGCGTGAAGGGGAACTGGGCCCATGAACCCTTTGTGCTTAGGATTTAGACCGGCGGGCTGGCCTCTCTGATTTGTCTTAGGTGGGGCTGCGACGTGTCGATATTCCGAGGCCGGGCAGGACCCAGAAAAGTATGTCCGGCCAGAGTGTTATCGAGCGTGACGGGACATGTGGTGCACCCCTGCAGGGATGAAAATTAACTATTCGGATAGCCGTGTCCACGGTTACAGGACGACTTGGAGTTGTGCCCCGATCTTATACAACTACAATTGTTACTTAACTGGATTTAGTTTGCCTCGGGATTGCTTCCTCGCAGGGAGTCGTGGGAGGATCTTTAGGCGTGACCTCACTTTAATATTGCTGCAACAATATGACTATTAATGTTTTACCCCCCTGCTCTACTCTCGTCTATTGCTGCAAGACCCTGAAGATGCTAGTCTTCGATAGGACTAGGCCTTCTCTCTCTATCCTCGCATTGCTGCAGTCAGTCCACATATAACCCCCTTCTTTGATACTGTTGCATAATTAGAATAGTTCTGATGTAAGACTTGCGAGTACTTTGGATGAGTACTCACCGCTGCTTTGCTCCCCCTTTGTTCCCTTGATCCGTTTGCTGCGACCAGATGATGAAGCCCAGGAGATGGAGGTCCCCGCCACCGACGACTGCTACCCCGACGGTGCCTATTACTACGTGGAGGCCGCTGATGATCAGGAGTAGTTAGGAGGTTCCCAGGCAGGAGGCCTCGCCTCGTTCGATCGTTGTATCTTTTGTGCTAGCCTTCTCTAAGGCACCCCATGTTTTATGTCTGTACTCAGATATTTGTTGCTTCCGCTGACTCGTGTGTTTTTCGAGCTTTCGTATTCTAGCCCTCGAGGCCCCTGGCTTGTAATATGAAGCTGATGTTATTTTATTTGTGTCTAGAGTTGTGTTGTGATATCTCCCCGTGAGTCCTTGGGTTTGATCGTACGCATTTGCGTGTATGATTAGCGTACGATTAAGCCGAGGGCGTCACAATGATGGTACTGTTTTTCATGACAACAGCCTTGGTGATTTGGACAAATATAATTTGCAAGAGACAATGGACCATTCTATTCCGTACTCACGTGGCTATGCATCCGAGTCGGACGATGATGGTCCCTGTGAAGAAGTTGATGAGGAAGGGTTCACGGTAAAGGAGGCTGAAGCTTTCACGAAGGTATTAGTGCGGGATCACCGGACACCATTGTTCGAGGATCTTAGCCTTGTGGATGAAGCCGTGGTTGACGGAGGCGAAGGCATATTGTTTGGAGTTAGGCCACCTTCTCACCGGGACAAACACGGGAAGAATATTATTTTGCCGGGGTCAAAGTTCCAAACATTCCTTGAACTAAAGATGTGGTTGGATGAATATTCTGTTACGCATTATAGGCCACACAAAGTTGTTCATTCAAACATGAAGCTGTGTTACATAGTTGCATGTGAGGATTCAGGGTGTCCTTGGATTGTCCGTGCAAGACCATGGAAAGGAGGGCCAAGATGGAACATTGTCAGTTGTATCCCTCACACGTGTCGAGGCAAGAGGGTTGATGGCAAGTTTTCGTCCCATAACCATAGACAACTCACCTCCGAGTTCATCGCTTATAGGCTTTCCAACTCCATCTCATCTCTTCCTACAGTGAGCATAAAAAGCGTACAAGACCTTGTGAAAGCCCTCTTTCACTACAAGGTGTCAATCCTTGATCTTTCGCTGCCTCCTTCTATCCAACCTGCTTTTTACAAAAGTCATTATTAGCTCCCTCAACACTTAACTCAAACATACTTCTTTATTGTGCATGCTTTGTTACGTGTGAAGCTGGGTGTCGGTGTCCACCCACTCCGGCGGGTGTGGCTGAAACAACCCAAGTTGATGCATCACACGATGTGGGAGATGAAACTCAACCGCCCAATTGCATATAAGTGGACAACGCATTAGCCAAAGATGTTTTTCCTACAGGCATATTGGATTGAGTTGGAACGTGTGTGCATCACCAAAGCTTGGCCCGGCATCATATGGCTGCCATTCCACCTACAACACAACATAAAAAGGCACAATTCATTTTCCTCACAACAAAAGCACGGAGTCAACTCTGAGATGTTTACCTGCTCGGCGGTAAGCGAATCCATCTCGTTGGTGTATTGCTTGTACAATAGATTCACATCGCTCGCCACCTCCGATACCAAATCCCACTTGTAAGCCCAGGTAGGAAGTCGTACAGGGTTGCCGTGGTCATCCCAGGTCTTCCATGTTGCGGCTTTAGGGCGTCCAACAGGAAGGCGTTCCTAGCTCCATACCGAAAGTAGGAGCATACAAGCACCAACTCCACCGTCCTTTGTGGACCTGCGACAAGCATTGTTCAACTACAAGTAACAACAAATATGGATCAGTTTAGTAGAAAAGTATAAAATTGAACTTACTATTAATTATTTATTACCTACCGGTACAAGTAGGCCAGTGCGGCCGAGCCCTGATACGTCTCCAACGTATCTATAATTTTTTATGGTTTCATGCTATTATCTTGTCAAACTTTGGATGTTTTGCATGCCTTTTATATATATTTTTGGGACTAACTTATTAACTCAGTGTCAAGCGCCAGTTACTGTTTTTTTTCATGTTTTTGACCCCTTTCAGAGGAGATTTTGAAACGGAGTCCAAACGGAATAAAATCCCCGAAAAGATTTTTTCCGTCACAGAAGAAGATCGGGAGACTTGAGAGCCAAGGTAGGGGGTCCCTCAGGGGCCCCACAATCCCCCTCACTGCGGCCAGGGGGAGGCCGCGGCCCATAGGCTTGTGGGCCTGATGGTTGTTGTGTATCCCTTGCAACGGCGCCAGAAATAGTTGTGTTGACGACACCAGGAATCCTTCAGCTGCGGCTACGCCTTAAGAGACTTCCTAGGCAAGTATGCAAAGGATTTCCCCCGTGGCCTTGGAGCCTTGCCTTGGTGTTCCCTCGAAGCGGAAAGGGTGATGTAGCACAGCGACGGTAAGTATTTCCCTCAGTTTGAGAACCAAGGTATCAATCCGGCGGAAGAGTATCTCAAGATCCTGCACAAACATAAAAGCTTGCACCCAACGCTATGAAGGGGTTGTCAATCCCTTATAGATTGTTTGCCAAGTGATAACTGAAAGCAACAAAGTAACAAAGCAAAGTAAACGCGGATTTGTAAACGTTGGATGTGAATAGACCCGGGGGCCGTAGTGTTTACTACTGGCTTCTCTCATGAAAGCAAGTAGATGGTGGGTGAACAAATTACTGTCGAGCAATTGATAGAACTGTGCAGAGTCGTGACGATATATATGCAATGATTATTTCTATAGGCATCACGTCTGAAACAAGTAGACCGATACTTTCTGCATCTACTACTATTACTCCACACATCGACCGCTATCCAGCATGCATCTAGTGTATTAAGTCCATAAGAACAGAGTAACGCCTTAAGCAAGATGACGTGATGTAGAGGGATAATCTCAAACCAATGATAAAAACCCCATCTTTTTACCCTTGATGGCAACCGCTTGATGTGTGCCTTGCTGCCCCTACTGTCACTAGGAAAGGTCACCACATGGCAGAACCCAAAACCAAGCACTTCTCCCATTGCAAGAATCATAGATCTAGTTGGCCAAACAAAACCCAAGACTCGGAGAGACTTACAAGGATATCAAATCATGCATATAAGAAATCAGCAAAGACTCAAATATATATCATAGATAATCTGATCACAAGTCCACAATTCATCGGATCTCGACAAACACACCGCCAAAGAAGATTACATCGGATATATCTCCATGAAGATCATGGAGAACTTTGTATTGAAGATCCAATAGAGAGAATAAGCCATCTAGCTACTAACTACGGACCCGTAGGTCTGAAGTGAACTACTCACGAGTCATTGGAGGGGCGATGATGATGATGAAGAAGCCCTCCACCTCCAAAGTCCCCTCCGGCAGGGTGCCGGGAAGGGTCTCCAGATGAGATCTCGCGGAAATGGAAGCTTGCGGCGGCGGAAAAGTATTTTCGAGGCTCCCCTGATTTTTTGCGGAATATTTGGGAATATATAGGCGCAAGACCTAGGTCAGGAGCGGTCAGGGAGGCCACGAGCCTGCCCACCGCCGCCTCCCCCTGGTGGCGGAGTGGGGGCTTGTGGGCTCCCTGGAGCCCACCTGGCTTGGCCCAAAAGCCCCCTGGACTTCTTCCGTTCGGGAAAAAATCATTTCGTGGTTTTTCTTCCGTTTGGACTCCGTTCCAAAATCAGATCTGAAAATAGTCAAAAACACGGAAAAACAGGAACTGGCACTTGGCACTGAATCAATAAGTTAGTCCCAAAAAAGATATAAAAAGGTACATAAAACATACAAAGAAGGCAATATAACAACGTGAAACCATCAAAAATTATAGATACGTTTGAGACGTATCAAGCATCCCCAAGCTTAACTCCTCCTCGTCTTCGAGTAGGGAAGTGATAAGAATGATTTTTTGATGCTTTCATGCTACCTAGCATAGGTGTCCTTTGTAATTCCTCTTATGTGACGTGAATGTTCAGATCCATTAGATTCAAAACAATAGATTGCTATTGACGTGGAAACAATAATAATTCAAGCAAACTAGCAAAGTAATCATGAACTTTTAAAAATAACAAGGCCAAAAGAAAGTTATCCCTACAAAAGCATATAGTCTGGCTATGCTCTATCATCATTGCACAACGAGTTTAAATCATGCACAACCCCGGTATTGTCCAAGTAATTGTTTCACACCTTTACTTTCTCAAACATTTTCAACCTTCACGCAATACATGAGCGTGAGCCATGGTTATAGCACTATAGATGGTGTGGAATGTGGTGGAGGTTGCAAGACAAAAAGGAGAAGATAGTCACATTCACTAGGCATATCAATGAGCTGTGGAGATGCTCATCAATAGATATCAATGTGAATGAGTAGGGATTGCCATACAAATGATGCACTAGAGCTACAAGTATGTGAAAGCTCTTAAAGAAAACTAGTGGGTGTGCATCCAACTTACTTGCTCACGAAGACCTAAGGCAATTTTGAGGAAGCCTATCATTGGAATATACAAGCCTAAGAGCCATGGTTATATAATGAGAATTTCCCACTAGCTATATGGTGGTGACAAAACGAGAGACTCTCAATCATGAAGATCATGGTGCTCAAAATGCAAAAGTGTGGAAAAAGTGGTAGCATTGTCCCTTCTCTCTTTTTCTCTCTTTTTTTGGTGGGCTCTTTGGCCTCTTTTTTTTATGGGCTTCTTTGGCCTCTTTTATTTCCTCACATGGGACAATGCTCCAATAATGATGATCATCACACTTTCAACTCAAAACTTAGAGCAATTATGACTCTATATGGAATGCCTTCGGTAGTGAACCGTGGCAATGATCTAGCATGGCATAGACATCAATGGAAACATCATGCTAGCTATCTTACGATCGTGCAAAGGCAATGTAGACGTGGTGGAACATATCATGGTGGTAGTTGCATGTCAATATATCTCGGAATGACTTTGAAAAAGCCATAGTAGGTAGGTATGGTGGCTGTTTTGAGGGAGGCTAATGGTGGGTTTTGTGCACCGGCGAAAGTTGCACAGCACTAAGAAGATAGTGATGGTGGAAGGTGAAAGTGCATCTAGACCATGGACTCAACATTAGTCATGAAGAACTCATATACGTGTTGCAAAAGTTTTATTAGTAATCGAAACAAAGCATTCCACGCATACTCCTAGGGGAAGGGTTGGTAGGTATAAACCATCGCGCGATCCCGACCGCCACGCAAAGGATGACAATCAATAGACTAATCATGCTCAGATTTCATCACATAGCGTTCACCATACGTGCATGCTACGAGAATCACTAACTTCAACACAAGTATTTCTAGATCCACTACACCTTACTAGCATGACTTCAATATTACCATAACCACAACTCAAAACTAATTGAGATGAATCAAACTTCTCTAACTATTCAATGCACATGAAGGTGGAAGTTTTCATATCCCTTTGGATAACTACCCCTTTTGAGACTACTTTCAAAGCATAGATCAACTACCAAGCTACGCACCATTGTGCTCTAAAAGGTATAAGTGAAGCACATAGAGAAAAAGTATGTAGCTCAAAAGATAAAAGTGAAGCACATGTGAGCTGAATTGTCTACCAAAAGATATAAGTGAAGCTTGACAAAATCACGGTGTGTGCATGTCTCTCTCTCTAGGTGTGCAGCAAGGATGATTGTGACACAACAAAAATAAAAGACTCCTACGATATAAGACGCTCCAAGCAAAAACACATAACATGTGGTGAATAAAAATATAGCCCCAAGTAACGTTACCGATGGATTGAAGACGAGAGATGGGATGCCTTCCCGGGGCATCCGCAAGCTTTGGCTTTTACGGCATCCTTGAATCTCTTGGGGTGCCTTGGGCATCCCCAAGCTTGAGCTCTTGCCACTCTTTATCTTTTTGTCCATAAGAACTTCTTCCGGGGTTCACCTGGCTTGGCCCAAAAGCCCCCTGGACTTCTTCCATTCGGGAAAAAATCATTTCGGGGTTTTTCTTCCGTTTGGACTCCGTTCCAAAATTAGATCTGAAAAGAGTCAAAAACACGGAAAAACAGGAACTGGCACATGGCACTGAATCAATAAGTTAGTCCCAAAAAAGATATAAAAGGTACATAAAACATACAAAGAAGGCAAGATAACAACGTGAAACCATCAAAAATAATGGATACGTTTGAGACGTATCAGGGCCCCTGGACCTCCTTTGCCCTAGGTTTTTCGTCTATATATCCCCAAAAATTCCACAAAAAAATTAGGAGATCATAGAAAGTACTTTTCCACCGCCGCAATCTTCTGTCTTCGCAAGATCCCATCTGGGGCACGTTCTAGTGCCCTGCCGGAGGGGGGATTCGGATACGGAGGGCTTCTTGATCAACACCATGACCTCTCCGATGATGCGTGAGTAGTTCACCATAGACCTACGGGTCCATAGCTAGTAACTAGATGGCTTCTTCTCTCTCTTGGATCTTCAATACAAAGTTCTCCATGATCTTCATGGACTATGCGATGTAATCTTCTTTTGTGGTGTGTTTGTCGAGATCCGATGAATTGTAGATTTATGCTCAGATTATCTATGAATCTTATTTGAGTTTCTTCTGATCTCTCTTATGCATGATTTCATATCCTTGCAATTCTCTTCGAGTTGTGGGTTTTGTTTGGCCAACTAGATTTATGATTCTTGCAATGGGAGAAGTGCTTGGTTTTGGGTTCATACCGTGCGGTGACCTCACCCAGTGACAGAAGGGGTAGCGAGGCACACATCGTGTTGTTGCTATCAAGGGTAAAAAGATGGGGTTTTCATCATTGGTTTGAGATTATCCCTCTACATCATGTCATCTTGCTTAAGGCGTTACTCTGTTCGTCATGAACTCAATACACTAGATGCATGCTGGACAACGGTCGATGTGTGGAGTAATAGTAGTAGATGCAGAAAGTATCGGTCTACTTGTCTCGGACGTGATGCCTATATGTATGATCATTGCCTTAGATATCGTCATGACTTTGCGTGGTTCTATCAATTGCTCGACAGTAATTTGTTTACCCACCGTGATATTTGCTATTTTGAGAGAAGCCTCTAATGAACACTATGGCCCCCGGGTCTATTCCACACCATATTTTCAGCCTTACACTTTTTACTTCGTTGCACTTTTCGCCTTCGGATCACATTTTGCAAACAAGCTTGAAGGGATTGACAACCCCTTTAAAGTGTTGGGTGCAAGCTCTTTTGTGTTTGCGCAGGTACTCTGAACTTGACGAGATTCTCCTACTGGATTGATACCTTGGTTCTCAAACTGAGGGAAATACTTACTCCTCCTGTGCTGCATCACCCTTTCCTCTTCAAGGGAAAAACCAACGCAAGCTCAAGAGACGACAGAAGGATCTGTCGCACCACTGCCCGGGAAGGACTTTTGTTGTCGTAGCAGAAGGATTTCTGGCGCCGTTGCCGGGGAGGATCAAGTCAAGAACTCATCCAAGTAGGTGTTGCAAACTCATCTCTTGCATTTACTTTGTTTGCCACTTGCCTCTCGTTTTCCTCTCCCCCACTTCACGATTTGCCTTTTTCGTTTGCCTTTTTAGTTTGCCTCTTCGTTCACCCTTTTCTCGCTTGCTCTTTGTTTGCTCATGTGCTTGCTTGCTTGCCGGAGTCAGCATGAATCAAAACGCCAAACTTTGTGACTTCTCGAATACTAATAATAATGATTTTATTAGTACTCCAATTGCTCCCGCCACTAGTGCGGAGTCATACGAAATCAATGCCACTTTGCTGAATCTTGTTATGAAAGAGCAATTCTCTGGCTTTCCTAGTGAAGATGTCGCATCCCATCTCAATACCTTCATTGAGCTTTGCGATATGCAAAAGAAGAAAGATGTGGATAATGACGTGATTAAATTGAAGCTTTTTTCCTTTCTCATTGCGAGAGCACGCAAAACTTGGTTTTCTTCTTTGCCTAAAAATAGTATCGATTCTTGGGATAAGTGCAAAGATTCTTATATATCCAAGTATTTTCCACCGGCTAAGATTATCTCTCTCCGTAATGATATCATGAATTTCAAGCAACTTGATCATGAACATGTTGCACAATCTTGGGAGAGAATGAAATTAATGATTAGAAATTGTCCCGCTCATGGCTTGAGTCTTTGGATGATTATTCAAATCTTTTACGCTGGCTTGAATTTCACTTCTAGAAATATCTTGGAGTCCGCCTCAGGTGGAACGATCATGGAAATCACGTTAGGGGAAGCCACAAAGCTCTTAGACAACATCATGACGAACTACTCTCAGTGGCACACTGAAAGGTCACCTACTAGTAAGAAGGTACATGCTATAGAAGAAATTAACTTGTTGAGTGCTAAGATGGACGAGTTAATGAATTTGGTTGCTAGTAGAAGTGCTCCTTTGGATCCTAATGATATGCCCTTGTCTTCTTTGATTGAGAGTAGCAACGCTAGCTTGGACGTTAATTTTGTTGGTAGGTATAACTTTGGCAACAACAATGCTTTTAGAGGAAACTATGTTCCTAGGCCTTTTCCTAGTAACTCCTCTAATAATTTTCGCAACTCCTACAACAATACTCATGGAAATTACAATAGATTACCCTCTTATCTAGAGAGTAATATCAAAGAGTTCATCAACTCACAAAATATTTTCAATGCGTCTATAGAGGAAAAGCTACTCAAAATGGACGATTTGGCTAAGAGCGTTGATAGAATGTCTAGTGATGTTGATGCTTTGAAAGTTAGATGTGCTCCTCCCAAAATCAACATGGATGAAACTTTGAAAGCTATGCGTGTTTCCATGATTGAGAGCCAAGAAAGAACCGCCCAAATTCGTGTTAGGCATGAATGGCTTAAAAAGCGTGTTCTCATGATAAGAATCACGAAGATATTAAAGTGCTTGGTGTGACTCCCATTGAATCTTTGTTTTCTTGTGTCAAACCTAATGATTATGGGGCTGGATATGAATCCACTTTGGTTGAAAAGTGTCCCAATGATTCGGAGTCCATTTCTCTTGATGCTAAAAGCATTGAAAGTGGAGTAGAAGATGTTAAAACTTTGAGTAGTAATGAAATTACTACCGTGGATTTCAAGGAATTCAATTATGATAGTTGCTCCTTGATTGAATGCATTTCTTTATGCAATCCATGTTAAACTCTCCAACGCTTATAGCCAAAACAAGGGCTTTAACGATCATATCGTCGAAGCTATGATAAAATCTCTTGAAGATAACTTGAATTGGAAGTCTCTATTCCTAGAAAGCTCAATGATGAGTGGGAACCTACCATAAAAATCAAAATCAAAAATTATGAATGCAATGCTTTGTGTGATTTGGGTGCTAGTGTTTCTACGATTCCAACGTCTTTATGTGATGTTCTGGGTTTTAATGAGATTGAAGAGTGTTCTCTTAATTTGCATCTTGCTGATTCTACTCGCAAGAAACCCATGGGAAGGATCAAGGATGTTCTTATTATTGCAAATAGGAACTATGTACCCGTGGGTTTCATTATGCTTGACATTGATCGCAATCCTGCATGCCCTATTATTCTTGGTAGACCTTTCCTAAGGACTATCAGTGTTATCATCGATATGAAGGAAGGGAATATTAGATTTCAATTTCCTTTAAGGAAGGGCATGGAACACTTTCCTAGAAATAAAATAAGATTGCCTTATGAATCCATGATGAGGGCCACTTATGGTTTGAGCATCAAAGACGACGATACGTGATTCTATCGCTTTTATGCCTAGCTAAAGGCGTTAAACAATAGCGCTTGTTGGGAGGCAACCCAATGAATTTATCTTTTTCTTTCTGTTTTGTTGCGTCCACACCATCACAATTATGTTGTGATTGTGTTTTTTGTGTTTCTTTTTGTGTTTGAGCCAAGCAAAACCTTTATGACTAGTCTTGGTGATGGTTGTTTGATCCTGCTGGAAAAAGACAGAAACTTTTTGCTCACGATATGATTTTTCGTTTTTATTCAGAAAGAGCTTTTGAGTTGATTATTTTTGCTGGTGGTTGATATGCCTTTTTTCCAGGCAGTCTTAATTTTTCAGAATTTTTTAGGTACCACAAGTATACGAAGTATACATATTACTATAGACTGGTCTGTTTTTTACAGATTCCGTTTTTGTTGAGTTGGTTGCTTGTTTTGATGAAACTATGGTTAGTATCGGAGGGTACTAGCCATGGAAAAGTGAGAATACAGTAGCTCAACACCAATATAGATAGAATTTAATTTTGCTACAGTACCAAAAGAGGTGGTAGTTTGTTTTCTTGTGCTAATGTTATCACAAGTTTCTGTTTAAGTTTTGTGTTGTGAAGTTTTCAAGTTTTGGGTGATGTTCTCATAGACAATGAGATAAGGAGTGGAAAGAGCTCAAGCTTGGGGATGCCCAAGGCATCCCAAGCCAAATTCAAGGAACCCAAAAAGCCTAAGCTTGGGGATGCCCCGGGAAGGCATCCCCTCTTTCGTCTTCAATCCATCGGTAACATTGCTTGGAGCTATATTTTTATTCACCACATGATATGTGTTTTGCTTGGAGCGTCTTGTATCATAGGAGTCTTTTCTTTTTGTTGTGTCACAATCATACTTGTTGCACACCTTTTTGAGAGAGATACACATGCACTCATCGTGATTTTGCTAGAATGCTCATAGTGCTTCACTTATATCTTTTGCTCATAGTGTTTCACTTATATCTTTTAGAGCATGGCGGTGCGTGACCTGGTAGTTGGCTTATGCTATGAAAGTAGTCCCAAAGCTGATAGGTACCTAAAGAGGATGCAAAAACCTCCATCTTCATGTGCATTAAGTAGAAAGAGAAGTCTTGATTCCTCTCAATTAGTTTTGAGACGTGGATTCGGTAATATTAAGAGCTATGTTAGTAGGGTGTTGTGAATCTAGAGATACTTGTGTTGAAGTTAGTGATTCCCGTAGCATGCACGTATGGGGAACCGCTATGTTAGGAAGTCGGAGCATAATTGATATATTGATTGTCATCCTTTGTGTTGAGGTCGGGATCGCGTGATGGTTAACACCTACCAACCCTTCCCCTAGGAGTATGCGTTTAGCACTTTGTTTTGATTACTAATAAAAACTTTCGCAACAAGTATGTGAGTTCTTCATGACTAATGTGAGTCCATGGTATAGTTGCACTTTCACCTTCCACCTTTGCTAGCCTCTTTAGTGCCGCACAATTCTCGCGGTGCACAAACCCACCATATGCCTTCCTCAAAACAACCACCATACCTACCTACTATGGCATTTTCATAGCCATTCCGAGATATATTGCCATGCAACTCCCACCATTCCATCTCATGACTTGTACCGTCACTCTCATGTTGCCATTGCATGATCGTAAGATAGCTAGCGAGATGTTTTCAACGTCATACACCATGCTAGATCGTTGCACATCCCGGTACACTGCCGGAGGCATTTCCTATAGAGTCATTATCATTTTGAGCTTTGAGCTGTGAGTAAATAAAAGTGTGATGATCATCATTATTATAGCATTGTCCCATGTGAGTAAATAAAAAAGAGCCCAAAGAGCCCAAAAATAAGAGAAAAGAAAAAAAGAGGCCTAAGAGCCCAAATAAAAAAAAGAGAAAAAAAGAGAGAAGGGACAATGCTACTATCTTTTTCCACACTTGTGCTTCATAATAGCACCATGTTCTTCATGATTGAGAGCTTCTTGCTTTGTCACTACCATATGCTAGTGGGAATCTTCATTATATAACTTGGCTTGTATATTCCAATGATGGGCTTCCTCAAATTGCCCTAGGTCTTCATGAGCAAGCAAGTTGGATGCACACCCACTAGTTCTCCTTTTGAGTTTTTACATACTTATAGCTCTAGTGCATCTCTTGTATGGCAATCCCTACTCATTCACATTGATATCTATTGATGGGCATCTCCATAGCCCTTTGATACGTCGAGTCAATCTGACCATCTCCTCCTTTTTATCTCACAACCACCACCACACTCTATTCCACCTATAGTGCTATATCCATGCCTCACGCTCATGTATTGCGTGATAGTTATAAAAAGTTTGAGAAAGTAAGAGTGTGAAAACAATTACTTGGCCAATACCGGGGTTGTGCATGATTTACATTAGTTGTGTAAGGATGATGGAGCATAGCCACATTATATGATTTTGTCGGGATAACTTTCCTTGGCCTTGTCATTTTGAAAGTTCATGATTACTTTGCTAGTTTGCTTGAAGTATTATTGTTTTCATGTCAATAGCAAACTATTGTTTTGAATCTTACGGATCTGAACATTCATGTCACGTGAAAGAAGTTGCAAGGGACAACTATGCTAGGTAGCATTCCACATCAAAAATTCCTTCTTTATCACTTCCCTACTCGAGGACGAGCATGAGTTAAGCTTGGGGATGCTTGATACGTCTCCAACGTATCTATATTTTTTTATGGTTTCATGCTATTATCTTGTCAAACTTTGGATGTTTTGCATGCATTTTATATATTTTTTTGGGACTAACTTATTAACTCAGTGCCAAGCGTCAGTTCCTGTTTTTTCCATGTTTTTGACCCCTTTCAGAGGAGATTTTGAAACGGAGTCCAAACGGAATAAATCCCCGAAAAGATTTTTCCGTAACAGAAGAAGATCGGGAGACTTGAGAGCCAAGGCAGTTGGTCCCTGATACGTCTCCAACGTATCTATAATTTTTGATGGTTTCATGCTATTATCTTGTCAAACTTTTGATGTTTTGCATACCTTTTATATATTTTTGGGACTAACTTATTGACTCAGTGCCAAGTGCTAGTTCCTGTTTTTTCCACGTTTTTGACCCCTTTCAGAGGAGATTTTGAAATGGAGTCCAAATGAAAGAAAATCCCCAAAAAGATTTTTTATGTAACGGAAGAAGATTGGGAAGCTTGAGAGCCAAGGCAGGGGAGCCTCAGGGGCCCCACAAGCCCCCACCCCGCGGCTAGGGGGGTAGGCCGCGGCCCACACGCTTGTGGCCCACCTGGGCGCCCTCTGCCCTAGGGGTTGCGCCTATATATTCCCTAAACATCCCAAAAAAATCAGGAGATTACCGAAATCACTTTTCCGCCGCCGCAAGCTTCTGTCTCCGCAAGATCCCATCTGGGGCATGTTCTGGTGCCCTGCCGGAGCGGGGATTCGGATACGGAGGGCTTCTTCATCAACACCATGACCTCTCCGATGATGCGTGAGTAGTTCACCATAGACCTACGGGTCCATAGTTAGTATCTAGATGGCTTCTTCTCTCTCTTGCATCTTCAATACAAAGTTCTCCATGATCTTCATGGAGATTTATCCGATGTAATCTTATTTTGCGGTGTGTTTGTCGAGATCCGATTAATTGTGGATTTATGATCAGATTATCTATGAATCTTATTTGAGTTTCTTCTGATCTCTCTTATGCATGATTTCATATCCTTGTAATTCTCTTCGAGTTGTAGGTTTTGTTTGGCCAACTAGATCTATGATTCTTGCAATGGGAGAAGTGCTTGGTTTTGGGTTCATACCATGCAGTGACCTCACCTAGTGACAGAAGGGGTAGCGAGGCACGCATCGTGTTGTTGCCATCAAGGGTAAAAAGATGGGGGTTTTCATCATTGGTTTGAGATTATCCCTCTACATCATGTCATCTTGCTTAAGGCGTTACTCTGTTCGTCATGAACTCAATACACTAGATGCATGCTAGATAGCGGTCGATATGTGGATTAATAGTAGTAGATGCAGAAAGTATCAATCTACTTGTCTCGGACGTGATGCCTATATGTATGATCATTGCCTTAGATATCGTCATGACTTTGCGCGGTTCTATCAATTGCTCGACAATAATTTGTTTACCCACCGTGATATTTTCTATTTTGAGAGAATCCTCTAGTGAGCACTATGGCCCCGGGGTCTACTCCACACCATATTTTTAGCCTTACACTTTTTTCTTCGTTGCACTTTCCGCCTTCAGATCTCACTTTGCAAACAATCTTGAAGGAATTGACAACCCCTTTGAAGCGTTGGGTGCAAGCTTGTTTGTGTTTGCGCAGGTACTCTAGACTTGACGAGACCCTCCTTGTGGATCGATACATTGGTTCTCAAACTGAGGGAAATACTTACTGCTCCTGTGCTGCATCACCCTTTCCTCTTCAAGGGAAAAACCAACGCAAGCCCAGTCCCCGTCAACGTGTCAATTTCTAGCACTGTTGTTTGAGAAGTAGCAGTCTCGAGGGGCCCCACAAGCCCCCTCACCGCGACGAGGGGGGAGGTCGCGGCCCACAGGTTTGTGGGCCCCCTGGACCTCCTTTGCCCTAGGTTTTGCGCCTATATATCCCCAAAAATTCCACAAAAAAATCAGGAGATCATCGAAAGTACTTTCCGCCGCCGCAAGCTTCTGTCTCCATAAGATCCCATCTGGGGCACGTTCTGGTGCCCTGCCGGAGGGGGGATTCGGATACAGAGGGATTCTTCATCAACACCATGACCTCTCCGATGATGCGTGAGTAGTTCACCATAGACCTACTGGTCCATAGCTAGTAACTAGATGGCTTCTTCTCTCTCTTGGATCTTCAATACAAAGTTCTCCATTATCTTCATGGACTATCCGAAGTAATCTTCTTTTGCTGTGTGTTTGTCGAGATCCGATGAATTGTGGATTTATGATCAGTTTATCTATGAATCTTATTTGAGTTTCTTCTGATGTCTCTTATGCATGATTTCATATCCTTGTAATTCTCTTCGAGTTGTGGGTTTTGTTTGGCCAACTAGATCTATGATTCTTGCAATGGGAGAAGTGCTTGGTTTTGGGTTCATACCGTGCGGTGACCTCACCCAGTGACAAAAGGGGTAGCGAGGCATGCATCGTGTTGTTGCCATCAAAGGTAAAAAGATGGGGTTTTCATCATTGGTTTGAGATTTTCCCTCTACATCATGTCATCTTGCTTAAGGCGTTACTCTGTTCGTCATGAACTCAATACACTAGATGCATGCTGGATAGCGGTCGATGTGTGGAATAATAGTAGTAGATGTAGAAAGTATCGGTCTACTTGTCTCGGACGTGATGCATATATGTATGATCATTGCCTTAGATATCGTCATGACTTTGCGCGGTTCTATCAATTGCTCGACAATAATTTGTTTACCCACCATGATATTTGCTATTTTGAGAGAAGCCTCTAGTGAACACTACGGCCCCCGGGTCTACTCCACAACATATTTTCAGCCTTACACTTTTTACTTCGTTGCACTTTTCGCCTTGAGATCTCACTTTGCAAACAATCTTGAAGGGATTGACAACCCCTTTAAAGTGTTGGGTGCAAGCTCTTTTGTGTTTGCGCAGGTACTCTGGACTTGACGAGATTCTCCTACTGGATTGATACCTTGGTTCTCAAACTGAGGGAAATATTTACTGCTCCTGTGCTCCATCACCCTTTCCTCTTAAAGGGAAAAACCAACGCAAGCTCGAGAGACGACAGAAGGATCTCTGGCACCACTGCCGGGGAAGGACTTTTGTTGCCGTAGCAAGCCCCAACCGAACTTGTTGTCGAAAACAATCAATGCCTTCAGCCACATCCATGGAGCATTCTTGCGAGTGTTGTCAGCGAATATAGTCCTAGAGATCACATACCACATGTACACGCGATCATAAGTCTGGATCATCTCATCATTTGTGTCCTCAGGACAATGAGCAAAGTTGGCGGCAATCCAAGTGAAAGAAGCGCCAGCCAGGACTCTATCTTTCTTCCCTCCATCTTCCACCTCCGACTCTCGAGGTGACATACCAATAAGGGCATCCATTTGGTACCGCCATCCCTCAGAATCAATGCTCATACAAAGAGGCTTCCCCTCGATCAGAAGTGCGGTGCTCATGGAAACATCTTGAAGAGTCACTGTCATCTCTCCAGTCCGGAGGTGAAAACTATGGGTCTGCGGTATCCACAGGTCGATAAGTGAAGTGATTTCCGCAGCGTTCACGTTGGGCGTTGACCGACTGACAAGCTGAATGAATGGAAGGAGTCCTGCCATCTCGATATATGGTGTGTACCGCTCATCGTACTGCATTATAGTCGATGCCCCGTGAGTCCGAATCTTCAAGGGCATAAGCTCCCGCAAACAAATAGGAGTGATATCATTACAGTTTCATTTTATTAAATAAATACATGATTTTTAACATATGATCTACTTACCATTTCCTTCTCCGACATCAAATAGGCCCGGTGTTCAACGTCATAGGCATCATTCAAAAGCCACACCATCCTACATATCACAAAAAAATACACTTATGAATCTACTTATGAATCCTACATATCGTTCAACTTATGAATCCTACACATCACAAAAGCCACACCACACCATCCAAAAGGCATCTTTCATCTTATGAATCCTACATATTGATATGGCTCCAACGTATCTATAATTTTTGATTGTTTCATGCTATTATCTTGTCAAACTTTGGATGTTTAGCATGCCTTTTATATATTTTTTTGGGACTAACTTATTAACTTAGTGCCAAGTGCCAGTTCTTGTTTTTCCATGTTTTTGACCCCTTTCAGAGGAGATTTTGAAACGGAGTCCAAACGGAATAAAATCCCTGAAAAGATTTTTTCCATAACAGAAGAAGATCGGGAGACTTGAGAGCCAAGGCAGGGGGTCCCCAGGGGCCCCACAAGCCCCCTCACCGCGACCAGGGGGAGGCCGCGGCCCACAGGCTTGTGGGCCCCCTGGACCTCCTTTGCCCCAGGTTTTGCGCCTATATATCCCCAATAATTCCACAAAAAAATCAGGAGATCATCAAAAGTACTTTTCCGCCGCCGCAAGCTTCTGTCTCCGCAAGATCCCATCTGGGGCACGTTCTGGTGCCCTGCCGGAGGGGGGATTCGGATACGGATGGCTTCTTCATCAACACCATGACCTCTCCGATGATGCGTGAGTAGTTCACCATAGACCTACGGGTCCATAGCTAGTAACTAGATGGCTTCTTCTCTCTCTTGGATCTTCAATACAAAGTTCTCCATGATCTTCATGGAGATCTATCCGACGTAATCTTCTTTTGCGGTGTGTTTGTCGAGATCTGATGAATTGTGGATTTATGATCAGATTATCTATGAATCTTATTTAAGTTTCTTCTGATCTCTCTTATGCATGATTTCATATCCATCTAATTCTCTTCGAGTCGTGGGTTTTGTTTGGCCAACTAGATCTATAATTCTTGCAATGGGAGAAGTGCTTGGTTTTGGGTTCATACCATGCGGTGACCTCACCCAGTGACAGAAGGGGTAGCGAGGCACGCATCGTGTTGTTGCCATCAAGGGTAAAAAGATGGGGTTTTCATCATTGGTTTGAGATTATCCCTCTACATCATGTCATCTTGCTTAAGGCGTTACTCTGTTCGTCATGAACTCAATACACTAGATGCATGCTGGATAGCGGTCGATGTGTGGATTAATAGTAGTAGATGCAGAAAACATCGGTCTACTTGTCTCGGACGTGATGCCTATATGTATGATCATTGCCTTAGATATCGTCATGACTTTGCGTGGTTCTATCAATTGCTCGACAGTAATTTGTTTACCCACCGTGATATTTGCTATTTTGAGATAAGCCTCTAGTGAACACTATGGCCCCCGGGTCTACTCCACACTATATTTTCAGCCTTACACTTTTTACTTCGTTGCACTTTTCGCCTTCAAATCTCACTTTGCAAACAATCTTGAAGGGATTGACAACCCCTTTAAAGCGTTGGGTGCAAGCTCTTTTGTGTTTGCACAGGTACTCTGGACTTGACGAGATTCTCCTACTAGATTGATACCTTGGTTTTCAAACTGAGGGAAATACTTACTGCTCCTGTGTTGCATCACCCTTTCCTCTTCAAGGGAAAAACCAACGGAAGCTCAAGAGACGACAGAAGGATCTCTAGCACCACCGCCGGGGAAGGACTTTTGTTGCCATAGCAGAAGGATTTCTAGCGCCGTTGCCAGGGAGGATCAAGTCAAGAACTCATCCAAGTAGGTGTCGCAAATTCATCTCTTGCATTTACTTTGTTTGCGAGTTGCCTCTCGTTTTCCTCTCACCCACTTCACAATTTGCCTTTTTCGTTTCCCTTTTCGTTTGCCCTTTTTTCTCGCTTGCTCTTTGTTCGCTCGTGTGCTTGCTTGCTTGCCGAAGTCACCATGAATGAAAACACAAAACTTTGTGACTTCTCGAATACTAATAATAATGATTTTATTAGTACTCCGATTGCTTCCGTCACTAGTGCGGAGTCATACGAAACCAATGGCGCTTTGCTGAATCTTGTTATGAAAGAGCAATTCTCCGGCCTTCCTAGTGAAGATGCCGCATCCCATCTCAATACCTTCATTGAGCTTTGTGATATGCAAAATAAGAAAGATGTGGATAATGACGTGATTAAATTGAAACTTTTTCCTTTCTCGTTGCGAGATCGCGCAAAAACTTGGTTTTCTTCTTTGCCCAAAAATAGTATCGATTCTTGGGATAAGTGCAAAGATGCTTATATATCCAAGTATTTTCCGCCGACTAAGATTATCTCTCTCCGTAATGATATCATGAATTTCAAGCAACTTGATCATGAACATGTTGCACAATCTTGGGAGAGAATGAAATTAATGATTAGAAATTGTCCCGCTCATGGCTTGAGTCTTTGGATGATTATTCAAATCTTTTACGCTCGCTTGAATTTCGCTTCTAGAAATATCTTGGACTCCGCCTTAGGTGGAACGTTCATGGAAATCACATTAGGGGAAGCCACAAATCTCTTAGACAACATGATGACGAACTACTCTCAGTGTCACACTAAAAGGTACCTACTAGTAAGAAGGTACACGCTATAGAAGAAATTAACTCGTTGAGTGCTAAAATGGACAAGTTAATGAATTTGGTTGCTAGCAGAAGTGATCCTTTGGATCCTAATGATATGCCCTTGTCTTCTTTGATTGAGAGTAGCAACGCTAGCTTGGACGTTAATTTTGTTGGTAGGAATAACTTTGGCAACAACAATGCTTTTAGAGGAAACTATGTTCCTAGGCCTTTTCCTAGTAACTCCTCTAATAATTTTCGCAACTCCTACAACAATACTCATGGAAATTACAATATATTACCCTCTGATCTAGAGAGTAATATCAAAGAGTTCATCAACTCTCAAAAGATTTTCAATGCGTCCATAGAGGAAAAGCTACTCAAAATTGATGATTTGGCTAAGAGCGTTGATAGAATGTTGATACGTCTGAAACGTATCTATAATTTTTGATGGTTTCACGCTGTTATCTTGTCTTATTTGTATGTTTTATGTACCTTTTTATATCTTTTTGGGACTAACTTATTAATTCAGTGCCAAGTGTCAGTTCTTGTTTTTCCGTGTTTTTTACTCTTTTCAGATCTGACTTTGGAACGGAGTCCAAACGGAAGAAAAACCCCGAAATTATTTTTTACCGAACGGAAGAAGTCCACGGGGCTTTTGAGCCAAGCCAGGCGGGCTCCAGGGAGCCCACAAGCCCCCACTTCGCCACCAGGGGGAGGCTGCGTTGGGCAGGCTTGTGGCCTCCCTGGCCGCCCCCTGACCAAGGTCTTTGGCCTATAAATTCCCAAATATTCCGCAAAAAAATGAGGGGAGCCTCGAAAATACTTTTCCGCCGCCGCAAGCTTCCATTTCCGTGAGATCTCATCTGGAGACCCTTCCCGGCACCCTGCCGCACGAGACTTTGGAGTTGGAGGGCTTCTTCATCATCATCATCGCCCCTCCAATGACTCGTGAGTAGTTCACTTCAGACCTACGAGTCCGTAGTTAGTAGCTAGATGGCTTCTTCTCTCTCTTGGATCTTCAATACAAAGTTCTCCATGATCTTCATGGAGATCTATCCGATGTAATCTTCTTTGGCAGTGTGTTTGTCGAGATTCGATGAATTGTTGACTTGTGATCAGATTATCTATGATATATATTTGAGTCTTTGCTGTTTTCTTATATGCATGATTTGATATCCTTGTAAGTCTCTCCGAGTCTTGGGTTTTGTTTGGCCAACTAGATCTATGATTCTTGCAATGGGAGAAGTGCTTGGTTTTGGGTTCTGCCATGTGGTGACCTTTCCAAGTGACAGTAGGGGCAGCAAGGCACACATCAAGCAGTTGCCATCAAGGGTAAAAAGATGGGGTTTTATCATTGGTTTGAGATTATCCCTTTACATCATGTCATCTTGCTTAAGGCGTTACTCTGTTCTTACTGACTTAATACACTAGATGAATGCTGGATAACGGTCGACATGTGGAGTAATAGTAGTAGATGCAAAAAGTATCGGTCTACTTGTTACGGACGTGATGCCTATAGAAATAATCATTGCATAGATATCGTCACGACTCTGCACAGTTCTATCAATTGCTCGATGGTAATTTGTTCACCCACCGTCTACTTGCTTTCATGAGAGAAGCCACTAGTAAACACTACGGCCCCTGGGTCTATTCACATCCATCGTTTACAACTGCGCTTTTACTTTGCTTTGTTACTTTGTTGCTTTCAGTTCTCACTTGGCAAACAATCTATAAGGGATTGACAACCCCTTCATAGCGTTGGGTGCAAGCTTTTGTGTTTGTGCATGATCTTGAGATACTCCTGGCTGGATTGATACCTTGGTTCTCAAACTGAGGGAAATACTTACCTCCACTGTGCTACATCATCGTCTCCGCTTCGAGGAAACACCAATGCAGAAGGATTCCTGGTGTCGTCAATGTGCCCATTTCTGGCGCCACTGGAAGGTCTTTTGTGCAGTAGCATAAAGAACATCAGAAGCATTCCTGCGCCATTGCCGGGGATCCCTTTTGAAACATCAGAAGTATTTCTGGCGCCGTTGCCGGGGAGGAGAAATCAAGATCTATCCAAGTAGGTCTCACAAACTCTTCTCTTGCATTTACTTTTGTTGCCAGTTGCCCCTCGTTTTCCTCTCCCCCACTTCACATTTGCCGTTTTCATTCGCCTTTCTCCTTCGCCGTTTTCTCTTGCCCTTGCCGTTTTCCTTTGCCGGTTTCTTGCTTGCTTGTGTGCTTGTTTGTTTGTTGAAGACATCATGTCTGAAAACACCAAACTTTGCGACTTCTCGAGCACTAATAATAATGATTTTATTAGTACTCCGATTGCTCCCGCCACTAGTGCGGAATCGTATGAAATCAACGCAGCTTTGCTGAATCTTGTTATGAAAGAGCAATTCTCTAGCCTTCCTAGTGAAGATGCCGCATCCCATCTCAATACCTTCATTGAGCTTTGCGATATGCAAAAGAAAAGAGATGTGGATAATGACGTGATTAAGTTGATACTTTTTCCTTTCTCGTTGCGAGATCGCGCAAAAACTTGGTTTTCTTCTTTGCCTAAAAATAGTATCGATTCTTGGGATACGTGCAAAAATGCTTACATATCCAAGTATTTTCCGCCGGCTAAGATCATCTCCTTACGTAACGATATCATGAATTTCAAGCAACTTGATCATGAACACGTTGCAAAATCTTGGGAGAGGATGAAGCTTATGATTAGAAATTGTCCCGCTCATGGCTTGAGTTTATGGATGATTATACAAATCTTATACGCTCGCTTGAATTTCGCTTCTCGCAATATCTTGGACTCCGCCTCAGGTGGAACGTTCATGGAAATCACGTTAGGAGACGCTACAAAACTCCTAGACAATAACATGACCAACTACTCTCAGTGGCACACTGAAAGGTCGCCTGCTAGCAAAAAGGTGCACGCTATAGAAGAGATTAACTCGCTTAGTGCTAAGATGGACGAGTTGATGAATTTGGTTGCTAGTAGAAATGCTACCATAGATCCTAATGACATGCCACTATCTTCTTTGATTGAGAGTAGCAATGCTTGTTCGGACGTGAATTTTGTTCGTAGGAACAATTTTGGCAACAACAATGCTTTTAGAGGAAATTATGTTCCTAGGCCTTTTCCTAGTAACTCCTCTAACAATTATGGCAATTCCTAGAAACTATGTTCCTAGGCCTTTTCCTAGTAACTCCTCTAATAATTATGGCAATTCCTACGACAACACTTATGGAAATCACAACAAATAACCCTCTGATCTAGAGAGTAATATCAAAGAGTTCATCAACTCTCAAAAGATTTTCAATGCGTCCATAGAGGAAAAACTACGCAAAATAGATGATTTGGCTAAGAGCGTTGATAGGATGTCTTGTGATATTGATGCTTTAGAAGTTAGATGCACTCCTCCCAAGATCAACTTGGATGAAACTTTGAAAGCTATGCGTATCTCCATGAATGAGAGCAAAGAAAGAACCGCCCAAATTCGCGCTAGACATGAATGGTTTAAAAGGGTGCATTCTAGTGATGCAATTCACGAAGATATTAAAGTGCTTGGTGTGTCTCCTCTTGAATCTTTGTTTTCTCGTGTCAAACCTACTTATGGAGGGGCTGGATATGAATCCACTTTGGTTGAAAAACGCCCCGATGATTCGGAGTCCACCTATCTTGAAGATAAAGGTGTGGAGAGTGGAGTAGAAGAAGTCCAAATTTTGGGTAGTAATGAAACTCCCACTTTGGATTTCAAGGAATTCAATTATGATAATTTCTCCTTGTTTGAATGCATTTCTTTGATGCAATCGATTGCAAACTCTCCACATGCTTATAGTCAAAGCAAAGCCTTTACCACGCATATCGTAGATGCTATGATGAAATCTCATGAAGAGAAGCTCAAACTAGAAGTCTCTATACCTAGAAAACTTCATGATGAGTGGGAACCTACTATCAAAATCAAGATCAAAAACTATGAGTGCAATGCTTTGTCTGATTTGGGTGCTAGTGTTTCCGCGATTCCAAAGTCTTTATGTGATATTCTTGGTTTTCATGAGATTGAAGAGTGTTCTCCTAATTTGCATCTTGCGGATTCTACTCTCAAGAAACCCATGGGGAGGATCGATGATGTTCTTATTGTTGCAAATAAGAACTATGTACCCGTGGATTTCATTGTACTTGACATAGATTGCAATCCTTCATGTCCCATTATTCTTGGTAGACCTTTCCTAAGGACTATTGGTGCTATCATCGATATGAAGGAAGGGAATATTAGATTTCAATTTCCTTTAAAGAAGGGCATGGAGAACTTTCCTAGAAAGAAAATAAGATTGCCTTATGAATCTATGATGAGGGCTACCTATGGTTTGAGTACCAAAGATGACTATACGTGATTCCATCACTTTCGCCTAGCTAAGGGCGTTAAACAAAAGCAGTTGTTGGGAGGCAACCCAACATATTTATCCTTTTTCTTTCTGTTTTGTGTTTTCCACACTTTCATAATTCTGTTATGATTGTGTTTTTTGTGTTTCTTTTTGCGTTTGTGCCAAGCAAAACCGTTATGATTAGTCTTGAGGATGATCGTTTGGTCATGCTGGGAAAGACAGAAACTTTCTGCTCATGAAAAGAATTTTCATTTTTTTCTGTAAGAGCTTTTGAGTTGACTCTTTCTGCTGCTGACTTCTATGCAAATTCTTCAGACTGTCGCAATTTTTCATAATTTGTGAAGTACCAGAGGTATACGAAACAGACATATTGCTACAGACTGGTCTGCTGTTAACAGATTCTGTTTTTGTTGTGTTGGTTGCTTATTTTGATGAAACTATGGATAGTATCGGGGGGGTATTAGCCATGGAAGATTGAAAGTACTGTAACCCAACATCAGCACAAGTAGAATTTAAGTTAGCTACAGTACCTAAGGAAGTGGTGGTTTGCTTTCTTGTACTAATGTTATCACGAGTTTCTGTTTAAGTTTCGTGTTGTGAAGTTTTTCAAGTTTTGGGTGAAGTTCTTATGGACAAAAAGATAAAGAGTGGCAAGATCTCAAGCTTGGGGATGCCCAAGGCACCCCAAGAGATTCAAGGATGTCGTAAAAGCCTAAGCTTGGGGATGCCCCGGGAAGGCATCCCCTCTCTCGTCTTCAATCCATCGATAACGTTACTTGGGGCTATATTTTTATTCACCACATGTTATGTGTTTTTGCTTGGAGCGTCTTTGTATCATAGGAGTATTTTATTTTTGTTGTGTCACAATCATCCTTGCTGCACACCTAGAGAGAGAGACATGCACACACCGTGATTTTGTCGAGCTTCACTTATATCTTTTGGTAGACAATTCAGCTCACATATGCTTCACTTATATCTTTTGAGCTAGATACTTTTGCTCTATGTGCTTCACTTATATCTTTTAGAGCACAGTGGTGCGTGGCTTGGTAGCTGATCTATGCTTTGAAAGTAGTCTCAAAAGGGGTAATTATCCAAAGGGATACGAAAACTTCCACCTTCATGTGCATTGAATAGTTAGAGAAGTTTGATTCATCTCAATTAGTTTTGAGTTGTGGTTATGGTAATATTGAAGTCATGCTAGTAAGGTGTTGTGGATCTAGAAATACTTGTGTTGAAGTTAGTGATTCTCGTAGCATGCACGTATGGTGAACCACTATGTGATGAAATCTGAGCATGATTAGTATATTGATTGTCATCCTTCGCGTGGCGGTCGGGATCGCGCGATGGTTTATACCTACCAACCCTTCCCCTAGGAGTATGCGTTGAATGCTTTGTTTCGATTACTAATAAAACTTTTGCAACAAGTATATGAGTTCTCCATGACTAATGTTTAGTCCATGGTTTAGATGCACTTCCACCTTCCACCATCACTATCTTCTTAGTATCATGCAATTTTCGCGGGTGCACAAAACCCACCATTAGCCACCCTCAAAACACCCACCATACCTACCTATTATGGCTTTTTCAAAGTCATTCCAAGATATATTGCCATGCAACTACCACCATGACATGTGCCACCATGTCTACATTGACATTGCATGATGTTTCCATTGATGTCCATGCCATGCTAGATCACTGCCACGGTACACTACCGAAGGCATTCCATAAAGAGTCATAGTTGCTCTAAGTTTTGAGTTGAAAGTGTGATGATCATCATTATTGGAGCATTGTCCCATGTGAGGAAATAAAAGAGGCGAAAGAAGCCCATAAAAAAAGAGGCCAAAGAGCCCACCAAAAAAAAGAGAGAGAAAAAGAGAGAAGGGACAATGCTACCACTTTTTCCACACTTGTGCATATTAAGCACCATGATCTTCATGATTGAGAGTCTCTCGTTTTGTCACCACCATATAGCTAGTGGGAAATTTTCATTATATAACTTGGCTTGTATATTCCAATGATAGGCTTCCTCAAAATTGCCTTATGTCTTCATGAGCAAGCAAGTTGGATGCACACCCACTAGTTTTTTTTAAGAGCTTTCACATACTCGTAGCTCTAGTGCATCATTTGTATGGCAATCCCTACTCATTCACATTCATATCTATTGATGAGCATATCCACAGCTCATTGATATGCCTAGTTAATGTGACTATCTTCTCCTTTTTGTCTTGCAACCTCCACCACATTCCACACCATCTATAGTGCTATAACCATGGCTCACGCTCATGTATTGCGTGAGAGTTGAAAATGTTTGAGAAAGTAAAGGTGTGAAACAATTACTTGGCCAATACCGGGGTTGTGCATGATTTAAATTCGTTGTGCAATGATGATAGAGCATAGCCAGACTATATGCTTTTGTAGGGATAACTTTCTTTTGGCCTTGTTATTTTGAAAGTTCATGATTACTTTGCTAGATTGCTTGAATTATTATTGTTTCCACGTCAATAGCAAACTATTGTTTTGAATCTAATGGATCTGAACATTCACGTCATATAAGAGGAATTACAAAGGACACCTATGCTAGGTAGCATGAAAGCATCAAAAATTCATTCTTATCACTTCCCTACTCGAGGACGAGCAGGAGTTAAGCTTGGGGGTGCTTGATACGTCTCAAACGTATCTATAATTTTTGATGGTTTCACTTTG
Source organism: Hordeum vulgare subsp. vulgare (assembly GCF_904849725.1). Taxonomy (NCBI): domain Eukaryota; kingdom Viridiplantae; phylum Streptophyta; class Magnoliopsida; order Poales; family Poaceae; genus Hordeum; species Hordeum vulgare. The sequence continues at coordinate 61,688,378 of NC_058524.1, forward strand.
TTATCTTGCCTTCTTTGTATGTTTTATGTACCTTTTTATATCTTTTTGGGACTAACTTATTAATTCAGTGCTAAGTGCCAGTTCCTGTTTTTTCCGTGTTTTTGACTCTTTTCAGATCTGATTTTGGAACGGAGTCCAAACGAAAGAAAAACCCCGAAATGATTTTTTCCCGAATGGAAGAAGTCGAGGGGGCTTTTGGGCCAAGCCAGGTGGGCTCCAGGGAGCCCACAAGCACCCACTCCGCCACCAGGGGGAGGCGGCGGTGGGCAGGCTTGTGGCCTCCCTGGCCGCCCCCTGACCTAGGTCTTTGGCCTATAAATTCCCAAATATTCCGCAAAAAAATGAGGGGAGCCTCGAAAATACTTTTCGGCCGCCGCAAGCTTCCGTTTCCGCGAGATCTCATCTGGAGAACCTTCCCGGCGCCCTGCCGGAGGGGACTTTGGAGTTGGAGGGCTTCTTCATCATCATCATCGCCCCTCCAATGACTCGTGAGTAGTTCACTTTAGACCTACGGGTCCGTAGTTAGTAGCTAGATGGCTTCTTATCTCTCTTGGATCTTCAATACAAAGTTCTCCATGATCTTCATGGAGATCTATCCGATGTAATCTTCTTTGGCGGTGTGTTTGTCGAGATCCGATGAATTGTAGACTTGTGATCAGATTATCTATGATATATATTTGAGTCTTTGCTGATTTCTTATATCCATGATTTGATATCCTTGTAAGTCTCTCCGAGTCTTGGGTTTTGTTTGGCCTACTAGATCTATGATTCTTATAAAGGGAGAAGTGATTGGTTTTGGGTTCTGCCATGTGGTGACCTTTCCTAGTGACAGTAGGGGCAGCAAGGCACACATCAAGCAGTTGCCATCAAGGGTAAAAAGATGGGGTTTTTATCATTGGTTTGAGATTATCCCTCTACATGATGTCATCTTGCTTAAGGCGTTACTCTGTTCTTACTGACTTAATACACTAGATGCATGCTGGATAGCGGTCGACGTGTGGAGTAATAGTAGTAGATGCAGAAAGTATCGGTCTACTTGTTTCGGACGTGATGCCTATAGAAATAATCATTGCATAGATATCGTCACGACTCTGCACAGTTCTATCAATTGCTCGACAGTAATTTGTTCACCCACCGTCTACTTGCTTTCGTGAGAGAAGCCAGTAATAAACACTACGGCCCCCGGGTCTATTCACATCCATCGTTTACAACTCCGCTTTTACTTTGCTTTGTTACTTTGTTGCTTTCAGTTCTCACTTGGCAAACAATCTATAAGGGATTGACAAGCCCTTCATAGCGTTGGGTGCAAGCTTTTGTGTTTGTGCAGGATCTTGAGATACTCCTCCGCTGGATTGATACCTTGGTTCTCAAACTCAGGGAAATGCTTACCTCCGCTGTGCTACATCATCCTCTCCGCTTCGAGGAAACACCAACGCAAAAGGATTCCTGGTGTCGTCAACATGCCCATTTCTCGCGCGAGTGGAAGGTCTTTTGTGCAGTAGCATAACGTACATCAGAAGCATTCCTGCGCCATTGCCGGGGATCCCTTTTGAAACATCAAATGTCTAGTGATGTTGATGCTTTGAAAGTTAGATGTGCTCCTCCCAAAATCAACATGGATGAAACTTTGAAAGCTATGCGTGTTTCCATGATTGAGAGCCAAGAAAGAACCACCCACATTCGTGCTAGACATGAATGGCTTAAAAAGGCGTGTTCTCGTGATAAGAATCACGAAGATCTTAAAGTGCTTGGTGTGACTCCAATTGAATCTTTGTTTTCTTGTGTCAAACCTAATGATTATGGGGCTGGATATGAATCCACTTTGGTTGAAAAGTGTCCCAATGATTCGGAGTCCATCTATCTTGATGCTAAAAGCATTGAAAGTGGAGTAGAAGATGTTAAAACTTTGAGTAGTAATGAAATTACTAGCGTGGATTTCAAGGAATTCAATTATGATAGTTGCTCCTTGATTGAATGCATTTCTTTGATGCAATCCATGTTAAACTCTCCACACGCTTATAGCCAAAACAAGGCCTTTACCGATCATATCGTCGAAGCTATGATAAAATCTCTTGAAGAGAAACTTGAATTGGAAGTCTCTATCCCTAAAAAGCTCCATGATGAGTGGGAACCTACCATAAAAATCAAAATCAAAAACTATGAATGCAATGCTTTGTGTGATTTGGGTGGTAGTGTTTCTGCGATTCCAAAGTCTTTATGTGATGTTCTGGGTTTTAATGAGATTGAAGAGTGTTCTCTTAATTTGCATCTTGCTGATTCTACTGTCAAGAAACCCATGGGAAGGATCAATGATGTTCTTATTATTGCAAATAGGAACTATGTACCCGTGGATTTCATTGTGCTTGACATTGATTGCAATCCTGCATGCCCTATTATTCTTGGTAGACCTTTCCTAAGGACTATCAGTGCTATCATCGATATGAAGGAAGGGAATATTAGATTTTCAACTTCCTTTAAGGAAGGGCATGGAACACTTTCCTAGAAAGAAAATAAGATTGCCTTATGAATCCATGATGAGGGACACTTATGGTTTGAGCACCAAAGACGACGATACGTGATTATATCGCTTTTATGCCTAGCTAAGGGCGTTAAACAATAGCGCTTGTTGGGAGGCAACCCAATGAATTTATCTTTTTCTTTCTGTTTTGTTGCGTACGCACCATCACAATTCTGTCGTGATTGTGATTTTTGTGTTTATTTTTGTGTTTGAGCCAAGAAAAACCTTTATGACTAGTCTTGGTGATGGTTGTTTGATCCTGCTGGAAAAAGACAGAAACTTTTCGCTCACGATATGATTTTTCATTTTTATTCAGAAAGAGATTTTGAGTTAATTCTTTTTGCTGCTCGTTGATATGACTTTTTCCCAGGAAGTCGTAAGTTTTCGGAATTTTTTAGGTACCACAAGTATATGAAGTATACAGATTGCTACAGACTGGTCTGTTTTTGACAGATTCTGTTTTTGTTGAGTTGGTTGCTTGTTTTGATGAAACTATGGTTAGTTTCGGGGGGTACTAGCCATGGAAAAGTGAGAATACAGCAACCCAACACCAATATAGATAGAATTCAAGTTTGCTATAGTACCAAAAGAGGTGGTAGTTTGTTTTCTTGTGCTAATGTTATCACAAGTTTCTGTTTAAGTTTTGTGTTGTGAAGTTTTCAAGTTTTGGGTGATGTTCTCATGGACGGTGAGATAAGGAGTGGAAAGAGATCAAGCTTGGGGATACCCAAGGCATCCCAAGCAAAATTCAAGGACACCAAAAAGCCTAAGCTTGGGGATGCCCCGGGAAGGCATCCCCTCTTTCGTCTTTAATCCATCGGTAACATTACTTGGAGCTATATTTTTATTCAACACATGATATGTGTTTTGCTTGGAGCGTCTTGTATCTTAGGAGTATTTTCTTTTTGTTGTGTCACAAGCATCCTTGCTGCACACCTTTTTGAGAGAGAGAGAGACATGCACTCATCGTGATTTTGCTAGAATGCTCATAGTGCTTCACTTATATCTTTTGAGCTAGATACTTTTGCTCTATGTGCTTCACTTATATCTTTTAGAGCACGGCGTTGCGTGACTTGGTAGTTGGCTTATGCTATGAAAGTAGTCCCAAAGGTGATAGGTACCCAAAGAGGATGCAAAAATCTCCATCTTCATGTGCATTGAGTAGAAAGAGAAGTCTTGATTCCTCTCAATTAGTTTTGAGACGTGGATTCGGTAATATTAAGAGCTATGTTAGTAGGGTGTTGTGAATCTAGAGATACTTGTGTTGAAGTTAGTGATTCCCGTAGCATGCACGTATGGTGAACCGCTATGTTAGGAAGTCGGAGCATAATTGATCTATTAATTGTCATCCTTTCTGTTGAGGTCGGGATCGCGCGATGGTTAACACCTACCAACCCTTACCCTAGGAGTATGCGTTTGGCACTTTGTTTTGATTACTAATAAAAACTTTCGCAACAAGTATGTGAGTTCTTCATGACTAATGTGAGGCCATGGTATAGATGTACTTTCACCTTCCACCTTTTCTAGCCTCTTTAGTGCCGCGCAATTCTCACCGGTGCACAAACCCACCATATGCCTTCCTGAAAACAGCCACCATACCTACCTACTATGGCATTTTCATAGCCATTCCGAGATATATTGCCATGCAACTCCCACCGTTCCGTCTCATGACTTGTGCCGTCACTCTCACGTTGCCATTGCACGATCGTAAGATAGCTAGCGAGATGTTTTCAACGTCATACGCCATGCTAGATCGTTGCACATTGATATGTCTCCAACGTATCTATAATTTTTGATGGTTTCATGCTATTATCTTGTCAAACTTTGGATGTTTTGCATGCCTTTTATATATTTTTTGGGACTAACTTATTGACTCAGTGCCAAGTGTCAGTTCCTGTTTTTTCCATGTTTTTGAACCCTTTCAGAGAAGATTTTGAAATGGAGTCCAAACGGAAAAAAAATCCCTGAAAAGATTTTTCCCGTAACGGAAGAAGATCGGGAAGCTTGAGAGCCAAGGCAGGGGAGCCTCAGGGGCCCCACAATCCCCCACCCCGCAGTCAGGGGAGTAGGCCGTGGCCCACAGGCTTATGGGCCCCCTGGGCGCCCTCTGCCTTAGGGGTTGCCCCTATATATTCCCTAAAAATCCCAAAAAATCAAGAGATCATCGATATCACTTTTCTGTTGGGGAACGTCGCATGGGAAACAAAAATTTTCCTACGCGCACGAAGACCTATCATGGTGATGTCCATCTACGAGAGGGGATGAGTGATCTACGTACCCTTGTAGATCGTACAGCAGAAGCGTTAGTGAACGCGGTTGATGTAGTGGAACGTCCTCACGTCCCTCGATCCGCCCCGCGAACAATCCCGCGATCAGTCCCACGATCTAGTACCGAACGGACGGCACCTCCGCGTTCAGCACACGTACAACTCGACGATGATCTCGGCCTTCTTGATCCAGCAAGAGAGACGGAGAGGTAGAAGAGTTCTCCGGCAGCGTGACGGCGCTCCGGAGGTTGGTGATGATCTTGTCTCAGCAGGGCTCCGCCCGAGCTCCGCAGAAACGCGATCTAGAGGAAAAACTATGGAGGTATGTGGTCGGGCAGCCGTGAGAAAGTCGTCTCAAATCAGCCCTAAAACCTCCGTATATATAGGTGGGAGGGAGGGGAGGAGGCAGCCTCAAAACCTAAAGGTTTGGCCGAAATTGGAGGTGGAGGAGTCCTACTCCAATCCTACTTGGAGTAGGATTCCACCTTCCCACTTGGAAACTCTTTCCACCTTGTGTTTTTTCCTTCTCAAACCTTATGGGCCTTAGTGGGAACTTATTCCAGCCCACTAGGGGCTGGTTTATCTCTTCCCATAGCCCATGAGACCCCTTGGGGCGTGACACCCCTCCCGATGGTCCCCGGCACCCCTCCCGGCACTCCCGGTACACTACCGATGAGCCCGAAACTTTTCCGGTAATGCACGAAAACCTTCCGGTAACCAAATGAGGTCATCCTATATATCAATCTTCGTTTCCGGACCATTCCGGAAACCCTCGTGACGTCCGTGATCTCATCTGGGACTCCGAACAACATTCGGTAACCAACCATATAACTCAAATACGCATAAAACAACGTCGAACCTTAAGTGTGCAGACCCTGCGGGTTCGAGAACTATGTAGACATGACCCGAGAGACTCCTCGGTCAATATCCAACAGCGGGACCTGGATGCCCATATTGGATCCTACATATTCTACGAAGATCTTATCGTTTGAACCTCAGTGCCAAGGATTCGTATAATCCCGTATGTCATTCCCTTTGTCCTTCGGTATGTTACTTGCCCGAGATTCGATCGTCAGTATCCGCATACCTATTTCAATCTCGTTTACCGGCAAGTCTCTTTACTCGTTCCGTAATACAAGATCCCGCAACTTACACTAAGTTACATTGCTTGCAAGGCTTGTGTGTGATGTTGTATTACCGAGTGGGCCCCGAGATACCTCTCCGTCACACGGAGTGACAAATCCCAGTCTTGATCCATACTAACTCAACTAACACCTTCGGAGATACCTGTAGAGCATCTTTATAGTCACCCAGTTACGTTGCGACGTTTGATACACACAAAGCATTCCTCCGGTGTCAGTGAGTTATATGATCTCATGGTCATAGGAATAAATACTTGACACGCAGAAAACAGTAGCAACAAAATGACACGATCAACATGCTACGTCTATTAGTTTGGGTCTAGTCCATCACATGATTCTCCTAATGATGTGATCCCGTTATCAAGTGACAACACTTGCCTATGGCCAGGAAACCTTGACCATCTTTGATCAACGAGCTAGTCAACTAGAGGCTTACTAGGGACAGTGTTTTGTCTATGTATCCACACAAGTATTGTGTTTCCAATCAATACAATTATAGCATGGATAATAAACGATTATCATGAACTAAGAAATATAATAATAACTAATTTATTATTGCCTCTAGGGCATATTTCCAACAGTCTCCCACTTGCACTAGAGTCAATAATCTAGTTCACATCACCATGTGATTCCAACGAATCCAACACCCATATAGTTATGGGGTCTGATCATGTCTTGCTTGTGAGAGAGGTTTTAGTCAACGGTTCTGAAACTTTCAGATCCGTGCGTTCTTTACAAATCTTTATGTCATCTTATAGATGCTGCTACTACGTGCTATTCGGAAATACTCCAAATATCCACTCTACTATATGAATCCGTTTCACTACTCATAGTTATTCAGATTAGTGTCAAAGCTTGCATCGACGTTACCCTTTACGACGAACTCTTTAACCACCTCCATAATCGAGAAAAATTCCTTAGTCCATTTGTTACTAAGGATAAATTTTGACCGCTGCTAGTGATTCAAACATGGATCACTCTCTGTACCTCTCAACATACTTTGAGTCAAGGCACACATCAGGTGCGGTACACAGCATGGCATACTTTAGATTCTACGGCTAAGGCATAGAAGACGACCTTCGTCTATTCTCTTTATTCTACCGTGGTCGGGTTTTGAGTCTTACTCAAATTCACACCTCACAACGCAACCAAGAACTCCTTCTTTGCTGGTCTATTTTGAACTCTTTCAAAAAACTTGTCAAGGCATGCATCTTGTTGAAACTTCTATTAAGCGCTTTCGATCTATCTCCATAGATCTTTGATGCTCAACGTTCAAGTAGCGTAATCCAGGTACTCCTTTGAAAACTTCTTTCAAACAACCTTGTATGCTTTACAGAAATTCTACATTACTTCTGATTCACAATATGTCAACCACATATACCTATCAGAAATTCTATAGTGCTCCCACTCACTTCTTTGGAAATACAAGTTTCTCATAAACCTTGTACACACCCAAAATCTTTGATCATCTCATCAAAGTGCTTATTCCAACTCCGAGATGCTTGCACCAGTCCATTGAAGGATCACTGGAGCTTGCATACTTGCTAGTATCTTTAGGATCGACAAAACCTTCTGGCTGTATCACATACAATGTTTGCTCAAGGAAACCGTCGAGGAAACAACGTTTTGACATCCTACGTGCAATATTTCATAAATAATGCAGCAACTACTAACACAATTCTAACAGACCTTTAGCATCGCTACGAGTGAGAAAGACTCATCATAGTCAACTGTTTGATCTTGTCGAAAACATCTTTGCGACAAGTCGAGCTTTTCTTAATAGTGACTTATCACCATCATCGTCTGTCTTCTTTTAAAGATCCATTTTACCCAATAGTCCCATGACCATCAAGTAGTTCTACCAAAGTCTACACTTTGTTTTCACACATGGATCCTCTCTCGGATTTCATGGCTTCCAGCCATTTGTCGGAATCTGGGCCCACCATCGCTTTCTCCATAACTCGTAGGTTCACTGTTGCTCAACAACATGACCTCCAAGACAGGGTTACCGTACTACTCTGCAGCAGTACGCGACCTTGTCGACCTACGAGGTTTGTAGTAACTTGATTCGAAGCTCAATGATCACCATCATCAGCTTCCACTTCAATTAGTGTAGGCGCCACAGGAACAACTTCCTATGCCCTGCTACACACTGGTTGAAGTGATGGTTTTAATAACCTCATCAAGTTCTACTACCCTCCCACTCAATTCTTTCGAGAGAAACCTTTTCTCGAGAAAGGATCCGTTTCTAGAAGCAAACACTTTGCTTTTGGACCTGAGATAGGAGATGTACCCAACTGTTTTGGATATCCTATGAAGATGCATTTATCCGCTTTGGGTTCGAGCTTATCAGACTGAAACTTTTTCACATAAGTTTCGAAGCCCCAAACTTTCAAGAAACGACAGTTTAGATTTCTCTAAACCTCAGTCTATACTGTGTCATCTCAACGGAAATACGCGGTGCCCTATTTAAAGTGAATGTGGTTGTCTCTAATGCATAACCCATAAACGATAGTGGTAATTCGATAAGAGACATCACAGCATGCACCATAATAAATAGTGCGTGGCTATGACGTTCAGACACATCATCACACCATGATGTTCCAGGTGGCACGAACTGTGAAACAATTTCCACATTGTCTTAACTGTGTACCAAAAACTCGCAACTCAGATATTCATTTCTATGATCATATCGTAGACAGTTTATCCTCTTGTTACGACGAACTTCACTCTGAAACAGAATTGAACTTTTCAATATTTCAGACTTGTGATTCATTAAGTAAATACTCCTGTATCTACTCAAGTCGTCAGTGAAGTAAGAACATAATGATATCCACTGCGTGCCTCAGCACTCACTGGACTGCATACATCAAAATGTATCACTTCCAACAAGTTACTATCTTGTTTCATCTCAATGAAAACAAGGCCTTGCTCATGTGGTATGATTTGCATGTCACTAGTGATTCGAAATCAGGTGAGTAAAGATCCATCAGCATGGAGCCTCTTCATGCAATTTATATACTAACATGACTCAAGCGGCAGTGCCACAAGTAAGTGGTACTATCATCATTTAACTCGTATCTTTCGGCACCAATGTGTAACACTACAATCGAGATTCAATAAACCATTGAAGGTGATTATTCAAGCAAATAGAGTAACCATTATTCTCTTTGAATGAATGATCGTATTGCAATAAACACGATCCAATCATGTTCATGCTTAACGCAAGCACCAAATAACAATTATTTAGGTTCAACACCAATCCCGATGGTAGAGGGGGCGTGTGACGTTTGATCATATCAACCTTGGAAACACTTCCAACACGTATCGTCACCTCGCCTTTAGCTAGTCTCCGCTTATGCCGTAGTTTTCATTTCGCGTTACTAATCACTTAGCAACCGAACCGGTATCCAATACCCTCGTGCTACTAGGAGTACTAGTAAAGTACACATCAACATTATGTATATCAAATATACTTCTCTCGACTTTTGCCAGCCTTCTTATCTCCCAAGTATCTAGAGTTGCTCCGCCTCAGTGACTGTTCCCCTTATTACAGAAGCACTTAGTCTCGGGTTTGGGTTCAATCTTGGGTCTCTTCATTAGCGCAGCAACTGTTTTGCCGTTTCACGAAGTATCCCTTCTAGCCCTCCCCTTTCTTGAAACTTAGTGGTTTTTCAAACCATCAACTATTGATGCTCCTTCTTGATTTCTACTTTCGCAGTGTCAAACATCGCGAATCGCTCAAGGATCATTGTATCTATCCTTGATATGTTATAGTTCATCACGAAGCTCTCAAAGCTTGGTGGCAGTGATTTTGGAGAACCATCACTATCTCATCTGGAAGATTAGCTCCCACTCGATTCGAGTGATTGTCGTACTCAGATAATCTGAGCACACGCTCAACGATTGAGCTTTTCTCCTTTACTTTGTGGTCAAAGAATCTTGTTGGAGGTCTCGTACCTCTTAACAAGGGCACAAGCATGAAATCACAATTTCATCTCTTTAGAACATCACTTATGTTCCGTGACGTTTTAAAACGTTTTCGGTGCCTTGCTTCTAAGCCATTAAGTACTTTGCACTGAACTATCGTGTAGTCATCAGAAACGTGTATGTCGGATGTTCACAGCATCCACAGACGACGCTCGAGGTGCAGCACACCGAGTGGTGCATTAAGGACATAAGCCTTCTGCGCAGCAACGAGGACAATCCTCGGTTTTACAGACTCAGTCTGCAAAGGTTGCTACTATCAATTTTCAACTAAATTTTCTCTAGGAACATAAAAAAACAGTAGAGCTATAGCGCAAGCTACATCGTAATTCGCAAAGACCATTAGACTATGTTCATGACAATTAGTTCAATTAATCATATTACTTAAGAACTCCCACTCAAAAAGTACATCTCTCTAGTCATTTGAGTGGTACATGATCCAAATCCACTATCTCAAGTCCGATCATCACGTGAGTCGAGAATAGTTTCAGTGGTAAGCATCCCTATGCTAATCATATCAACTATACGATTCATGCTCGACCTTTCGGTCTCACGTGTTCCGAGGCCATGTCTGCACATGCTAGGCTCGTCAAGCTTAACCCGAGTGTTCTGCGTGTGCAACTGTTTTGCACCCGTTGTATGTGAACGTTGAGTCTATCACACCCGATCATCACGTGGTGTCTCGAAACGAAGAACTGTCGCAACGGTGCACAGTCGGGGAGAACACAATTTCGTCTTGAAATTTTAGTGAGAGATCACCTCATAATGCTACCGTCGTTCTAAGCAAAACAAGGTGCATAAAAGGATTAACATCACATGCAATTCATAAGTGACATGATATGGCCATCATCACGTGCTTCTTGATCTCCATCACCAAAGCACCGGCACGATCTTCTTGTCACCGGCGCCACACCATGATCATCCATCAACGTGTTGCCATCGGGGTTGTCGTGCTACTTATGCTATTACTACTAAAGCTACATCCTAGCAAAATAGTAAACGCATCTGCAAGCACATATGTTAGTATAAAGACAACCCTATGGCTCCTGCCGGTTGCCGTACCATCGACGTGCAAGTCGATATTTCTATTACAACATGATCATCTCATACATCCAATATATCACATCACATCGTTGGCCATATCACATCACAATCATACCCTGCAAAAACAAGTTAGACGTCCTCTAATTTTGTTGTTGCATGTTTTACGTGGTGACCAAGGGTATCTAGTAGGATCGCATCTTACTTACGCAAACACCACAACGGAGATATATGAGTTGCTATTTAACCTCATCCAAGGACCTCCTCGGTCAAATCCGATTCAACTAAAGTTGGAGAAACCGTCACTTGCCAGTCATCTTTGAGCAAAGGGGGTTACTCGTAACGATGAAACCAGTCTCTCGTAAGCGTACGAGTAATGTCGGTCCAAGCCGCTTCAATCCAACAATACCGCGGAATCAAGAAAAGACTAAGGAGGGCAGCAAAACGCACATCACCTCCCACAAAAACTTTTGTGTTCTACTCGAGAAGACATCTACGCATGAACCTAGCTCATGATGCCACTGTTGGGGAACGTCGCATGGGAAACAAAAATTTTCCTACGCGCACGAAGACCTATCATGGTGATGTCCATCTACGAGAGGGGATGAGTGATCTACGTACCCTTGTAGATCGTACAACAGAAGCGTTAGTGAACGCCGTTGATGTAGTGGAACGTCCTCACGTCCCTCGATCCGCCCCGCGAACAATCCCGCGATCAGTCCCACGATCTAGTACCGAACGGACGGCACCTCCGCGTTCAGCACACGTACAACTCGACGATGATCTCGGCCTTCTTGATCCAGCAAGAGAGACGGAGAGGTAGAAGAGTTCTCCGGCAGCGTGACGGCGCTCCGGAGGTTGGTGATGATCTTGTCTCAGCAGGGCTCCGCCCGAGCTCCGCAGAAACGCGATCTAGAGGAAAAACTATGGAGGTATGTGGTCGGGCAGCCGTGAGAAAGTCGTCTCAAATCAGCCCTAAAACCTCCGTATATATAGGTGGGAGGGAGGGGAGGAGGCAGCCTCAAAACCTAAAGGTTTGGCCGAAATTGGAGGTGGAGGAGTCCTACTCCAATCCTACTTGGAGTAGGATTCCACCTTCCCACTTGGAAACTCTTTCCACCTTGTGTTTTTTCCTTCTCAAACCTTATGGGCCTTAGTGGGAACTTATTCCAGCCCACTAGGGGCTGGTTTATCTCTTCCCATAGCCCATGAGACCCCTTGGGGCGTGACACCCCTCCCGATGGTCCCCGGCACCCCTCCCGGCACTCCCGGTACACTACCGATGAGCCCGAAACTTTTCCGGTAATGCACGAAAACCTTCCGGTAACCAAATGAGGTCATCCTATATATCAATCTTCGTTTCCGGACCATTCCGGAAACCCTCGTGACGTCCGTGATCTCATCTGGGACTCCGAACAACATTCGGTAACCAACCATATAACTCAAATACGCATAAAACAACGTCGAACCTTAAGTGTGCAGACCCTGCGGGTTCGAGAACTATGTAGACATGACCCGAGAGACTCCTCGGTCAATATCCAACAGCGGGACCTGGATGCCCATATTGGATCCTACATATTCTACGAAGATCTTATCGTTTGAACCTCAGTGCCAAGGATTCGTATAATCCCGTATGTCATTCCCTTTGTCCTTCGGTATGTTACTTGCCCGAGATTCGATCGTCAGTATCCGCATACCTATTTCAATCTCGTTTACCGGCAAGTCTCTTTACTCGTTCCGTAATACAAGATCCCGCAACTTACACTAAGTTACATTGCTTGCAAGGCTTGTGTGTGATGTTGTATTACCGAGTGGGCCCCGAGATACCTCTCCGTCACACGGAGTGACAAATCCCAGTCTTGATCCATACTAACTCAACTAACACCTTCGGAGATACCTGTAGAGCATCTTTATAGTCACCCAGTTACGTTGCGACGTTTGATACACACAAAGCATTCCTCCGGTGTCAGTGAGTTATATGATCTCATGGTCATAGGAATAAATACTTGACACGCAGAAAACAGTAGCAACAAAATGACACGATCAACATGCTACGTCTATTAGTTTGGGTCTAGTCCATCACATGATTCTCCTAATGATGTGATCCCGTTATCAAGTGACAACACTTGCCTATGGCCAGGAAACCTTGACCATCTTTGATCAACGAGCTAGTCAACTAGAGGCTTACTAGGGACAGTGTTTTGTCTATGTATCCACACAAGTATTGTGTTTCCAATCAATACAATTATAGCATGGATAATAAACGATTATCATGAACTAAGAAATATAATAATAACTAATTTATTATTGCCTCTAGGGCATATTTCCAACAGTCTCCCACTTGCACTAGAGTCAATAATCTAGTTCACATCACCATGTGATTCCAACGAATCCAACACCCATATAGTTATGGGGTCTGATCATGTCTTGCTTGTGAGAGAGGTTTTAGTCAACGGTTCTGAAACTTTCAGATCCGTGCGTTCTTTACAAATCTTTATGTCATCTTATAGATGCTGCTACTACGTGCTATTCGGAAATACTCCAAATATCCACTCTACTATATGAATCCGTTTCACTACTCATAGTTATTCAGATTAGTGTCAAAGCTTGCATCGACGTTACCCTTTACGACGAACTCTTTAACCACCTCCATAATCGAGAAAAATTCCTTAGTCCATTTGTTACTAAGGATAAATTTTGACCGCTGCTAGTGATTCAAACATGGATCACTCTCTGTACCTCTCAACATACTTTGAGTCAAGGCACACATCAGGTGCGGTACACAGCATGGCATACTTTAGATTCTACGGCTAAGGCATAGAAGACGACCTTCGTCTATTCTCTTTATTCTACCGTGGTCGGGTTTTGAGTCTTACTCAAATTCACACCTCACAACGCAACCAAGAACTCCTTCTTTGCTGGTCTATTTTGAACTCTTTCAAAAAACTTGTCAAGGCATGCATCTTGTTGAAACTTCTATTAAGCGCTTTCGATCTATCTCCATAGATCTTTGATGCTCAACGTTCAAGTAGCGTAATCCAGGTACTCCATCAAGGGTAAAAAGATGGGGTTTTCATCATTGGTTTGAGATTATCCCTATACATCATGTCATGTTGCTTAAAGTGTTACTCTGTTCGTCATGAACTCAATACACTAGATGCATGCTGGATAGCGGTCGATGTGTGGAGTAATAGTAGTAGATGCAGAAAGTATCGATCTACTTGTCTCGGACAGGATGCCTATATGTATGATCATTGCCTTAGATATCGTCATGACTTTGCACGGTTCTATCAAGTGCTCGACGGTAATTTGTTCACCCACCGTGATATTTGCTATTTTGAGAGAAGCCTCTAGTGAACACTATGGCCCCGGGGTCTACTCCACACCATATTTTCAGCCTTACATTTTTTACTTTGTTGCACTTTCCGCCTTCAGATCTCACTTTGCAAACAATCTTGAAGGGGCTGACAACCCCTTTGAAGCGTTGGGTGCAAGCTTGTTTGTGTTTGCGCACGTACTCTGGACTTGACGAGACCCTCCTTCTGGATCGATACCTTGGTTCTCAAACTGAGGGAAATACTTACTGCTCATGTGCCGCATCACCCTTTCCTCTTCAAGGGAAAAAACCAATGTAGTCTCCGTCAACGTGTCAATTTCTCGCGCTGTTGTTTGAGAAGTAGCACACATCCCGGTACACTATCGGAGGCATTTCCTATAGAGTCATTATCACTTTGAGCTTTGAGCTGTGAGTAAATAAAAGTGTGATGATCATCATTATTAGAGCATTGTCCCATGTGAGGGGAAAAAAAGAGGCCAAAGAGCCGAAAAATAAAAAAAATAGAGAAAAGAAAAAAAGAGGCCTAAGAGCCCAAATAAAAAAGAGAGAGAAAAAGAGAGAAGGGACAACGCTACTATCTTTTTCCACACTTGTGCTTCATAATAGCACCATGTTCTTCATGATTGAGAGCTTCTTGCTTTGTCACTACTGTTGGGGAACGTCGCATGGGAAACAAAAAATTTCCTACGCGCACGAAGACCTATCATGGTGATGTCCATCTACGAGAGGGGATTTCCGATCTACGTACCCTTATAGATCGCACAACAGAAGCGTTAGGAAACGCGGTTGATGTAGTGGAACGTCCTCACGTCCCTCGATCCGCCCCGCGAACCGTCCCACGAACCGTCCCACGATCCGATCCGATCTAGTGCTGAACGGACGACACCTTCGCGTTCAGCACACATACAGCTCAACGATGATCTCGGCCTTCTTGATCCAGCAAGAGAGACGGAGAGGTAGATGAGTTCTCCGGCAGCGTGACGGTGCTCCGGAGGTTGGTGGTGATCTAATCTCAGCAGGGCTCCTCCCGAGCTCCGCAGAAACGCGATCTAGAGGTAAAACCGTGGAGGTATGTGGTTGGGCTGCCGTGGCAAAAGTTGTCTCAAATCAGCCCTAAAACCCCACTATATATAGGAGGGAGGGAGGGGAGGAGGCAGCCTCAAAACCTAAAGGTTTGGTCGAAATTGGAGGTGGAGGAGTCGTACTCCAATCCTACTTGGAGTAGGATTCCACCTTCCCACTTGGAAACTCTTTCCACCTTGTGTTTTTTCCTTCTCAAACCTTATGGCCCTTAGTGGGAACTTATTCCAGCCCACTAGGGGCTGGTTTATATCTTCCCATAGCCCATGAGACCCCTTGGGGCGTGACACCCCTCCTGATGGTCCCCGGCACCCCTCCCGGCACTCCCAGTACACTACCGATGAGCCCGAAACTTTTCCAGTAATGCACGAAAACCTTCCGGTAACCAAATGAGGTCATCCTATATATCAATCTTCGTTACCAAGCCATTCTGGAAACCCTCGTGACGTCCGTGATCTCATCCGGGACTCCGAACAACATTTGGTAACCAACCATATAACTCAAATACGCATAAAACAACATCGAACCTTAAGTGTGCAAACCCTGCGGGTTCGAGAACTATGTAGACATGACCCGAGAGACTCCTCAGTCAATATCCAATAGCGGGACCTGGATGCCCATATTTGATCCTACATATTATACGAAGATCTTATCGTTTGAACCTCAGTGCCAAGGATTCATATAATCCCGTATGTCATTTCCTTTGTCCTTCGGTATGTTACTTGCCTGAGATTCGATCGTCAGTATCCGCATACCTATTTCAATCTCGTTTACCAGCAAGTCTCTTTACTCGTTCCGTAATATAAGATCCCGCAACTTACACTAAGTTACATTGCTTGCAAGGCTTGTGTGTGATGTTGTATTACCGAGTGGGCCCCGAGATACCTCTCCGTCACACGGAGTGACAAATCCCAGTCTCGATCCATACTAACTCAACGAACACCTTCGAAGATACCTGTAGAGCATCTTTATAGTCACCCAGTTACGTTGCGATGTTTGATACACACAAAGCATTCCTCCGGTGTCAGTGAGTTATATGATCTCATGGTCATAGGAACAAATACTTGACACGCAGAAAACAGTAGCAACAAAATGACACGATCAACATGCTACGTCTATTAGTTTGGGTCTAGTCCATCACATGATTGTCCTAATGATGTGATCTCGTTATCAAGTGACAACACTTGCCTATGGTCAGGAAACCTCTTGACCATCTTTGATCAACGAGCTAGTCAACTAGAGGCTTACTAGGGACAGTGTTTTTGTCTATGTATCCACACATGCAGTGTGTTTCCAATCAATACAATTATAGCATGGATAATAAACGATTATCATGAACAAAGAAATATAATAATAACTAATTTATTATTGCCTCTAGGGCATATTTCCAACAACTACCATATGCTAGTGGGAATCTTCATTATATATGTTGGCTTGTATATTCCAATGATGGGCTTCCTCAAATTGCCCTAGGTCTTCATGAGCAAGCAAGTTGGATGCACACCCACTAGTTCTCCTTTTGAGCTTTCACATACTTATAGCTCTAGTGCATCTCTTGTATGGCAATCCCTACTCATTCACATTGATATCTATTGATGGGCATCTCCATAGCCCTTTGGTACGTCGAGCCAATGTGACCATCTCCTCCTTTTTATCTCACAACCACCACCACACTCTATTCCACCTATAGTGCTATATCCATGGCTCACGCTCATGTATTGCGTGATAGTTATAAAAAGTTTGAGAAAGTAAGAGTGTGAAAACAATTACTTGGCCAATACCGGGGTTGTGCATGATTTACATTAGTTGTGTGAGGATGATGGAGCATAGCCAGACTATATGATTTTGTAGGGATAACTTTCCTTGGCCTTGTCATTTTGAAAGTTCATGATTATTTTGCTAGTTTGCTTGAAGTATTATTGTTTTCATGTCAATAGCAAACTATTGTTTTGAATCTTACGGATCTGAACATTCATGTCATGTGAAAGAAGTTGCAAAGGATAACTATGCTAGGTAGCATTCCACATCAAAAAATCATTCTTTATCACTTCCCTACTCGAGGACGAGCAGGAGTTAAGCTTGGGGATGCTTGACACGTCTCCAACGTATGTATAATTTTTGATGGTTTCATGCTATTATCTTGTCAAACTTTGGATGTTTTGCATGTCTTTTATATTTTTTTTGCGACTAACTTATTAACTCAGTGCCTAGTGCCAGTTCTTGTTTTTTCCATGTTTTTGACCCCCTTCAGAGGAGATTTTGAAACGGAGTCCAAATGGAATAAAATCCCCAAAAAGATTTTTTTCGTAACAGAAGAAGATCTGGAGACTTGAGAGCCAAGGCAGGGGGTCCCCAGGGGCCCCACAAGCCCCCTCACCGTGGCGAGGGGGGAGGCCGCGGCCCACAGGCTTGTGGGCCCCCAGGACCTCCTTTGCCCTAGGTTTTGCACCTATATATCCCCAAAAATTCCACAAAAAATCAGGAGATCATCGAAAGTACTTTTCCTTCACCGCAAGCTTCTGTCTCCGCAAGATCCCATCTGGGCACATTCTAGTGCCCTGCCGGAGGGGGGATTCGGATACGGATGGCTTCTTCATCAACACCATGACCTCTCCGATGATGCGTGAGTAGTTCACCATAGACCTACGGGTCCATAGCTAGTAACTAGATGACTTCTTCTCTCTCTTGGATCTTCAATACAAAGTTCTCCATGATCTTCATGGAGATCTATCCAGTGTAATCTTCTTTTGCGGTGTGTTTGTCGAGATCCGATGAATTGTGGATTTATGATCAGATTATCTATGAATCTTATTTGAGTTTCTTCTGATGTCTCTTATGCATGATTTCATATCCTTGTAATTCTCTTCGAGTTGTGGGTTTTGTTTGGCCAACTAGATCTATGATTCTTGCAATGGGAGAAGTGCTTGGTTTTGGGTTCATACCGTGCGGCGACCTCACCCAGTGATAGAAGGGGTAGCGAGGTATGCATCGTGTTGTTGCCATCAAGGGTAAAAAGATGGGGTTTTCATCATTGGTTTGAGATTATCCCTATACATCATGTCATGTTGCTTAAGGCGTTACTCTGTTCGTCATGAACTCAATACACTAGATGCATGCTGGATAGCGGTTGATGTGTGGAGTAATAGTAGTAGATGCAGAAAGTATCGATCTACTTGTCTCGGACGTGATGCCTATATGTATGATCATTGCCTTAGATATTGTCATGACTTTGCGCGTTTCTATCAATTGCTCGACAGTAATTTGTTTACCCACCGTGATATTTGCTATTTTGAGAAAATCCTCTAGTGAACACTATGTCCCCCGGGTCTACTCCACACCATATTTTCAGCCTTACACTTTTTACTTCGTTGCACTTTTCGCCTTCAGATCTCACTTTGCAAACAATCTTGAAGGGATTGACAACCCCTTTAAAGCGTTGGGTACAAGCTCTTTTGTGTTTGCGCAGGTACTCTGGACTTGACGAGATTCTCCTACTGGATTGATACCTTGGTTCTCAAACTGAGGGAAATACTTATTGCTCCTGTGCTGCATCACCCTTTCCTCTTCAAGGGAAAAACCAACGCAAGCTCAAGAGACGACAGAAGGATCTCTGGCACCACTGCCGGGGAAGGACTTTTGTTGCCGTAGCACATATCACAAAAAGTATACTTCAAAAAAATAGTACATGCAACTAACTGCTCATATACATAGAAACTAACTCCTCATCTACTTATGAATCTATATAGGACTAACTCCTCATCTACATAGGACTAACTCCTCATGAATCTACATAGGACTAACTCCTAAAATCCAATCAAAAGTGTCTCTCAACCTAACGAACCCAAATCTAAAAAATACACAATCCTATTTGGATAGATAGATTGGAAACGGAAGAGATTACCTCGTACACAAGTTTGGGGGATCAATCCACGGAAGAAATCACCAGATCTGAAGCATTTAGAAGAGTGGATTCGGATGAGGAGAAGAGGCACACACCGGTTTCAAAACAGGATGGGAGGGGAATGAGGAGGGGGTGGGGGAGGGGGCTCGCCCGTGGCTGGATAAGTCAGTGTGTGGCGCCTAAGCCTTCGGCGCCACACTTTAGATGGTGTGACGCGTGAGGCTTAGGCGTCGCACTGCCTGCGGGTGGGGCCAACTGCGCTAGCGTGGCCAGGCATGTGGCGCCGACGTCTTAGGCATCACATAGTGTATTATGGCGCCTAGGTGTCGGGCGCCACACGAAAGGGTCGTCCGGGTGATTTTTTTTCGTTCGGGTTCACGTCGTGAGTTCTTTCGCTCCAGAGGTCGTTTTTGTCAATTTTGCCTTGTTGTCATGCTCGTCGCCGTCTTCAGGCACCGCCGTTGTCGTCATCATCGCCAGTGAGGTCTCCCTCGTCTGTTTCCTTCTCCTCCTCGTCGGACAGCAAAATTCTCTCCTTGCGACTGGTGTTGCTGCCCCTTCCTTTCTTCTGCCTTGCAACCTTCCGTTGTTTGGCACTTGCCGATGCTCTTTTCTGTCTTTCCTTGCTCACTGGTTGAGGCGTGCCTCCAACCCATGATGCACTTATTGCTGCCACTTGAACCTCCTCCTCCTCCAGCTTGCCCACGCCTTGAATGAACTTCCCCATTTCGTTTGATATTTAAGAGCACATGTCGTGCACCAACAGTGACATCTTTGTTTTAAATTGAAACAACAAAATGCAAATGAATCAAAAAATGACTGAAACTATATTACACAAGTATGAAAAAAGAGGGAAATGTGGTTTCATATAATGAAAAAAGAAACAGAAAAATACATTGATGTTGTAGTTTTGAGGAATTCTTGCGACGACAAATTTCTCGATGTGATCCATGTTCCGAGAAAAACTTTCTTCTGCGCACCTTGAAAACTCACCTTTCAGCTATTTTTTTAAAGAATGCGCGTGAAAACAATAAGCAAAAATGTTACAGAAAACAAAAAATGTTACTAAAAATTAGTAGTTGAGCAACTGCATCCCTAACTTAGGGCAACATAAGCCACATTGATGAGCAACTCCAATTATGATCATAAAAAAATGCGGCGTTTTCCACGCGTAAGTGATGGAAAAAGCTCTTTCAACTTAAGAACATACAAATTATAAAACAAAACAATGCTCGTCAAATTACAACAACTAGAAACCCCCAATGCTCCGCAACGCCGAATTATGATCATTGGCATGTGTAAGGTTGAAAAAATAAAAATGTTGGTAAAATTAGCATGATTGCCATGCTAATTTTCACTAAAACATTCATTTAGTAGCTGAGCAACTAGCTCCCTAAATTAGAGAAACAATAGCCCTAAAAGATGGGCAACTACAATTTTAATCATGCAAAAAAGAAAATATCTTACTCGTCAAATTAGGGCAACTACAAAACATGATAATAGGCAACTACAACTCTAATTATGAGCAACTGTATGATTCAAAAAACAAAAGAATGTGCAATAAAAAAGAAATAAAAACTTACTCACAGCTTCCCGTAAACCCCCTTCCTAATCTTGTCCTTCTTAATGACGGCCTTGATGACACCCTCGTTCTGTACTTTAACCCTCGGAAGAGCATTTTACGTACTCGCATCCACAAATTTCTGGTTGATTGACCTATAGTCCACATTGAGCGAGTCGAGGTAAAGGAGTTGTTTCAAACACCAAGAGACAAAATACATACATATGTCTGTTCTATGGAAAAAGGGATGGAATAAAAAAACAATGAACCGAAAAAGAAGGGGGGGGGTATAGATCATTTTACCACTAGGTGGAATAAGCAACAACATATGGTATTCGTCCTACCTCCCAGCCCCATGAAAGCAATCCTAAGTTGGTCGACTACGAATTGGTAGACATCTGAATTCACGATGTCGCATGGATTCAACACAACTGTGTAGGCACGCATGGACACCTTCAAGCTAGTTGTCGACGCAAGGAAACAAGTGAAAAAACGACAATTCATGCACTCAAAAACTTGTCGTCATCAACAACTCCCATCTCCCTTATCATATCACAACATGTGGTAACTGATGGCGCGGACCCTCTGGAAAGGTTGTACATCTCATTGAACACCCTAACTATGTTGGGTTCCATTTCGTACACAACCTTCTTCCGCCCCCTTGGCAATCCCCATATCCTTTCGACACTGGCTGTGTCGACTGCGATCTTCCCCCTCTCGGGAATGACAAGTTAAGACAACTCTGGATCATGACGCTTCATGACAAACTTCATGAGATCCCCTTTCATCGTTCTTGTTCCAATTTGCAGCACGCCGCCAAGACTTATCTCACCAATGGCATCATTTTGTATCGGGGCGAGAGAACTACTTATCATGAATAGTCTTGAAGGTGACACCATGTTCCTTGGTGTCGACACACTACTACCAACCTAAAAAAATATAGAAGAATTCAAACTAAAAGTAAGGACAAGCTACTATGTGATAAACTAAGAAACTACAAATACATTACAAAGCAACTGCTACTATTGTGTTGGGCAACTGCTACTATTGTACTAGGAAACTACTATGCTTCTTGTCCCAAACAAGGTGAAGACACAAACAAAAACTAACATGATGATTTTTCAACCTACGATCATATTATCACACCCCACACATGTGATGCTTGTCAACCCTAGAGATTTCAAGTTTTTTGAAAAATACCTCATGTCCGCCTTTCTTCTCACGTTTCACATGCCCCCTTCTTCATCACAAGGGGCAGAATCAGTGCGCCGTTTCCCCGCCCGTCCACCTCGGACAGGATTCTGATTCGCCCTCCCACGCTTGCGTCCAACAATGCGTGTCGTTTGAGCCTCCTCCTCTTCTCCATCAATTCTTTTCGCAATCCTTTTGCTCTTTCATGTCATTCTGTAAAACAAAAAATCACAAAAGACATAAGAAAAAATGTCATGTTGGTGGAAGCAACTAAGCAGAAAAAGCAACTACCGCCCTATTTCCTTACAACTGACGCCACGAAGTACCGCCTTTGCCCCCTTCCCATCTGCAACTAGATGAAAATCAAAACTAAGCAACTACACTCATATTTCTATACAAACTGCATATGGAGACTCAAGCAACTCCACATTGCAACTATCGACACGGAGAATTACCATTACCTGCTCTACATATGCAAATTGGACAAAACAAAAACTAAGCAACTGCATTCAACAATACTAAACAAAATTGCGAGTGTATATTCAAGCAACTCCGCGAAAAAACAAAAATGGACACCTCCATCGCGAGAAACCTCAGCACCCGAAGCACAAGATCTCGGTGGCTTCGTGATGCTAGCCCGCCGCATCGCGACCAGCACATCCTCCTTGAGCTCGAGTTCCTCGAAGCGGTCGACATACTCGATCTCGACGGGACTCGTGATGCCAGCCTCTCGCATCACGGACAACACCTCCTCCACGAGCCCGAGCTCCTCGAAGCTCTCCACCTCGAGACTCATCTGTTGTTCCTGATGCGAGCCCCTCTCCCCGCCCCTGTCCCTCTCCTTCAACGGCCTCGGGGCAAGTGGTATCCGCGGACGTGCCGCATAGCCTTCGTGCTCACACACCCGTAACCTCGCCATCAGCCCGTCACAATCGCCCACCACACCACCTAAATCTTAACCTCGCCATCCCAATCGAGATGTGGAGCAGATGCACACTAAGAGTGTCGAGATTTACCTATGTGTGTAGGTGACGGCACGCCGCGGCCCCGGGCGGCCTCCCACACCGCCATATCTTCGGCCAAACCACCACCGGAGCCCCGCGTCCGTTGTCGTTGTGGGAGATGGCGATGGAGGAGGGAGGGGCAGAGGGGGGAGGGGAGTTCGAAATGGGGAGGCACGGTTTTTTCGTCCGTTTTTTTTCTTTTTTTTAATGAAAAAAAAGTTCGTCAAAACCTATCAACATGCGATCTAGTTTTAAAGATCTCGACGCGAGAAAGCCATCGATGAAAACGGTTCAAGATTGAACGCATGGTTTAGGAGATAAAACGTTTTGAAAATACGGATCTACGAAAAAAAGGAAAAACTTCCAGGTTACGACAAGTGACACGCATGAGTGCGTCACTTGTCAGTTGTCACAACCTGTGAAGGTGAAAGTAATCGTTCAAAGGTGTATTCGCTAGCTAGTGATTTCGGCTTCACTTTTAAGATTTGGGATAAACAATTAGGCCTGACATCTATCGGGCCCAAACTATCTGGGCCTCCAACGGCAGCCCGAGAGAAATTGGGAGGGACGCGCCGGCCGGCAGGCAGATCTCACCATTTTGGTTGTTGTTGTTTCGAACGCACTCCACTCCTCCTCTTCCGGCTACCGCTGCCGGCCGCGGCCGTCCCCACCCACCACCACCCCAACCACACTGCCGCCGCGACCAGCGCCGCCCCTCCGGCGAGCACAGACGCCCGGAGGAGGGGAGGTAGCGAGGGGACGATGAGCGGGGCGGCGCTGTGCGCGGCGCTGACGGAGCTGGGGTTCGACGGGGAGGACCCGCTGGACGCGGACGCGCTCGAGTGGCCCTTCCAGTACGAGGAGGCGCGCCCGCTGCTCGCCTGGATCTGCTCCTGCCTCCGCCCCTCCAACGTCCTCTCCCCCTCCCACCTCTCGCAGTGAGCCCCGAAACCCCCCCCACCCCTTCCCTTTCCTCCCCCCAGCCTGGTTCCTCTCTCTCTCTCTCTCTACCGCAACGACTTTCTTGCGTTGCGTGGGTCTCGATCTCATTTGGTTTCCGCTGCTGGCGAGGGCGATTGCGCTGCTGACGCTATAAGTGCGCTTTGTGCGGAATGCGGTTCTGCTACTCGACGTGCGGTTTGATGCTTGGGATTGGAGGGGCTCGGCGTCTGAGATTCGGGGAGCTTTGGTGCTGATTTGCACCGGAATTTCTGCGGTTTGCTCGGGGAGCTGCGGTGCATCACCGGTTCTAGTGGCGGGTTTCCGTATCTGTCAGGGGGGATTTTGGAGATTAGCTTGAAATGCCAGAATTTTCTGATCCCCGCGAGGGACTGCTGTACTGTTCTGAGCGCAGTTTGACTAAGCATGGGCCGTGTATCATACGCATCTTGTGGTTCCATTATAGCCCTTCAATAATTGACTTTTGAATCACCCAAGAATGGACTTCTTACAAATTAATTAAGGAAAGCTGTGTTAACTAGTACTCCGTAGTACATGCCAGTCTTGTGTTAAGCAAAAAATAGGGTTTTTTGCTGTATCATACTCGGGGAATTTTGAATTTGTTTGCACTTTGTGGTTATATATAGCCGGATGTGTTTATAATATTCATCAGATACCAAATAGAATTGCACTTGCATTGATGAATTTTTGGCCTTGCTCTCGCCTGAATTATGTGTGCATGGTTACATTTTTAATGACTGACAGGTATGAGCAACTCGTGGAAGAGGGAAGACTGCTAGAGGTACGTCCACCCACTGGGACATTTTTGTGCCGTCTACTGTTAGTATTTCTGTAATCTATTAGAGTACAAGGTGTGCTGTGGCCTTAGAAGTGATTTCAAGATAATATATCGAGTCTGTAATCGAATAAAGTATTGAAAGAACCTGTACTATTTCTTGGAAATAAACTAGGAACTGGTCAATTCTCAGTGGTTGAAAATACAAACCATCTATGAATTGATCCCATCCAATACCTGAAACCCTGCTTGCAAACGTTTGAGTTAAAAACATAAATTGAACTCTTGCCAAATCTTTGGATTTTGCACGCATATACTGTATCATTTAAGCGAGTCGTTAGCAGTCTCCTGTAATATTGTCTTCATGCAGCAGCTTTTGTGTGCATTATAAACACCTAATTCTCCATTGGTCAAACCTTTAACTCTTGCAATGCCCTGTATTATTTGCTCAGGGTGAGGATTTGGACTCTGCTTTTGATAGTATTTCAGCCTTTTCGAGCAAGAAAGACAATCAAGAGGCTGTCTTTGAAGCAGAAGAAACTATTCTTGACATTCGGTATGCTCCAACTTTCACTTTTTATAAACTAATAGTGAAAGCCATGACATGCTTGAATTGTTGTGCATTTACTTTGATGTACTTATACTTGTAGAAATGTCCCTTGAGTGAGCGACCATGCTGATTGCTTAGGCTTTTGATGCCTGATTGAAAAAGAGGCAACAATACTATGGACACCTTTATTATATTCAAAGCTTAATCTCCCTATCCGCCTGCTATCCTGATACGCAAGGAACACATCATTGTAGAGGACTAACCAAACAACTCAAAGAACTAAGAAATGTTTTTATCCCTAACACTTAGGACTGGCAAAATCTTTTATGACTGAAAGGGCAATTAATTGCTGCCTTCCAAAGGCCGAAGGGAGCTGACTGCCTCATGTCATGTCTGCCTGCTGCATTTAGGACCTCACCCATAAGCCCGTAAGATCTGGTTATAGCCACATCAGGATATTAGTCTTATCTGCTTGAACTTTGGCTTTTGAACCTTCCTCTGCTGTACCAAGTTGCTGTCAAATACTAGTTAGGTGCAACTACCAATTGCAGAGTAAAATATTTCTTCCTACTCTTATGTGTTTTTATTGACAGAGTTGTTTTGTTTGCTTGCTTGCAGAGAAGCAAAATTAGCATATAGAGCTGAAGTTTTTGAGTTGCAGAAGCAGCTTGCACGACAGCAAGCACAATTTGATATGCTTGCGGGGCAAGCATCTTCGCTTATTCAAGGCAGACGAGCACGTGTATCAGCTATGTCTGCAGTTAGCGCGCAACTTATATCATTAGATGAGATACTTTCATCCAGAAATTTAGAGGTAATTCTCATTCTTTAATCTTTAATGATTTAATTCATGCTGTACCATGTTTTTACTTTTGATTGAATTAGTATGCACAACATGATAAAGGGCATGTCGTCTTCTTCCTTGTTGTTTACTCCAATCATGATTCTTTCACCTTAGTTTTTGTTGTGAACTTCTTTTTAATTCTGATGGTATGAACTTTGGTTCATTGTTATGTTCGTACAACAACACCCTTCCAGGTGGGCATCAAGAGGATAAACACCCAAAACACACCACACCACACCTTCAAACCTGAGTGTTATTCCATGATAAGGCTTAAGTAAGAACATGCGTAAACAACATGTTTCTTAACGTTCCATGAAAATGTATCTCCTTTTTTTAAACACGCCATGATTTATTCCGTACACCTTCCATGGCCTCTGGAGAATCTTTTTTAAAATATCTGTTCGTTGAAGAAATCAAGAGTGTGGTTATAGTTCTATTTCCAATATGTGCACTTCATTTGGTTCATATAAATAACTTGATTAACTGCTTTGGATCTCTATCCCGTTATAGCGGATATTCAGAATGCTTTCCAAAAATAATTGTTCAATAATTTTGATTTGATGTTTTTGCTAACTTTCAGATGAATGCAGTTCTTGGAAGAATTACTGCTACAACCCAAGAGTTGGCACATTATCATTCAGGAGATGGTATACACTCAAACTTCTGCATACAATTATACATAACATTGTATTGAGCAGTTCTTTATAGTTTGATTAATATTCATGATATGCATATGCAGAGGACAGTATATACTTGGCATATTCAGACTTCCATCCTTATGTTATTGGAGACTTGGCTTGTACGAAGGAGCTAAACCGGTGGTTCTCCAAGCAATTTGAGAAGGTAAATTCTTTGTGGTTGTCATTGTTTGCAACAATCCAGCTAACTTCTGCTTGTTCCATAGCGGGCAAGCAGTGAACCTTGTTCGTGATTAATTATCTCACTTTCTTTATATTTCAAACTCCTACTATCTTGCTGGCTCCCATCTCTTGTTGCAAATCAAACATAGGTAAATAGTACTCCCTCCGTAGAGAAATATAAGAGCGTTTAGATCACTACTTTAGTTATCTAAATGCTCTTATATTTGTTTACAGAGGGAGTACAAGATAGTTAAAAAAAATCTGGTGGTACACTTTTACCTATACTCAATTTTATTTTGTATTTTACTTGGTAGTACCTTTTGTTTTAGGTTTTTAGGTGCAAAAATAGCACATTCATTATATTTTTTTAAAGCATCTGCCTGTGAAGTTGGATATTTCCCAGCTTTCAATGTTCAATGAAGCTTTTATTCTGAATAATATGTTTGCTCTTATGCATAATTTTTGCCACCTGATTTTGGGTACCTATTTATCATCTCCTCGAATTTCCAGAACCAACATGCTGCACAATTGTGCATCTCTGTTGCAGCCATACCTTTTGTCTTGTTTCAGTACCACACAACCACTTCGAACTATTTAGTTGTTTCATGTTTGTTCTGTTATGTTGTCAGGGACCATTTCGACTTGTTGCCGAGGAGGGAAAATCCAAATGTTCTTGGGTGAGTCTTGATGACATCACAAATGGCTTGGCAAGAGGTAAAAACCTTATGCAGTAAATTGTTTGTTGTTCATAGCTGTACTGTAGTACTGTAATGGCATGATTGTGCTCAGAGATGAACAGGTTATAACAGCCATGTTCTTGTATGCAGGAGATTCTGAAAAATCTCATCATCACCAACGTGTGGCTGAGTTGCAACGACTCCGTTCGATGTAGGTGTCTTTCGCTTCAAAGCTTTTCTTAATCTTTCTGTTAGCACCATTATATCAAGTGAAAACTCACGTTTAGGTACAAAAATCTCTATCTTGATGTATGATAAATATAATCACATGATTTATCAAGTGAAAACTCATGTTTAGGTGCAAACATGTATGCTTTCATGTGGATTGTATATGAGCGATGGATTAAGAAGATCCATGAAATATTTTGGTCATATGGATGTGAAATTTGTGAATGATCCTTGGAAACCTTTACTAGAGCTCTCACCACTTCATGGTCCACTAAATCTCTAGTATCCATCATTTATTCAATGGTGCACATGATTATTTTCATGTTTGCACGTGATACCTCCCTTTAGGGCTAGTTTGCTTTTGCAGTGTTGTGTGACCAAAAGGTCCAAAACTGACGTGGGGAAACAATTGCCGAGAATTATATTGAAGTTCAAAATTCTAATTTTATGTGATAACCACTCCTAGCTATTCTTCTGTTATCTAGAAACCCTCCAATGAAAAGCAGGTAGCCAAACAAGGTAACATTTCAAGGTGACTCTACCTGACCAGATCTCGTGACCAGTTGCAATGAGAAGCGGGCATGAGTTGTATCACATTGAGATGTCCAAGTAATAAACACCTGCAGTTTCTCCTTGTATGCTGCATTTTGTATTTGCTACCGGTTCATTGGTATATGTGTGTTTGTGGCATTGCATTGCCATTGTGTGTTCTTCAGCGTTAAGCTCTTGAATGCTT
The DNA here is from genome assembly GCF_904849725.1 of Hordeum vulgare subsp. vulgare. Lineage (NCBI taxonomy): Eukaryota > Viridiplantae > Streptophyta > Magnoliopsida > Poales > Poaceae > Hordeum > Hordeum vulgare. The sequence goes on from NC_058524.1 coordinate 61,717,037, forward strand.
AAAAGTGTTCATTTGCAGCTTTAACTTAATTTTTAGCAGTCATTTAATGTGGTATATGGGCTTACTCTATTTTATGAACAGATTTGCTACGAGTGAACGGCAATGGATTGAAGCACAAGTTGAGAATGCTAAACAGCAGGCTATTCTCCAAATTTTAAAGTCACAAGTATCCTCCGATGAGGCTCACATACATAGGGATATCCATTCTCTTAGGTATATGTTATGTTACTGACCTTGATTATGGTTCTATCTGTTTTTCAGATGTGTTCCTTTTATGTATCTGTGACATAATATCTGAAGAATAAGAAAGATCTGTCTTATCTCAGTTACCTCTTATCATTGCCTTTTTCTCTTCAGGAGAAAAAGTTCTGAGCTTGCTGGAGAACTCTCGACTCTTACTCAAAAGGTGCAGCCTTTCATATCTGAGGTATGTGAGCAAACACAGTTCCATCTTTAGAAATGCATTTTGGTACCAAGTGAAATTTAAATTTCGATCTGATAAACTGAAGTTCTAAATCTTTAATGTACACCCATGTAAAATATTTTGTTTCTTAGAGGAATAGCACAAATTTAACAGCAGAATGTATAGTTTCTTTGTCGAATATCAAGTGTTCGACAACAGATTGGTTTGCGGCGGTTGTGGTTTCAAACCCAGACTGACAACTAGTTGTGTTTTTGTAATTCTCCCAAATCCATGTAGTTACCTCTTGCATGACTAGAAACTACAAAACGTATTATTACTTACGTTTCAAAGACGTATGGTGGTATTGTGAAATTGACTATTCGCTTGGGGTAATCTATGTGCTCATTTTTGGAGCTACCTTCTGTTGTTCAGGGAATATGTTGGAAGTGCAATTAGTTCTCATCTAGGATCTGCGTGCCACAACTACAGGGTTATCTGTGTACGGATGGCTCTCCGCTCCGCCCCCGCGCCCCGCTAGCCTGACTACTGCGCCGCGCTCCCATCGCCGCCCCCGTCTCCGCCGGCCGGACCTCCCCCGCGGCCCTCTCCTCCCGCGTCATGGCTCCCGCGGCCTTTTCCTCCCGCGACATGGCTGCAGTTGGGGCTGACCCTGTCGACCGCCGCGAGACCCTCTCCGGCGAGCGTGTCTCTTACGGGGACCGCTGGTCGAGCTCGGAGAGCGAGTCCTCGGCGTGCTCGTACAGAGACGTCGCCCGCACTCCGCCGGCCGCTGCTGCGCCGCCGACCGCCCTCGCCCCTGGTCGCCTTGCGCCTGCAGCCCGCCCCCCCGCCAAGGAGCGCCTAGGACCCCGCTTGGAGGTGCATCGCGTCTCGGGTGGCCCAGTGCTCGACGCCGACGGCTTCCAACAGGCCCGTCGCAGAGAACGGCCTCGTCGCCCGCGTCGCGTGGCGCCGGCCGCGACCTCGCCTGCGCGCCGCCGCAGTCCCTCCCCGGAGGAGCTCGCGGGCCTCTGCTTTCGGTGCCTTGATCACCGCCACTGCGTCAGGGACTGCCCCAACGACATCCGCTGCCGCCGCTGTCTCGCCTCTGGCCACGCTTCCCGCGACTGCGATGGACGGCGCCCCGCGGCCGCGCCCCAGCGCTCCCAGCGCGCCAGCGGGGAACAGCAGCCCAGGCCCCCTCGTGGTGCTCCGGCCAGGGCGTCCCCCCCGGCGACGCGCCTGCCCGCTCTGGCCCCCACTGCTGTAGTACCTCCCCCTCAGCGGCCTCGCCAGGCTAACGATGCCCCCGCCCGCGTGTTCCTGGCCCAGACGGAAGAAATGGACGAGGCGGAGCTCGTGCTCGGCCGCGCAATGGTGGCCACCGTCACAGGCACCCGGCCAGCCGTGTCCCTGATCGAGGTGGCCGAGCTCGTCATGTCCTCCCTGGAGCTTGAGGAGGGCGACTTCTCGGTCCATCAGCATCGCCCGGAGGACTTCCTGATCCTCTTCTCCTCCCTCGCTACCATGAGAAGATTCCGCGGCGAGCACTTCCTCAGCTCGTCGCGCTTTGCCCTGTCCCTTCGGCCCTGGTGCAAGCTTGCCCACGCCGGCAATGGCGAGCTCGAGTACCGCGTCGAGTTGGAGATCCGCGGCATCCCCGCCCACGCCTGGCTGCTCTCCACGGCGGAGCACGTGCTGGGTGGCAGCTGCTGGATCGAGCGCCTGCACCCTCGTACGCGCTCTCGCGAGGACATGGCCGTCTTCCGCGTCACCGGGCGCGCCCACGACCCGGCGGACATCCGGCGCGCCGCCACCCTGGAGATCATCGAGCAGCTGCCCGGCCGTACCCCGTTGGAGGCGCCCGACATCCGCACGCTCACTTTCCCCGTCTCCATTGCTCTCACGAAGGCGGAGCTGATCAGGGCTGCTCCGGCCATCGCCCAGGACGCCGCGGGCAGCGCCGGAGACGGTGAGGACGGTGGCGAAGGCGGCCAGCATGGCCCCGGCGATGAGCACGGCCATGGTCCTGGTCCGGGGCTTGGGCGCGCTCGCCGACGTGGCCGCAAACGCCGTCGTACGTCCGACGCACAGAACGGGCGGGCCGATGGTATGGCAGTGGACGCGCTCGCGCCGCTCGCACACGCACGAGGCCGCTCCGGCCGTGCAGACGGCGCCGGCGTGGTGGCTCCCTGGCCGTACCCGGCCGCGCCGCGGCAAGGGAGGTGCCCCAAGCGGGCTGGCATGCTGACCTGGCCTGGGCAGCAGAGCCCAGCACGCCCCCGTCACGGCGTCAGAAGAGGACACCAGCAGACGCGAGCCGTGACGACCAAAGCGACTTTGTCCGTGGGTCCCTCGCGTAAAGTGACGACCAAAGATGTGGAGGACGGTTCGGCTGTTCGCTTTGGGACAGTTGGCACCCCCCCGTTCGTCGCTCAGGGTCACGATGCGGCCGGGGCGTCGTCCTCGCGCGCGACCGAAGCAGATACGGACGGGGCCACTCCTGCAGCGGCTGATCTTATGCCCTGTCGGGATCGGTGCCTGCTGCGCCTAGGGCCCGCCGTGCAGCGCGTGAGGTCACCGCCTGCGCCCCGGTCGGGGCAAATAGAGCAGATCCCACCCCTCGCCGCTGCCGCACCAACGATGCCCACGTTTGACCAACCCCCCCGGCTCCTTTCCCGCGCCTTTGAGGAGAGGGCGGGACGCGCATCCCCCCCCCACCAGGCCTGCTGACGCCGCCCCGTCCCTACCAGCCTGCTCCCTGGAGGTGGGGCCCGCTGCCATCGTGACTGCCATCGCCGTGCCAGCGCCCTTAGGTGCCGCTGGGACCGAGGCCTATGGGCTGGTGGCTGACGTCGCTGCTTTTGGGGTGCTGGCCAACGATCTCCTGCCCACTAAGGCCACGCCTGCTCCTACAGAGACGCGTGCGGCAGAAGAGGCGTACACAGTAGAAGGAACGCCTTCGCCCGAGGGCCCGCCTGTTCTTCGACCTGTTGAGCCCCTGGACGCGCAACAAGAGCAGAGACCAGGTGAGGAGTCACCCCGCGGTCGCGGCCACATCTCTATCCTGCCGAGGCCTGCCGGCCAGCCGGACCCTGGGGCGACCCCTATCAGCAACCGGGCGCAGTCTTCGCTACCAGGGCGCTTTGCGTCGCCGCCGCTTACTATGCAGAGACGCAGACCTTGTGTAGCCACCGGACAGACTTGGACGCTGGGAGCGTTCCTGTCCGCAGCCACTAAGCAGCTTGATGCGATGCTGCCATCTCCCGGGAAACGCCAGCGGCCCCCTCTCAACTTCAGCCCCAGGAGGGGGCGTTCCGCCGCCGTCATTGCTCCGGCACCCGCGGCCTGCACTACGGACAGGAGGGCGGTGGTGCAGATTCTTCGCACTCTAGGGATCGTCGGCGGGCATCAGCAGATCACCCCCGTCGAGATGAAAGCATACGACGACATGTTCGCCGCGCCGATCAAGCTTCCAGCGCTGCATGCCATAGCCGCCCTCATAGACCGTGCGATCCCTGCAGGCCTGTCTATGCCGGCTGGTGATGCCATGGCTTGCGCGCGCTAGGTTGGTGGTGCCTGTTGTCGACCTCGTGCTCATGTATCCAGGACCCCAGATAGTGGTTTGGAATGTCAGGGGCTTGAACTCGCGCGCTAGGCGCTGCGCCATACGCTCTCTGATATGTACCACCAGTGCGGCCATTGTATGCCTCCAGGAAACTAAAATGACGTTGGTCTGCTCGTCGATTGTGCTAGACACCCTCGGGTCCGAGTTCGATGGCTCTACTTATCTCCCGGCCGACGGCACCCGCGGCGGCATTCTCATCGCTTGGAAGAGTAGGGCTCTCACCATCTCCGATCCCCTATTCACCCAAAACGCGATCACGGTTAAAGTGTGCGCACCTAGTGGTGCACCGTGGTGGCTTACCACGGTGTATGGCCCTCAAAGCGACCCAGACAAGATACTATTCCTGCAAGAGCTGCGGGACATCCGGGCTGCTTGCCCGGGCCCTTGGATGCTATGCGGCGATTTCAACCTCATCTACCGGGACGCCGACAAGAGCGCCGGTACCCTGAACCGCCGCATGATGGGAAGGTTCCGTCGCGCCATTAACGATCTTGCCCTGAAGGAGGTATACCTGAATGGGCGCCGCTTCACTTGGTCTAATGAGCAGACCCCGCCGACGCTTGTGCACCTCGATCGAGTTCTCTGCACCTCGGACTGGGAGGATTACCACGGAGAGTGCCACCTCAGATGCCTTGCATCTGTCGTGTCGGATCACTGCCCACTGTTGTTGGACTGCTCCCCCATGCCCACGGCCTGCAGACGCTTCCGTTTCGAGGCCTTCTGGCCCAGCCGCGATGGATTTCAGGACACGGTCGCCACAGCCTGGAGCTCGGTGGATGACCCCGACCCCTTCCAGCGGCTGGTCCGACGACTGCAGGCCACCGCCCGCGCCCTGACGAGTTGGAGTGCTAGGTCCACGGGCAATGTCCGGGACAAACTGGCCATATGCCGAGAGCTGATCGCCCGCTTCGACCACGCGATGGAGAGTCGCCTGCTCGCCCCGGCAGAGGACTGGCTGCGCAAGCAGCTCAAGGTGGCGTACCTTGGGCTGGCTTCTCTGGAGCGCACCATCGCGCGGCAACGTGCCCGCATTTCCTTCCTGGCCGAGGGCGACGCCAACACGAGCTTCTTCCACAAGCAGTGTACGTTCAGGCGTCAGAAGAACCGCGTGCACAGCCTCCTAGTTGACGGACATGTGCTATGTGAGCATGACGAGATGGCCCACGCGGCATTCACGCACTTTGACGGGCTGCTGGGCACTGCTGTAGACCGTGAGCACACTCTGGACCTCGAGCAGCTCGTCACGGCTGATGACCTTGGCAGCCTGGATGCGCCCTCCACCCCGGAGGAGATCTGGGCTGCGGTGCAGCGCATGCCGGCGCATAAGGCACCAGGGCCAGACGGGTTCTCCGCTGAGTTCTTACGGGCCTGTTGGGGCGTTATTAGGCAGGATATCCTGGATGTTTTTGACCAGTTATTCCTGCTGCGTGGGAGAGGGTTTGCTAAGCTCAACCAAGCCCTCCTGACCCTGCTGCCTAAGCGCGCGGATGCACAAAAACTGGGCGACTACCGGCCTATTTGCCTGATCCACATCATGGCCAAGCTATTCGCCAAAGTTCTATCATTGCGCATCGCCCCCAAGCTGGACAGCCTAGTCAGCCGTAACCAGAACACATTCATTGCCGTCCGCTCCCTCCACGACAACTTCATGCTAGTCCGGCAGTCTCTCCGGATGCTTCACCACTTGGGCGCCCCGTGCATCATGCTCAAGCTCGATCTCACTCGGGCTTTCGACTCCATATCTTGGCCGTTCCTCTTCGAGATGTTGCGCCAATATGGGTTTGGGGACAGGTTCAGGGAGTGGATAGCCATACTACTCTCCTCGGCCAGCACGCGGGTCATGCTCAATGGCGTGCCTGGCCCCCCGATTTGGCACCGTCGAGGGCTGCGTCAAGGGGACTCCACATCACCGCAGCTATTCGTCCTCGCTGTCGACGCGCTGGGCCGCCTCATGCATCGGGCTCTCCAGGCCGGCATACTCCGGCGGCTGCACCCCCGACGTACTGTTCCGGCCGTTTCGCTCTACGCCGATGACGTGATGCTGTTTTGCCATGCTGAGATGGATGAGGTGCTCGCGGTGAAGGGCATCCTAGGTATCTTCGAGGCCGCGTCGGGCTTGCGGGTAAACTATGGCAAGAGCTCGGCCACGACCCTGCACGGCGACGAGGAGAGCGATGCCCTGATAGAGGCATTGGGCTGCCAGGTGGCGACCCTGCCCATCACCTACCTGGGCATACCGCTCACCACCCGACGACCCACGCCAGCTCAGATGCAGCCGCTAGTCGATGCGGTGGCTGGCCGCCTCCCGACATGGAAAGCATGGCTCATGAACAAAGCTGGGAGGTTGACATTGGTCAGATCGGTCCTCAGCGCGATCCCAATCCACCAGATGCTCACCCTGACACCACCGAAGAAGACCCTGAAACAACTAGAGAAGATACAGCGCGGCTTCCTCTGGGCTGGCCGTGCGGCTGCTCAGGGAGGGCACTGTCATGTTAACTGGCGCACGGTCAGCCGGCCTCTCGCTTTGGGAGGGCTGGGCATCCGAGATTTGGAGCGGACTGGGCTAGCACTTAGGCTGCGGTGGCTCTGGCTATCTAAGACGGACGCCGACAGGGCCTGGAAAGGTATGGACCTGCAGTTCTCCAATGAGGAGCTCGGCCTCTTCTATGCCTCCACCTTCATGGTGCTAGGCGATGGCCGCACGGCGCTGTTCTGGGAAGACAGATGGCTGCATGGGCAGTCGATCCGCGAGCTAGCTCCCATGCTGTACCGATGTATTCCCAAGAACAGGAGGAGGGTGCGGACGGTGGCGGATGGCCTCGCCGGCAACGCGTGGGCTCGAGACATCCGCGGTGTAGTGGGGCTGCAAGAGATTGGCCAATACTTGACGACATGGCAGCGCGTCACGCACACCGCCTTGTCCGCCGAGCCAGACAGGCTCGTCTGGAAATGGACTGCTAATGGAGACTACTCGGCGCGATCATGCTATCAGGCCACCTTCCACGGATCCCTCGCTTGCCACTCCTGGAAGCTAATCTGGAAGGGATGGGCTCCGCCGAAGGTCAAGTTTTTCCACTGGCTGGTGAGCCTAGACCGATGCTGGACCGCGGACAGACTCGCCCGCCGCGGCCTACCTCACCACACTCGATGCCTGCTTTGCGGTCAGGAGCCAGAGACCATTCACCACCTGCTACTGGCATGCCCCTTCTCGCGGCAAGCCTGGCATGAGGCTCTTTCCTGGCTGCGCCTACCAGCCCCCGCACCGGAGCAGGATATCTCCATTCAGGACTGGTGGATCAGGGCGAGAGATGCAACACCACCATCACTCCGCAAGGCGCTGAGGTCCACCACACTGCTAGTCCCATGGATGATCTGGAAACATAGGAATGCGTGTGTATTTGATCATGCCACTCCGTCGCTCCCCGAGCTCGCGGAGGGGATCAAAGATGAGATGAGATGTTGGGCTAGAGCTGGGGACAAGGGGCTTAGGGTAGTTTTGCCCCCATCCTGGGATGTCCACTGAATTGCGTGTAATCTGTTGTAACCGTCTCCTCTGAGACCGACTTTCTACCTTTTCAATACAAAGAAACTCACTCTCTGCGTTTTCTCGAAAAAAAGAAGTTCTCATCTAGAGCACCATCTCACCAAATTTTAGCATTTGAGAGGGCATCGATGCCAATTACGAATTGTTAGTGCAGTTCATCAGTCATGCCCCAATTCTTCTTTTAGCATATGATAAATCTTTCATGGCATAAACTTGTGTGTTTGATCTATCTACTTGTTCTCTCCTCCAGACCATACCATGCCTTTGTTCAGAACTTGCTCAACTTCAAGGCACATATATTTTGCAAGGTTTGCACAAAATATTTCTATTTCTATCCTTTTTTGTAAGATTTAGTTTTCCCTAACATGCTTATGAACACTCAAATATTTAGGTGATTATGATTTAAAGGTCATGCGCCAGGAATATTATATCAACAGGCAGAAAACAGTAAGCACATCCTGACAGTATATGTCATTCCTACAATCTTTGATCTGTCCTGTTTTTGTATTTTTTTATTGGTGGTATACCCTCTAGTGTGATGAAACTAAGATGTGACTTAGTTTCCTATTGAGGAGTATGATTTCACTCAAGCTGTGTAAAAATTTATTCCATATTTTCTCTTTTGGTTATAAATTTCTGGAATAATTTAAGGCAACTGCTTGAAATAAAACGATGGAGCAGCAATCACGCGGCGTTTTGGTGCTTTATTTTAAATTCATTTGGTGGTGTGCGTTAGAAAAACTGGTTTTGTACTACTGTTGGATTTTTCATTGCATGCAGAAGGTGGTCTACTGGTCAATGAAATGCCAATGTGCTTGCCTGTTAGGTACTGTGCACCAATAGATGCCAATCACCTTCAGCAGATGGCGTTTTACAGCCAGTAGAAGTAGTGATGTTTACATGTTTATTGAATTTTGGTCTTCAACAAACTGTTCTTTTATAAGTTCGTGTGTTGGCTAGACTTCCTATTACATTTATACGTTCCCACACCCCTCTTCTGATACTCTTGGCATTTTATTAATTTTACAGTTCATCAACCACTTGGTTAATCAGCTTGCTAGACACCAATTTCTGAAGATTGCTTGCCAACTTGAAAGGAAGCACATAGCCAGTGCCCACGCATTGCTTAGAGTCATAGAATCTGAGTTGCATAGCTACCTATCGGCAGTCAACACTCGTCTGGTAAGTAATCTCTGATATTGCTGACTTTGTCATCGCTTCTTTAGTGTATATTCACGTCCTCACTTCTTTAGTGTCTATTCATGTTTCATTCTTATTACCTTCATAGAGAATTCTGATTTTATGTGTGTGTACTTCATCTTTTAGGGCCATTGCAGTTCATTAATTCAAGCTGCGGCCGAGGTACGTGAACAAGGAGCAATTGATGATCGTGACACTTTCCTCCATGCTGTGCGAGATCTACTATGCATTCACTCAAGTAAGCAGATAACTCCAGTCAGTATGCAATTTGATTTATTTTTTATTCTCATATCCTTCATGTTGCCTACTCTTTTCTACAGATTCCCAAGCAGCAGTACCAACATATATGTCGGCACATGCTTTAGTTCAGCAGATATCGGCACTTCAATCGGACTTGCTTTCTCTTCAGTCTGAACTTGAAAACACTCTTCCAGCTGACAGGAAAAGATGTATCAATGAGCTGTAAGTTACAACAAAGGCACCACCTTGTTTCATGTCTGCAATATGATTGCTTTTAGTGCTTCTTGTATGAACCGACACATTCTTAGTTTGGCGTATGCTGTATACTCCCTCCGTGCTCCGTCCCATAATATAAGAGTGTTTTTGACACTACACTAGTGTCAAAAACGCTCTTATATTATGGGGCGGAGGGAGGAGTAGTAAACAATAAGGCTGACCTCCAAAAAGATCCAACAAACCACTGAGTTGGATGCTATTTCCCTTGCATGAAGTCAAGCTGGCAATGAGCATGGTGCTTGGTGTGCCAGCTTGACTTATTTTATACAAGATTCGTGATATGCAAAGTTATTCAATCTGTTGTATCCTGCGTATTCACTTTTTAATGTGCCAATTCGTATCCAATTGGAGCCATTTCACACGTCTCAATTCTGCAGATGCACCCTGATTCAAACAGTTGAACAGCTCCTATTTGCATCATCAACAACTGCAGAACCAGTATTGACACCCTGGGTACACTCTTTGAGCCATCAGACTGTTATTTATTGTATGTCCTGTATTTCATCACATCCCTGTTCTTGTTACAGCCACTGATGCGAGCACTTGATGATATGGAAAATGCTAATGCTCAAGTTGAAGTTGCTGTTGAAGAAGTAACCAAGGCTCGCACGCAAAAGATAAAGGTAGACTTGCTGGCATACTTAAGATTATTGATCAACATCTGCTGCGTGTTATATATTGGAATCGATATGTTTGCTGGAATCTTCTTTACATCTGAAAGTTTCTTCAAGTTGGTTAACACAAGTGGGGAAATTCTTTGTTTTCATCCGGTACAACTTTGGCAGAAGAGAGGACTTAAAAACTTCAGTATAAAGAGCTTTGAATAATACTCTCTACGCCCCATATTAGTTGTTGCTAAAATGGATGTATCTAAATGTATTTCAATGCTAGATACATCCGTTTGAGCGACAACTAATATGTGACGGAGGAAGTAGTATTATTTGTCACTCCTGCATATGTACCTCTAGACCTCATGTTACAAACAAATTTGCAGATCTTTGAAAATCGCGCACATGAGGTGGGGAGGGAAAGGCAGGTGTTTGTTGATTTCTTCAGCAACCACGAGCGTCTCAAGAATCAAGTTAGAGAGCTGACCTCCTGCGTGAAAGCTCTCCAGGAATGAAGCCATTTTTCCAGTACGGTAAGCACAGGATACTTAACCTATCGACCCCCCAACTTACTTCCGGTCACATTACTTCTCAGAACTGGACTCTCAGTTCTAGCTTCTCAGGCCAGGTCTTAAGAAAATTGGAAGCAATGGCTCAAAGCTCACGTCTCCTGTGTGGCAATTCTATTTCTTGTAGAGAGCTCCAGCGTAAAATTGGGCATGTGTGTGGTGCCGGTATGCAACATCGAGTGACTTAGATGAATATTCGGGACATATAGGCCAGTGGCCACCTGAATGGTTGGCATCGTTGTTGTATTTATGCTCCTTTGTATGTTGTAAAATATGATAGAGATCACGAGCAAGCTTGGACTAGGTTGTGGGGGTGGTGTGTTAAATACAATTGATTTAGTTTGTATTAGGTGGTTGGTTTAGTTTTTTATTTTTATTTTGGTGAGTTGGGTGGTTGATTTAGTTGAGCTAACATCCCATGTGTCAAATATTGGAAGTTACTTCAGTTCAGAATCATTATAAACCTAACTGGTGTTGGAACTACTCCGATCAGCTCAAAATTACCGGCGTGTCTTCCTACCTCAGCCCTGTTAATAAAGGTGTTGCTGAGAACAACAGAGCTAAGGCTTTCTTTGATTTTAGAGAACTAGTGTACCCTTTGATTTGTAGGAATTCATAGGATTAAGAAATTCAGTTCAATCTTGCTGTGAATTGAATGTGCACTAAGTGAAGCCAAATACAGTACTCCCTCTGTTCACTTTGGTAAGATGTTTAAGACAACTGAAATTGAACTGTTTTAGGCGTTGTCTTAAATATCTAAAACGTCTTACAAAAGTGAACAGAGGGAGTAGAAACTTAGTAGCTCACCAGACTTAAGGTAAAAGACCTGTCATTTGAAACCGGATCCTCAAGAAGGGATGTTAGAGAAGTTGCAATACCCTAACTTGCCTTCGTTCAATCCATATTATTAAGGCTAAAATGATTTAAATTAGTTTGCAAATTACAGATCTGCTATATACATTTATAGTAATTACATACAAACAAATTGATGATGAAATAAAATTAATTTTAAATTATTTATATCCACAGTAAATGACCTGCTAATATTCCCTAACTTTTCTTTTGCATTTTACATTAGGCTAACACTGTAGCACGATGACATCCCTTCTTAAAGTTAGAGGATTCGATTTATTGTTCCCGAGTTGTTTCTGGGGATGCCAATGAAGATATTATCTAAAGAAGTGCTTTAGATAATACCTGACTAGTACCTGGCTCGCACCCGCCATGCAAAATTAAGTGTGTTTGGTGGCCTGTGTGGCCTTCTCAGCCTGGCCCAACTGATGCAAAAAAAGCCCTCCCAGCCAGGCTGAGGGGTACGCAGGAATCGAGCGTAGCTACGAGCCTGGCTCGCACTTGCAACCGCAAATCTGGTCGTCTCCTTTTCCTCCTCCTATCTCTCACGCATCAGGGGTAGTGGCAGCCGGAGCCCCAGCCGCCGCTTGCTGCCGTCCCCGTCGGCCAGTGAGCCACCATCGGCCGCCTCGCCACCGGTTGCCACACCGCCGTGCCCTCCCGCCTCCCGTTGGTCTCCGGCCGCCAGCCCCGCCGTCGAGGGCCTCCGCTCCCGTCGCCCCGATCTGGATCGGGGAGGGAGATTGCCTCGCCTCTGGTCAGGAAGGGAGATCGCCTCACCTCGCCGCATCGAGCTCTCGCCGCTCTGGCGAGGCTGCACGGGCCAATCATGCACCTGGCCCTCGGCAGGCAGGGCGTCGTGGTGGCCTCCACGCCGGACGCGGCGCGCCTCTTCCTCAGGGACCATGGCGGCAGCTTCCTCGACCGGCCCGCGGACGACGTGGCGCCCATGGTGGCGCCGCCTGCGCCGGGAGTGCAGCCTCAGCCTGCTCGGCCCCCAGGCGCTCGTCGACTGGGCCGGCGAGCGCGGCGAGGAGATTGGCCGCATGGTTCGCACGATGAGCCGGCGGGGAGCGGCGGTGGAGGTGCCGGAGTTCCTGTTCTGCGCGATGGCCAACATCATCGGGCAGGCGGTGGTGGGCCGGCGGGTGCTGGACGAGGCAGGGGGCGAGGATGCCAGGGAGTTCAAGGAGATGGTGGTAGAGCTGATGACCACGACCGGGCTGGTGAACCTCGGCGATTTCCTCTGGTCGGGGACGAGCAGCTGGCCGATTGAACCGAAATCTTGTTCCAGTTCACAGACTTGAGCTCAAATGCAGTCTACCAAACATCATCTGTTGTATATAGCATCTCTCATGCAGTAATATCATACAGTCCACCAAACACACATCTCAACCAATCTCTGCATCAACTCAACCAGGCCACACTCACCCAGGATCCCCCATGCGATGTAGGCTAGAGCCACCCAGGCAACCAAACACGCCCTAAGGGCAACATCTCTTTAGGGGAACATCTAAGCAAGGTGGTCTGCCCTTGGTTGTGGGCAACATCTCTTTAGGGGAAAAAACAGGAGCCAAGCGAGGAAGCATAGCTGCGAACATGTCTACTTAATTTGTGTGCGAATAAGCAAATGGAAATCATATCACCATCCCGAGGCTTAATAAAACAAGACTGTCGAAATTTTTAACTACTCCCTTTGTTTTAGATATATGTTTTTTAGAGGTTTCAGTAGGAAATTACATACGGATGTATATAGACATATTTTAAAGTATAGATTCATTCATTTTGTGCTTCGTATATAGTTTTCTAATGAAATCTTGAAAAAAAATTATTTAGAAAAGGAAAGGGTAGAATTATAGAATATGGAGGCATATGTAACTGATGATAGCACTTGGCGCCTTGGTACCACAGAAGTAAAACCATCTATTACAAAGTGTTGCATTTTAACGTATTTGACCTTAACGGAGTAAATGGCCATGGTCAGTGGGTAGACAAATGTCTATACATACAAAAGTTTGTCGGACAAGAATGTGCACATACGAGTAAGAATATTATTGAAAAAGGCTTTTGTCCTGTTTTATATATAAAGCAACGATCAACAACATCCGAAACAAACGCATGTCTCCACAATACACGCGCACACACACAACCAACACTACCGAAATAGGGTTTTATGCCGACGGCCCACCACCGTCGTCATAGGGGCAAACTCCGTCGGGATACCCCTATCCGACGGCTGCCGTCGGCAACGTGTGCGTCGTCGTATCCAGGCCGAGCCGTCGGCCTAGAAAATTCGTTGTGATAGCGCGCTATGCCGATGGCGTCCGTACAGCTGTCGGCATGTAGCGCCATCGCTAGCTTCCTCCGTATGACGGCAACTGTCTGCGTCGTCGTCAAGACGGCTCCAACCACGAGCCGCCATGTGGCACGGATATGCCGATGGCCAGGCCGTCAGCATCACTACAGACCAATGCCGACAGTCGGGCATCATCATCATCATCACAACATAATAGAGAAGATAATCATGTACACAACAACACCATCATCATCGTCGCAACATAACTCATCATCATCACAAGTTTATCATCATGACAAGTTCAACATCATCACAAGAAAAGTGACAAATCGTGTCGTGTAAAGAAGCATAAAATACCGTCAATTTCGTCACCGCCAAAGGCTTAAGCACCATCACGTCCACCACCACCGCCAAAGCCAAGACCACCAAAGCTGAGATCGTCACCGCTACCGCTACCGCCACCGCCACCGCCAAGGCCTCGCCAGACCGAAGTGGCCGGGCTCCGTGACTCAGGAGTGTAACCATTAGTAGAACTACCACCGTCGGCACCACCGACGGATGATCCACCGGTTCCCTGCATGTTTAAAAAGAGATGGTAAGGTGATATATGATTGTATTGAATAAACGATAGGTAGTGGTTGAATAGTTTGGTGATTAACTAACCGGGGTCCAATTGTGTTGTGCCACAAATTGTTCGAATGTAGGCAACACTAGTTGTGGTCCAGCAGATAGTGGTGGTGGTTCCATTGTAGGAACCGTGCCGCTTGCCATACACACAAACATAAGTTGTGTCATGCGACTATTGTGGTCCACTACTGCTACAACTCTCTGGTTCCACTCGTAGAGCTCCCGACGTGTGAACTCAATGTAGGCCTACAATATGACATGATAGAACTCATAAAACATAGCAATGCGTAAAATAAAGGTCGAAAAAGGAAGATAAGAGGGAAAATACTTACAGAGTGCTGTTACTCCTTGCTGATTGCATTGGTTTTCCTCCAAGATTAAACGGTGATCTAGCACAGGGACGACAAGTATTTCCCTAAGTTATGAAACCAAGGTATCAATCCAGTAGAAAGATCCACAAGACTATGTAAGCGGTACCTACACACAAATAACAAATCCTTGCAACCCAGCGCATGTAGGGGTTGTCAATCCCTCATGGGTAAAATAAAGCGGTAAAATGATAGATTGATAGATGCAAATAAAGTGATGGCAAATAAAACACAACAAGGTATTTTTGGGTTTTTGATAATATAGATCTGAAAATAAATGAGCAAATAAAATGGAAACGCAAATAGCAAAATATATCTTGCAAATAGATGATGTAAAATAGATCCGGGGCCGTAGGTTTCACTAGTGGCTTCTCTCGAGAAAATAGCAAACAGTGGGTAGACAAATTATTGTTGGGAAATTGATAGAAGAGCGAATAATTATGATGATATCCAAGACAATGATCATGTATATAGGAATCACGTCCAAGACAAGTAGACCGACTCCTGCCTGCATCTACTACCATTACTCCACACATCGACCGCAATCCAGCATGCATCTAGCGTATTAAGTTCATGGAGAAACGGAGTAATTATTTAAGAACGATGACATGATGTAGACAAGATCTATTCATGTAGGAATATATCTCATTGTTTTATCCTTAATAACAATGATATATGCGTGTTATGTCTCTTTCTGTCACTGAGATTGAGCACCGCAAGATCGAACGCATCAGAAAGCACCTCTTCCCATTGCAATATAAAAAGATCAAGTTAGCCAGACAAAACCAAAATATCGGAGAAGAAATACGAGGCTATAATAATCAAGAATGGATATAATTTCGTAGATCTGATCATAATAAGCTCACAGTTCATCGGATCCCGACAAACACACCGTAAAAGATAGAGTTACATCAAATAGATCTCCAAGAGATCATTGTATTGAGAAGCAAAATGAGAGAGAAAGCCATCTAGCTACTGCCTACGGACCCATAAGTGTGATATGAACTACTCACGCATCATCGGAGGAGCACCAATGTGGATGATGAACCCCTACATGACTGTGTTCCTCTCCGGAACGGGCTCTAGATTGGATCTCGTGGCTTCTAGAACTTGCGGTGACCGAAACAATTTTTTGTCTTCTCTTCTAGGGTTTCTGGAATATTAGAGTATTTATAGAGTTCAGAGGCGATGGAGGAGGTGCCCGAGGCCCCCACTACCCACCAGCGCGCGCCAGGAGTCCAGGGTGCGCCCTGGTGCCTAGTGGGCCGGCTTGCCCTCCCCTGGTTGGCATCCTTTGATCCTCAAGTTTCCTTGTGGTCCAAAAAATAACTACAAAAAGTTTTGTGGCATTTGGACTTCATCTGGTATTGATTTTCTGTGAAGGAAAAAAATAGCAAGTGGCACTGGGCACTATGTTAATAGGTTAGTCCCAGAAAATGATATAAAGTTGCTACAAAATGATTATAAAACCTCCAAGAATGATAATGTAACAGCATGGAACGATAAAAAATTATAGATACGTTGGAGACGTATCAACATCCCCAAGCTTAATTCATGCTCGTCCTCGAGTAGGTGAATGATAAAAACAAATTTTTGATGTGGAATGCTGCCTAACATGTTCACCATATTCATTTCTTTTTAGCATGGACATATGGACTTGTAGATGATGCAAAGCAATATTCTATAATTTCACATGAAAACTTCAATACTCAAGCATATCAACAAGCAACCAAGTCTTTCAAAATATCAATGCTAAAAAACACTATCCCTAGCCCATCATGCTCCATCATTGATCGATTCATGTAACACACCCAAATATTAGCTACATCCGATGCTCAAGTATGACAACAGTGTTCCTTAGTTTGTGCTTTATAAGAGAAGATGGATACTCATGTTCAAAATAAAAGTTGCATAAAGTAAATAGATAGGCCCTTCGCAGAGGAAAGTAGGTATTTGTAGCGGTGCGACATCTCAAAGAGAAAAATTTAGAGATAAAATATTTTGGGTGGTATGCTTTTCCTGTCAACGAAAACGACTAAGAGTTCCCAATATCTTCCGCGCTAAACAAATCATAGGCGGTTCCCAAACTGAAAATAAAGTTTGTTCGTTTTTCCACCATTCTTTCACACTCCACGGCTAGCCGCATCCACGGGTACCGCCCATACCAACACTTTCCAAGGAATTTATTATTTGATAACATAAAATAAATTTTCTTTGCATTTCGGGACCGAGCATCCCTATTACCGCCATACTCTCATGCAATGACAAGCGAATAAACACTCATCTTGAGAATAACCTATTTAACATGGAAGATACCAGTCACCCCTTGCCGCTTCATGAGCGGTATGGGCACACAAAACATAAATTTATTTTAAACATTAGAGTTGGCACTTGCAAATTTACTTAGAACGACGTTGAAATACCGCATATAGGTAGGCATGATGGACTCGTTTGGCACAACTTTGTGTTTAAGATTTGGTTGCACAAGAAGTATTCCCGCTTAGTACAAATGAAGGCTAGTAAATAGATTGCGAAGTGCCCAACCAAGGAACGAAAACCATCATAAGAGAACATTAAACATAACTAACACCGAATAATACAACACAAGTAGAATGTAATTTCATAACATTATTATTGACTTCATGTGCATGCGTAGGAAATCACAAACCTTAACACCAATATTCTTACAAAAGCATGATTACTCATCAACATAACTCACATATCACTATCTTCATATTGCAAACTATTGCAAAGAATCAAGTTTAACATCCAATGATCTTCATGAAAGTTTTTATTATATCTTCCCTGTATATCTACCACTTTGGGACTAATTGTATTTAAAGAAAATTGCCATTGCAAATAACAAACTCTCAAACAAATATAAGTGAAGAACGAGAGCTCAAGTTTCTTTAAAATTTCCAACTCTCAAAATAATATAAGTGAAGCAGGAGAGGATTTCTTCAAAATTTCTACTAACTCTCAAAATAATCTAAGTGAAGTATGAGAGCAAATTTCTTCAAAATAACAAAACCATCGTGCTCAGAAGGATATAAATGAAGCACTAGAGCAATTCCATGGCTCTAAAAAATTTAAGTGAAGCATAAAGAGCGATTCTAACAAATCATAGCATAATTTGGCTCTCTCAAATAGGTGTTTCCAACAAGGTTTATTATGAAAAACTAACCAGCAAAGCAAGCAAAGACTTATATAATACAAGACGCTCCAAGCAAAACTCGCGATATGTGACGAATAAAAATATAGCTCCAAGGAAAATTACCGATGGTTGTCAGAAGAAAGAGGGGATGCCTTCCGGGGCATCCCCAAGCTTAGTTGCTTGGTACTCTTTGGATATTACCTTGGGGTGCCATGGGAACCCCCAAGCTTAGGCTTTTATCACTCCTTATTCCTTCATCCATCGTGATCTCACATAAAACTTGAAAACTTCAATCACACAAACTCAGCAAAACCTTCGTGAGATCCATTAGTATAAGAAAACCAAACTTTACTTTAGGTATTGTTGAAAATATATTCCAATTTGTTTTTGCATTATACCTATTGTACTAAATTTACCATGGCTTATACCCCCCGATACAAACCATAGAATGATCAAAATAAGCACAGAACGCAAAGAAAACAGAATCTATCAAAAACAGAACAGTCTGTAAAGACTCGAATTTTACTCATACTTCTGTAACTCGAAAAATTCTAAAAACTTAGGACAACGTAGAGAATTTGTATATCAATCTTGTGTTAAAAATTCAGATACTTTCGTCGCTTCTGTGATTTTTAGAATTTCAGCTACTGTAGGCAAAAGTTTATGTTTTCAAACAAGATCAAAGCCACTATCACCCAACATGATCCTAAAGGCTTTGCTTGACACAAACACTAATTAAAACATGAAAACCACAATTATAATAGTAGCATAATTGTGTAAACACTCAAGAACAGAAAGAAAAAATGAAAAATAAATTTTGTTCATTGGGTTGCCTCCCAACAAGCTCTTTCTTTATAACCATTGAGATAGGCTTGAGATTTTATTGATGCTCACATGAAAGATTGTAGTTGAAACACAAAGAGAGCATCATGTATCATAATTCAAACACATTTAAGTCTAACATACTTCCTATGAATAGGCATTTCATAAGCAAACAAATTATCAAGAAAAGAATTGTCTAACATGTGCATGGAAGAAGAAAGAAACAATAACAATCGCAACATGAAGAGAGATAATTTAGTAACATGCATATTTATATAACCATATTTTCCCTCTCTCATAATAATTACATGTAGGATCATATTCAAATTCAATGATATAGATATCACATAAAATATTCTCTTCATGATCCACATGCATAAAAGTCTTATAATCTTCCAAGGTAGTGGGATTAACATTAACTAAAGTCATGACCACTCCATACCCACTTTTATCGAGAAATTCATGAGATAGATAATTCTCCAAAATAGTGGGATCATTATTACCTAAAGTTGACACTATTCCAAACGCACCTTCAATACTATTGCAAACATTATTATCAGTATCATATTCATCGCGAGGATTAAATAAAATTTTAAGATAATAAGAAGCATCACCCCAATCATGATCATTACAGTGAATAGTGGACATGACAAAATTGACATCCCCAGTCTTGTAGTTTTGCACATTATTAGTATGATTGACATTGATAGAATTAATAATAACATCATTGCAATCATGCTTTTCATTCAAGGACATATTATGAATCTTTTTATAAACTTTTCTTTTAAACACTTCATCACAATATTCAGATTCATGATTTTCAAGCAAAACTTCACAAAAATAATCATGAGCACTCAACTCACTAGCAACTTAGATCTTTTGAAAAGATTAGCAAGTGGATGAGGATCCATATCTCTTTACTTTTCCTATTTATTTTTCTGTTTTCGAGTGATGACATGAAGGCAATAGAAGCAAGCAAGCAAGAAAATGGCAAAATGAAAGAAGGCAAATAAAAAGGAAAACATTTGTGAAGTGGGGGAGAGGAGAACGAGAGGCAAATGGCAAACAATGTAATTGCAACGAGATGACAATTTATGTGTGGGAACCTCATAGATCTTGACTTGATCTTCCCCGGCAACGTCGCCAGAAGTCTTGACTCCCCGTTGATTGCGTTGGTTTCCCTCCAAGCTTAAAGGGTGATGTAGCATAGCGACGACAAGTATTTCCCTCAGTTATGAAACCAAGGTATCAATCTAGTAGGAAGATCCACAAGACTATGTAAGCGGTACTTGCACACAAATAACAAATCCTTGCAACCTAACACGTGTAGGGGTTGTCAATCCCTTGTGGGTAAAAAAACAGTAAAAAGATAGATTGATAGATGCAAATAAAATGATGGCAAATAAAATGCAACAAGGTATTTTTGGGTTTTTGATAATATAGATCTGAAAATAAAAGAGCAAATAAAATGGAGACACGAATAACAAAATAGATCTTGAAAATAGATGACGTGAAGACCCAGGGGCTGTAGGTTTCACTAGTGGCTTCTCTCGAGAAAATAGCAAATGGTGGGTAGACAATTTTTTTTTGGGAAATTGATAGAATAGCGAATAATTATGACGATATCCAAGACAATGATCTTGTATATAGGCATCACGTCCAAGACAAGTAGACTGACTACTGCCTGCATCTACTACTATTACTCCACACATCGACCGCTATCGAGCATTCATCTAGTGTATTAAGTTCATGGAGAAACGGAGTAATGCTTTAAGAACGATGACATGATGTAGACAAGATCTATTCATGTAGGAATAAACCCCATCATTTTATCCTTAATAGCAACGATATATGTGTGTCATGTATCTTTCTGTCACTCGGATTGAGCACCGCAAGATCGAACCCATCACAAAGCACCTCTTCCCATTGCAAGACAAAAAGATCAAGTTGGCCAGACAAAATCCAAATAACGTAGAAGAAATACGAGGCTATAATAAACAAGAATGGATATAATTTCATAGATCTGATCATAAACTCACATTTCATCGGATCCCAACAAACACGCCGCAAAAGATAGAGTTGCATCAAATAGATCTCCAAGAGACCATTGTATTGAGAAGAAAAATGAGAGAGAAAGCCATCTAGCTACTGCCTACGGACCCATAGGTTTGATATGAACTACCCACACATCATCGGAGGAGCACCAATGAGGATGATGACCCCCCCCCCCCGGGTGACCGTGTTCCTCTCTGAAACAGGCTCTAGATTGGATCTTGTAGCTTCTAGCACTTGCAGCGACTGAAATGATTTTTTATCTTCTCTTCTAGGGTTTTTGGAATATTGGGGTATTTATAGAGCTCAGAGGCAGTGGAAGAGGTGCCCGAGGCCCCCACTACCCACCAGGGCACGTCAGGGGCCCAGGGCGTGCCCTGGTGCCTAGTGGGTCGTGTGGCCCTCCCCAGGTTAGCATCCTTGGTCCTCAAGTTTCCTTCTGGTCCAAAAAAATCTCCAAAAAGTTCCGTGGCATTTGGACTTCATGTGGTATTGATTCTCTGCGTAGGAAAAAAACAAGCAAAAAACAGCAACTGACACTCGCAGTACGTCAATAGGTTAGTTTCAAAAAATGATATAAAGTTGCTACAAAATGATTATAAAACATCCAAGAATGATAATATAACAACATGGAAAAATAAAAAATTATAGATACGCTGGAGACGTATGAGTGTACTCTTAAAAAGTCAATCCATATGGACCCTGAAGTTGTCAAGGTTAAAACATCGACTTAAGTCATGTGAGAGTCGGCTTACACAGAGCAAGGATAAACCATGGGCTATCACGCCGGCTTCATTGAAGCAAGATCTGAGCCTTCAAAGCCGGTCTTATGTCGAGCCTCTAAAGCCGACATTTTTATACTTAGTTATCATATACATACATCATCCTGCATTGCATCATTGCACAATGCATCATATATACGTATCTATATTTGTTTATGTTGCACAAAGCCGGTCTTCAAACCGGGTTACATTGTAATTTCTGCAAGAACAAATAAATCTTTGATAGCCAAAATGGTAGGATCTTCATCATGGTTTATCATAACGAGTATTAAATGACTAGGGTTTTCAAGCCAGCTCAGAAGAAATGGATGTTCTCAAAGAACCGACCTATCATATATTGCCGAGCCATCATATTACATATTGTGGAGCTCGCCTATTACATATTGCTGAGCCGGTATATTATATATTGCTGAGCCGGCCTATCACATATTGCTGAGATGACATATTTCATATTGCTGAGCCGGCCTATTACATATTGTTGAGTCAGCCTATCACATATTGTCTAGCTGGCCCTTGGGGGCTACCAATTGCTTGTATCAAAGTTCAGAAGTTCAAAAATGCAAGCTTTGATCCACGATATTAATAGTGACCCGAAGCTTGGGGTTTACACCATTCATTTTTGGCATGATTCAGCATGGCTTATATAAATACAGATGTGCTATATTCTCCAGTCCCAAGTCGTTGCACGCATGCAACCCGACACTTGGGGGCTTCATCATATGATGCTATTCAAAGAAGAAGTACATGTAAGTCCCGAGTCGCTGCAGGCATGCGACCCGACACTTGGGGGCTACACTACTCAGTTCAAGATCTACAAATTTTCTAAAAAAATCAAAAGTTGTTGCGGGCATGCACTCGGCACTTGGGGGCTACAACATTCAGTTCTTTAAACAATTCATAAGGTCCAAATTGAAGATCGGGCCCATCACATATTGACAAGCCGACCCTTGGGGGCTACACATGTGAAATGCAAATCATTCCGTTTATAACTCGTGACTCAAATGGACAACCCAGATTTCTCCAAGATATATATCTACAACATTCAAAACTAAGTTCAAGTCCCGGGTTGTTGTAGGTAAGACAACCCATCCGTTGGGGGCTACGCTGGCTGAAGTTTTATGAGTATAAGATCATTACAAGTCCCAGTCTGATGTAGGCAAGACAACCTGGCACTTAGGGACCACACAACCAAGATATTTTTCTATGCAAAGCACCAAGTCATCATGAAATGATAAACTTGGATCTTGGGGGCTATAGGTAATATGGAGATAAAAAATAGAAGAACACCTTCAAGCTATCAATTTTGAGCAAGCGAGGTCTCATTTCTTCGTGGAGGTTTGCAAAGATCATCTTCTCCAAGTTATTCATAGAAAGGCCCAAAGACTGGCTCAACATCAGATGGATCTCTTATTCCCAATATTTTTATCTAGTTGAAGCATTGAAAGCGAGCTCAACATCACATGGATTTTTTATTCCCAATAATCTTATCAAGTCGACTAGAGTCCAGTTGTTTGACTTGGCAGCACTAACGATCATGACCCGACATCATCAACCGGGCAGAGTCTATATATGCAACCCAATTTCACAAGTTGGTAATTTCTACATCCATATATCAGTGATATTTTCATCCTAATTCAGCATCCACTACGTCCAATGACCCGGCAAGAGCCCCGCGACCTAGAAAGCTGATTCAACAACACAAGAATTTCTATTCCCAATATTTTCATCAAAACCGAAGCACGAGGAGCTGGATTGATGTTAGATGCATTGTTATCACCATTTTTCTGCGAGGAAACCATGTCACAAAGTGGGTTATGAAGCCAGTCCAATGATATGACAAAGAGAGACCCAAAATTTTGAGGATCCACTTCATTGAAATAAGCCGACCATTGGAACAATTTGGTCCCTCGGCATATTTATTATTCTTATTTCAGGATCTTACCATGAATAAGTTCAAACTAACCTGGGGGCTAATGTTGGATATTCCTAGGGTTATAACCCGGCTAAAGGTTTGACCTGACCTAGAGCTTGAAAGCTCTATGGGTCGCCCCATTTTTCGGGTTGAGATAAGATGACAAGGAGGAATCCAGGGCTCAGTGACAAGACCCGGCAGGAGGCCGGCTTGATAGGAACCTAATATTCCGGTTCACAGAGAAGGGTTCAAAGGCCCAAAATGAGACCTGGGCGAAGGCCGGCTCATGGAGGGACTCCGAAGGGCTGACTCGTGGAGAATACTCAAGAGGGATTCTCAACTTGGAAGATAAAGAAGTTCCTTCACAAGGGAAGAAAGACACAAACTAGGATTCAACTTGTAATAGAAAATCCTTCCCCTTCAACTTAAATAAGGAGGGGCAAGGCACCCTAAGAGGGAGAGGAACAAGTCATTAGAGGCAGATAAAAGTAGAAACCCTCAAGACTAGAGCACTACTGGAATTTATAATTTTGCCGTTTGCCATGGCTGACGGCAAAGGAGGGAACCACGGACGACAAAGGCTTTTCCGTCGGTCAGCAGACGGCAAAAACAAATCCGGTGAAGAGGTTCTTTGCCATGAGGGGGCAGACGACAAATTCAATGGGACGACAGATACACCAACGGTCCCGTTAAGTGTTAACGACAGGCCTCCTCTCTTTGTCGTCTGCCCTCCCCCCTTTTCCATGAAGGGGCTAACGGCAAAGGGGGGAACTAAGCCCCTCTCTCTCCCCTCTTTGCCGTATGCCATCCCCCCTTTGCCATGTGGGGGCAGACGACAAAGGGGGGGAACCAAGCCCCTCTCTCTCCCCTCTTTGCCGTCTGCCATCCCCCCTTTGCCATGTGGGGGCAGACGGCAAAGGGGGGAACCAAGCCCCTCTCTCTCCCCTCTTTGCCGTCTGCCATCCCCCCTTTGCCATGTGGGGGCAGACGGCAAAGGGGGGAACCCAGCCCCTCTCTCCCCTCTTTGCCGTCTGCCATCCCTCCTTTGCCATGTGGGGGCAGACGACAAAGGGGTGAACCAGCCCCTTTAAATTTTATTTCTTATTATATCCAACATTTTTCACAATAATCAGGATATATATATATATATATATATATTTGACACAAATAATTTTGTTTCCATACTCATAACCATATTAAAATAACTTTCATCCATAGTACATACATATTATGCAAGTTCCATCCGTACCAAACCATATATTACACCAGTTTCATCCACATGCATACAAAGTTTCATATATATATATATATCCATATACTACAATAGTTTCAATACAAGCTTCCGTGAAGCCATGGTACAAGAGATCATCTTCAAGCATTCCATCAATATAATCCAAGCTTCCCGTGAAGTGAATGTAATCTGCAAAATGACAAATAAGAAAGTTAGAAGAATAATACTAGATGAAGAAGTATATAGGTTATTTCGAAGAGAAATTAGCTAAGTATAGGCCATTTAATAGATAAGTTAGGTGGAATAGGTCATCTTGGAGCTACATAGCCTTATTATGTCATTTAGGAGAGAACTTAGCTAAGTATAGGTCATTCTAGAGCTAACTTGGATAAAATATGTCATTTTGTAGCCAACTATGATTATTAATCCATTTTGACCTTATTATGTCATTTTGGAGCTAAATTAGTCATTTTAATGAGCTAACCAAGGTTCTTATGATGTTTTTACCTAACTATACTAATTATGTCATTTTGGAGGATAATTAGCTAAGTATGTCTTTGTTGGGGAAAATAACCTACGTAGAAGAAGAAAGAGAAGAAGCAAGAAGAGAAGAAGCAAGAAGAGAAGAAGAAGGAGAAGAAAAAGAAGAAGAAGAAGAAGGAGGAGGAGAAGGAGGAGGATAAGGAGAAGGAAGAGGAGAAGAAGAAGAAAAGAAGAAGGACAAGAAGAAGGAGAAGAAGGAGGAGAAGGAGCTTCTCTCCTCCTTCTCCTTCTCCTTCTTATTCCTCCTTCTCCTTATTCTTCTCTTCTTCTTCTTCTTCCTTCTTTTCATTTTTCCTCTTTCTTCTCCTCTTGTCCCCTTCTTCGGGCTAAATTAGCTAAGAATGCATTTTTGGAGCTAATTATGTCATTTCGAGGATAATTAGCTAAGTATATTGAATAAACCATTTTGGAGCTAACTAAGCTAATTATGTCATTTAGGTGGAAGCCTAGCTAACTATAGGTCATTTCGGAGCTACTTGGGTAAAATATGTCATTCCGGAACAAACTATGCTTATTAAGCCATTTTGGATCTAGCTAAGCGAATTATAGGCCATTTAATACCTAAGTTAGGGGGAATAGGTCATCTTGGAGCTACGTAAGCCTTATTATGTCATTTAGGAGAGAACTTAGCTAATTATAGGTCATTTTTTATAAAATAGGTCATTTTGGAGCTAACTAAGCTAATTATGTCATTTAGGTGGAAGTCTAGCTAACTATAGGTCGTTTCGAAGCTCACTTGGGTTAAATATGTCATTTTGGAGCTAACTATGCTTATTAAGCCATATTGGAGCTAAATTGGCTAATTATATCATTTAGGTGGAAGCCAAGCTAAGTATATAATATTCATGAGCTAACCAAGGTTCTTATGCCATTTTGAGCTTATTATTTCATTTTTAGCTAAATTGGTCATTTTAATGAGCTAACCAAGGTTCTTATGATGTTTTCACCTAACTAAGCTAACTATGTCATTTTGTAGGATAATTAGCGAATTTAGTCTTTCTTGGATGAGTCTAAGCTACGTAGAAGAAGATAAAGAGAAGAAGCAAGAAGAGAAGAAGAAGTAAAAGAAGAAGGAGGAGGAGGAGGAGGAGGATGAGGAGGAGAAGGAGAAGGAAGAGGAGAAGAAGAAGAAAAGAAGAAGGAGAATGAGAAGGAGGAAGAAGAAGGGGAAGGGGGAGCTCCTTCTCCTTCTTCTCCTTCTTCTCGTCCTTCTTCTCTTCTTCTTCTTCTCTTCTTCTTCTTATTCCTTCTTATCATTTTTCCTCTTTCTTCTCCTCTTCTTCCCTACTTCGGGATAAATTAGCTAAGAATGCCTTTTTGGAGCTAATTATGTCATTTCGAGGATAATTAGCTAAGTATAGGTCATGTTTTATTAAATAGACCATTTTGGAGCTAACTAAGCTAATTATGTCATTTAGGTGGAATCCTAGCTAACTATAGGTCGTTTCGGAGCTCACTTGGGTTAAATATGTCATTTTGGAGCTAACTATGCTTATTAAGCCATATTGGAGCTAAATTGGCTAATTATATCATTTAGGTGGAAGCCAAGCTAAGTATATAATATTCATGAGCTAACCAAGGTTCTTATGCCATTTTGAGCTTATTATTTCATTTTTAGCTAAATTGGTCATTTTAATGAGCTAACCAAGGTTCTTATGATGTTTTCACCTAACTAAGCTAATTATGTCATTTTGTAGGATAATTAGCCAATTTAGTCTTTGTTGGATGAGTCTAAGCTACGTAGAAGAAGAGAAAGAGAAGAAGCAAGAAGAGAAGAAGAAGTAAAAGAAGAAGAAGGAGGAGGAGGAGGAGAAGGAGAAGGAAGAGGAGAAGAAGAAGAAAAGAAGAAGGAGAAGGAGAAGGAGGAAGAAGAAGGAGAAGGAGGAGTTCCTTCTCCTTCTTCTTGTCCTTCTTCTCTTCTTCTTCTTCTCTTCTTCTTCTTCCTTCTTTTCATTTTTGCTCTTTCTTCTCCTCGTGTCCCCTTCTTCGGGCTAAATTAGCTAAGAATGCCTTTTTGGAGCTAATCATGTCATTTCGAGGATAATTAGCTAAGTATAGGTCATGTTTTATTAAATAGTCCATTTTGGAGCTAACTAAGCTAATTATGTCATTTAGGTGGAAGCCTAGCTAACTATAGGTCATTTCGGAGCTAACTTGGGTAAAATGTGTCATTCCGGAGCAAACTATGCTTATTAAGCCATTTTGGATCTAGCTAAGCTAATTATAGGCCATTTAATACCTAAGTTAGGGGGAATAGGTCATCTTGGAGCTACGTAAGCCTTATTATTTCATTTAGGAGAGAACTTAGCTAACTATAGGTCATTTTTGATTAAATAGGTCATTTTGGAGCTAACTAAGCTAATTATGTCATTCAGGTGGAAGCCTAGCTAACTATATGTCGTTTCGGAGCTAGCTTGGGTTAAATATGTCATTTTGAAGCTAACTATGCTTATTAAGCCATATTGGAGCAAAATTGGCTAACTATATCATTTAGGTGGAAGCCAAGCTAAGTATGTAATATTCATGAGCTAACCAAGGTTCTTATGCCATTTTGAGCTTATTATTTCATTTTTAGCTAAATTGGTCATTTTAATGAGCTAACCAAGGTTCTTATGATGTTTTCACCTAACTAAGCTAATTATGTCATTTTGTAGGATAATTAGCCAATTTAGTCTTTGTTGGATGAGTCTAAGCTACGTAGAAGAAGAGAAAGAGAAGAATCAAGAAAAGAAGAAGAAGTAAAAAAAGAAGAAGGAGGAGGAGGAGGAGAAGGAGAAGGAAGAGGAGAAGAAGAAGAAAATAAAAAGGAGAAGGAGAAGGAGGAAGGAGGAGGAAGACTCCTTCTCCTTCTTCTCCTCCTTCTTCTCCTTCTTCTTGTCCTTCTTCTTCTCTTCTTCTTCTTCTCTTCTTCTTCTTCTTCTTCCTTCTTTTCATTTTTCCTCTTTCTTCTCCTCTTATCCCCTTCTTCGGGCTAAATTAGCTAAGAATGCCTTTTTGGAGCTAATTCTGTCATTTCGAGGATAATTAGCTAAGTATAGGTCATGTTTTATTAAATAGACCATTTTGGAGCTAACTAAGCTAATTATGTCATTTAGGTGGAAGCCTAGCTTACTATAGGTCATTTCGGAGCTACTTGGGTAAAATATGTCATTACGGAGCAAACTATGCTCATTAAGCCATTCTGGATCTAGCTAAGCTAATTATAGGCCATTTAATACCTAAGTTAGGGGGAATAGGTCATCTTGGAGCTACGTAGGCCTTATTATGTCATTTAGGAGAGAACTTAGTTAACTATAGGTCATTTTTTATTAAATAGGTCATTTTGGAGCTAACTAAGCTAATTATGTCATTTAGGTGGAAGCCTAGCTAACTATATGTCGTTTCGGAGTTAACTTGGGTTAAATATGTCATTTTGGAGGATAATTAGCTAAGTATATGTCATTTTGGAGCTAATTATGTCATTTCAAGGATAACTAGCTAAGTATATGTCATTTTTATTAAATAGACCATTTTGGAGCTAACTAAGCTAATTATGTCATTTAGGTGGAAGCCTAGCTAACTATAGGTCATTTGAGAGCTAACTTGGGTAAAATAGGTCATTCCGGAGCAAACTATGCTTATTAAGCCATTTTGGGTCTAGCTAAACTAATTATAGGCCATTTAATACCTAAGTTAGGGGGAATAGGTCATCTTCGAGCTACCTAAGCCTTATTATTCATTTAGGAGAGAACTTAGCTAAGTATATGTAATTTTTTTATTAAAACACTAGAAATAACATACCATTATCGTCATCACGGCGGTGAAGCACGGTGGCTTTGGCTTGTTTCACATGGAGAAGGCTGCTCTGGAGAAGGCTTCACTGTAGAAGGGTCGTGCGATGCGTTTCGGGAGATATTCTGCACCAAACATCGTTTGCAATGTGTCGTTAGCATGAGGACACTCTTAAGATGAGTGCACTGAAATGAAACTCACCGTCCCCGCCATGTTAATGACTGGCATCGGCGGAGGGACTTGGCCGGTCTTCTCGCACATAGACTGTACATTTGGTTTCGACAAGTCAAACTTTTTATTTATTAATGAAAGGACATTAAAATGCAAGATTTGAAATAATATGAAGAAGAAACTTACCACGAAGAGCTCGTATATGGCCCTGTTAGACGCATCATTCCGTGCCCTCTCCGCCTCCACCAATGCAGTCATCCTCTCCTCCAGCTCCCTCATCTCCTTATCCTTCTCCGCCATAGTCGCCTGCATTGCCTCTCTCTCTTTCAGAATAGCAGCCTGCAACACAACTCATTTTTATCATTGTAATCATATTGGTTCCAACGCACAACATAATGCGGAAAGATAGTTGAGTCCATTAAACTAACCTCGATGGCGAGCTCGACTGGCCGTGGACGAGGTGTTATCTCCGGACAGGAGCTCGTTTGGCGTGCCTTATCTGCCGAAGAGTGCTAGGACAACGTATAAGGCCGTCTCCAATGGCGATCGAGCCATGGGGCCTCCCGTTGCCAGCTATCATCACCAGCTCTGGATCAATAGGCCCCTCGCTCGGGTTAAAGTCCTCCCCTTTCCTCGCCTTCCCGTGATCTATGTACTTCACAAGCTTGTGGTGGGAGGAGATGTTGGTGAAGTTTTCTGGATGCTCGAGGTCAGACTCAGAGAATGCCTTGACCTTCTTGTACGAGGCAGTATGGGCCATCGCATACAGGTCGTACATCTGTGGCACCTCCGTCTTATTGTGACGCGCCTAAAAGAGAGAGAGAGAGGAAAATTGTATTAGTAAAGGGCTCAAGATAGCATTAAGAATTAATTGCATGAGGCATGAAGCAAACCACATACCCAGTTCTCACCAAATTGGATTAAGTTGACGCTCCCTTGATGGTGTGGCACACCAACCATTTTGCCACGCCTCTCCTTGGCATTGTTGTGGCTGGCCTCCCACGTTTCAGAGCACCACTGATCCACCAAGGCCTCCCAACAATCCATCTTATCCACACACCATCTCGGGGGCACCTAAGTTAATAAAGAGAAATTTGAGCGCGTAAGAACCAAATCAAGGAAACTAACTACAAAGCCTTAATAATATGTAATTACCTTCATGTAATGCTCCTTCTCCATCTTAGAATCACGGCACTTCGCCTTGTCCTTCCTAATACGCCACGTGGCATAGTAGTCTCGAACAGCCTGCACCCGAGCCTCGTGCCGAAAGTTTTGAAGTAGGCGGCAACATTCGGTTTCGATAACCTTTGTCGTGTCCTCCTCGTATCCCTCCTCACACCTGTAGTAGGTCTACAAACGAGAAAACACCGATTAGTACAATAACTAGCTACGGTTGATTTATAATTGTGTGAAGGAGAAATTACCCAGAACTGTCGGATCACCATGTCGGCCCTCGTGTGGCACAAAACACTGTCGATCTCCACCTCCGGCGGGGCCGGAGCACCCAAGTAGTGCTCCCAGGTCATTCCTACCTCTCGCTCCCGAACGGGCAACGTAACAAACCCTGGGAAGTTTTTACGGCAAAGCACAACAAGGACGCTGTTGGGCTTGCGGACATCCTTGGCAACAATCCAACCCCCATGGTATGACAAATTAAAGCCAAAACATTAGATATTTGAGAAAACGTGAAGGCAAAAGGTAAAATAAGAGTAAATTAACTTACTTGTTCCCATTTGGCCTAATCGACCACCTCTGCTCGGGGGTCACCGGCACGAGCGGGAGCCTCGAACTACCACGCTGGTAGACGCTAGCCCCCTCACCCAGCTCCTCGTTGCTACCAGCATGGCCACTTGGCTCAGCCCAGGTATCCCACTGGGTCTCTGGGGACGTACCCTCATCCCTGCTTTGCTCCGGAGTCGCCTGGAACGAAGCCTCTAGGACATGAGTCTCGTGGGTCGAAGGCTCGTCGACCCGAGGCTCGTGAACCGGAGACTGTGTAGCCTCCACCTCAGACAAATCCACCCTAGAAGTCTTGTGCTCAGGTGAATCGGCTTGGGGTGGTGGCGGAGACCGTGTAGCCTCCACCTCAGAAGGCGTGGCAGCCACCACCCTACCTCTCCCGCGGCCACGTGTACCTTTAGTACAACATAAATACCAACATGAGTAATAAAATGTATATAAATACCAATATGCATACAACATGAGTACAACATAAATACCAACATGAATACAACGTGTACCTTTAGTACCTCTCGACTTCGCGGGGGGTCGACCTCCTCTCACGGGGGCTGCTCCTTGCAGAGTAGAGAGCAACACTCTCCGAAGAGGCGAGGCAGGAATGGAAGTACCCATCCCATCACCCGCCGATGAAGAAGGAGCCGCGGAGTGCTTTCGACCCTTTCCCACCATCTTTCAACACCTGTCATGACAAAGAGTAAATGAAATTAGTACAACATAAATACCAACATGAGTAATAAAATGTATATAATTTAAGTGTATCATCGTCAGAAATACCAACATGACTAATAAAAATTGAATACCTAACATGAACTCAAAATTTATATATAGTATAATAGTTGAATACCTGACATGAACTAATAACAATCGTGCTCGTCTATATATGCTTCGGGGTCAATAAATGCATCATGATCATCACTATCATCAATAAATGCATCATCATCATCACTATCATGAAGAACATGTGGAAGGCCACCATTATGTAATTGGTCAAGAAGTGACAGGTCATCCGCAGCAGTAACCTCTTCTTCTTCCAGCTCTTCCTGTTCGGGCTCAGGGGTTAAGACGGATTCACTGTCGCTGTCTACTTCAATGTTCCGGGGTGAAGTAGAGCGGTTCTTGAAACGTTTCTTGGACATACGTGTTTCTTGGAAGAATTCTCCTTCATATGTGTCTGGGTTAACGTGAGGTTCGTAATCCTCTTCATTGAGGGTAGGTGGTCTAACATGTGGTGGCACTTCATAAACGACATCCCAACCTTTGAGATTTGGATCAGTTTGGTAGGCCCACGGTAGATAGAAAACTTGTGTCGCATGTTGAGCCGTAATATAGGGAACATCTAAGTGGGTGTTTTGGTTGATTTCGACTAGTCTTATATGTTCATGAGTCCTTCTAGTCTCCCTTGGCTCAAACCAATAACATTTGAAATCTACGACGGTCGGTGGGTTTTCACCATAGAATAGAAGTTCATAAATTGCTTCAACTCTTCCATAATACTCGATGCCTCCTTCGCTGATAGCAGAAACAAAACAATTTGTAGTCTTTAGGTCGGGCATAGATAGCTCTTTTCCAAAGGTACGAAAGTGATACCCGTTGATGTTGTATTTGTCAAATGAACGGACCTTATAGTCAAAACCATTAGAGACTTGTCTCAACTTGGCGTCCATAGACTCTGCATGAGCCTACAAGTTTAATACGAAAGAATGGATGCATTAGCCGCAAATTAGGCCAAGAAATCAAATGGGCCCTTAATGGTAATTAATTACCCTTTGTTTGAACCAAGATATGAAATTGGGATAGTCGCCTCCATGCTTTGCGAGTAGCTCATACTCTTCGACGGAATCCTTTTCGATCACCGCTCCATCCGAGAATTCAGCGACGTATCGACTACATCAAATATCCGGGAATAAGAGTAGTTCAAAGCAATTAGAAGTTGCAGAACAATAATTTACCGAGAACTTACTCAATGTATGGCCGCACTTCTGTTAGGTTGGTGAAGATATACAATGAAATGGTCCGCCATTCTTCGACATCCAATGATTTCCCTTTCGAAGCAGCGGATGGTGCGAGCTTACCTTTGAATAGGCTGAGGTTGGATCGAACTTTTTTTGGATCGCCATCATTGTACCGAGGCTTCGGGTTATGCAAATGATGATTTTTGGCTTCGTAGTGTGCTGTCACGAAGTTTGCCGCCTCCTCAGTAATGAATGCCTCGGCCATCGATGCTTCAATTCTACGTTTATTTTTACACTTAGCTCGAAGCGTCTTCTGCATCTTCTCAGTTGAGTAGCACCATCGATTTTGAATGGCCCCCCATTCTTGCCTCGGTCGGGAGATGCAAAATCAAATGTTGCATTGGATTAAAGAAGCCCGGTGGAAAGATCTTTTTCTAATTTGCAGATCAACTCCGGCGCCAAGTCTTCCATTTCATCTAGCACGCCAGGCGATAGTTCTTTCGCACAAAGAGAACGGAAGAAATAGCTCAGCTCTCCAAGTACTAGCCATTCATCCTCAGGGATAAAGCCACGCAACATCACCGACATTATCCGCTCAATCCATATGTGCCAATCATGACTCTTGAGACCAAATATTTTCAATTTCTCAAGACTCGCTCCCCTCTTTAGATTCGCAGCATACCCATCGGGGAACATGAACCGCATTTTCACCCACAATAGCATTTCCCTCATAGCTGGCCTTTCAAGATTGAACCATGCCTTTGGCTTTGCTATGCTTTGCTTTCCTTTCCGTTGTCGCAAGTTTTGCAACGGTCTATCACATAGAGCCTCCAGGTCGATTCTAGCCTTAGGATTATCTTTTGACTTCCCCTCTATGCCGAACTATGTACCAAAAATGGCCTCCGCAATATTCTTTTCAGTGTGCATCACGTCGATGTTGTGTGGGCAAATGAGGTCTTTGAAGTAAGGCAGATCCCATAAGCATGACTTGTGAGTCCAGGCGTGTTCCGTATTATACCCTTTGAAGTATCCTGGACGCAAAGGATCAAGCTCGAGAGCGTTAAACTGATCAAGGGTCTGTTGGCCTGTCAACGCAGCTGGTGCAGTGTTTTTGACAACTCTACCTTTGATGAAATTCTTCTTGTCTTTTCTAAACTTATGGTCAGGATCCAGGAATTGTCTATGCATGTCGAAG
The DNA here is from genome assembly GCF_904849725.1 of Hordeum vulgare subsp. vulgare. Classification (NCBI taxonomy): domain Eukaryota; kingdom Viridiplantae; phylum Streptophyta; class Magnoliopsida; order Poales; family Poaceae; genus Hordeum; species Hordeum vulgare. The sequence continues at coordinate 61,750,976 of NC_058524.1, forward strand.
CAAGAATACTTGCGACCAGCCTACAGCCAACGGAACTGAAGAGCTGCCTTGTCACGCCCAAGATGCGACCCTATCCTCAATTGGGAACGAGGGCCTCGTCAGGGATAGAAGCGCATCTCGTCGTGTCGCAAGAATGGATATCGTTACAAGTACATGTACTGAAAAGAAGATATATATATATATATATATATATATATATATATATATATATATATATATACAGAATTGGCTTACACTCGCCACAAGCTACATCAGAGTCACAGCAGTACAATACACAATCATCATGAATAAGAGCAGGGTCCGACTACGGACGAAAACAAACGAGAAAAGAAGAACGACGTCCATCCTTGCTATCCCAGGCTGCCGGCCTGGAACCCATCCTAGATCGATGAAGAAGAAGAAGAAGAAGCAACTCCAAATGAAAAATCAACGCGCTCGCATCGAGTAACCTTTACCTGTACCTGCAACTGGTGTTGTAGTAATCTGTGAGCAACAGGGGACTCAGCAATCTCATTTCCAAAGGTATCAAGACTAGCAAAGCTTAATGGGTGAGGCATGGTAAGTGGTGAGGTTGTAGCAGCGGCTAAGCATAATATCTAGTGGCTAAACTTACGAGTACAAGAAATAAGAGGGGGATGATCTACGCATAACAGACGTGAACTACTGATGATCAAATGCATGATCCTGAACACCTACCTACTTCAGACATAACCCCACCGTGTCCTCGATCGGAGAAGGAACTCATGAAAGAGACAGTCATGGTTACGCACACAGTTGGCATATTTTAATTAAGTTAACTTCAAGTTATCTAGAACCAGTGTTAAACAAAGCTTCCACGTTGCCACATAACCGCGGGCACGGCTTTCCGAAAAGATTTAACCCTGCAGGGCTGCTCCAACTAGTCCATCACAAATTACCACAAGCCGCATAGAAATCCTCAATCATGAAACTCGTGATCTCGTCGGATTCCCTAGTGGAAAACCTCAACTCTGAGATTACCCAAAGCATCACCGGAATCCCGATGCACAAGATATATCGTCAAAGGTAAAACTAATCCAGCAAGGCCGCCCGACGTGTCGACGATCCCGATAGGAGCCGCGTATCTCGTTCTCAGGACACGGCGGATGAGCTAGACGTCGGGATCGCTAAACCTCCGGGTGACCAGAGGGGCGCCGGACATCGCTCATGTGGGACCAACACTCATGAGGAGCACTGGCCCGGGGGTTGATTAAATTCCTCGGGTTAATTACTCCCTATGCAGTTCATTAGTTATTAGGCAAATGTAGTACCAAAGTTGGGCCTTGCTAGACCAGCTTTAATCTAAAACGAATTATCAAGGGGGTCCCCATAACAACCCCGAACGTGTTAGGAGCGCTCATTTATGGAACATAACACCGGCAGCCGAAAACTAAGGAGGCAAAGGTGGAACAAAACACCATGCTAGAAAGGCCGAGCCTTCCACCTTTACCAAGTATATAGGTGCATTAAATTAAATAGCATATAATATGGTAATATGACAAGGAACCCATGTTATCACATGGAAGCAACTACACCTGCAACTAGCAACGCTAACACATGGTTAAGCAAGCAGTAACATAGCCAATCAGTGGTTTGCTAGGTTGAACAGGTTGAAGGTTGTCATGGCATTGTAGAGAGGCTGATATTTAACATGTGGTAGGCAACGAGACATAAACGATAGAAGCGATAAAACTAGCATGGCAATGATAGTAATGGTATCTGGGGAAATGGTCATCTTGCCTGAGATCCCGCTTGGAAGAAGAACAACTCCGTGAAGCAGTCGAACCGACGTAGTCGAACGGGCCCTCACATTCTGACACGCTTGCGGAACTCTATCGAGACGGAGCAAACCGGAAACAAACATCAACACAAATATTCACCACACGATGCACAACATGACGCATAACCTTCTATGATGCATGATCAGTTCAATGATGCTAGGCATAGCATGACAATTCACCTCACACAAACTCTACACATTAAGTGAAGCTCGATATGCAACGAGTAGCATATCGACGAAACTCCACGTTTAATTAATTAGTTCACTCCTGATTATTTACACGGCAATATTAAATGTGGTTAACATGGCAAGGGGTGAAGCGATGATCCTACATGCCATCCTAGTCGGTTAACACGCGGGACTTAGAACGAAGCTAAGTTACAAGAGACATGCAACACAAGATGTTATGCCATGAATGCGTCATGCATGCAAGTTACAACAACACGGGCAAGAAGAGAAAGAAGCATGTGTCGCCACGGCGAGCGAAAGGGAACCATGGCGGCAAAAACGGAAACGATGCCACGGCAACATTCCTATCCCGATACTCAACGAGAGGTCGGTGCCACGAACTCGAAGCGGGTGCGTGACAAGCCAAATAATGATGGGGTGATCCCGATTACCGGGTTCCCATGTGTCGGGGGTACAACAAAGGAGGGCCAACGTGCAATGGGCAAACGTACGACGCAAACATACATACATCTCATACATCACATGCACACGGTTCACGACACGTTCCAACGGTATACCTTCGAAGCATGCGAATCGGAGGGGTTCGGTTCGGTGAAGGAGAACAACGGTCGTCGTGGACGTCGGGTCTCGTCGACGGTAGTCGTACTCTTGGCGTCGGTACACTGGTCTTCGGCGTCGTTAGCCGATCACGTTTCCGAGGGTCGTCGAGGATGTCGTGGTACTCGTGGACTTGTCGATTCCACGACGGCGGGGATGGTGCACGCAGCGACGGCAAGCGGCAACACAAGCAAGCAACACACAACAAGCGGGCGCGGCAGGCAGGCAAGCAACAGCAGCGGCAAAGCAGAGCAAGCTATAGCAAGCCGCAAAGCAAGCAGCAAAGCATCTACAAGCAGCTACGCCAGCAGGCAACGCAAGCAACTAACTAGCAACACCTACCACTAGCAACTAACAACAGCAACACACTACGGCAGCTACTAACAGCAACTAACAACCTAGCCTAATCAACTACAGCTAGCAGCAAGCAATCAGCAGCAACAGGCAAACAACAAGGCAGCTAGCAAAGCGGCATGCATCGGCAGGGCAAGCAACAACAACTAGCGAACGGATGCTACATCAAGCTAGCATCCGTCTAGCAGCAACAAGCAAGCAAAATGGCAGCAAACATAGCAGCATGAATAACAACAGCAACCTGCAGGCAACAACCACGGCAGCAAGAGCAACAACAAGAGCTTCGGCACAGCAACAACACAGCGAGGCAGACATCATCTCGGTAGCAAGCAAGAGCTAGCAAGCAGGCCAGCAAGCAAATCGGCAGGGGAACGGGCGACCATGGCGAGCACAGGGACGGAGGAGGTCGGCAGCGCGGCAACGACGGAGTCCTCGGGCCGGCCGGGAGCTTGGCGGCGACGACGCGGGGAACGGCGAGCCGAGGGAGGAGCGGCGACGGGGCGAGCACCGCGGGGTTGTGCTGCAGGCGGGGAAGAGGGAGGAGGCCGAGGCCGAGGGCGAAGCCATGGCATGACGGTGATGAGCACCCGAGGAGGAGGGGCGAGCCACGGCGGGGCGAGGGAGGCAGGCACAGCTGCAAGCCGGCGGCGGCGCGCGGCCATGGCTCCGGGAGACGACCACGGCAGAGGAGGCGGCTGGCGGGGTGAGCAGCGCGGCGGAGGGGCTGCTCGGCGGCGGCGCAAGCCGGCGGCGCGCAGGGAGAACTGTTGGCGACGCGCAGGTCGAGGGGGCCTGGAGGGGATCGACCATGGTAACGGGAAGAGGGGAATCGGGGCAGAGGGAGGTCGACGTGCACGGGGGGAAGACGACGCTGCGAGGGAGGGGGGTACGAGGGAATCGGGAGGCTAGGCTCTGGCTCGCTAGGGTTAGGGGACCTGGGCCTCGCCGGCTGGCTCCCTCCTCTCTAACTCTTTTGTCTTTTAAAAAAAATCAGAAAACAAACACAAAAGAAAAAGTTTTTTAACAAAATAGAAAACTGCTTTTGGCTCCTTTGAAAATAATATACCCCAACTATAAAATAGCTTGGGCATTTTTTAAAACGAATAAAAATAAAACCTTTTGAAGAATCAAAATTAAAACCCTTTTAACAAGAGAATAAAATAAAACCCCTTTTTTATACATGAAATGGGTCTCTTGTTTTAAATAAACAAAAGAAATAAAGAAAACCCAAGGGGTTGCCCCCACATTTAATAAAATGATTTTAAAAGACGACGAACTTTTAAAGGGGTTTAAAACTGAAATCTTTAACGCGGCCACAAAATAAATAAAAGAGGAGAGAGGGGGAGTTCCTATTGCACCAAAGACACCGAGAGCACTTGAAGCACACACACTCAAAACACCACACGCAACAGATGATGCAAGATGCCATGATGCAAACTACATGATGATGCCACAAAATAAAATAACCACACGACGGAAACGGAAACAAAGGGGAATCTTCCAGGGCGTCGGCATCGGACTGTCACATGCGTTGCATGTGGTGCACGGGAACCTTCCATGCGCACACCAGCCAGCGGATAGCGCAAACGCCGGATAATCATGCGTCGAGTACATGTACCACACATGTATTTTGAAATTTGTTTTGGTAGCCGCGTCGTAGGTCTTGATCCCATTATCCCAAGCTTCTTGCAACTCATCCTTAAGCGGCTGCATGTACACATTCATATTCTTCCCCGGATAGTTGGGCCCTGGAATTATCAACGTCAGGAAAATGTTCTTTCTTTTCATAATCTCTCCGGGTGGCAAATTTAGTGGAATGAAAAATACATGCCAACAACTGTATTGTGCTGCCGTCATACCATACACATTGAACCCATCCATGCTGATGGAAACTCTAGGTTGCCTTGGATCTTCCGATTTATCCTGATGTAATGCATCAAAGTGCCTCCACGCAAAACCATCTGAAGTGTGTACCAGCATCTTGTTCCCATCCGCATCTAGTTCGGTTCTTTTGCCCAATTTGTGCCATGTCATATGTCTGGCCGTCTCTTCGACCATGAAAAGACGTTGAAGTCTTGGTACGATTGGCAGATACCGAAGAACACTAATGGGGATTTTGGTCTGATTCTTCTCACCCATACCATTGTCTACCACAATATACCTGGAAGAATTGCAAATGGGGCAATAGTTCAAGGCCGCATACTCAAGCCTAAATAAGGCACATCCATTCTCACAGGCATGTATCTTCTCATAGGGCATCTTAAGTACACGAAGGATTTTCTCTGACTGGTACAGGTTTGCAGGCAGTACATGGCCTTTGGGTAGAAAGCGTCCAAATATCGTCATCATCGCATCGTAGCATTCTCTTCCTAGGTTGAATTGAGCCTTCAGAGCCATTACTTGCGCGATGGCATCCAGCTGACAAAGCTCAGTCTGCTCGTGGATAGGACGTTTTGAAGACTCCAACATTTCATAGAAGACCTTTGCAGATTCCTCAATCTCATCATCCGAATCCCGAGCATCATCAAAGTCTTGCACCATGTCTTCAATCCCGGTACCATGCTCGTCGGTGCAACGACGAATCACCTCAGCTCTGGCACGTTGGTCAGACTCACCATGAAAAGTCCACACCGTATAATTAGGCGTAAAACCCCACTTCTGCAGGTGTTTACCCATTTTAAACTATGTCTGCTTTTTCCAGTTGTCGCAGTTGAGACAGGGGCACCATGTTTTTTGCTGGCCATTTGCAAATGCGGCTCTCACAAACCCCCTGGTTTTTGTTAACCATTCATGGGTCATGTCTTTCTGACTAGGGTGACCAGTGTACATCCAAGCACGATCACTGATGTTGCCTAGCTACCTATGGGCGCACAAGAAATAAATATATAATTCATCATCTATATTCATACGCTAATCAAGTTTGTCAGTTTTATTACGTCCATGCAACCTACACGCTATTAGGTAAAGATAGGTCCTAATCCCACCTGAGTATGTGTAGATTGGGTTCGTTTTCCCATGCTCTGCTCCAGATGCGACGCAGAATTTCGGCAGCACCTCCCCGCTGTTCTCCTGATACACGTCTCGGCAATAAGCAGAGAGAATGTGTACCCGGAGAATAACAGGGAGGCACTGACAAAATTCTGCATCGGATCCAGAGCACAACATACGGGAAAACGAACCCAATCTACACATACTCGGGCTGTCCATGGATAATGTTGGACAATTCGAAAGGATGGCGGTTATAAATATGCAACGAAATGCATATTTGTAGATGTCGCCCTTTCGAACGGGAGATGCATACTGGTCACGCATACTCATGATTGAAGAAACCTATAGCTAGCAAGTTCCATCGACACGAAGACCGGGACAGAGCAAATTAAGGGGGTAGGAGGAGAAGTCATTTGTGCTCACCAACAAACGCAAGGGCGGAGCTCGTCCAACGCACGGGGAGGTCGTCGAACAACTGCACATTGAAATTCACACGATCACCACAAATATGATGTTTTTATAATTAACATAACTATATGACCTAACTCATAACTATGTGGGTCAGTGTCGTCGGGGGTCGAGGGTCACTGGCGTCGGGGGTTGGGGTCTTTTCGGTCAACAAGAGGCCGAAGAGGTGTCGGGGCTCGGGAGTTGGCGGTCAGTGGCGTCGGGGGTCGGGGTAGGGGGTCGGGGGTCGAGGGTGAGTGGCGTCGGGGGTCGGGGGGTCGAGGGTCAGTGGCGTCGGGGGTCGGGGGGTCGAGGGTTCGCGTACTACGGCATCTCCTCCAACCACATCAACTACCCGACCGACCCGCTCGGGGAGAGCACGGCCGCCGCCGTCGCCGCCGTCAATGCCTGGTCCGGTGCCGCGTCCATGCTACCGCTGCTCGGCGCCGCCGTCGCTGACTCGTGGCTCGGCCGCTACCGCACCATCGTCGCCTCCTCCATGCTATACATCACGGTCAGCCAACTCCGCACAACGCCCCCTGATTCGTTTCCTTCATCGACGCCAAGCACAACTTTCTTCCTTCTGCTCAATCAATTTTTCTGTGGATCTTTTCGGTAGCGTTTGGTTGAACGATAACGAGTTTACTGGTCCAAGAAATCTCGCACGAGTGGCGCATGGCACCGTATAGTAGTAGTAGTAGTAGTATTTTTGTTGAGAATATTATGGTTGATAGGGATGTTTCAAAATTTCATTGTTTTGTCCGCTGGAAGCACACACACCACAACATAGTGCTTCCCACGTCGCTGTGCTCATGAATCAGCTGGACCGGGTCGATCTTTTTTTTGGGAGGGTACCGGGTCGATCTTCGAAGATAGAATAATGTGCTCAACCCTAAACCTTTTTCTTTTCTAATGACACCACTTTTTTTATGATCAGGAACAGTGGGTGAAGGGATTACTCAGATAGTTAAGCTACATAAACAATTGGAGGGAAAATGGGAGACAAAAGTAAAACAAGGGCAAAAATATATCATCTCCTACAACTTTCCTACATTTCCTGATGGGTAACACTACAAAGATGGAACCATCTCTATTCAGCTAATGTAAAATGCTAGAGGACTGCCTCGTGGACACCCTTATTCATTGTCTCCGTCAAAAGTGTATGTACGTGCAGATCTTAATAACAAATGACTGATACTATAATTATTCTTTTTGAACAGAAAGCAGTTTACTTAATCTAGCATCACATCTCAATGATAGTCCATCAAAGCATAAGGGTTTCTCCAAATATATATAATTGCACACACTGCAGGCTAGCAAAGTGTGCTCTAAATCGTTAAGCAAAAGATCAACAGAGTACAATCTTCTAAACTGCATGACCACGTATCCTAAACAAAGCAAAAGATCATACAAAAAAAGCAGGGAGGGGTGGATCCAACCTGGGGGAGGGGGCGCCGAGCGGTGCAGGGAGGGAAGGGTGCGGGGGAGGGGTAGCATAGGGAGGTGGGGCGGAGCAGGGTGGTGGCGGTGCAGGGAGGAGGGGTGGAGCAGGGAGGAGGCGGTGCAGGGAGGAGGGGCGGAGCAGGGAGGTGGCGGCGCAGGGAGGAGGGGTGGTGCAGGGTGGTGGCGGCGCAGGGAGGAGGGGCGGAGCAGGGAGGGGCGGAGCAGGGAGGTGGCGGCGCAGGGAGGAGGGGTGGTGCAGGGTGGTGGCGGCGCAGGGAGGAGGGGCGGAGTAGGGAGGGGCGGCACAGGGAGTGGCCGGCGGTGCAGGGTGGTGGCGGCACCGGGTGGGGGACGCGCCAGGGGAGGGGCGGGCGTGCGGGAGGAGGGCGACGAGGTGGGGGAGGCATCGGGTGGGGGCAGTCGTTAGTTGGTGGGCCGCCGTCCCCTTTGTCGTCCGCCGTGCTCCCAGGCAGACGACAAAGGGGCGGGGTGGGTGGGGGTGGGGTTTCGGCCGTTTGGGAGGGGCTTTGCCGTCTGCCCACCCTTTGTCGTCCGCATAGGGCTCCTTTGCCGTCCGCCAGCAGACGGCAAAGAGGTGGCCGACGGCAAATTAAACCTTTTCCATCAGCCACCTCTTTGCCGTTAGCACTGTGACAGCTGACGGCAAAGAGTACCTTTGCCATGCGTCAGCAGACGGCAAAGGCAAGGCAGACGGCAAAATTCTGAATTCCAGTAGTGGAGGTAGCAAAAAAGCACCCTTGTAATCGAGATCATCATCATTATCAATCTCAATCAAGCAGGATGTAGGCTTCTACCTCCACCGCAAGGGGCCGAACCTGGGTAAAACTCGCGTCTCTTGATTCCGACCAACCCCGTTCAAGCTACCACCTAGTTGCGATGGACTTACACCTAAGTTCTCTCACGAAGACATCTGTCGTGACAAAACCACGACATATGCCGACGACCACTGTAGGCATAGGTCCATCTATGATGACAACCTTTATATGCCTACATTTGTCGTAGGCATAGATGGAGGTATGCCGATTGTGTTTCTATACCGACGGTTTTCCGTGCACCCTTCGCATATCTCCATATATCTCGACGGCCCCCGTCGGCATAGATTAGGTCGTAGTCATATAAGGTTATTCCGGCAGTGGAAGGCGTGATACATATGCGCTCAGCGCAACAACACCATCTCGAGCACTACGCAAAGAGGTGAAGCCGCATATGATGAATCATGGGCTCCAAAGAGGCGCCTTCATAAAGGAGACGACACCAGAGCGCCACCACCGCCCGATCTGAGGATCAGAGTTTCCCTTGGAGCAACAAGATAGGCAATGAGAACCACGACGACACCTTCAAGAAGAGAACGAGCTTCGCCACCGCCGGTCCATCCGAAGATAGGGCATGTTTTCACCCCGGCCACCATTCACCGCCACCGAACACCACACTCCGTCTACCATGCCACCCACATGACCATGCCAACTCGACAACACCAAGCCACAAGCTCTACCCATGAGCCCCGCGGACCCACCACCACGACCGCCGCCCCGGCAACCAAGACCTTGACACCACCTCACCCAAGATCCGCCGCTACCCAAACCAAAGACACGAGAAGAAAGGACCTGACTTTGGCACCCCTGGACTGCCCCCAGTGTCAAGACCTGATAGGACGGCCAAAACTGGCCTCCATCCCCTCGTCCCGCGACACCGGGTGCGAGACAAGCTCGGCCCTGCTATCGGGCGCGAGATGAGTGATAACCCACAAGTATAGGGGATCGCAACAGTTTTCGAGGGTAGAGTATTCAACCCAAATTTATTTATTCGACTCAAGGGGAAGCGAAAGAACATTCTCAAGTATTAGCAGTTGAGTTGTCAATTCAACCACACCTGAAAGATTTAGTGTCTGCAGCAAAGTATCAATAGCAAGGTAGTATGATAGCAGCAGTAGCAACAGTAACCAGTAGCAGCAAAGTAACAGCAGTTGCAGCAAAGTAACAGCAGCAACAGTGACAGCAGTAGCGGCAAAGTAACATAGCAAGGACCAGTAGGAAAAACTCGTAAGCATTGGATCGGTGATGGATGATTATGCCGGATGTGATTCATCATGTAACAACTATAACACGGAGAGATATGTAACTAGCTCCCGTTCGTCAATCTAATGTAGGCATGTATTTCGTGTGTAGTCATACGTGCTTAGGGAAAAGAACTTGCATGACATATATTGTCCATCCCTCCCGTGGCAGCGGGGTCCTAATGGAAACTACATGATATTAAGGTTCTCCTTTTAATAAAGAACCGGACCAACACATTAACACTTGGTGAATACATGAACTCCTCATACTATGATCATCTCCGGGAGTGGTTCCGGCTATTGTCACTTCGGGGTTGCCGGGTCATAACACATAGTAGGTGACTACAACTTGCAAGATAGGATCTAAAACACACATATATTGGTGACAACATAATAGGTTCAGATATGAAATCATGGCACTCGGGCCCTAGTGACAAGCATTAAGCATGGCAAAGTAGTAGCAACATCAATCTCAGAACATAGTGAATACTAGGGATCAATCCCCGTCAAAACTAATTCGATTACATGATAGATCTCATCCAACCCATCACCGTCCAGCAAGCCTACGAATAGATTACTCACGAACGGTGAAGAGCATCATGGAATTAGCGATGAAGGAAGGTTGATGATGACGATGGCGACGATTTCCCCTCTCCGGAGCCCAAAACGGACTCCAGATCTGCCCTCCACGGGAAGAATAGGAGGTAGCGGCACCTCCGTATCGTAAAACGCGATGAACTCTTCTCCCTGATATTTTTCCGGACGAAAGAGGTTATATAGAGCTGGAATTGGGGGCGGCAGAGCTCCGAGGGGCTCACAAGCCTGCCAGCCCTGGCCAGGGGGGAGCCGGGCCTGGTGGGCTTGTGAGCTCCTGGCTCCGTCCCTCTAGTTGATTCTTGCGCCAGTATTTTTTATATATTCCAAAAAAAATTCCTCGTATATTTCCAGGTCATTCCGAGAACTTTTATTTCTGCACAAAAACAACACCATGGCAATTCTGCTGAAAACAGCGTCAGTCTGGGTTAGTTCCATTCAATCATGCAAATTAGAGTCCAAAACAAGGGCAAAAGAGTTCGTAAAAGTAGATACGACGAAGTCGTATCAACTCCCCCAAGCTTAAAGCCTTGCTTGTCCTCAAGCAATTCAGTTGACAAACTGAAAGAGACAAAAGAAAAACTTTGACGAACTCTGTTTGATCTTGTTGTTGCAATTATGCCTAACTCATATCTAGAATTTCAGCAAGATCATAAGCAAACCACATAAGCAAATGACATCTAGGTCTCACGGTAAACTCATATCAATGGCATAATCAACTAGCGAGCAAATAATAATAAGTCTCAAACGTCAACACTTCAATCAAAACAATCATGAAGTAGTACGAACAGATGGTATCTCGCTAGCTCTTTCTGAGACCGCAAAACATAAATGCAGAGCACCTTCAAAGACCAAGGGCTGACTAAACATTGTAATTCATGGCAAAGAAGATCCAGTCACAGTCATACTCAACACAGTTAAAAGCAAATCATAAAAATGATAGAGGTGCTCTCTAATTGGTGCTTTTTCAAGAGGAGGATGACTCAACAGGAAAATAAATAGACAGGCCCTTCGTAGAGGGAAGCACTAATTTGCAGAGGTGCCAGAGCTCAAGCTTTGAAAACAAAGATAATAATTTTGGGTGGCATGCTTTCATTGTCAACGCAATGACTAAGAGTTCTTACCATCTTCCACGCTACACATGCTATAGGCGGTTCCCAAATAGAAAAGTAAAGTTTTGACTCCCCCACCACAAATCAATCACACTCCATGGCTAGCCGAATCCTCGGGTACCGTCCATACCAACATCAATCCTGGGGGAGTTTTGTTTGCAATTATCTTTTCGATTTGAGCATGGAACTGGGAATTCCAATTACCGACCCCTTTCTCGTGAATGATAGTGAATAAACACACATCGAGGATAACACGCCTAGCATGGAAGATACTGATAGCCCCCTGTCACCACATGAGCGGTTCGGGCATGCAAAACAGATTATTTCTTGAAGGTTTAGAGAATGGCACATGCAAATTTACTTGGAACGGCAGGTAGATACCGCATATAGGTAGGTATGGTGGACTCATATGGAACAACTTTGGGTTTAGGGAAGTGGATGCACAAGCAGTATTCCCGCTTAGTACAAGTGAAGGCTAGCAAAAGACTGGGAAGCGACCAACTAGAGAGCGACAATAGTCATCAAAATGCATTGAGATTAACTAACATTGAGTGCAAGCATGAGTAGGACATAAATCACCATGACCATGAATATCATAGAGGCTATGTTGATCTTGTTTCAACTACATGCATGAACATGCGCCAAGTCAAGCCACTTGAATCATTCAAAGGAGGATACCATCCTATCATACTACATCATAGTCATCTCAACATTCATGTGGGCATCCAAGACAAACCATTATAAGCTCCTAGATAAGTAAGCATGGCATCAGCAACTATGATCTCTAAGTTGTCATTGCAAACATGTTTCTCTCACAACAAAGCTGAATCAGGCACGGTGAGCTAGTCATATTTACAAAAACAAAATAGATCAAGTCCATACCAGCTTTTCCAGGCTCGGTCACTTCATCATATATCGTCATTATTGCCTTTCACTTGCACGACCGAATGATGTGAACAATAATAAGAGTGATCGTGCATTGGAGTAAAGCTGGAATCTGCAGGCAAACACAAAGGAGAAGACAAAGTAATATGGCTCTTTAACAGATAAGCAGATATGCATGCGAGAGCCACTAAACATTGTAACCATGATCTTCTACCTTGACCCAAAGAAAAAGAAAACTATTTACACGGGAAAGCTCCCAACAGGCAAAAGAAGAAGAAAAAAATCTTTTTGGGTTTTCGCAAACTAGACAGACACACGAAAAGAAAACGAGAAAAAGAAATAAACTAGCATGGATGATACAGTGGCAAAGTGTGAACACCGACAAACAAAGTGAAAGCATAAGCAAGAATGTAAAGTCGGTGAGAAACACGTGCTACCCCAAGCTTAGGCTTTTGGCCTAAGTTGGTCTACTCCCATGGATGGTCCGGGCAATATCCAAATCATAATGGGGGTTGTACGGGAGCGCTAAAACAGAAAACGGGAAAACTAAACTAAACCTATCATTTTTCTTCTAAGCAACCAAAGGTGAAAGCTCGGAACAGAGGTTTGTGACTCCTCGATTCATCCTTCTCATGGTCATCGAAAGAAATCCATCAATTAGGTTGATCAAGTCTCCTCGACAAACCTTTTCGAATCGCAAAAGAGAACGGAGAATTTTTGAATAGTCACTAGGTCACCTCAATGGGGATGTGTATCTCCCCAACAAGCAAATCATACTTCATCTTAACAGGAGGTATAGGGCATTCAAAGCTCCCAATAAGAATCGATGAAGTTTTTTCAATAGCATTAATGCAATGTACTCGATATTGTTTCTTCGGAAAGTGCACCATATGCTCATTACCGTTGACATGGAAAGTGACATTGCCTTTGTTGCAATCTATAGCAGCCCCTGCAGTGTTTAAAAAGGGTCTTCCAAGGATGACCGCCATGGCATCGTCCTCAGGAATATCCAAGATAACAAAGTCTGTTAAGGTAGTAACGCTAGCAACCACAACAGGCACATCCTCGCAAATGCCGATAGGGAAAGCAGTTGATTTGTCGGCCATTTGGAGAGAGATTTTGGTGGGTGTCAACTTATCTAGTTCAAGTCTACGATAAAGAGAGAGAGAGGCATAACACTAACACCGGCTCCAAGATCACATAACGCAGTTCTAACGTAGTTTCCTTTAATCGAGCAAGGTATAGTGGGCACACCGGGATCACCTAGTTTCTTAGGAGTTCCACCCTTGAAGGTATAGTTAGCAAGCATGGTGGAAATCTCAACCTCAGGTATCCTCCTCTTATTAGTCACAATATCTTTCATGTACTTAGCATACGGAGACATTTTGAGCATATCTGTCAAACGCATTTGCAGAAAGACAGGTCTAATCATTTCAACAAATCGCTCAAAATCCTCATCATCCTTTTTCTTGGATGGTTTGGGAGGAAAGGGCATAGGTTTCTGAACCCATGGTTCCCTTTCTTTACCGTGCTTCCTAGCGGTGAAGTCATTATTATCGTATCTTCTATTCTTAGGCTATGGGTTATCAATATCAACAGGTTCAATCTCCACATCCTTATCACTGCTAGGTTGAGCATTAACATGAACATCACTATTGATATCATTATTAGGCTCATGTTCATCACCAGATTGTGTCTCAGCATCAGAGACAGAGACATCGTTTGGATTCTCAGGTGTATCACAACAAGGTTGCTAGCGTGCAGGTTCCTATCATCTTTCTTCTTTCTAGGATGACTAGGTGCATCAGTGCTAACTCCTTGAGAATCTTGTTCAATTCTCTTCGGATGACCCTCAGGATACAAGGGTTCCTGGGTCATTCTACCGCCTCTAGTGACGACTCTGACGGAATTGTCATTCAACTCATTGAGCAAGTCATTCTAAGCTTTAAGTACTTGTTCTACCTGAGTAGTAACCATAGAGGCATGTTTACTCAAGAGCTTAAGATCATTGATGTTGCTGTCCACACAAGCACTTAAATGACTAAGAATACGAGCATTCTGTTCCAATTGTCTGCTAACATAATCGTTGAAACTCTGTTGTTTGGCAACAAAGTTATCAACTTCATCCAGGCATATGCTAGCAGTTTATCAAAAGTAATATCACTCTCATCAAACCTACGCAGAGAATTTACTTCTACTACTTGTATCGGGTTATCAAGACCATGGATCTCTTCGATAGGTGGTAGATTTTTGACATCTTCGGATTTAATGCCTTTCTCTCGCATAGATTTCTTAGCTTCTTGCATATCTTCAGGACTGAGGAATATAATACCTCTTTTCTTCGGAGTTGGCTTATGAGGTGGTTCAGGAATAGTCCAAGCATTCTCATTGCACAAGATGTTATTCAGTAGGATCTCAGCTTGTTCTACAGTTCGTTCCCTAAAAACACAACCGGCACAACTATCTAGGTGGTATCTAGAAGCATCGGTAAGTCCATTATTGAAGATATCAAGTATTTCATTTTTCTCAAGAGGGTGATCATGCAAAGCATTAAGTAGCTGGACGAGCCTCCCCCAAGCTTGTGGGAGACTCTCTTCCTCAGCTTGAGCAAAGTTGTATATTTCCTGCAAGGCGGCTTGCTTCTTATGGGCATGTACATATTTTTCCGGAGAAGTAGTAGACCATGTCCTGGGGGCTATGCACACAACCAGGAGCAAGAGAAGTGAACCAAGTCTTAGCATCATCCTTTAGCTAGAAAGGAAACAACTTGAGGATATAGTAACGACGAATCTTTTCCTCATTCGTGAATAGGGTGGCTATATCGTGCAGTTTGGTAAGGTGGGCTACAACCGTTTCAGACTCATAACCGTGAAAAGGATCTGATTCGACCAGAGTGATTAACTCAGGGTCGATAGAGAATTCATAATCCTTATCGGTCACAAAGATAGGCGAAGTAGCAAACTTCGGGTCATATTTCATCCTAGCGTTCAGAGATTTTTCTTTCCACTTGAGCAGTAGTTTCTCAACATCATAGCTATCCTTACACGCAAGAAAGTCCTCAACTATCTCTCCCTCCATAACATAACATTCAGGCATATCAGGCAATTCATGTCTAGAAGAGCTAGTTCTAGCAGGCAAAATAGCAGGTTCTACTTCAATAGTATCGGCAGTTTCAGAAGTATCATCACATCTAGCAGCAACTCTAGCAATTTTTGCATCAAGGAATGCACCTAGTGGCAAAGCAGTATCAAGCATAGCATCATCAGGCAAAGCAGTATCAAGCATAGCATCATCAGGCAAAGTGATACGTCCATTTTGCATCATGCTTTGATGTTGATATTTATCACTTCTTGGGCTGTTATTTCACTTCACGGTACAATACTTATGCCTTTTCTCTCTTATTTTGCAAGGTTTACATGAAGAGGGAGAATGCCGGCAGCTGGAATTCTAGCCTAAAAGTGGAGCAAGTTTGAGATACCTATTCTGCGCAACTCCAAACGCCGTAAAAATCAACGATGATTTTTTTTTTCTAGATTTATAAAAAATACTGGGCCGAAGAAGCGCCAGAGGGGCGCCAGCAGGTGGCCACAAGCCTGCTTGGCGCGGCCACCCCCTGGCCGCGCCAAGGGGGCTTGTGGGCAGCCTGCTGGCCCACCAGCCCCCTCTTCTGCTATATGAAGGGTTTCGTTTGGAAAAAAATCAAGGAGGAGCTTTTTCATGGATTCGCCGCCGCCACGAGGCGGAACTTGAGCAGAACCAATCTAGAGCTCCGGCATGACGATCCTGCTGGGGAAACTTCCCTCCCGGAGGGGGAAATCGTCGCCATCGTCATCACCAACACTCCTCTCATCGGAGGGGACTCGTCACCATCAACATCTTCATCAGCACCACCTCATCTCCAAACCCTAGTTCATCACTTCTAACCAATCTGTGTCTCCGACTCAGATTGGTACTTGTACGGTTGCTAGTAGTGTTGATTACTCATTGTAGTTGATGCTAGTTGGATTACTTGGTGGAAGAGTTTATGTTCAGATCCTTGATGCTACTCATTACCTCTGTGGTCATGAATATGATTATGCTTTGTGAGTAGTTACTTTTGTTCCTGAGGACATGGGATAAGTCATGCTAATAATAGTCATGTGAATTTGGTATCCGTTCGATATTTTGATGTGTTGTATGTTGGTTTTCCTCTAGTGGTGTTATGTGAACGTCGACTACATAACACTTCACCATTATTTGGTCCTAGAGGAAAGCATTGGGAAGTAGTAAGCTTAAACCCCTAGTTTATGCGTTGCTTCGTAAGGGGTTGATTTGGATCCACGAGTTTAATGCTATGTTTAGACTTTGTCTTAATTCTTCTTTCGTAGTTGCGGATGCTTGCGAGAGGGGTTAATCATAAGTGGGATGCTTGTCCAAGTAAGGGCAGTACCCAAGCGCTGGTCCACCCACATATCAAACTATCAAACTAACGAACGCGAATCATATGAACATGATGAAAACTAGCATGACAGAAATTCCCGTGTGTCCTCGGGAGCGTTTTTCCTCCTATAAGACTTTGTCCAGGCTTATCCCTTGCTACAAAAAGGATTGGGCCACTTTGCTGCACCGTTGCTACTTTTGTTACTTGTTGCTCGCTACGAATCATCTCACCACACAACTACTTGTTACCGACAATTTCAGTGCTTGCAGATATTTCCTTGCTGAAAACCACTTGTCAGATCCTTCTGCTCCTCATTGGGTTCGACACTTTTACTTATTGAAAGGAGTAAAATTGATACCCGATACTTGTGGGTCATCAAGACTCTTTTCTGGTGCCGTTGCCGGGGAGTGAAGCGCCTTTGGTAAGTGGAACTTGGTAAGGAAACATTCATATAGTGTGCTGAAATTTATTTTCACTTGTCACTATGGATACTAATCCTTTGAGGGGCTTGTTCAGGGTATCTTCACCTCGAACGGAAGCACAAAGAGTTGCTCCTCAACCTGCTGCACCTACTGAAAATATTTGCTTTGAATTTCCTTCGGGTATGCTTGAGAAACTGCTGGCTAATCCTTTTACAGGAGATGGAACATCACATCCAGACTTGCATCTAATCTATGTAGATGAAGTTTGTGGTTTATTTAGGCTTGCAGGTTTGCCCGAGGATGAGGTCAAGATGAGGGTCTTTCCTTTATCTTTGAAGGATAAGGCGTTGACATGGTATAGGCTATGTGATGATACTGGACCATGGGACTACAATCGGTTGAAATTGGAATTTCATCAAAAGTTTTATCCTATGCATTTAGTACATCGTGATCGGAATTATATTTATAATTTTTGGCCTCGTGACAGAGAAAGCATCGCTCAAGCTTGGGGTAGGCTTAAATCAATGTTATATTCATGCGCCAATCATGAGGTGTCGAGAGAAATTATCATTCAGAACTTCTATGCTCGGCTTTCTCATGATGATCGCACCATGCTTGACACTTCTTGTACCGGTTCTTTTATGAAGAGAGATATTGACTTCAAATGGAATTTATTGGAGAGAATTAAACGCAACTCTGAAGATTGGGATCTTGAAGAAGGTAAGGAGTCAGGTATGAATCTTTTGCTGCTCATATTGATCTCCCCAAAGAGAAGTGGTTTAAATATCATCGTCCTTTAGAAGTCAATGTAGTTAAACCCAATCGAGTTGAAGAGAAATTCATTGCCTATAATGATCCTATTGTTCCCAGTGCTTACATTGAGAAGCTTCAACTGTGATACGTAGAGGCTACATTAGAACACCTACACCCCCTGAGCAAATTAGTGTTGAACCTAGCATTGCTATGATCAAAGATCTTTTGTCCGACGATGTTGAGGGACATAATATTCACTTCTGTGAAGATGCTGCTAGAATTGCTAAACCTCACGCTAGAGACAAACATAGGCCTGTTGTTGGCACACCTGTTGTTTCTGTTAAGATAGGAGATCATTGCTATCATGGTTTATGTGACGTGGATGCTAGTGTTAGTGCAATACCTCAATCCTTATATGATGAAATCAAATATGAGATTGCACCTGTTGAGATAGAGCCTATTGATGTCACTATTCAGCTTGCCAATAGAGATACTATTTGCCCTGTGGGAATTGTTAGGGATGTTGAAGTCTTGTGTGGTAAAACAAAGTATCCTCTTGATTTCCTCGTTCTTGCTACCGCACAAGATAGCTTTTGTCCCATCATATTTGGCAGACCCTTCCTCAATACTATCAATGCTCATATTGACTGTGAGAAGAAAATTGTCACTGTTGGCTTTGAAGGTGTGTCACATGAGTTCAATTTCTCCAAGTTTGGTAGACAACCTCATGAAAAGGAGTTGCCTTGTAAGGATGAAACTATTTCCTTAGATTTTATTGTCGTGCCTCCTACTGATCCCTTAGAGAAATACTTGCTTGAGCATGAAAATGATATGCATATGGATGAAAGGGATGAGATAGATAGGGTTATCTTAGAACAATATCCTATCCTTAAGAATAACTTGCCTGTTGAACTGCTTGGGGATCCACCCCCACCAAAGGGTGATCCTGTGTTCGAGCTTAAACAGTTGCCTGATACTCTTAAGTATGCTTATCTTGATGAGAAAGAGATATATCCTGTCATAATTAGTGCTAGCCTCTCAGAGCATGAAGAAAAGAAGTTACTAAAAACTCTGAGGAAGCACCGTGCTGCTATTGGATACACTCTTGATGATCTTAAGGGCATTAGTCCTACTCTATGCCAGCACAAGATTAAAATTGATCCTGATTTCAAACCAGTTGCTGATCATCAAAGGAGATTAAATCCTAAGATGTAAGAAGTAGTGACAAAAGAGATACTAAAGCGCCTGGAAGCAGGTATCATCTATCCTGTTGCTCATAGTGATTGGGTGAGTCTGGTGCATTGCGTCCCTAAGAAGGGAGGCATTACCGTTGTCCCTAATGATAAGGATGAATTGATCCCACAGAGGATTATCATTGGCTATAGGATGGTGATCGATTTTAGGAAATTGAAAGCCACTAGGAAAGATCATTACCCTTTGCCTTTTATCGACCAAATGCTAGAAAGACTATCTAAACACACACACTTTTGTTTTCTAGACGGTTATTCTGGTTTCTCCCAAATACCAGTTGCACAATCTGATCAGGAGAAAAACCACTTTCACCTGCCCTTTCGGTACCTTTGTTTATACACGTATGCCTTTTGGCTTATGTAATGCACCTACCACCTTTCAAAGATGTATGATGGCTATATTCTCTGACTTTTGTGAAAAGATTGTCGAGGTTTTCATGGATGACTTCTCCGTTTACGGGTCTTCCTTTGATGATTGCCTCAGCAACCTTGATCGAGTCTTGCAGAGATGTAAAGACACCAATCTTGTCTTGAATTGGGAGAAGTGGCACTTTATGGTTAATGAAGGCATCGTCTTAGGACATAAAATTTCTGAAATAGGTATTGAAGTCGATAAGGCTAAGGTTGATGCAATAGATAAAATGCTATACCCCATAGATATCAAAGGTATAAGAAGTTTCCTTGGTCATGTTGGTTTCAATAGAAGGTTCATTAAAGACTTCTCTAAGATTTCTAGGCCTCTTACCAATCTCTTGCAAAAGGATATTCCTTTTGTCTTTGACGATGATTGTGAGGAAGCCTTCGAAATACTTAAGAGGGCTTTGATAACTGCACCTATTGTTCAACCACCTGATTGGAACTTGCCTTTTGAGATCATGTGTGATGCTAGTGATTATGTTGTTGGTGTTGTTCTAGGGCAAAGAGTTGACAAGAAGTTGAATGTTATTCACTATGCTAGTAAAACTCTAGACAGTGCCCAAAGAAACTATGCTACTACGGAGAAGGAATTTTTAGCACTCGTGTTTGCATGTGAAAAGTTCAGGTCTTACATAGTTGCTTCCAAAGTCACTATTCACACTGATCACGCTGCTATTAAGTACATGATGGAGAAGAAGGACGCTAAACCTAGACTTATCAGATGGGTTCTCTTGCTACAAGAGTTTGATTTGCACGTTGTCGACAGTAAGGGTGCTGATAACCCCGTAGCAGATAACTTGTCTAGGTTGGAGAATGTTCTTGATGACCCACAACCTATTGATGATAGCTTTCCCAATGAGCAATTGAATGTCATCAATACTTCCCGTAGTGCACTGTTGTATGCTGATTATGCATACTATATCGTTGCCAAATATATACCACCTAGTTTCACATACCAGCAAAAGAAGAAATTCTTCTTTGACTTGAGACATTACTTTTGGGATGATCCTCATCTTTATAAGGAAGGAGTAGATGGTGTTATTAGACGTTGTGTACCTGAACATGAACAGGGACAGATCCTATAGAAGTGTCACTCCAAGGCCTACGGAGGACACCATGCGGGAGATAGAACTTCACACAAGGTATTGCAATCAGGTTTCTATTGGCCCACTCTCTTTAAGGATACCCGTAAGTTTGTCTTGTCTTGTGATGAATGTCAAAGAGTAGGTAATATTGGTAAACGTCAGGAAATGCCTATGAACTATTCACTTGTCATTGAACCATTTGATGTTTGGAGCTTTGATTATATGGGACCTTTTCCAAAATCCAACGGGTATACTCACATCTTAGTTGCTATTGATTACGTCACTAAGTGGGTAGAAGCTATCCCCGCTAGTAGTGCTGATCACAACACATCTATTAGGATGCTTAAAGAAGTTATGTTCCCTAGATTTGGAGTCCCTAGATATCTAATGACCGACGGTGGTTCACATTTCATTCATGGTGCTTTCCGTAAAACGCTTGCTAAGTACGATGTCAACCATAGAAATGCGTCTCCCTATCACCCTCGGTCCAGTGGTCAAGTAGAGATAAGCAATAGAGAGACTAAACTAATTCTGCAAAAGACAGTTAAGAGGTCTAGAAAGAATCGGTCTAAGAAGCTCGATGATGCACTGTGGGCTTATAGAACTGCCTATAAGAATCCCATGGGCATGTCTCCGTACAAAATGGTGTACGGTAAAGCATGTCATCTACCTCTTGAGCTAGAGCATAAGGCCTATTGGGCAATCAAAGAGCTCAACTTTGATTTCAATCTTGCTCGTCAGAAGAGGTTATTTCATATTAGCTCACTTGATGAATGGAGAACTCAGGCATATGAGAATGCCAAGTTGTTCAAAGAGAAGGTTAAGAGGTGGCATGAAAAGAGGATACAAAACCATGAGTTCAATGTAGGTGATTGATACGTCTCCAACGTATCTATAATTTTTGATGGTTTCATGCTATTATCTTGTCAAACTTTGGATGTTTTGTATGCCTTTTATATATTTTTTGGGACTAACTTATTAACTCAGTGCCAAGTGCCAGTTCCTGTTTTTTCCATGTTTTTGACCCATTCCAGAGGAGATTTTGAAACGGAGTCCAAAGGGAATAAAATCCCCGAAAAGAATTTTTCCGTAATGGAAGAAGATCAGGAAGCTTGAGAGCCAAGGCAGGGGAGCCCTAGGGGACCCACAAGCCCTCACCCCGCGGCCAGGGGGGAGGCCGCGGCCCACAGGCTTGTGGGCCCCCTGGACGCGCTTTGTCCTAGGGGTTGCGCCTATATATTCCCTAAAAATCCCAAAAAAATCAGGAGATCATCGAAAGTACTTTTCCGCCGCCGCAAGCTTCTGTCTCCGCAAGATCACATCTGGGGCACGTTCTGGTGCCGTGCCGGAGGGGGATTCGGACACGGAGGGCTTCTTCATCAACACCATGACCTCTCCGATGATGCGTGAGTAGTTCACCATAGACCTATGGGTCCATAGCTAGTAACTAGATGGCTTCTTCTCTCTATTGGATCTTCAATACAAAGTTCTCCATGATCTTCATGGAGATCTATCCGATGTAATCTTCTTTTGCAGTGTGTTTGTCGTGATCCAATGAATTGTGGATTTATGATCAGAATATCTATGGATCTTATTTGAGTTTCTTCTGATCTCTCTTATGCATGATTTCATATCCTTGTAATTCTCTTCGAGTTGTGGGTTTTGTCTGGCCAACTAGATCTATGATTCTTGCAATGGGAGAAGTGCTTGGTTTTGGGTTCATACCGTGCGGTGACCTCACCCAGTGACAGAAGGGGTAGCGAGGCACGCATTGTGTTGTTACCATCAAGGGTAAAAAGATGGGGTTTTCATCATTGGTTTGAGATTATCCCTCTTCATCATACACTAGATGCATGCTGGATAGCGGTCGATGTGTGGAGTAATAGTAGTAGATGTAGAAAGTATCGGTCTACTTGTCTCGGACGTGATGCCTATATGTATGATCATTGCCTTAGATATCGTCATGACTTTGTGCGGTTCTATCAATTGCTCGACAGTAATTTGTTCACCCACCGTAATACTTGCTATTTTGAGAGAAGCCTCTAGTGAACACTATGGCCCCCAGGGTCTACTCCACACCATATTTTCAGCCTTATACTTTTTACTTCGTTGCACTGTCCGCTTTCAGATCTCACTTTGCAAACAATCTTGAAGGGATTGACAACCCCTTTGAAGCGTTGGGTGCAAGCTTGTTTGTGTCTGCGGAGGTACTCTGGACTTGATGAGACCCTCCTTGTAGATCGATACCTTGGTTCTCAAACTGAGGGAAATACTTACTGCTCCTGCGCTGCATCACCCTTTCCTCTTCAAGGGAAAAACCAACGCAAGCCCAGCCTCCATCAACGTGTCAATCTCTAGCGCTGTTGTCTGTGGGATAGCAGTGATTATGTCTTGCTATATAACTCTCGTTTAAGATTCTTTGCAGGCAAGCTTCTCTCTAAATGGGAAGGTCCTTATATTGTTGAGGAAGTATATCGTTCCGGTGCTATCAAGATCAATTACACGGAAGGTAATTGTCCGAGAGTTGTAAATGGACAGAGAATTAAGCATTATATCTCAGGTACTCCCATAAATGTTGAAAGCAATATCATCAATACCATAACTCCGTAGGAATACCTAAGGGATGTTTATCAGCCTGTTCCAGACTCCGAAAACGAAGAAGTATGTGATTAGGTAAGAAAAGAGACTCCAAAACTTTTCCAGTAGGAATTTTTCTCCGTTTTGGAATATTTAGAAAAATAGAAAAATTGGAAGTAGTCCGAAAAGTGCGCGAGGAGGCGACAAGCCTGCCTGGCGCGGGCCCACCCCCTGGCCGCGCCGGGGGGCTTGTGGCCACCTCGTACGCCTCCCGGATTCCATTTTCGTGCGGAGTACTCCTTCTTGTCTGGAAAAATCAATATATATTCTCCCGTAAGGTCTGACCCTCGTATCACGCAGATTTCCTCTGTTTTCGTTTCGAGCCTGTTTTTGTTGCAGATCTAGATCGCTATGACGTCCCCAAAAGCTCCGAAGGACAAGATCTTCGAGAAGGTCATCAATCCCTACCTCACGGGAGTGCTGCAACACCCTCAATCTATCGAGATGCGTGAGGGGATGCTGCACATCCGTGATGTTGAGGGACCCAAGAAGACCGGAAGCATGGAGACGAGGCTCGAAGCAATGGAGCAACAAGTCTTCAAGTGCCAAGGGATGGTGGAGCGTGGACTCAAAGCCAACCACATGATGATCACGGAGTTCACCAACAAGCACAGGATTGATGCCAATGACATTGGGAAGCACCTCTCCAGGCTCTATGACAGGATTGATCAACTCCAGGCCCAGATCTATGATCTGCAGAACCAAAACTGTGAGTATGAGTATAGATTTAAATCAATACGGTTGGCTGCATATTTGAGGATTCCGGAGACTCGTTCATCTTTCCATGATGGATCACCTATGCCTTGGAAGACGGAGGATCAAGCCTATGTTGCAACAACTCCACCACCATCACCTCCAAAGGAAGACAACTAAACATGGGTATGGGCAATCCCCTTGGCTTGTCCCATCACATCTTTTGCCTTTACCTTTGTTTTAGTTTGTTCCTTTTCAGTTTTATTTTTCTCTAGTAGATTAAAAGTCTTAGTGTTTTAAGTCTTGAGTTTTGCTTTGTGTCACCCCCGATGTATTCGAGCTCGTGAGCCATATAATAAAGAGTGTCTTAGTTGAAGGTCTTTGCCTCTTGCCATGATCAAAAGAGTGAGAAAGAACAAAAGCATGAAAGATCATGTAATGATCTTATGGGAAGTGCTGGATTCACATATAAAAAGAATGATGATTGAGACTTGTTGAGGGTAGACAAACGTAGACCTTGGTCATTGTTGCAATTAATAGGAAGTGATAAGGAAGGATGGGTTCACATATAAATATATCATCTCTGACACCATCTATGATTGTGAATACTCACTAAACTATTGCATGCCTAGGACTAGGACAAAGAAGACAACATAATGAATTGTGTTTGCTTGGTTCCGAACAATGTTATATGATTAGAGATCCCTTAGCATGTGACGATTGCTTCCACCTCATATTAGCCAAAACTCCCGCACCAAGTAGAGATACTACTTGTGCATCCACAAACCTTCAACCCAGTTTTGCCATGAGAGTCCACCATACTTACCTATGGATTGAATAAGATCCCTCAAGTAAGTTGTCATCGGTGCAAGCAATAAAAATTGCTCCCTAATATGTATGATCTATTAGTGTGTGGAAAATAAGCTTTGTACGAACCTGTGATGAGGAAGACATAAAAGAGACAAACTACATAATAAAGTTCTTTATCACAGGAGGCAATATAAAGTGACGTTCCTCCACACTAAGAGGACACGCATATAAACCTCAAAAGCGCATGACAACCTCTGCTTCCCTCGGCGAAGGGCCTATCTTGTACCTTTACTTTTAGCCCTTGAAAGAGTCATGGTGATCTTCACCAATTCCTTATTTCGACTTTATCTTGGCTAACGTCATATGCTAGGGAAAGATCTATATTCATATGTCAACTTGGAAGTAAGCATTCATGAATTATTGTGGTTGACATTACCCTTGAGGTAAGCAGTTGGGAGGTGAAACTATAAGCCCCTATCTTTCTCTGTGTCCAGCTAAAACTTTGATCTCATGAGTACCACGTGAGTTGTAGCAATTGTAGAGAATGAAAAGATGATTGAGTATGAGGATTTTCTTTACAAGCTTGACTCTTTCTGATGTTGTGATAAATTGCAATTGCTTCAATGACTACAGCCTATCGGTTGTTACTTCTCAGTAAGGTTCTTGATCCATGCTTTACTTTGTGAAGGAATTGTCACTTTAGCATGAGAGATTATATGTTGGTATTGCTGTTCTGATCATGATCATGATGCATGCATGTTTGTATTATGTTTTGTTGAAACCTCTCTCCCTAAACATGTGGACTCATTTATTGAGCTCGGCTTTCGCTTGAGGACAAGCGAGGTCTAAGCTTGGGGGAGTTGATACGTCCATTTTGCATCCTGCTTTCATGTTGATATTTATCGCTTCTTGGGCTGTTATTTCACTTCACGGTACAATACTTATGCCTTTTCTCTCTTATTTTGCAAGGTTTACATGAAGAGGGAGAATGCCGGTAGCTGGAATTCTAGCCTGAAAGCGGAGCAAGTTTGAGATACCTATTCTACGCAACTCCAAACACCGTAAAAATCAACGATGTTTTTTTTCTGGATTTATAAAAAAATACTCGGCCGAAGAAGCACCAGAGGGGCGCCAGCAGGTGCCCACAAGCCTGCTTGGCACGGCCACCCCCCTTGCCGCGCCAAGGGGGCTTGTGGGTAGCCTGCTGGCCCACTGGGCCCCCTCTTCTGCTATATGAAGGGTTTCGTCTGGAAAAAAATCAAGGAGGAGCTTTTTCGTGGATTCGCTGCCGCCATGAGGCAGAACTTAAGGACAACCAATCTAGAGCTCCGGCAGGACGATCCTGCCGGGGAAACTTCCCTCCCGGAGGGGGAAATTGTCGCCATCGTTATCACCAACACTCCTCTCATCGGAGGGGACTCATCACCATCAACATCTTCATCAGCACCACCTCATCTCCAAACCCTAGTTCATCACTTGTAACCAATCTCCGTCTCGCGACTCCGATCGATACTTGTAAGGTTGCTAGTAGTGTTGATTACTCTTTGTAGTTGATGCTAGTTGGATTACTTGGTGGAAGAGTTTATGTTCAGATCCTTAATGATACTCATTACCTCTCTGGTCATGAATATGATTATGTTTTGTGAGTAGTTACTTTTGTTCCTGAGGACATGGGATAAGTCATGCTAATAATAGTCATGTGAATTTGGTATCCGTTCGATATTTTGATGTGTTGTATGTTGTTTTTCCTCTAGTGGTGTTATGTAAACGTCGACTACATAACACTTCACCATTATTTGGGCCTAGAGGAAGGCATTGGTAAGTAGTAAGTAGATGATGGGTTGCTAGAGTGACAGAATCTTAAACCCTAGTTTATGCGTTGCTTCGTAAGGGGCTGATTTGGATCCACTAGTTTAATGCTATGGTTAGACTTTGTCTTAATTCTTCTTTTGTAGTTGTGGATGCTTGCGATAGGGGTTAATCATAAGTGGGATGCTTGTCCAAGTAAGGGCAGTACCCAAGCGCTAGTCCACCCAGATATCAAACTATCAAAGTAACGAATGCGAATCATATGAACATGATGAAAACTAGCATGACAAAAATTCTCGTGTGTCCTCAGGAGCATTTTTCCTCCTATAAGACTTTGTCCAGGCTTATCCCGTGCTACAAAAGGGATTGGGCCACTTTGCTGCACCGTTGCTACTTTTGTTACTTGTTGCTCACTACGAATCATCTCACCACACAACTACTTGTTACCTAGAATTTCAGTGCTTGCAGATATTTCCTTGCTGAAAACCACCTGTCAGATCCTTTTGCTCCTCGTTGGGTTCGACACTCTTACTTATAAAAAGGACTACGATTGATCCCCTATACTTGTGGGTCATCACAATGCAGTATCAAGCATAGCATCATCATAAGTATCATGGGCAGCAGAAGTCGCATCATCAAGCACATGCGACATATCAAGATTTCTAGCAGGAGGTGGTGTCGCAAACTTTCTTATAACTGAAGGTGAATCAAGTGCAGAGCTAGATGGCAGTTCCTTACCTATCCTCGTAGTGGAGGGCAAGACTTCAGTTCTTGGATCTATCGGATTCCTCATAGTGACCAACAGACGTAAATCCCAAGTGACTCAGAGAATATAGCTGTGCTTCCCCGGCAACGGCGCTAGAAAAAGGTCATGATAACCCACAAGTATAGGGGATCGCAACAGTTTTCGAGGGTAGAGTATTCAACCCAAATTTATTGATTCAACTCAAGGGGAACGAAAGAATATTCTCAAGTATTAGCAGTTGAGTTGTCAATTCAACCGCACCTGAAAGATTTAGTGTCTGCAGCAAAGTATCAGTAGCAAGGTAGTACGATAGCAGCAGTAGCAACAGTAACCAGTAGCAGCAAAGTAACAATAGTAGCATCAAAGTAACAGCAGCAGCAGTGGCAGCAGTAGCGGCAAAGTAACGTAGCAAGGACCAGTAGGAAAAACTCATAGGCATTGGATCGGTGATGGATGATTATGCCGGATGTGATTCATCATGTAACAACTATAACACGCAGAGATATGTAACTAGCTCCCGTTCATCAATCTAATGTAGGCATGTATTCTGTATGTAGTCATACGTGCTTAGGGAAAAGAACTTGCATGACATATATTGTCCATCCCTCCCGTGGCAGCGGGGTCCTAATGGAAACTACGGGATATTAAGGTTCTCCTTTTAATAAAAACCGGACCAACGCATTAACACTTGGTGAATACATGAACTCCTCATACTATGGACATCTCCGGGAGTGGTTCCGGCTATTGTCACTCCGGGGTTGCCCGGTCATAACACATAGTAGGTGACTACAACTTGCAAGATAGGATGTAAAACACACATATATTGGCGACAACATAATAGGTTCAGATCTGAAATCATGGCACTCGGGCCCTAGTGACAAGCATTAAGCATGGCAAAGTAGTAGCAACATCAATCTCAGAACATAGTGGATACTAGGGATCAATCCCCGTCAAAACTAACTCGATTACATGATAGATCTCATCCAACCCATCACCGTCCAGCAAGCCTACGAGTAGATTACTCACGAACGGTGAAGAGCATCATGGAATTGGCGATGAAGGAAGGTTGATGATGACGATGGCGACGATTTCCCCTCTACGGAACCCAAAACGGACTCCAGATCTACCCTCCACAGGAAGAACAGGAGGTGGCGGCGCCTCCGTATCGTAAAACGCGATGAACTCTTCTCCTTGATTTTTTTCCGGACGGAAGAGGTTATATAGAGCTGGAATTGGGGGCGGCGGAGCTCCGAGGGGCTCACAAGCCTGCCAGCCTCGGCCAGGGGGGGCGGGCCTGGTGGGCTTGTGAGCTCCTGGCTCCGTCCCTCCAGTTGATTCTTGTGCCAATATTTTTTATATATTCCACAAAAAATCCTCGCAGATTCCCAGGTCATTCTGAGAAATTTTATTTCTGCGCAAAAACAACACCATGGCAATTCTGCTAAAAACAGCGTCAGTCCGGGTTAGTTCCATTCAAATCATGCAAATTAGAGTCCAAAACAAGGGCAAAAGAGTTCGGAAAAGTAGATACGACGGAGACGTATGAATGAGCTTGGTCCTGCTGTCGGGCATGACACGAGATCGGTCCTGCCACCGGGAACAAGACAAGGAAAGTCATGCTGCCACACGCAAGTCGAGCTCGGTCCTACTATCAGGTGCGAGATGAGTGATGTACCTCAATTGGGGGAGGGATGATACATGTGATCTTCATTGGGTTTTCCGTGAAGTGGAACGAGTTATCGCATCACAATGTGAGTAAGTAATTCTCTCGATTAAGAAACCAAGGTTTATCGAACCAATAGGAATATTGATCCTCAACCGTGTTCAGTGGCCACACACAAAAGAGCAAATAACTTGCACTCAACGCGGGCAAGAGGGTTGTCAATCCCCTTGATCTCGTCATTTGCAAGCAAATGAGTTGTGTAGATAATTATAGGTAGTTGTGACTTACAAAATAAAATAAAAGACAAATAATAAAAATGAGGAAAATATAAGTTTTCAGAATATATAAGTGAATAGACCCGGGGGCCATAGTATTCTCTAGTGGCATCTTTTATGAAAGCAACATATGGTGGGTAGACAAATTACTGTTGGGCAATTGATAGAACAACGGACAGTTATGCGATTTTCACGGCAGTGATCATGTGTATATAGGAATCATGTCCATAAGAAAATAGGTCGACTCCTTTTTGCACCTACTACTATTACTTCACCCATTGATCGCTATCCAGCACGCATCTAGAGTATTAAGTAAAACAGAGTAATGCTTGGGGAACGATGACATGATGTCGACAAAGTAAACTCAACCAATATGAATAAACCCCCATCGTTTTATCCTTAGTGGTAGAAACACAAAGACGCAAGTTGTCCCATTCTGTCACTAGGATATAGAAACTCGCCAGGTTGAACCCGCTACAACACACCCCTCTCACTGAAGAAATACCAAAATACTTGGCCAAAGCAATTCAGTAGATCGGAGAGAATTACGAAGCTATGGTGATTATGCAAATAAGAATCATAAAACTCAGAGAACACTCAAATATTATTCATGAATAATCTAAACATAAACCCAGAATTTATTGGATCCCAACAAACCCACCATACAAAAGAATTACATCGGATAGATCAAAGGGAAGATGCGATGATTATTGTATTGAAGATCAAGAGAGAGAGAGAGAGAGCCATATAGATACTAACTACAGACCCGTAGGTCTGTGTTGAACTACTCACACATCATCACGAGAGCAACAAGGTTGATGAACATGCCCTCCATGATCGATCTCCCATCCGACAGGGTGGCGGAACGGAGCTCCAAATGGGATCGCTGCCGAACAGAGACTTGCGGCGGCGTAAAAAGTGTTTTTCGTTTGTCTTTAGGGTTTCTAGAATATTTCTGAATTTATTGGCCACAGAGAGAGGCAAGAGGAGCCACAGGGGAGTGCCAAGGCATCAGGGCGCGGACACCCTCCCCCACCGGTCGTGCCCTATTGCCTTGTGGGCGCCACATGTGGCTTCAGGTTTCCTCGTGAAGCTTCGAGGTCTTCTTTTGGTCTATAAAAAATCATAAAAAAGTTTCATGGCAATTGGACTTCGTTTGGTACTGAAAATGTGAAAAACAAAAAACATGCAGAAAACAACAACTGGCACTCGACACTGGGTTAATAGGTTAGTGCTAAAAAATAATATAAATTGGTGAATTATGACCCAAAAAGTATCCTAGGATGATAATGTAACAACATGGAACAATCAAAAATTAAAGATATGTTGGAGACGCATCAAGCATCCCCAAGCTTAATTCATGCTCGTCCTCAAGTAGGTAAATGATAAAAACAGAATTTTTGATGTGACATGCTATCCAATATGTAATCTTTTGCATGTATTCTGATTAAGAAACGATAAATTAACAAACATCAACATAGTAATAATTATAAGCACAAGCAACAAAATCATTAATCTTTCAAAGTATACAATCCTAAAAGAATGTTTACCCCCATTGATCTTTCATATTAGCAAAGCATGGCTCCATCTTCACCACATTAATAGAAATGTTAAGCACCACGGTGTCCAAGTCACGCAATTGGATCATACTTTTTCAAAATGAATCAACTTTTTATTATTCACACAATACATGAGCATGAGCCTGATACGTCTCCGTCGTATCTATAATTTTTGATTGTTTCATGCCAATATTCTACAACTTTCATATACTTTTGGCAACTTTTTATACTATTTTTGGGACTAACATATTGATCCAGTGCCCAGTGTCAGTTCCTGTTTGTTGCATGTTTTTTGTTTCGCAGAATACCCATACCAAACAAAGTCCAAACGTAATAAAAACTTACGGGGATTTTTTTTGGAATATTTATGATTTTTGGGAAGAAGAATCAACGCGAGGCGATGCACGGAGTGCCCGCAAGCCCTGTCGCCGCGGCCAGGGGTGGGCCCGCGGCATGCAGACTTGTGGCCAATCCTTAAGGCGGTTGGAGCCCTTCTTTCGCCGCAAGAAAGAAAATATCTGGAAGAAAATCGTGTTAAAATTTCAGCCCAATCGGAGTTACGGATCTCCGGAAATTTAAGAAACGGTGAAACGCAGAATCTGGAAGCGCATAAACAGAAGGACACACAGAGAGAGATCCAATCTCGGAGGGGCTCTCGCCCCTCCACCGCCATGGAGACCATGGACCAGAGGGGAAACCCTTCTCCCATCTAGGGAGGAGGTCAAGGAAGAAGAAGAAGGAGGGGGGCTCTCTCCCCCTCTCTCCCGGCGGCGTCGGAACGCCGCCCGGGACATCGTCGTGTGACGGCGATCTACACCAACACCTCCGTCATCTTCACCAACATATCCATCATCTTCCCCCATATATATTCAGCGGTTCACTCTCCCGCAACCCGCTGTACCCTCTACTTGAACACGGTGCTTTATGCTACATATTATTATCCAATGATGTGTTGCTATCCTATGATGTCTGAGTAGATTATCGTTGTCCTATCGGTGATCTATGAATTGCTATGATTGGTTTAATTTGCTTGTGGTTATGTTGCTGTCCTTTGGTGCCCATCATATGATCGCGCGCGTGGATCACACCATAGGGTTAGTTGTATGTTGATAGGACTATGTATTGGCAGGCTAGAGTGACAGAAGCTTCAAACCTAGCATAGAAATTGATGCATATGAGATTGAAGGGGGACCAATATATCTTATTGCTATGGTTGGGTTTTACCTTAATGAACGTTAGTAGTTGCGGACGCTTGCTAATAGTTCCAATCATAAGTGCATAGAATTTCAAGTAAGGGATGACATGCTAGCAGAGGCCTCTCCCACATGATACTTGCTATCGATCTAGTAACATAGTCAATTGCTTAGGGACAATTCCGCAACTCCTACCACCAC
This sequence comes from Hordeum vulgare subsp. vulgare, assembly GCF_904849725.1. Taxonomy (NCBI): domain Eukaryota; kingdom Viridiplantae; phylum Streptophyta; class Magnoliopsida; order Poales; family Poaceae; genus Hordeum; species Hordeum vulgare. Next base: position 61,783,389 of record NC_058524.1, read on the forward strand.
TTTTCCACACTTGTTAGACACTTGTAGTTGTTTCTTTATCTAACCAGCCCCCAGTTTTATTTACGTGTTCTTTACTTTCTTGCAAGCCTATCCTATCACTCCTACAAAGTACTTCTAGTTTCATACTTGTTCTAGGTAAAGCGAACGTAAAGTGTGCGTAGAGTTGTATCGGTGGTCGATAGAACTTGAGGGAATATTTGTCCTACCTTTAGCTCCTCGTTGGGTTCGACACTCTTACTTATCGAGAAAGTCTACAATTGATCCCCTATACTTGTGGGTTATCAAGACCTTTTTCTGGCACCGTTGCCGGGGAGCAATAGCGTGGGGTGAATATTCTCGTGTGTGCTTGTTTGCTTTATCACTAAGTAGATTTATTTGCTGTTCTAAGCTGTTCTTTATCTTTAGTTATGGATATGGAACACAAAATACCAAAAAAATTAGGTGTACTTGCTACTCATGGAGATGGGGAACCTCCTAAAACCCTCGAGGCTCGTTATGTGGAAAATATTATGCACTTCTTTAATAATCCTGAGAAAGCCCCATTCAATTATATAATGGGGTACACGTTGGATCAACGTGAATACTTTAGGGATTATCGCTTGACTCAAAAAGGGAAACTTTTATGGGATCAAATCCATTTGTTGAAATGGTATGCTTGGGAACTATGCAAGAGATATGGTGTTACTTGTTGCTCTAGGATGAAGGCTCCACACCTTCCCTTTTCTTGTGAATTTAATGATCATAGAACCTTGGCTTATTATGCTAATGGTATATATGATTATTATGATGTGGAGCAAATAGAAGAGTTTGTTGCTTTTATGGGTGCTTATGAAATTGAGGTTGTGTTTAAAGGGTGTGATGATAATGATGATGCTCCGTACCGATCTGAAAATTTGGCTATGCTCCGTTATTGTTATACTAATTATGAATATAATGCCCATATTGAACGATTTAAGGAGAAACTCTATGCTTCCCAAGAAGAGACTATTATTTTGCAGGTAACTATGGAAGAAGAAAATGTTGAAATTGTGAGCTCATTAGATGAAAAAGATGACGAGGAGAGCGAAGAACAAAAGGAGGAAGAACGGACTAGCTACCCGTGTTCACCTTCTAATGAGAGTAACGCTTCTACTCATACATTATTTAATTTCCCTTCGTTCTTACCGAAGGGTGAATGCTATGATCCCTTGGATTCGTTTGAAATATCCCTTTTTGATGAACTTGATGCTTGCTATGCTTGTGGCCATGATGCCAATATGAATGATGCTTATGAAGATGAGCTAGCTATGGTTCCTTATGTTACACATGATGATTTTGATGAATATAATATGCATGTGCTTGCTGCTCCTACTTGCAATTATTATGAGAGAGGAACTACATCTCCACCTCTCTATGTTTCCAATACGATAAAATTGCAAGAAACTGCTTATGCTATGTATTGGCCTTTACTTGGTGTGCATGAATTGTTCTTTTATGACATGCCAATGCATAGGAAGAGAGTTATACTTCATCATTGCTTGATATATGTTACCTTATGCTCACTACTAAATTTCAAATCATTGCTAATTAAAATTGGCTTTGATATACCTTGGGATCCGGGTGGATCCATTACTTGAGCACTTCTTGCCTAGCTTAATGGCTTTAAAGAAAGCGCTGCCTGGGAGACAACCCGGAAGTTTTAGAGAGTAATTTATTTCTGTTGAGTGCTTTTATTTAGTTAAAAACAAAAAATAATATAGAGGGGAACTTAAAACTTTTTCAAAAAGAGAAGCGATTGAAAGGTGATGCATTGCGGAAGTGAGGGTCGACCTTGAACACTTGTGGTCATGCTCATGGAAACAATGTAGAATTTTTCATGAAAGTTTCTCACAAAAATAATTATCCCCTTGTACAATTACTTTGTGTTTTTAAAAATAATGTGCCAAGCAAAGCCTTTACGATTAGCTTGGGTGATAGTTGTTTGATCACGCTGAGAAAAGATAGAAACTTTCTGCTCACGAAATTAATTTTCATTTTTATTCTGGAAGCGCTTTTGAGTTGATTCTTTTTTCTTATGATTGATATGCAAATTTTCCAGACGTTCGTAATTTCTCAGATTTTTTGAGACAACAGAAGTATACGGAATATACAGATTTCTACAGACTGTTCTGTTTTGACAGATTCTGTTTTCTATGCATTGTTCTCTTATTTTGATGAATCTATGGGTAGTATCGGGGGGTATGAACCATGGTGAAGTTGTCTTACAGTATATATAATGCTAATATGAATTTAGAATGAGTTCACAACAGTACTTAAGGTGGTGATTTATTTTATTATACTAACGGATCTCACGAAGTTTTGTTGAGTTTTGTGTGATTGAAGTTTTCAAGTTTTGGGTGAGAGCACGATGGATGAAGGAATAAGTAGAGGCAAGAGCCTAAGATTGGGGATGCCCGAGGCACCCCAAGGTAATATTCAAGGAAGACTCAAGCGTCTAAGCTTGGGGATGCCCCGGAAGGCATCCCCTCTTTCGTCTACAATCTATCGGTAATTTTACTCGGAGCTATATTTTAATTCGTCACATGATATGTGCAAATGCTTGGAGCGTCTTTTGTGTTTATTTTTCCTTTTTATTTTATGCACCATGCTGGTATGAGATAGTCCTTGGTTGTCTTTATATAATGCTTTTTGTGCTTCACTTATATCCTTTGAAGTTTGGATTGCCTGTTTCCCTACACATAGAAAACCGCCATTTGTAGAATGCTCTTTTGCTTCACTTATATTTGTTAGAGCGGGGCATATCTGTTGTAGAAAGAATTAAACTCTCATGCTACACTTATACCTATTTAAAGAGTTAACAGGAGTTGGTCATTCACATGGTTAGTCATAAAATCCTACATAAAACTTGTAGATCACTGAATATGATATGTTTGATTCCTTGCAATAGTTTTGCGACATGAATATGTGATATTAGAGTCATGCTAGTGAGTAATTGTGTATTTTTAGAAATACTTGTGTTAAGGTTTGTGATTCCCATAGCATGCACGTATGGTGAACCGTTATGTGATGAAGTCGGAGCATGATTTATTTATTGATTGTCATCCTTTGTGTGGAGGTCGGGATCACGCGATGGTTAACTCCTACCAACCTTTCCCCTAGGAGCATGCGTGTAGTACCTTGTTTCGATGACTAATAGACTTTTGCAATAAGTATGTGAGTTCTTTATGACTAATGTTGAGTCCATGGATTATACGCACTCTCACCCTTCTACCATTGCTAGCCTCTCTAGTATCGCGCAACTTTCGTCGGTGCATTACACCCACCATATAGCCTCCCTCAAAACAGCCACCATACCTACCTATTATGGCATTTTCATAGCCATTCCGAGATATATTTCCATGCAACTACCACCGTTCCGTCTCATGACATGTGCCACCACTTCCATATTGCCATTGCCTGATCGTAAGATAGCTAGCATGATGTTTCCATGGCTTGTCCGTTTTTTTATGTCATTGCTATGCTAGATCATTGTCACGGTACACTACCGAAGGCATTTCATATAGATTCATCGTTGCTCTAAGTATTGAGTTGTAAGTGTGATGATCATTATTAATAGAGCATTGTCCCATGTGAGGAAATAAAAGAGGCCAGAGAAGCCCATTTACAAAAAAGAGGCCAAAGATGCCCACCAAAAATAAATAAAAATAAAGAGGCCAAAGAGCCCACAAAAAAATGAGAGAAAAGAGAGAAGGGACAAATGCTACTATCCTATTTCCACACTTGTGCTTCAAATAGCGCTATGATCTTCATGACAGAGAGTCTCCTATGTTGTCACTTCCATATACTAGTGGGAAATTTTCATTATATAACTTGGCTTGTATATTCCAATGATGGGCTTCCTCAAAATTTCCCTAGGTCTTCGTGAGTAAGAAAGTTGGGTGCACACCCACTAGTTTCTTTTGTGAGCTTTCATACACTTATAAGCTCTAGTGCATCCGTTGCGTGGCAATCCCTACTCACTCACATTGATATCTATTGATGGGCATCTCCATAGCCCGTTGATACACCTAGTTGATGTGAGACTATCTCCTCCTTTTTTGTCTTCTCCACGACCACCATATTCTATTCCACCTATAGTGCTATGTCCATGGCTCACGCTCATGTATTGCGTGAAAGTTGAAAAGGTTTGAGAACACTAAAGTATGAAACAATTGCTTGGCTAAAACCGGGGTTGTGCATGATTTAAATACGTTGTGTGGGGAAGATGGAGCATAGCCAGACTATATGATTTTGTAGGGATAACTTTCTTTGGCCATGATATTTTGAGAATACATGATTGCTTTGTTAGTATGCTTGAAATATTATTGTCTTTATGTCAAATGATAGACTATTGCTTCGAATCACTCGTGTTTTAGTATTCATGCCATGATTAGATTATATGATCAAGATTATGCTAGGTAGCATTCCACATCAAAAATTATCTTTTTTATCATTTACGTACTCGAGGACGAGCAGGAATTAAGCTTGGGGATGCTGATACGTCTCCGTCGTATCTATAATTTTTGATTGTTTCATGTCAATATTCTACAACTTTCATATACTTTTGGCAACTTTTTATACTATTTTTGGGACTAACATATTGATCCAGTGCCCAGTGCAAGTTCCTGTTTGTTGCATGTTTTTTGTTTCACAGAATATCCATACCAAAAAAAGTCCAAACATAATAAAAACTTTCCGGGATTTTTTTTGGAATATTTATGATTTTGGGAAGAAGAATCAACGCGAGGCGATGCACGGAGTGCCCGCAAGCCATGTCGCCGCGGCCAGGGGTGGGCCCGCGGCAGGCAGGCTTGTGGCCAATCCTTAAGGCGGTTGGATCCATTCTTTCACAAAAATAAAGATAATATCCGGAAGAAAATCGTGTTAAAATTTCAGCCCAATCGGAGTTACGGATCTCCGGAAATTTAAGAAACGGTGAAACGCAGAATCTGGAAGCGCATAAACAGAAGGACACACAGAGAGAGATCCAATCTCGGAGGGGCTCTCGCCCCTCCGCCGCCATGGAGACCATGGACCAGAGGGGAAACCCTTCTCCCATCTAGGGAGGAGGTCAAGGAAGAAGAAGAAGGAGGGGGGCTCTCTCCCCCTCTCTCCCGGCGGCGTCGGAACGCCGCCCGGGACATCATCGTGTGACGGCGATCTACACCAACACCTCCGTCATCTTCACCAACATATCCATCATCTTCCCCCATATATATTCAGCGGTTCACTCTTCCGCAACCCGCTGTACCCTCTACTTGAACACGGTGCTTTATGCTACATATTATTATCCAATGATGTGTTGCTATCCTATGATGTCTGAGTAGATTATTGTTGTCCTATCGGTGATTGATGAATTGCTATGATTGGTTTAATTTGCTTGTGGTTATGTTGCTGTCCTTTGGTGCCCATCATATGATCGCGCGCGTGGATCACACCATAGGGTTAGTTGTATGTTGATAGGACTATGTATTGGCAGGCTAGAGTGACAGAAGCTTCAAACCTAGCATAGAAATTGATGCATATGGGATTGAAGGGGGACCGATATATCTTATTGCTATGGTTGGGTTTTACCTTAATGAACGTTAGTAGTTGCGGACGCTTTCTAATAGTTCCAATCATAAGTGCATACAATTCAAAGTAAGGGATGACATGCTAGCAGAGGCCTCTCCCACATGATACTTGCTATCGATCTAGTAACATAGTCAATTGCTTAGGGACAATTCCGCAACTCCTACCACCACTTTTCCACACTTGTTAGACACTCGTAGTTGTTTCTTTATCTAACCAGCCCCTAGTTTTATTTACGTGTTATTTACTTTCTTGCAAGCCTATCCTATCACTCCTACAAAGTACTTCTAGTTTCATACTTGTTCTAGGTAAAGCGAACGTAAAGTGTGCGTAGAGTTGTATCGGTGGTCGATAGAACTTGAGGGAATATTTGTCCTACCTTTAGCTCCTCGTTGGGTTCGATACTCTTACTTATCGAGAAAGGCTACAATTGATCCCCTATACTTGTGGGTTATCAGAGCCATGGGCATATCATAAGGTAGAATAGAATATGGTGGTAGGTATCAAAGGGGTAAACGTCGAGAAGATAGCCTCACATCAACTAGGCGTGCCAATGGGTTATGGAGATGCCCATCGGTAGATGCCAATGCAAGGAGTAGGGATTGCGATGCAAATGATGCACTAGAGCTATAAGTGTATGAAAGCTCAAATGAAGCTAAGTGGGGTGTGCATCCAACTTGCTTGCTCATGAAGACCTCGGGCTTTTGAGGAAGCCCGTCATCGGAATATGCAAGCCAAGTTTATAATAGTGATAATATGATTCCCACTAGCATATGAAAATGACATATCATGAGACTTTTATATGAGGAACACGGTGCCACTTTGAGGCACAAGTGTGGCAAAAGACAGTAGCAAAGTCCCTTATCTCTATTTCTCTCATTCATTTCATTTTTATGGTGGGATTATTTGGCCTCCCCCATGTTTATTTCTCGTCTGGAGTCTATTCCGGACTTGTGGAGGAATCATAGTCACCGTCATCCTTTCCTCACTGAGACAATGCTCTAATACTGATGATCATCACACTTTTATTTACTTACAACTCATGAAAGCTTGATATGAAGAACTATGAGTCAATATGAATGCCTCTTGCAATGTACCAGGACGTGCAATGATCTAGTGTGACATGTATCAGCAATATAATGAATGGAGGCTTTTCCACAAATGCTATGTCACTCTATATGATCATGCAAAACAATATGATGATGAATCAACTAATCATATGATGTAACGGTGGAATTTGCATGGCAATATATCTTGGAATAGCTATGGAAATGCCATGATAGGTAGGTATGGTGGCTGTTTTGAGGAAGATAAAGAAAGGTATATGTGTGACAGAGAATATCATGCCATGGGGTTTGGATGCACCGGCAAAGTTTGCATCCGTCCTCGAGGTGAGAATGGCAATGCACGGTACCGAAGGGGCTAGCAAAATATGAGGATGTGAGATTGTGTATGTCCATGGTTTCACATTAGTCACGAAGAAATTATATACTTATTGCAAAGTTTTATTAGTTTCATCACAAATCAAAGCACTACCCACATGCCCTGAGGGAGAGGGTTGGGAGGAGTTAACCATTGCGCAACTCCGACTTGAAACAACACTACAATTTCAACGAGGAATATAAATGCTCACACATCCCTGTCCTGCCTTTTTAATATTCATAGAAACAAGGAATTAACACTTCTTAAGACTGATACTTCTATGATTCAAAAATTATCCACTCACATGTTTTTCATATTACCACATCAATATCATTAACCCACAATTTCTCTTTATGTGCTACATCATGGTTTTGATTATCATTCATTGAATACCTATTATTTTTGGACTAGCTTTATGTTTTACCCATGCAAATTACTGCTACTTTTTATTAACTATCAAACAAATATAAGTGAAGAACTAGAGTTCAAATATTTATATAAAATCTACACGCCACCATGCTCAAAAAGATATAAGTGAAGTACTAGAGCAATTGTTTAGCTCAAAAGATATAACTGAAGCACATAGAGTATTCTAACAAATCATGATATATGTTTGCCTCTTTCATGTTGGTGTGTCTAGCAAAACATGATTGTGGAAAACTAAAAATAAAAAATCAAACTAAAGCAAACGACGCTCAAAGCAAAACTCATATCATATGACAAATAAAAATGTAGCTTCAAGTGACATACCGATGGATTGAGACGTAAGAGGGGATGACTACCCGAGCATCCCCAAGCTTAGACGCTTGAGTCTTCCTAGAATATTACCTTGGGGTGCGTTGGAAATTCCCAAGCTTAGGCTCTTGCCGCTCCTTATTCCATTGTCCATCGCGATAACACCCAAAATTGATAGTTGGTGATGATATTCCCTGGCAACGGTGCTACCTCTTGAGCTTGCGTTGGTTTTCCCTTGAAGAGGAAAGGGTGATGCAACACAATAGCGATAAGTATTTCCCTCAGTTTGAGAACCAAGGTATCAATCCAGTAGGAGTATCAAGATGAGGCACCAATGTACCTGCGCAAAAACAAACAAACTTGCACCCAACTCTATAAAGGGGTTGTCAATCCCTTCACGATTATTTGCAAGGTGATATATGAAGGTGAAAAGTGCAACAAAGTAATTTTGTAGAAATGAAAATATGATGTGAAGTACACTCGGGGGCCATAGTGTTCACTAGACGCTTCTCTCATGATAGCAAGTGTTACGGTGGGTGAACGAATTACTATCGAGCAATTGATAGAATCGTGCAAAGTCATGATGATATCTAAGGCAATGATCATACATATAGGCATCACGTCCGAGACAAGTAGACCGATACTTTCTGCATCTACTACTATTACTCCACACATCGACCGTTATCCAGCATGCATCTAGTGTATTGAGTTCATAACAAACAGAGTAACGCCTTAAGCAAGATGACATGATGTAGAGGGATAGATTCATGCAATATGATATAAACCCCATATTTTTACCCTTGATGGCAACAACATGATGCGTGCCTCGCTACCCCTTCTGTCACTAGCTGAGGACACCGCACGGTATGAACCCAAAACCAAGCACTTCTCCCATTGCAAGAATTATAGATCAAGTTGGCCAAACGAAACCCACAACTTGAAGAGAATTACAAGGATACGAAACCATGCGTATAAGAGATCAGAGGAGACTCAAATAATATTCATAGATAATCTGATCATAAATCCACAATTCATCGGATCTCGACAAACACACCGCAAAAGAAGGTTACATCGGATAGATCTCCATGAAGATCATGGAGAACTTTGTATTGAAGATCCAAGAGAGAAAAGAAGCCATCTAGCTACTAGCTATGGACCCGAAGGTGTGTGGTGAACTACTCACGCATCATCGGAGAGGCAATGGTGTTGATGAAGAAGTCCTCCGTGTCCGAATCCCCCCTCCGGCAGGGCACCAGAATGGTCCCCAGATGGGATCTTGCGGAGATAGAAGCTTGCGGCGGCGGAAAAGTATTTTTGTGGCTCTCTCTCTCGTGGTTTTGGATTTTTAGAGAATTTATAGGCGGAAGAGGTAGGGCAAAGGAGCCATGTGGGGCCACAAGCCTGCCAGGCGCCCCTAGGCCGCGGCTAGGGGGCTTGTGACCTCCCCCGAGGTCTCCTGCCTTAGTTCTCAAGTCCCCTGCGTATCTTCTGTTATGGAAAAAAATCACCCCGCAGGTTTTATTCCGTTTGGACTCCGTTAAATATTCTTCTCTGAAAAAGGTCGAAAACACGGAAAAAACAGAAACTGGCACTTGGCACTAAGTTAATAGGTTAGTCCCAAAAAAGATATAAAATAGCATATTCATGCATACAGAACATCCAAAGATGATAAGATAATAGCATGGAACCATAAAAAATATAGATACGTTGGAGACGTATCAAGCATCCCCAAGCTTAACTCCTGCTCGTCCTCGAGTAGGGAAGTGATAAAGACTGAATTTTTGATGTGGAATGCTACCTAACATGTTTGTCCTTTGTAACTTCTTTCTTGTGGCATGGATTTTCAGATCCGTAAGATTCAAAATAATAGTTTACTATTGACATGAAAACAATAATACTTCAAGCATGCTAGCAAAGTAATCATGAACTTTTGAAATAACAAGGCCAAAGAAAGTTATCCCTACAAAATCATATATTCTGGCTATGCTCCATCATCCCCACACAACGAATTTAAATCATGCACAACCCTGGTATTGGCCAAGTAATTGTTTTCGCACTCTTACTTTCTCAAACCTTTTCAACTCTCACGCAATACATGAGCGTGGGCCATGGATATAACACTATAGGTGGAATAGAGTGTGGTGGAGGTTGTGAGGCAAAAAGGAGGAGGTGGTCACATTGACTTGGCGTATCAATGGGCTATGGAGATGAGCATCAATAGATATCAATGTGAATGAGTAGGCATTGGCATGAAACGGATGCACTAGAGCTATAAGTGTGTGAAATCTCAAAGAGAAAACTAGTGGGTGTGCACCCAACTTGCTTGCTCACGAAGACCTAGGGCAATTTTGAGGAAGCCCGACATTGCAATATACAAGCCAAGTTACATAATGAAAATTCCCACTAGTATATGGAGGTGTCAAAATAAGAGACTCTCTATCATGAAAAGCATGGTGCTATTTTGAAGCACAAGTGTGGAGAAAGATAGTAGCATTGTCCCTTCTCTCTTTTTCTCTTTTTTTTGTTTGGGCTCTTTGGCCTCTTTTTTTCATTTTTTTGGTGGGCATCTTTGGCCTCTCTTTTTTTATTTCCTCACATGGGACAATGCTCTAATAATGATGATCATCACACTTTTATTTACTTACAACTCAATACTTAGAACAATGATGACTCTATAGGAAATGCCTCCGACAGTGTACCGGGTTGTGCAACGATCTAGCTTAGCGTATGACGTTGAAACATCTCGCTAGCTATCTTACGATCATGCAATGGCAATATGAAAGTGACGGCACGTGTCATGAGACGGAACGGTGGAAGTTGCATGGCAATATATCTCGGAATGGATATGAAAATGCCATAATAGGTAGGTATGGTGGCTGTTTTGAGGAAGGTATATGGTGGGTTTGTGCACCGGCAAAAATTGCACGGTACTAGAGAGGATAGCAATGGTGGAAGGTAAAAGTGCATCTATACCATGGACTCACATTAGTCATGAAGAACTCATATACTTATTGCGAAAGTTTTATTAGTAATCGAAACAAAGTGCTAAACGCATACTCCTAGGGGAAGGGTTGGTAGGTGTTAACCATCGCGCGATCCCGACCGCCACACAAAGGATGACAATCAATAAATCGATTATGCTCCGACTTCCTAACATAGCGGTTCACCATACGTGCATGCTACGGGAATCACTAACTTCAACACAAGTATTTGTAGATTCACAACAGCTACTAACATAACTCTAATATCACCGTATCCATATCTCAAAACTAATTGTGAGGAATCATACTTCTCTTACTAATCAATGCACTTGAATATGGAAGTTTTTATTATATCCTCTTTGGATGCCTATCATATTTAGGACTAATTTCATAGCACACGCCAATTACCAAGTTACTTAGAGAGAGCACTCTCAAAAAAGATATAAGTGAAGATCGAGAGTTTTTATTTCTTCAAAATAAGACACCGCCGTGCTCTAAAAAGATCTAAGTGAAGCACTAGAGCAAAGTTATCTAGCTCAAAAGATATAAGTGAAGCACATGCGAGCTAAATTGCCTAACTCAAAAGATATAAGTGAAGCTCATTGAGTATTCTAGCAAATCCATGATGAGTGCATGCCCCTCTCAAAAAGGTGTGCAACAAGGATGATTGTGACAAAACAAAAAGCAAAGACTCCTATAATACACGACGCTCCAAGCAAAACACATATCATGTGGTGAATAAAAATATAGCTCCAAGTAACGTTACCGATGGATTGAAGACGAAAGAGGGGATGCCTTCCCGGGGCATCCCCAAGCTTAGGCTTTTTGGTGTCCATGAATTTGTCTTGGGATGCCTTGGGAATCCCCAAGATTAAGCTCTTTCAACTCTTTATCCCAGTGTCCATGAGAACATCACCCAAAACTTGAAAACTTCACAACACAAAACTTAAACAGAAACTCGTGATATCATTAGCATAAGAAAACAAACCACCAACTCTTTAGGTACTGTAGTAAACTTGATTTATATTTATATTGATGTTATATTACTGTATTCTCACTTTTCCATGGCTAGTACCCCCCCGATACTATCCATAGTTTCATCAAAATAAGCAATCAACACAACAAAAACAAAATCTGTCAAAAACAGACCAGTCTGTAGCAATCTGTATACTTCGTATACCTGTGGTATCCCAAAAATTCGGAACAATTATGACAATTAGGGCAATTTGCATATCAACCAGCGGCAAACAGAATAAACTCAAAATCTCTTTCTGGATAGGAATTAAAAATAATTTCGTGATCGCAAAGTTTCTGTCTTTTTCAGCATGATCAAACAGCTATCACCAAAACTAATCATAAAGGTTTTACTTGGCACAAACACAAAAAGAAACATGAAAAACACAATCATAACATAATTATGATGGTCTGGACACAACAAAACAGAAAGCAAAAAAACAAAGATAAATCATTGCGTTGCCTCCCACCAAGCGCTATTGTTTAACGCCCTTAGCTAGGCATAAGGCGATAGAATCAAGTATCGTCGTCTTTTGTGCTCAAACCATAAGTAGCCCTCGTCATGGATTCATAAGGAAATATTATTTTCTTTCTAGGAAAGTGGTCCATGCCCTTATTTAATGGAAATTGAAATCTAATATTCCCTTCCTTCATATCGATGATAGCACCAATAGTCCTAAGGAAAGGTCTACCAAGAATGATGGGACATGTCGGATTGCAATCAATATCAAGCACAATGAAATCTACGGGCACATAGTTCCTATTTGAAATAATAAGAACATCATTGATCCTTCCCACAGATTTCTTAATAGTATAATCCGCAAGATGCAAATTAAGAGAGCACTCATCAATCTCATTGAAGCCTAAAACATCACATAAAGACTTTGGAATAGCGGAAACACTAGCACCCAAATCACACAAAGCATTGCATTCATAGTTTTTAATCTTGATTTGGATAGTAGGTTCCCACTCATCATGAAGTTTTCTAGGAATAGATATTTCCAACTCAAATTTCTCTTCAAGAGATTTCATCATAACATCAATGATATGATCGGTAAAGGCCTTATTTTGGCTATAAGCATGTGGAGAGTATAGCATGGATTGAATCAAGGAAATACATTCAATCAAAGAGCAACTATCATAATTGAATTCCTTGAAATCCGAAGTAGTAATTTCATCACTACTCAAAGTTTTCATATCCTCTACTCCACTTTGAGTGCTTTTAGCATCAAGATAAATAGACTCCGAATCATTGGGGCGTTTCTCAACCAAAGTGGATTCATATCCAGCCCCATCATCATTAGGATTGACATTAGAAAACAAGGATTCAATAGGAGTCACACCAAGCACTTTAAGATCTTTGTGATTCTCATCACGAGAACACACCTTTTTAACCCATTCATGTCTAGCACGAATTTGGGTGGTTCTTTCTTTACTCTCATTCATGGAAACACGTATAGCTTTCAAGGTTTCATCCATATTAATCTTGGGAGGAGCACATCTCAATTTCAATGCATCAATATCAAGAGACATTCTATCAACGGTCCTAGCCAAGTCATCAATTTTGAGCAGTTTTTCTTCTATGGACGCATTAAAAATCTTTTGCGAGTTGATAAACTCTTTAATATTACTCTCAAGATCAGAGGGTAATTTATTGTAATTTCCATGAGCATTGTTGTAGTAATTGCCAAAGTTATTAGAGGGAATACTAGGAAAAGGCCTAGGATTAAAATTGCCTCTATAAGCATTGTTGTTGCCAAAATTATTCCTACCAACAAAATTAACATCCAAGCTTTCATTTCTATTCTCAATCAAGGAAGACAAAGGCATATCATTTGGATCTAGAGGAGCACCTTTGCTAGCAAACAATTTCATTAACTCATCCATCTTAGCACTCAAAGAGTTAATTTCTGCTATAACATGCACTTTTTTACTAGTAGGTGACCTTTCAGTGTGCCATTGAGAATAGTTTGCCATGATATTATCCAGGAGTTTTGTGGCTTCTCCTAGTGTGATTTCCATGAAAGTTCCACTAGAGGCGAAATCCAAGATATTTCTAGAAGCAAAATTCAAACCAGCATAGAAGATTTGTATAATCATCCAAAGACTCAGGCCATGAGCGGGACAATTTCTAATCATCAATTTCATTCTCTCCCAAGATTGCACAACATGTTCATGATCTAGTTGCTTAAAATTCATGATATCATTCCGGAGAGAGATAATCTTAGCCGGTGGAAAATACTTGGAAATATAAGCATCTTTACACTTGTTCCAAGAATCAATACTATTTTTGGGAAAAGATGAAAACCAAGTTTTTGCTCGATCTCGTAATGAGAACGGAAATAGCTTAAATTTGATCATATCATTATCCACATCTTTCTTCTTTTGCATATCGCATAACTCAATGAAGGTATTAAGATGGGATGCGGCATCTTCACTGGGAAGGCCGGAAAATTGCTCTTTCATAACAAGATTCAGCAAGGCAGCATTGATTTCATATGATTCCACACTAGTGGCGGGAGCAATCGGAGTACTAATAAAATAATTCTTATTAGTATTCGAGAAGTCACACAATTTAGTGTTTTCAGTCATGGTGACTTAGCAAGCAAACAAGCACACAAGCGAACAGAAAGCAAGCGAAAGAAAGGGCGAACAAAAAAGGCAAATATTTTTGTAAATTTTGTTTTTTCGGAAGTGGGGGAGAGGAAAACGAGAGGCAAAAGGCAAATAATGTAAATGCAAGAGATGATTTTGCGATAGTTACTTGGATATGCTTCACTTTGAATACTCCCCGGCAACGGCGCCAGAAATTCTTCTTGCTACCTCTTGAGCTTGCGTTGGTTTTTCCCTTGAAGAGGAAAGGGTAATGCAGCACAGTAGCATAAGTATTTCCCTCAGTTTGAGAACCAAGGTATCAATCCAGTAGGAGTATCAAGATGAGGCACCAATGTACCTGCGCAAAAACAAACAAACTTGCACCCAACGCTATAAAGGGGTTGTCAATCCCTTCACGATTATTTGCATGGTGAGATCTCAAGGTGAAAGGTGCAACAAAGTAATTTTGTAGATCTGAAAATATGATGTGAAGTAGACCCGGGGGCCATAGTGTTCACTAGAGGCTTCTCTCATGATAGCAAGTGTTACGATGGGTGAACGAATTACTGTCGAGCAATTGATAGAATCGCGCAAAGTCATGATGATATCTAAGGCAATGATCATACATATAGGCATCACGTCCGAGACAAGTAGGCCAATACTTTCTGCATCTACTACTATTACTCCACACATTGACCGCTATCCAGCATGCATCTAGTGTATTGAGTTCATAACAAATAGAGTAACGCCTTAAGCAAGATGACATGATGTAGAGGGATGTATTCATGCAATATGATATAAACCCCATCTTTTTACCCTTGATGGCAAAAACATGATGCGTGCCTCGCTACCCCTTCTGTCACTAGGTGAGGACACCGCACGGTATGAACCCAAAACCAAGCACTTCTCCCATTGCAAGAATTATAGATCAAGTTGGCCAAACGAAATCCACAACTCAAAGAGAATTACAAGGATATAAAATCATGCATATAAGAGATCAGAGGAGACTCAAATAATATTCATAGATAATCTGATCATAAATCCACAATTCATTGGATCTCGACAAACACACCGCAAAAGAAGGTTACATCGGATAGATCTCCATGAAGATCATGGAGAACTTTGTATTGAAGATCCAAGAGAGAGAAGAATCCATCTAGATACTAGCTATGGACCCGAACGTCTGTGATGAACTACTCACGCATCATCGGAGAGGCAATGGTGTTGATGAAGAAGCCCTCCGTGTCCGAATCCCCCCTCCGACAGGGCACCAGAACGGTCCCCAGATAGGATCTTGCGGAGACAGAAGCTAGCGGCGGCGGAAAAGTATTTTTCATGGCTCTCTCTGGCGGTTTTGGATTTTTAGAGAATTTATAGGCGGAAGAGGTAGGGCAAAGGAGCCACGTGGGGCCCACAAGTCTGCCAGGCGCCCCCCCTCCTAGGCCGCGGCTAGGGGGCTTGTGACCTCCCCCGAGGTCTCCTGCCTTGGTTCTCAAGTCCCGTGCGTATCTTCTGTTATGGAAAAAATCATCCCGCGGGTTTTATTCCGTTTGGACTCCGTTAAATATTCTTCTCTGAAAAAGGTCAAAAACACGGAAAAAACAGAAACTGGCACTTGGCACTGAGTTAATAGGTTAGTCCCAAAAAAGATATAAAATAGCATATTCATGCATACAAACCATCCAAAGATGACAAGATAATAGCATGGAACCATCAAAAATTATAGATATGTTAGAGACGTATCAAACGGCACCAAAAATCCTTCCTGATACTTGTGATCTGCATTGGGTTTTCCATGAAGAGGAACGGGTTATCTCAGCACAATGCATGTAAGTATTTCCCTCGATTAAGGAACCAAGGTTTATTGAACCAATAGGAATATCAATCCTCAACTGTCTTCAGTGGCTCCACACAAAAGAGCAAACAACTTGCACCCAATGCGGGCAAGAGGGTTGTCAATCCCCTTGATCTCGTTATTTCCAAGCAAATGAGGTGTGTAGATAATTGTAGATAGTTCTGACTTTCAAAATAAAATACAAATAATAATAGCGAGGAAAATATAAGTTTTCTCAGTATGTAAGTGAACAGACTAGGGGCATAGTGTTCTCTAGTGGCATCTCTCGTGAAAGCAACATATGGTGGGTAGACAAATTATTGTTGGGCAATTGATAGAACATCGGATAGTTATGCGATTTTCACGACAATGATCATGTGTATATAGGCATCACGTCTGTAAGAAAAATAGGTCGACTCATGCATGTACCTGCTACTATTACTCCACCCATCGACCGCTATCCACCATGCATCTAGAGTATTAAGTAAAACAAGGTAATGCTTGGGGAACGATGACATGATGTAGACAAAGTGAACTCAACCAATATGAATAAACCCCGCCGTTTTATCCTTGGTGGAATCGACACAAAGACGCAACTTGTCCCCATATGTCACTGAATATACAAACTCGCCAGATTGAACCCACTACAACGCACCCCTCTCAGTGAAGAAATACCAAACTACTTGGCCAAAGAAATTCAATCGATTAAAGAGGATTATGAAGCTATGATGATCATGCAAATAAGAATCATAAAACTCGGAGAAGACTCAAATATTATTCATGAATAATCTGAACATAAACCCACAATTCATTGGATCCCAACAAACGCACCATACAAAAGAATTACATCAGATAGATCAAAGCGAAGATGCCATGATCATTGTATTGAAGATCAAGAGATAGAGATATAACCATCTAGATACTAACTACGGACACGTAGGTCCGTGGTGAACTACGCACACATCATCACAAGGGAAACAAGGTTGATGAAGAGGCCCTCCGTGATCGATCTCACCTCCTGCAGGGTGCTGGAACGGAGCTCCACATGGGATCGCCATGGAACACAGACTTGCGGCAGCATAAAAAGTGTTTTGCATTTGTGTTTAGGGTTTTTGGAAAATTTGTGAATTTATAGGCCAAAGGACGAGGCAATAGGGGCCACAAGGGAACGCCAAGGCATCAGGGCATGGCCACCCCCTGGCCGCACCCTGTTGCCTTGTGGGCCCCACATGTGGCTTCAAGTTTCCTCCTGAAGCTTCTAGGTCTTATTTTGGTCTAGAAAATATCATAAAAAATTCATCGCAATTGGACTTCGTTTGGTACTGAAAACCTGAAAAACAAAAAACACACAGAAAACATCAACTAGCAGTAGGCGCTGGGTTAATAGGTTAGTACTCAAAAATAATATAAATTGGTGAATTATGATCCAGAAAGTATCCTACGATGATAATATAACAACATGAAACAATCAAAAATTGAAGATACGTTGGAGACGTATCAAGGGACAACCCTTCGACGAAGGTTGTGCACGAATGACGAGGAGAGGGCTCGAAGGTTGAAATGGGCCTCCTACAAACAAGCCAACGCGGGAAAGCCAACCACCTCTGTAACCAACCCACCATGATCAGCAACCACGCCGGGCCACTGCCCAACCCAGCGAGCTCCAAGCATCGTAGCTGCCGGGCACGCACGCTCCATTACCATGCCACTGCTACCTACACCAAGTTGCTAAGAGGAAACAATCAACTGTGGCTCAGGCCAAGCGCAGCCCACGGCACCAAGGAGCGCCGCCTGCAACACGATACGCTGCCCGTCGTCGCCCCAGTCCATGCCACCACCAACGCCACCACACCATGACCCCTACCTACAACAGGAGAGCCCACTCATGGCCAATGCTGCCCACAACCCCCGCCGAAGGACGAGCCGCCAATGCTAGATCCGACTGGATTTGGCCCGGCCACCCCACGTGCCGCCACCTAGAGAAGAGGACTAACCGTAGCTGTCGCATGCCGTGCAGGACCTAGGACGCAGATGCGTCGCCGCTGTCCCGCGCTCCCACCACCGCGCCATCGGGCCTGCGACCACCCGACGCCCCCGCGCCACATGTTGTCCCACGCGAGTAGCCGACCATGCTGAAGGGGAGAGACTCCCCGCCACCACCCCTGCCAGCCAGGCTTCAACAAAGTCACGATGGCGGTAGGCGGGAGGCCAAGAGGAGGGGACGGGGAGGCGACGGCTAGGGTTGCCCCCCGAGGTCGCTCACGGGAGCGGCTCGGGGGAGTTTTTTTCCGTCTACATAAGAATATTCACACTTCATGTGTGTTTCAACATGAGTGTTTGATGTGTGCACCTATAATTTAGATTGCGTAAGTGAGGCGAATTACGGCATATATGAAATCACACATACTCCCTCAGTCTCAAGTTACTTGTCGCAAAAATGGATGTATCTAGACGTATCTTTAGTTCTTGATACATCCATTTATTTCCATTTCCCCGACAAGTAATCCAGGACGGAAGGAGTATATGTTAGATTATGAAATCATACGTATGTTGGGAGATGTCATGAAGCTTTTACTAGCTCATTCTATTGTTGGTGATACACTAAAATCTAAGGCATTCATGTACAGAACAACCTATCTATAAATACATGATGATTTTGGTGCAACAAAACCACCAACTCGCATAAACTATAAATATATGTGAGAAGAACGACATAGGAGATTGAGGGTCATTACAAAGTCGAACTATAATCACACCTTCAATGAACAACAAGGTGTGGTGTCATCTAAGAATAGGATTCATTGGAAAATCGAATTCTAGTTTACAAAGGAATGGTAGTATATCTAGTTGTTAACATAGTAGTTGCCACACAATGTGAGTCGTTAGAGGGAAAACCAGATCTATTTTGCAGGTCAAAGTCACATGGTGCTTGCAAGGAGTGTTGGTGGTTCTTTTTTGCTTCGACGCTTCTCCGGTTCTTCTGTCGGGTTCTTCACGCGGAATCTATCTAGTGCCTCCTTTTGTTCCCACTCGATCGATGCATGTGACCATCAAATAATCTTTGATTTATGGAGAACGCGATGAAGGACCATGTCCGAGTACATTAATTGTGGGGAGCTGTTGCATGCTCACACATAGTCCCTACATTTTTGGGGAACACATGTAGTATTAACCAAACAAAATAAACATCCATTTGAAGAATTACAACACACTCCAAGGTTAGGTTGTTTGTATTCAGCAAATGCTCAAATCAGCATGTTTATCGCAATCTGCAAACATGGAATTGTGCTAGCTTGAATGCTGGCTTTGGACATAGTTAAAATAGTAGATGGAATGTTGCGCGTGAAGACATGTCATCACTCTCCATCCTCAAGCACTAGTGTTGAAACACCTTACATTGTACATGCTCCTAAACCCTTGGGCGAATGGTTATCGTCATTGTTGTGTTTATATTGCTTTGAATGCAGTTTGCAAGCTCACACTAGGTTGTGGCGATGGTGTGTAAAATACAATTGATTTGGTTTGTATTAGGTAGTTGATTTAGTTAGGCTAACATCTCATGTGACATACTATCCAAAAGATAGCTTGAATTTAAAGCGAGTATGAATGTAGCCGGGACATAAGCTATTGAGATCAACTTTAAATTACAAGTGCATTTTGCTGCCTAGACCCATAAATATTAGATGAGTTATGGAGAACAATGCTGGCAAAACTTTATTTATTTGAATTGAGGGAGAAGTCATGGACCTTTTGATTTATAGGAACACAGAGGGAGTTTAACTTAACTTTGTCATAAATTGTATACTCTTTTAGGTAGAAGACATATCATACTTTTTGAGATGTTTCTAGGGATGATAATGAAATTTCTCCCAGTGAGGGGAGGGGTGCTAGAGTAGACATGTATGTGTGGATGGTCTTCCCCTGGCCGCAAAGGCAACATCTTTCCATTGGGAGAAAACATGACCATCCGAGGAAGCATAAATGCGAACATGATCTTTACATTGTGCATGAACAAATATACTTGAAATGTATTCCCAACTTGATGCATAATAAAGCAACATCATTATGAAATTTTGCACACTACCATATTAACTAGAAGCATACACGACATGACTCCAAGGATCCATATGGAATTGAAGATACACATGGTGCCTTGTATGTTATCACATGTTTGGTCTTACTAGATGTGTGAGTGGATAGAAAAATGTTTATAATAACAAAAGGTGAATGGACAAGAATATATGTGTATGAATATTCACACATCACACACGTTTTGATGTTTCAACCGCCAATCTAGCCTAAGTGACATCAAAATTAGGCACATATGAAATCACATATATGTTTGGAGATGTTGTCAAGCCTTTGCTAGCCCTTTTATATTGCTCGCGCGATGAAATAATGGTACATATTGTCGGTGAGACAATAAATTCTACGACACTACATCTGTGCATATTACAACCCATCTATAAATAGACAAGTTCAATGTAAAAAATACAAACTCACATGTGCTATATTTATCTTGGAGAAGAACAACATAGGATATGAAGAAAATTAATTAAACTCGAATGGAATGAGACACAATAAGGCTGTCCAGGAATAGGACATGCCTAGAAATAAAATTCTAGGATTCAACAGAAAAGTGGCATCCACCTCAACTCCATTTCACGTGCAAACCCCATTGTTGCAACAAGATGTAGAGCAATATCAAACTGATTGGGACAAAGCCAACTATAGTACTAATAACATATGTGTTTTTGGTTGTTGTGTGCCTGTCTTTAGTTGGTACTCAACCAAACATTAAAAATAAAATAAGCTAGCCTCCTAAGCAAGCACTCGGAATGCCTTGAACTCGACGATTCACCAACCTCATCACTAAAAGCATGGGTTGTTACCAGTTTTGATATTGAATGTTGCTCTTGCTTACATGGATTGCTAAATATATATCATAGTCATAAACATTTAGCTGTTAGTGCCACAACTCTGAAAAAATAGCACACGCGGGAATAATTTGTGCCTTCAAAACTCTAAAAGAAAATACAAGGAAGGAACTCATGCAACGCTGAAAAAAATAGTGCAATCTTCATAGTTTAGGATTTCACGGAGAAGACTTGTCACAGCCATGTGAGAAAGCATAATTGCGAATATGTCTGTTTAATTTGTGTGCGAATAAGCAAACTTCAACTGTGTCAATTTGATGCATAACAAAGCAACATTGTTAGCGAATCTACATGTTTCCATATTAACCAGAAGTATAGGCTACATGATTGCAAGGAGGCATATGGAATTGATGATAGCACATGTTGCTTTCTATGTTGCCATATACTTGATCTCGATAGAGTTAGAGAAAAGTCCATGTTACAACCTTGAACTCTTTCATTTGTCTAAGATCTAATATTGAACTCTAGAACTGTCTAAGAATCAACCCTCGACTATCAAAGTTGGCTAGGAATCAACGCCGCTCTCCCCTAAAATTGGTTTTCGCTAAGTAGGCCCGATTTTGACCCATTGATCAGCTAGTCAGTAGCCACGTAAGCATAGTCACTTAACCCATTTTTGGTCAAAAAATTCCAAAAAAATAAGTATCTGGAAAAAATTGAAACAAATATGTAAGATCAACACTAATATAGAGTGACTGTTCTGGGGAAGTTTCACACAATTTGTCCGAAAAAATTAAAAAATACCATGAAATTATCATTTCATTCCATTTTGATCAAATTTTGTCAAAAGTAGAGTGAAAGTTTCCAGATTATTTTAAAACTTATCAACACTAATATACCGATCATTTTGAGAAAGTTTCACACAAATTAGCGTATCATATTTAAAAATAACCTGAAATTACAATTTCAGCCTATTTTTTGTTTAATATTGTCAAAAAATGAAAGTGTTCAGAAATGTTTAAAAAATATGAAAATTTAAAACTGGTGTAATGACCACTCTAGGAAAGTTTCACACAATTTGGTCTAACATATTTTAAAATAATGTGTACCGGTGTGAAACTTTGTTTGAAATTTCACAAAAAATGGGCTGAAATAGCAACTTCTTGATATTTTCCAATATGTCCTGCCAAATTGTGATTTATGTGCACCTTTCCCAGAATGGTCACTATATTTGTGTTGATTTTATATAATATTTTCATTTGTTCTGGTCATTTTTAGTTTTTTGACAAAATTTGACCAAAATGTGTTACATGACTAGGTTGTTGTGGCTACTGATTGGGATGTTGATTTGCTGATCAATGGGTCAAAACTAGGTGTACTCGATGATAACTGGGTTCATGGGAGTGAAGAGTTTATTCCTAGCCAGTTTTGATTGTTCATGGTGGATTTTTAGACAGCTTGAGAGTTCGGGGTTGAATCTTAGACAAATTGAATGGTTCGGAACTGCAATGTGAACTTCTCCCATAGAGTTATAATGGTCATGTTAGTGGATAGGCAAACAATTATAGCAAACCAAGTTGAATGGACAATACTATGCATGTATAAATATGAACATTCAGAAGCCACATGAGCCCGCTAAGTTAAGGACAATTATGACATGTATAAAATCCTACACATATGTTGGACTACGGAATCACATGTATGTTCATAAATGCCATGAAGCCTTTGTTAGCTCTTATACGTGTTATGTTGGTTGCTTGGGCTATAAAATAATTGTATGATGGTTGGTGAGACAAATAAGGTCTAAGACACCACGCCATGTACACAACAACCGATCTGTAAATGCCCGACTTTAGTGTAGCAAACCCACCAACTCACATACACTGTCTATTATCCACGAGAAAATATATATGAGAGTGAGGGAAATTACGAAGGCGAATTTCATCGCACTCTTATTTAATAAAAAGATGAAATCGTCTAATAATAGGATGCATTGAGAAATCAAATTCTAGGTATAAAGGGAGACATGGTCTATCGAGTATGTTTAATCTAACATATATGATATGTCATCCTTCCCACCTAGCCAAAGGCGATCATGAGCATCGTGCAAGAATCAAGGCCTAATTTCAATGTGTTCGAACAGAACTTCGGAGTTATGGGAACGACAACCCACGTGTCCATTGCTCACTCGTAGAACTTGCAAAAGGCCTTGGTAGAGCGTTACAAGCGTAGGAGTTTCAAAAAAAATGTACCCAAAGTTGTATTGCCTAGTTTTTAAGGAAGTTGTAAGAGGGTTTTGTGGTGCATGATTCAGATGATGGTAGCAAGCGAGGATTTTTTCCCTTTTCCCTCCCCACCCATCCACGCTCAAAATGCACCATCACGGTCAGGATATGGAACCTAGGGTTTTTGCACCACTATCGCTAACCAACCATGACAAGCGGTAGTTCCCCCATCTATACCTCTCCAGCGGTAGTACCGACACCAAGATTGTTTTTCGCCTTGCTTTGATGGTACACTTTGTCGCCCTCGCGACGACTGCACCATAGACTCACCCTATGCCACCATCTAGGACACTCTCATAATATCATCGCTACAATATCTGGTCCCAATCCTCACCCATGAACCCTCGTGGTTGTAACTAACTTGCTAGCTTTAGTGCTGCAGGCGGAGCATATCAAGGGCCATCACGCGTGGATCTGTGGTGTGTTCTTGATGTTTAGGAAGCGCATGACATTAAGATAGATCCATCGAGGTGGCTGTTGTGGGGAGAGGGGTACTAATATAGTCTACAACAACAAGCAGGACAGACGACACAAGATGAGATTGGGAGAGTGTGGAGAAAATAAGGGGAAGGGAACAAGATGGTATGTGTGACATTTGGGAGCGACACAAACAAACTGTATGATAAAAATACGCATGGCCTATTGTGGGAGAAATAAACATGATCCATGTATTTCGTCACATGTGTTCTTGTTGCAGCCTCATGCAAGCATTTGATGATATGGAAAATGCCAATGCTTAAGTTAAATTTATTGGTTAAGTAACCGATGCTCACACCCAAAAGATAAAGGTAGTGTCACACAAACACTTGTTAGTTGCTTGCCATCATCCTTAAGATTACTGGAATTGGCATATGCTACTTGCGATATATAACTAGTATGTGTGAGGTTATCCTATACATATAAATGTTCCTTCAAGTTGAGTAACACGAGGGGGAAATTATTTGTTTTCATCCAATAGAACTTAGAAATACTAGTATAAGGAGTTTTGAATAATAGAACTATAAACAACCCCTCATGTTTACATGTTCCCCTACATCTCATATTACAAACAAATTTGTAGACCTTTGGAAATCATGCCCATGAGGTGTGAAGGGAAAGACATGTTTGTTGGTTTTTTCAGCAACCACGTGTGTTCAGAGTTGACCCCCACGCGAAAGCTCTCCAGGAATGATGCCCTTTCTCGATTCTGGTGAGCATAGGTATAAGGGCATATTTCTACTCGAGTAGTTTTGGTGATTGATGACAATACATTTGCGGACGAATCGTGTGCGATAAGCCTTTCAGGTACTTCCTCTGTTTGCACAAAGACGATTCATGCCCCTCGGTGTATTGATATGAAGACGGTTTTCTCTCTTGTGTTTAGTTGTCGGTGGACTTGAGTCGTAGGAAAAGCCATACTATTAAGAAGGGATCCGCTTCAGAAAAGTCTGGGTGGAATCATCACGTACAATTTCCTCTCACCCTATTTTCTTCTTCAATGGAGCTTTCTTCTCTGCCAAAATCTCTGTCGTGAAAGTTCCAAGCGGTAGTACCGCTCCCTGGAGCAGTACTACCTCTTATCATAGGTAGTACCGCCCGGGCCGACGGTAGTGGTCCTGCTGGTATCGCTGGCCTATACCGCTACTCATAAGTGTGACACCTTTCTTGGTCAGACTTTGTGGTAGTGTTGGGCGGTAGTACCGCCTGCAGGGCATTACTACCACTTGTTACTACCGCTCCTGACGGTACTATCGGCCATGTCCCCTCTCTCTTCGGCCTCCTTCTGCCTGAGCAGTAGTACCGCTCACTCTGAGAGGTACTACCTCTTATCATCGGTAGTACCATTCCCAGGAGCGGTAGTACCGCTCTGGGTCGGGCTGAGGTGGTGGGTAACGGGCACATTATTTCCCCCACTATATAAAGGGGTTCTTATTCTGTGAGAACTTCACCTTTTCGTCCCCAAGCTCCATTGTTGCTCCAAGCTCCATTTTTGCCTGATCTCTCTCACTAGCCAACAGAACTTGTTGATATTCTAGGGTTTGATTGAGAGGGCCTTGATCTACACTTCCACCAAGAGAAATTTGATTCCCCCCACTAATCCCTCGCGGGTCTTGTTACTCTTGGGTGTATGAGCACCCTAGACGGTTGAGGTCACCTTGAAGCCATATTCTATTGTGGTGAAGCTTCGTGGTCTTGTTGGGAGCCTCCAATTAAGTTGTGGAAATGGACCCAACCTTGTTTGTAAAGGTTCGGTCGCCGCCTTCAAGGGCACCACTTAGTGGAATCACAACACCTCGTATCATGTGAGGGCGTGAGGAGAATACGGTGGCCTTAGTGGCATCTTGGGGAGCATTGTGCCCCCACACCGCTCCAACGAAGATGTACTTTCCCTCAAAAGGAAGGAACTTCGGAGCGTGAGGAAATACGATGGCCTTAGTGGCATCATGGGGAGCATGGTGCCTCCACACCACTCCAGAGGAGATGTACTTCCCCTCAAAAGGAAGGAACTTCATAAACACATCCTCATCTCCATATGTTCCTCTTGTGGTTATTTCTTACCTTTAGTTGTATTTACTTCTTGCTCACTATTGTTGTTGTTAGAATCATATAGGTTGCTCACTTAGTTGCGTATCTAGACAACCTATTTGTTTCTAAACTTAATTTGTTAAAAGAAAAGATTAAAATGTGTGAGTTGCCTATTCACCCCCTCTAGTCAACCATATTGATCCTTTTAATTGGTATCAGAGCCTCATCGGGTTTCACCACCCAAAGAGTATGGTTGACGATGAGGTTAGTACGAGGGAGTTGCCTGAGGCAGTTGTTGCAAACTCGGTTTCCCGAGAGGACCTAAATGAGGCCATGTGCACATTTAGATCCTTAATGACTATCGAGGTCAAGAACATGCCTAAAGATTTTCTTGATAGTTTCAAACCGTCTACCAACCCGTTGCGTGTGGTTAATCCCACAACTTCGGCTACGGGGCCAATTCCGAAAAGTAAAATGCAAGTAGTGAAAGAGATAAATTACCTCAAGGAATGGGTGGGGCAAATACCTTTGCCTCGGTTCCTCCTCCCGTGGTCTATGGAGGACCAGTTCACCCACCGCATATTATTAACCTCGGTCCTCCACCTAAGCTTGTTAAGAATGATTTTTCTAACTGTTTTTTTTGCATAAAGGCTCATTTGAATCACAGCTAAACATAACTTTGCAGAATCATCGAGCAAGGCTACTACCCTCATGATCCAAGAAACCTCACTCCAAGAGAAGAGGTTGACAATCAGCTCAACCATTCAGCCTTGTTCATACTTCAAGCGGTTGTTCCCATTGAATATCTTGCTCATTTGCGTCCCTTCACTCGTGCCAAAGATTGTTGGGAGCACATCGTTTCCATGTACAAGGGAAGTTCTTGTATTCAATGGTCTGACTATGAGGTGATACTTGATGAGGCCGACGAATTTGTTATGATCGAGGATGAAGATCCTCGTGAGCTATAGCGAAGGGTGACGACTCTTGCTGTCACTCTTAAAGATCATGGAAGAAAGGATGTGGATGACAATTGGATCAAGCATAAGTTTCTCAAGGTTATTATGCCCTTCAACAAATCTATGTCCTTCGTCATCCATCAAAGGCCAGATTTTCACTCCATGTCCTCAAGTGATGTGTTGGATGAGTTCATTGCCATGAAGATATTGAACAAGACCGCTGACAATGCTCTAGCTCATGTTCAACGGTCAAGAAAAGACCCTCCCAACCTTGCTTTGAAGGCCAAGGCTGAATTGGAAGAAGATGATGAAGAAAAAGATGAATTATGCCCCGAAGATACCAAGTATGCTTATCACGAGCATATGGCTCTTGCATCAAGACAGTTTTGGGGAAACAAGAGAAACTCAAGGCCCAATTTATCCCAGAACAACTCAAGTGGGCCCAAAGGCAAGCAATGTGTGAGGACTTGCTACAACTGTGGCAATGTGAGTCACTTTGTGGCTGGTTGTCCTTATAAGAAGAGGGAAGACAATTGTGGCAAACTTATTCGGAAAGACAAGGCCAAGCCCTTCCCCAACAAGAACAACTTCTTCAAGAACAAGCCCCAAAAGATATTGGTGGCTCAAGAGGTATTAGCCGCCATTAGAGGGTCTCGTGAATCCCAGGTACCAGAGACCTGTTGTGCCACCAAAAGGTATAGATGATGATGATGATGATGCAAGTGGTGAAGTGATGGGGATGGCCATTGTGTCCATTGAATCCTCTTCTCCAAGCAAGGTGTCCCTCTTGAATGCCCCAGTGAGAACCGCATTGCCATGTGCCTTATAGACAAGGCATCCAACATTAAAACTTCCAACCTCAATGCTACCATTTCCACTACCTCTGTGAGTGGTGATGAAAAGGAAGAGGTAGAGGATGAGGAAAACTCCTTTGATAAATTCATGAGAAAAATCAAGGCTAAATCCAACAAGCATTTTGTTTCTCTCTTCAAACAACTAGCAGAGGCTAATGACCTCATTGAATCTCATGAAGAAACTATCTCCACATTACAAGGACATAATCGTGACTATGTCGACGAGATTGTGGATCGTTCTATTGCTCTTGAAGAAGAGCAAGGGCTTCATTTCACTCTTGAGGAGTCACGCAACGATGACCTTGCTAAATTAAAGAAATATCTTGATCATGCTGTTGTTCTTACTCGTGTGCTACAACCCGAAAAGGTTGCACTTGGGCTTGACCATGTTAGACTCAAGGAAGAGCTTGCAATATTTGACAAGGCTCACAAGGCCTTGAAGAGTGTTCATGCCTCTTTGAAACAGTTTGATGCTCAACTACAAGTAAAACTCACTAAGGAAATAGCCACTTGCTCTCCATTTGTTTTAACTGATAATGTCCATGCTACTAACCCTTGTTGTGAGCATGCACATATTGTGGAAGAGAACACCAAATTAAGAGAGAAGCTTGAGAAATGCCTTGTGACATGCATCCAAGGTGAAAAGAATCTTAATGACCTTTTGAGCAATCAAAAGGAAGTGGTTGCAAAGGAAGGAGCTGGGTTTGCACCCAAGTCCAAGAAGAACAAGAAGAGGAAGACTAATCAACCTCCCCAGCTTATGGAAACCTTTGTTAAAACTGGGGAGGGTACTCATGAGAAGAAAAAGGACCAAGCTAAGGGTGGTAATGCCAAGAAGGGTAAACCCCCCCCCCCTCCCCAACACAGTCGGCAACTTTAACTCCTCTTATGTCTTATGGCGTGCCAGTGCTGGGAATGTTTTTGCTAAGTTTGTTGGTTCTCCTAATGAGTACATTGAATGGTCTATTTGGGTTCCTAAGACCCTTGTTACTAACCTGAAACGACCCATTAGAGAATGGGTACCTAAATCCAAGCATTGATCTTATGCAGGAGTTTGCTTACGGTGGGGTGTCATGGTTGCTTGATAGTGGAGCAACAAATCATATGACCAAAAGCAAGGACTTGGTGGTGGACATTCATCCCGACCCATCAGTTGCTACCCAAGTCTCCTTTGATGATGATGTGATTACAAAGGTATTGGGTCTCGGCAAGGTGGTAATTTCTCCAAAACTTACCATTGAAAAGGTTATGCTTGTTGAGACTCTCGCATACAATTTACTTTTTGTTCATCAACTTGCACTTATGGGTTTTAGTACCTTCTTTGGCATTGACTCTATGGCCCTTTTGTGGAGCAAGACTCTTAAAGTATCTTTTTTGGGCTTGTCGAGAACGGTCTCTATGTGGTTAACTTTTTGGAGCAACCCACTAAGACTGTGACTTGCCTAATGGCTAAAGTTGATATGGGACGACTTTGGCATCGCCAGCTAGCCCATGAAAATATGATATATTTGCAAAGTCTCCTCAAAGGGGATCACGTTTCTGGATTAACAAATGTGAGTTTCGCCAGAGATTGTGCTTGCAGTGCTTGTATTTAAGGAAAGATTCATGAGACAGCTCACTGCCCCATGACTACCATCTACTCAAAAAGGACCTTGGAGCTCCTCCACATGGATCTCTTTGGTCCTCCATATTATGATAGCCTTGGGGGAAGAAAGTATTGCTTGGTGATTGTGGACGCTTGCTCAAGATATATTTGGGCATACTTCTTCAAGAGAAAGAGTGAGACTCAACAAACCATCATTGACTTTGCTAATGAAGCTCAATAACAACATGATGCAAAGATATTGATGCTTAGAAGTGACAATGGCACCGAGTTCAAGTACTACACCTTAGATGAATTTTTGAGTGATGAAGGAATGAATCATCCATATTCTACACCTTATACTCCTCAACAAAATGGTGTGGCAGAAAGGAAGAACCGAACGTTGATGGACGAGGCAAGAACGATGATGGTGGATTTTAAACCTCCGTATAACTTTTGGGCCGAAGCCATCAACACCGCATGTCATGCATACAATCGGCTCCACCATTGCAAAGGCTTGAACAAGACTCCATATGAAATTCTTATCGGTAACAAGCCCAACCTCAAGTACTTTCGGGTGTTTGGTTGTAAGTGTTTGATGATGGGTTGATGGATATACTTCTCGCCCCTCGTTGGTTACCCCAAGTGGAAGGTGGAGATGTAGTCAGCAGCAGATTTCCCTTACATGGGGACTATAAGGTTTATCGAACCAGGAGGACTCTGAGGACGAACAAGTAGGTGTCCGCTACTCTGGCGCTAGCACAAGACGTGGACCTGTACACACAACAAATAACTTTGCTCCCAACGAGTTCAGAGAGGTTGTCAATCTCTCCAGCCTTGTAGTTTGCAAAGAATCAAAACACAAGCGGGAATAGTGATAGTGTTTGCAACGGAAAAGTAAATAAAAGCAGTAAATGATGGAGGTGTAAACAATGGTGGTAATATGGACCTGAGTGACATGATGTTCACTAGTGATGTCTCTCTCCCAAAAGACGATAAACAACTATGCTGGGTAAACAAATTACAACTGGGCAATTGACAGAACTATAAACGCACCGCAATGCTAATCATGCTACAGGAAAGTTAGAGGCTCAAAAGTAATGGGCGATACGCCAAGACATGTAGACCGTTTATCCATCAACATCTACTTACTAATCATCCACCTTGAGATATCTATCCAGAACATCTCGCTAGTATTAAGTTGCGAGCCCCACCCAAAGTGTAAACTCAAAGCAACGGACAACTGCATTAACGAACTTTCCGTAAGGTAAACAATCCTTGCAACCGTGGTCACAAGCACCGTTGTTTTCTCCCTAGTGGCAACAGCACATCCCCTAGTCTCATGTTTATGTCACTCAAGCTAGACATCACGGGGCATGAACCCACAATCATGCATAGCGCTCCCTCTTGGAGTTACAATCTACTACTCGGCCAAAGCAATAAAAGGCAACGGAGAACATGCATGAATTACTCAAGAACATAATATAAAAGGAGAACCAAATATATAACTCAACACAATCTGAACATAATCTCATAATCCATCGGATCCCAGCAAACCAAGCATAACAATAGCAGGAAAATTACATAGATGCCTTGATCATGTAGGGCAGCTCACAAGGGCTAAGCATTGAAGCACAATAGTGGAGAGAAGATATCACATTGCTACTGGTCATGGACTCATGGTCCAAGGAGGACTACTCACGGCACGTTAGGGAAGCATCCATGGCGGTGGAGAAGCTCCCAGAGGTCAATCCTCCCTCCGGTAGGGTGCCGGGAAGAGGTCTTTTGACGCTCCCGATCTTGGAAGCATTGCGGCGACAGAACGATGGAGAAATTCGCGATACTTGATATGTTGTGAGGGTTTCCTCGCGGAGAGGTAAATATAGGCCGAAGGAGGGCACCAGAGGGTGTGGGACCCACCCAGGCGACCTGGTGGCGCGGCCAGGAGAGGGATCGCGCACGGAGGCCGCCTAGGCAGGCCTTGGCTCCCCTCTGGCCCACCTTTGGTGCTCGTGAAGCTTCCGTCACGCTGATTTTTATATATTTTTCTCGGGATTTTTGGGACTCTGTAAATTGGGGTAAAAGTCCCTGCAAAAAAGACATCAACAGACAGAAACTGGCACTGGGTGCACTAAGTTAGTAGGTTAGTCCAAATATGTGTAAAAAGGTATAAAAGTGTAGCAAAACATATAACAATGTCACCCAAAAGATCATGGAACAAGCAGAAATTATAGATACGTTTGGGATGTATCAACATCCCCAAGCTTAATTCCAGCTCGTCCTTGAGTAGGTAAATGATAACACAAATTATTTCTCTGGTGACATGCTAACACACATATAAGAACTTCAAAGTAAAGCAAGTAAGGTATGCAATTCAAGACAAGACAATAACAAGCAAGAGTCTATATTTAGTATTGAAAATAGCAAAGTAAGAACATAAAGGTGCAAGAGCTCTCGCTGTCCATGACTTGAATGTCTCCAAATGGTGTTTGCGTGCAAGAAGTGGGAGATGGATTTAGAGCATAAAAATATTTTAATTGAGAACTCAATCTACTAAAAATTCACACTTGATCTCCTTCGGAATCTTATTTTGACTCATCCCCAGACCACTAGTCAGGCACAAGTCAAAATGATCCTCACCCTTTCGACTTTGAGCACTCATGCAATGGATGAGCGCAAGCAAGATATGATGGAACTTAGGATGGCAAAGAGAATAATGATGGGGAAGGAAGACAAAAAGGTGTGAAAGGCTCACATCAATGAGGACGACCATAGGCGAGAGAAAGCCAAATGATAGATATGATGTGAGGAGTAGGGATTGCCATGCAACTGATGCACACATGAGCTAAATTAAGATCTCCAGTGGAACTAGTGGGGGTGCATCCAACTTGCTTGCTATGAAAACCTAGAGCTCATTTGAGGAGGATCACCATTGGAATATACAAGCCAAGTTCTATAATGTAAAGGTCCCCGCATAGTTATGCATGAATGATAATCTCTATGGAGTACAGATATAACAATGGAGTACAAGTGTGGATCTATCAAAAGGAATAGTAGTGTTGCCCCTTCTCTCTTTTTTGTGTGGCCTCTTTGGCTCTTTCTATTTATCTCTCATTTGTCCTCTTTGGGATCTTTCATTTGTCCTCTTTTGTGATCTTTTAATTTGTCCTCTTTGGGATCTTTTCCTCACTTAAGGGCAACACTCTATGTTTTACAAGAATAAAAAGAAGATCTTCACACTTTATAAGAAGTACTCAACATAAAGACAAATGAAAACTATCATGATGTATGCTAATGTATGCCTCTGCGAGTGTAGCAGGATACGCAATGAAACTAGCGCGTTATGTAGCAATAATAACTACAAAGCCCAACTAGCATGCGGCTCCTCGATCAAGAAAAAGCATGTATGACATGAAGATCAAGTCATGAGATGGTGGATGTTGCATGGAAATGTATCTCGGAAAGGCTATGGAAATGCCTTAATAGGTAGGTATGGTGGTTGTTTTGAGGAAAGATATAATGAGGCTTATGATGACAGAGCGTATCATGCCAAGGGTTTGGATTCACCGACGAAGTTTGCACCAACTCTCAAGATGAGAAAGGGCAATGCACGGTACCGAAGAGGCTAGCAAAATATGGATGGTGGAAGTGCCAACAATCGAATACTCGCATTAGTCCGAAGAACTCATGCACTTATTATCAGTAACTCTCTATCTAGTAAGGAGATTCACAAAGAGACAAGTACCCCGAGGAGGAGTGTTTCGGGGATTGGTTATCCTTGCGCATCCTCGACCCATGGTAATGTGAGGGTACTCTATATATTCCAACCCGTCGAGAGGTTAGCGATCCATCTAGTAGCTAGAGTTCTCAACTATTTTTTTTTAGTTTTTGAAAATACACACGGATTTCCCAAAATACAACACCTATCACTAATAGGCTCAAGATCTTGACACCAATAGTCCAAACATTACTCAAATCAATACCTCAAAACTATTGCAAGTTACTACTATACTTAAATAGCAACCTCAATTACCTACTCATGCAAGACACACAACTCAGTGCAACAAGCCAACTCTCTAAACAAGATAAGCATGATAACTCAAGAGAGTTCCAAAAGCAACCTAAATAAAAGCTCTTAAAAAGATATATCATGAAAACTAAGAGCTAAGCATGACAGCAGCTATGAAAAGATAAAGAACACATAAAAAAGATAAGCATGAAAACCTATGTTGTGTTCTAGGGTGGAGTGGAGCGTGTTTCTCTCCCAAACAAAGAAGGCTAGGTTCCAACTTGTTATAGAAAGCAAGAAAAACTAAAATAAACTAAAAAGTAAAGAGTGGGATGCTCCAAGCATAGCACATAACATATGAAGTGATAAAAATATAGCATGGAGAAGGACAAACTGATGATTGTTGATGGAGAAGGGGATGCACGGGGCATCACCAACCTTAGAGGCTTGAGTCTCCTTGAATATTTCTTGGGGGTGCATTGGGGCATCCCCAAGCTTGAGCGCTTGACACTCCTGGATCTTCTTTCATCTTCTTCCATCGCATACTTGAAAACTCCCTTCATACAAAACTCATCATAAGCTGATTAGAGTGGTTAGTGCCCATAATAAAATAACTTATTCTCTACTGGAAACAAACATTTTCATGAAGAGCTACTATTTCTAAAGATTGCAAAAGGTTTTTTGCAATGAAAAATAAAGATTAAGATTTGCAAAACGATGAAAACGCAAAACGTGGCAGAATCTGTGAAAAACAGACTAGCACGTAGTAAATAATTTTTTCAAGGCACTTCTGCAACTCAAATCAAAAAACTCAGAACAGGCGCCAGAAAGACAATTATATGGAGCATACTGTCAAAACAAAACAGATAAAAAATATGATCTGGTGATGTTTGGCGAATTTTTCCGTCAAGCAGACATAATCTGTTTCTGGACAGCATGTCACAACTTTTGAACTTTCTTGCAATCGGAGACTAAAACTTGGCACAAAGCTTAAAATAAAGATACAATGATGTTGCTACAGTATTAACAAGCATCAATACCACTAAAACTGAAAGTAAAAACAAATTGGGTTGCCTCCCAACAAGCGCTTTCTTTTATGCCTTTGAGCTAGGCATGATGCAAAAAGATCAAGTATTATCAACTCCAAAAGAATAACTTGCGTGAATAACAGACTCATAAGGTAACTTAATCTTCTTTCGAGGGAAGTGTTTCATTCTCTTATTAAGGGGAAATTGGAATATAATGGTCCCTTCTTTAATGTCAATGATAGCACCAATGGTGCGGAGAAAAGGACGCCCCAAAATAGTTGGACATGAGGGATCACACTCAATGTCCATAATAAGAAAATCAACGGGAAAATAATTATCATTGACAATAATAAGAACATCAGCAATTCTCCCTAGAGGTTTCTTTATGGAAGAATCAACAAGATGAACACCAAAAGAACATGGATCAAAAGGTTTCAAATCAAGCATATCATACATTCTTTTGGGCATAACGGAGGCACTGGCTCCAATATCACATAAAGCAAAGCAAGAGAAATTATTCAATTTAATCTTGACCATAGGATCCCAACCATCTTCTAGTTTTCTAGGAATAGAAGTCTCTATCTTGAGCTTCTCCTCCCTAGATTTGATAAGAGCATTGGTAATATGCTCGGTGAAGGCAATATTGATTGTACTAGTGTGGGGGTCTTTAGCCATTCTTTGCACAAAAGTGATAACTTCGGAAAGACTAATTATCAAAATCAAGATTACTACCATTAATTAAAGTGGTGGTGATGTCTTCTAAACTCATTCTTTTGGTAGTCTCTAAGTTCAAAGGACCTTCTTGTCCTAAAGTTGAGGTATTAGCATCACCATTAATAGGTCCATTGGGACTAGGGATGTGATGGGTGCTAATAGTTTTGAGATCCTCAACAACGTGTGTAGTAGCAAGGGTAGTGTGTGTAGGAAGGCTCTTAATCCTATCTTCCTCTTCTTTTTCTCTAGCCCATCTATCCTTGAGTTTGGCTAGCATTCTTATGTTCTCATTAATTTGGACTTGGATAACATTCATGGATGTGGTTTTCCTTTCCTCAAGGGGGGAAGTTCTAATTTTAAGCATCTCTACATCATGAGCTATGTTGTATACCTTCAAAGAGAGACTATCTAATTTTTCTAATTTCTCTTCTACACTCTTGTTGAAGGCTTTTTGAGAAGTGATAAAGTCCTTAAGCATGCTCTCTAATTCAGAAGTGGAGTTTTTGGTGCTAGGATAAGTGTTGTTGTCCCCATAGTTGTTGGATGGGAACGGTCTAGGATTGCTACCAAAATTACTCCTATAAGGATTATTATTAAAGTTGTTCCTAGAGATAAAATTAACATCAACTTGCTCTCTTTCTTGAGCAACCAAAGAATTTAAAGGAACATCATGAGGATCAATATGAGCTTGCTTAGTAAGTAAAGTCATGATCATGTCAACCTTATCATTAAGGGAGGAGATCTCATCAACAAAGTTTACCTTTCTACCTGTTGGATCTCTCTTGGTGTGCCATTGAGAATAATTTGTCATCATCTCGTCCAATAGCTTTGTCGCAGCACCACGTGTAGTTGACATAAAGGTTCCTCCCGCGGCCGAGTCCAACAGATTACGCGAGGTAAAGTTCAATCCTACATAGAAAGTTTGGATAACCATCCAAGTAGTCAAACCATGTGTAGGGCAATTCTTAACAAAAGATTTCATACGTTCCCAAGCTTGGGCAACGTGTTCATTATCCAGTTGCCTAAAATTCATAATGTTACTTCTTAACTGGATAATCTTAGCAGGCGGGTAATACTTCCCAATAAAAGCATCTTTGCACTTATCCCAAGAATCTATGCTATTTCTAGGCAATGATTGAAGCCACACTTTAGCTCCTCTTCCCAAGGAGAAAGGAAAAAAGCTTTAGTTTAGCAATATCACCATCTACTTCTTTATATCTTTGCATATCACAAAGCTCAACAAAATTATTCAAGTGCAACGCAGCAGCATCTCCAGCACCGGAGAATTGATCTTTCATAACAAGATTTAGTAAAGCAGGTTTAATCTCATAGGTAGTCGCCCCAGTGGCGGGAGCAGCAATAGGAGTGCAGATAAAGTGATTGTTCTTGTGACTAGTGAAGTCCCACAACTTGGTGTTCTCGGTGGAACCCATAGCAGCAGCAACAAGCAAGAACAAAGCACTAATTTTTTTGTGGTTGTTGGTATAAGACTCTAAAGCAAAAACTAGAAAGCAAACTAACAAGACTACAAAGCAAAGGTAAAAGATAGTGTGCAACTCCCCTATCTTGAAGATTGGAGTCCCCGACAACGGCGTCAGGAATTTTCTTGATGACGAGTTGATGGATATACTTCTATCCCCTCGTTGGTTACCGCAAGTGGAAGGTGGAGATGTAGTCAGCAACAGATTTCCCTTACACGGGGACTGTAAGGTTTATCGAACCAGGAGGACTCCGAGGATCAACGAGCAGGTGTCCGCTGCTATGGTGCTAGCAAAAGACATGGACCTGCACACACAACAGATAACTTTGCTCCCAATGAGTTCAGAGAGGTTGTCAATCTCTCCGGACTTGTGGTTTGCAAACGATCAAAACACAAGCGGGAATAGTGATAGTGATTGCAACGGAAAAGTAAATAAAAGCGGTAAATGATGAAGGTATAAACAATGGTAGTAATATGGACGTGAGTCACATGATGTTCACTAGTTATGTCTCTCTCCCAAAAGACAATAAACAACTATGCTGGGTAAATAAATTACACCTGGGCAATTGACAGAATTATAAACGCATTGCAATGCTAATCATGCTACAGGAAAGTTAGAGGCTCAAAAGTAATGGGCAGTACACCAAGACATGCATACCGTTTATCCATCAGCATCTACTTACCAATCATCCACCTCGAGATATCTATCCAGAACATCTCGCTGGTATTAAGTTGCAAGCCCCACCCAAAGTGTAAACTCAAAGCAACGTACAACTGCATTAACGAACTTTGCGTAAGGTAAACAATCCTTGCAACCGTGGTCACAAGCACCGTTGTTTTCTCCCTGGTGGCAACAACACATCCCCTAGTCTCATGTTTCTATCACTCAAGCTAGACATCAGGGGCATGAACCCACAATCATGCATAACGCTCCCTCTTGGAGTTACAATCTACTACTCGGCCAAAGCAATAAAAGGCAACGGAGAACATGCATGAATTACTCAAGAACATAATATAAAAGGAGAACCAAATATATAACTCATCACAATATGAACATAATCTCATAATCCACCGGATCCCAGCAAACCAAGCATAGCAATAGCAGGAAAATCACATAGATGCCTCGATCATGTAGGGCATCTCACAAGGGCTAAGCATTGAAGCACAAGATTGGAGAGAAGACATCACATAGCTACTGGTCATGGACTCATGGTCCAAGGAGGACTACTCACGGCACTTCTGGGAAGCGTCCATGGCAATGGAGAAGCTCCCGGAGGTCAATCCTCCCTCCGACAGGGTGCCAGGAAGAGGTCTTCTGATGCTCCCGACCTCAAAAGCGCTGCAGCGGCGGAATGATGGAGAAATTCGTGATACTGGATATGTTTTGAGGGTTTCCTCGGGGAGAGGTAAATATAGGCCGAAGGAGGGCACCAGAGGGCGTGGTACCCACCCAGGCGACCTGGTGGCGCGGCCAGGAGGGGGGCCGCATAGGGAGGCCGCCTGGGCAGGACCTGGCTCCCCTCTGGCCCACCTTTGGTGCTCGTGAAGCTTCCTTCATGCTGATTTTTATATATTTTTCTCGTGATTTTTGGGACTCTGTAAATTGGGGTAAAAGTCCCTGCGAAAAAGACATCAACGGATAGAAACTGGCATTGGGTGCACTAAGTTAGTAGGTTAGTCCAAATATGTGTAAAAAGGTATAAAAGTGTAGCAAAACATATAAAAATGTCACCCAAAAGATCATGGAACAAGCAGAAATTATAGATATGTTTGGGACGTATCAGTGTTTCATTCTTAAGAAAGGTGCTCGCTTGTCTAAATTTGAACCTAGAGCACAACAGGGCATATTTCTTGTTTATGCTATAAACTCTTGCGCTTACCGTGTCCTCAACAAGTCTTCAGGACTCATTGAGGAGATGTGTAACGTGGAGTTTGATGAGAATAATGGCTCCCAAGCGGAGCAAAGTGGTCTTTGTGATGAAATTCCTCCCCAAGCCATAAGAAGAATGGGTGTGGGACACTTCGTGCCCGTTGAGGAACCCCTTGTGGCTGAAGGAGAAGGACAATGTTCCACTCATGTTTAACCATCACCAATGCAAGATCCATACGCTTCCGAAGAACAAACTGAAGGCCCTCAACCTTTGGTATTGATCAAGGAGAAGATCAACCTCAGGATGGTACTGCACCAACTTATGTCCTCGATCAAGCTCACCCCTATGAGGATGCTCAAGATCAAGAGCAAGCTCAAGATCAAGGGCAAACTCGCAAAGGCGGTAAAGGTCTCAAACAGGCTCCTCAACTTATCCGTGAGGAGATTCAAGAAAGACGTGCTGCCAAGAATGCCAAAAAACTCATAAAAAATTCTCATATAATGGAGAATGTCTATGACAGCTTAAAGAGAGGGGTAACCACTCATTGTCAATTAACAAACTTTAGTGCCCATCATGTGTTTGTTTCTTGCATTGAACTCCTAAAGGTACAAGAGGCTCTCGAAGACATGGATTGGGTTGAAGACATGCATGAAGAACTCAACAACATCGAGCGCAACAAAGTGTGGCGATTGGTGCGAAGACCAAAGGAGAACCACAATGTCATTGGGACAAAGTGGATCTTTAAGAACAAGCAAGATGCGGACGGTACCGTCACTCGTAACAAGGCAAGATTGGTAGCACAAGGCTACTCCCAAGTCAAGGGCATCGACTATGGTGAAACCTTTGTTCATGTTGCTCGCCTTGAATCTATTCACATGTTGCTTTCATTTGCTTATCATCATAACTTCAAATTATACCAAATGGATGTGAAGAGTGCATTTCTTAATGATCCCCTTAATGAGTTGGTCTATGTCAAGCAACCCCCGGGGTTCGAGGATCCCAAGTTCCCCAATCATGTTTATGTTCTCGATAAGGCACTATATGGCCTTAAACAAGCCCCACGTGTGTGGTATGAGCACCTTATCGAGATGTTACATGATCGTGGGTTTGAAGTTGGGAAAATTGACCCCACTCTTTTTACCAAGAAGGTCAAAGGGAGTTTGTTCATATGCAACTATATGTTGATGATATTATCTTTGGTTCTCATAACAAAGCTTTTAATGAAGAATTTGCCGCACTAATGACTAAAGAGTTTGAGATGTCTATGATGGGAGAGTTGAAGTTTTTCTTTGGATTCAAAGTCAAGCAACGAAGTCGAGGAACCTTCACCAATCCAGCAAAATATACTCAAGACATGCTCAAAAGGTTCAAGATGGATGATCTCAAACCGGCCAAGGCCAACACTCCCATGCCTCTCAACTGCCATCTTGACTTCGATCTCGATGGTAAAGTTGTGGATCAAAAGGTATATCGCTCTATGACCGGCTCCCTACTTTACCTTTTGGCATTTAGACCGGATATTATGTTGAGTGTGGGAATTTGTGCATGATTTCAATCTGCGCCTAAGGAAATCCACTACGTGGTGGTCAAGTGAATCTTTCAGTATTTGGCTCATACCCCAAACTTTGGCTTATGGTATCCCAAAGGTGCTTCATTTGATCTCATAGGATATTCGGACTATGAATGGGCGAGAGACCGTGTGGAGAGGAAGTCAATTTTGGAGGTTGCCAATTCCTCGATCGCTCTCTGGTAAGTTGTTCTTCCAAGAAACAAAAATGTGTTTCTCTCTTGTCCACCGAGGCTGAACATGTATCTGCTGCAAGCTATTGTGCTCAGTTGATTTGGATGAGGCAAACTCTAAAGGATTACAGTGTCACATGTGACAAAGTGCCTCTTTGTTGTGATAGTATAAGTGCTATCTCAATCTCCAGTAACCCGGTTCAACATTGCAGGACAAAGCACATCAGTATTCGTCACCACTTCATTCGGGAGCAAATCAAGCATGGAGATATTGACCTCATTTACCTCAACACTAATGATGAGCCTGCGGATATTTTCACGAAGCCTTTGAATGAAGCAATATTTCGCGAGTTAAGGCATGAGCTAAATATCATTGATTTGAGCAATGTGGATTGAAGCTAGGCACATCCCCACCACTCTCATCATTTTATCTTGTTTAGGTGTAGGCATAGATTTAGGGGGGTGTTGTTCTCTCAATGCACTCTCCCTCCCCTATTATGCATAAAACTATTCAGTTGTTCACATTTGTCATAATCGATGACACTTGTGCTTCAACGTCGAGTTATGGTCTTGGTCCCAAGGTTAAAATCTTCGCGGTGTCGTACCTCTAACTCAAACATAGGTGGATTCGGCCACCGCCCTCCTCCGGCACTTGTCTCACAAGAATATCCCATTTTTATTTGTGTTACTCCAAGTCATCCTCTCCCTACTTATGATTTTTCCACAACTTGGAGTGGTCCCGTCCTCATGACGTGTCTTTATATATTTTACCTCTTGGTGATTCGA
Organism: Hordeum vulgare subsp. vulgare; assembly: GCF_904849725.1. Classification (NCBI taxonomy): domain Eukaryota; kingdom Viridiplantae; phylum Streptophyta; class Magnoliopsida; order Poales; family Poaceae; genus Hordeum; species Hordeum vulgare. Next base: position 61,824,246 of record NC_058524.1, read on the forward strand.
AGTTTTTCTTATTTTCATGCATTTTTTTGGTCATATGGAGCGGTACTACCGCTGCCACAACGGTACTACTGATGATAAGAGGTAGTATCGCTTGTTGCAGCGGTACTACCGTTGGGAGGTACTACTGCCTGGGAGCGGTACTACCGCTTAGACTCTTCCGCGAGGGGGTTATGGGGCCAGGGATGACAATGGGTACCCATTACCCACGTACCCTGCGGGTAAAAACCCTATTAGGGTAAGGGTATGTGACAAAAATTTACCCATGGGTATATAAATAGGAAAACCTGAAAGCCATCGGGTAGAATGGGTATGGGTATGGGATCATATGACCCATACCCATATACCCGTTTACCCACATAAAATCTATGTAAACTCAAAATTATCTCTACAATCTACACGATGTCAATAATTTATTAATTGAAAGTGTATGTCTATGTGTTGTTGTTTATGACTATATGATGTTGTTTTATAAGTATGTGTTATAGTTATAATCTATCTTTGTAAACTATATGATACAATCTTGTTGTTATTGTTTGTAACTATAAGTTTTTTAAATTGATGATTTGCACATATGGGTAATTTTACCCGCGGGTATCCGTCTACCCTGTCGGGTAACGGGTATGGGGAAAAATTGTACCCGTTGACGGGTATGGGTAAGGGTGATGGGTAATATGAGAGGGGTGGGTAAGGGTATGGGGAGGCTCCACCCGTACCCATACCCTGCGGGTGCCATCCCTATATGGGGCCGGGCAGGGCAGTTTTCTCTCCCCATGCCCATTCATCCCCACTCCTCCTCGTGGGTGTCTCTCTCCAGGTAACCCCAACGCTCCAGTGGCCGCTGCCGATCTTAGTTTTCGACCAGTCATTCGCGATTTCAACCGGTGGAATCGTTCCCCACCCCTCCTCTTTCCACGGATACCGGTATTATCCCGGTTCTTCTCCTCATTTGGTATCTTTTTCAGATCTAGGTCTTGGACAATATGAGATGTATCTATGTCTTTTTGGTTCCGATTTGCCTCATGTGAAGGGTGTGGATGATGGCTAGAGTTTGGACATGATGTTATTTTAGGAATTTTGTGGTCAAGGCATCCCCGGTAGTACCAGATCTGACTGATGGTGGTTTTCACCCCATGGTCCCTGCCCTGAGCGGTACTACTACTTGTCTTGGCGGTACTACCGCTCATTAAAGGTAGTACCGCCCCTAGCGGCGGTACTACTCCTCTGGGCTGACCTTTGCACGGTATTCCTCCTTGTTCATCACCTCTTTCTCGCCCATCTTGGTGTCTTGCTACCTCGTACTCATTGTTTTTCTCTCTGCTTTCTTCTGGTTGTGTTTTTGGATCTCAGGAGGTGACATCTCTGCTCCTCAGGAGCGTAGGATGAATCCCAGTCGTGGCAGCATGAAGAGGTACCATTCATCTGAGGCTGATAGCTCAAGTCAACCATACGAGCATGTTCCCGCCGAGAAGGTCACTCAGTTTGCATCCAAATCCAAGGGGAAGCGCCCTTCTATCAGGGCCTCGAAGTCCCAATCCATGGCCTCTCTGAAGGCTAAGGACTTTTGGATGTCCCGCAAGATCGATCCCTATGTGGAACCTCAGGAGCCATCGATGCACAGCCGTCCCTTCTGGAACCGAAAGCAACTGTCCATCTATAATGACATTCTGAAGCCAAGAGAAAACCTGTTTGTTCCTCATGTCAAATCTATTGATGTTGTATACTTGGAGCACAATGAAAGGTACTTCGGGACTACTCTCTCCCTCCGTGACAAGTTGGGCATTCTCGACATTATGTAGTTCAACAAAGACTTTGATGCCGAGATTATTGATGTGTTCTTTGCCCCGGTTCACCTCAGAACTGATGAGGCCAGGACTCTATCATGGATTACTAATGGAAGGTTACTTTTTGCTCCCTGGAAGTCTTTTATGCATCTACTTAACATTGAGGATAAGGGACTCAAGAACCCCGTGGGGTACCGTCAGGGATGGCAATGGGTACCCATTACCCACGTACCCTGCGGGTAAAAACCCTATTAGGGTAAGGGTATGTGACAAAAATTTACCCATGGGTATATAAATAGGAAAACCTGAAACCCATCGGGTAGAATGGGTATGGGTATGGGATCATATGACCCATACCCATATACCCGTTTACCCACATAAAATCTATGTAAACTCAAAATTATCTCTACAATCTACACGATGTCAATAATTTATGAATTGAAAGTGTATGTCTATGTGTTGTTGTTTATGACTATATGATGTTGTTTTATAAGTATGTGTTATAGTTATAATCTATCTTTGTAAACTATGTGATACAATCTTGTTGTTATTGTTTGTAACTATAAGTTTTTTAAATTGATGATTTGCACATATGGGTAATTTTACCCGCGGGTATCCGTCTACCCTGTCGGGTAACGGGTATGGGGAAAAATTGTACCCGCTGACGGGTATGGGTAAGGGTGATGGGTAATATGAGACGGGGTGGGTAAGGGTATGGGAGGCTCCACCCGTACCCATACCCTGCGGGTGCCATCCCTAGGTATCGTCCACACAGTGAGTTTGTTGGTACTCACAAGCAAGCCCTCTACAAGTACAACACTGAGAAGATCTCCTCTACTACAAGCAAGTCCACTTGGATGCTGGAACCATTCTTAGATATGATGCACCACATCTTCCGCCACACCTTGTTCCTCCGTGTTGGCAATCTGGATCAGGTCCACTCTTACCTGGTAGACATGCTTCTTTTATGCGTGTTTCATAAATTCAAGGTTCAGGTGAAGCCTTTGGATATTTCTCATGTTATGTGGTTTGAGCTCCGTTCTGCGGTGTCTGAGCGCAAGTGCCCTATCTATGGCCCCTTTTGATGCTTATGATTGAGAAGACTTGGGCAGACACCTTTCTCGGTGAGTTGTTTGAAGGTGGGGAACTCGTATCCCACAAGGTTGTGCAGCTTTGGCAGAAGGACAAGTGGGCTACTCACACTGCCCCTGAACAAGATGTGCGTGAAGACATGGATGAGGATTTTGCTGATGAAGAGGCTGATGAGGATTTTGTGGCTGACGAGGACACTGCTTCCCTGCTGTGCCCCCCAGTGGAGAACCTTCTTGGTCTAAGAAGCTTAAGGAGAAGATGAAGAATCTATTTTGTCTGCAGGCCAAGGGTCAGTACAGGGCTCACGCGGCTAAAAAGACGGCTATGAGTCGTCGCAAGGCTCTTGGAAGGCACACTATCTTAACGATTGAGAGCGGTTCTGAGGACAGACTCACTGATTAGGACACCTGGATTGCTCGCCACCGCCCTTGGGATTCCGATGCTGAGTTGCCTGGCTCTCCTGCTCCTCCTGGCACCGTTCACCACAACTCCGAGTCTAGCGAATATTGATGTGTCAGCATTACCACCCCTCCTGGATCCTTGTTCTTTTCTGTGTCCTTTTTGGCGTCTTGCTGCCAAAGGGGGAGAATGCTTGGATTTACGAGTCACGAGTGTTCTTTCGTGGCCCATATTTTCACTCTTGAACTCTTTTTATCATTTTATTTGCTTAAATACTACATCGTGTGGTGTGGAAATTATGTTGCTTTGCGTTTTAAGTGTGTGAGGCTCCTATGAGACTATGTCATATGGTGTGAGACATATTCTATCGTAGTTTTATCATATGTCTTAACTTTCTTGAGATGCTTATATTGTGCCCTAATGATCATGCTCACTTCACTTCTTGCAGTTATATTACTCTCAGTTGTTCCCTTTGTGCAAGTAGTGTTTGTCTATAAAATATAAGGGGAGTGTTGATCCTAGTGTGTGCACTTTGCATTCCAAAAGCATACTTAAATAGTGCACACACTTAGGGGGAGTGTGTCTATATTTTGTAGAGAGTGGGGTTGCATTCTATCTCGTTTTTATCCTCTATGCAAATCCCGTGTTGTCATCAATCCACCAAAAAGGGGGAGATTGTAAGGGCATATTTCTACCCCAGTAGCTTTGCTAATTGATGACAATACATTTGCGGACTAATCGTGTGCGATAAGCCTTCCACGTACTTCCTCTGTTTGCACAAAGATGATTCATGCCCCTCGGTGTATTGATATGAAGACGGGTTTCTCTCTTACGTTTCGTTGTCGGTGGACTTGAGTCGTAGAAAAAGTCGTACTATTAAGAGGGGACCACTTCAGAAACGTCTGGGTGGAATCATCAAGTACACTTTCCTCTAACCCTCTTTCTCGCTTCAATGGAGCTTTCTTCTCTGCCCAAATATGTGCCCTAAAAGTTCCAAGCGGTAGTATCGCTCCCTGGAGCGGTACTACCTCTTATCATCGGTAGTACCGCCAGGGCCGACACTAGTACTGCTCCAGGGCAGTAGTGGTCCTGCTGGTATCGCTGGTATATACCTCATACCTATGCTCATAAGTGCGATACCTTTCTTTGTCGGACTTTGCGGTAGTGCTGGGCGGTAGTGTTGGGGAACGTTGCATGGGAAACGAAAAAATTCCTACGCGCACACAAGATCTATCCATGGTGATGACCATCTACGAGAGGGGAGAGTGCATCTACATACCCTTGTAGTTCGCTAAGCGGAAGCGTATATAACGCAGTTGATGTAGCCGTACGTCTTCACAATCCAATCACGATCCGTCCCGCGATCCCATCACGATCCGTCCCGCGATCTCATCACAATCCTTCCCGATCTAGTGTCGAACGACGGACGACACATCCGCGTTCAGCACACGTATAGCTCGATGATGATATCTGCCTTGTTGATCTAGTAAGAGGGGCGAAGAGGTAGATGAGTTCTACAACACGGCGGCGTGGTGGTGGTGGTGAACTAATCCAGCAGGGCTTTGCCAAGCTCTACTGAACTAATCTAGAGGAGAAAATGACCTAGAGAGAGAGAGAGAGGGCAACATGTGGCTAATTAGGGTTAGGGTTGCCCTCAAATCCTCTAGTATATCTAGAGGGGGGAGGGGAGGAGGCAGCCTCAAAAACCTCAAAGGGTTCGGCCGAAGTGGAGGAGGTGGAAGAGTCCACCTCCAATCCTACTCCTAGTAGGATACCTCCCTTCCCCACTTGGGTTTCTTTCCTTCCCACCTCCTAGCTGCATTGGGATTTAGTGGGAGCTTCGGCCAGCCCACTAGGGGCTGGTCCACGTCCTCCCACAGCCCATGAGACCCTTTGGGGTGGGTTGGCCCACTTGGTGGACCCCCGGAACCCAATCGTCACTCTCGGTACACTGCGGGATATGCCCGAAACTTTCCCGCAGTTCAAAAACCACTTTCCTATATATTAATCTTTACCTCCGGACCATTCCGGAGCTCCTCGTGATGTACGGGATCTCATCCGGGACTCCGAACAACTTTCGGCCACCAACATACATAACTCAACAATACCGAAACGTCATCGAACCTTATCGTAGTCAACTCCTTGAACTTGTCGGAAACATCTTTGCGACAAGTCGAGCTTTCTTAATGGTGACATTTACCATCATCATTCGTCTTCCTTTTAAAAATCCATCTATATCTAACAGCCTTACGACCATCAAGAAGTTCTTCCAAAGTCTACACTTTGTTTTCATACATGGATCCTATCTCGGATTTCATGGCCTTCGGCCATTCGTCAGAATCCGGGCCCACCATCGCTTCTTCATAGCTCGCAAGTTCATTCTTGACCAGCAACATGACCTCCAAGATAGGATTACCGTACTACTCTGGAGTAGTACGTTTCCTTGTTGACCTACGATGTTTGGTAGTAACTTGATCTGAAGCTACATGATCACCATCACCAGCTTCCACTTCAACTGGTGTAGGCACCACAGGAACAATTTCCTGCGCCCTTCTACTCTCTGGTTGAAGTGATGGTTCAATGACCTCATCAAGTTCCACCATCCTCCCACTCAATTCTTTCAAGAAAGGGCCCGTTTCTAGAAACAAACACTTTGCTTCCGGATCTGAGATAGGAGGTATACCCAACTGTTTTGGGTGTTCTATGAAGATGAATTTATCTGCTTTGGGTTCGAGCTTATCAGGCTGAAACTTTTTCACATAAGTAGCCCCAAACTTTCAAGAAACGATAGCTTAGGTTTCTCCAAACCATAGTTCGTATGGTGTCATCTCAACGGAGTTATGTGGTGCCCTATTTAAAGTGAATGTGGTTATATCTAATGCCTAACCCAAAAATGATAGTGGTAATTCAATAAGAGACATCCTAGTATGCACCATATTAAATAGGGCACGACTATGACGTTCGGACGCACCATCACACTATGGTGTTCCAGGTGGCATGAGTTGTGAAACAATTTTCACATTGTCTTAAATGTTTACCAAAATCGCAACTCAGATATATATTTACCCCCACGATCACATCATAGACATATTATTCTCTTGTCACGACGATCTTAAACTTCACTCTGAAATTGCTTTGAAATTTTCAATATTTCAAACTTTGTGATTGGTCAAGCAAATACACCTGTATCTACTCAAATCATCAGTGAAGTAAGAACATAACGATATCCACTGCGTGCCTCGGCACTCATTGGACTGCATACATAAAAATGTATTGTTTCCAATAAGTCACTTGCTCGTTCCATTTCAGTGAAAACAAGGCCTTCAGTCATCTTGCCCACATGGCATGATTTGCATGTCCCAAGTGATTCAAAATCAAGTGAGTCTAAACAATCCATCCACATGGAGTTTCTTCATGCGTTTATACCAATAGGCATGGTTCGCGTGTCTCAAACGATTCAAAAACGAGTGAGTCCAAAGATCCATCAACATGGAACTTTTTCACGCGTTTTATACCAATATGACTCAAGCGGCAGTGCCACAAGTAAGTGGTACTATCATTACTACTTTGTATCTTTTGGCATCAATATTATGAACATGTGTATCACTACGATCGAGATTCAGTAAACCAATCATTTTAGGTGCAAGACCATTGAAGGTATTATTCAAGGAAACATGGTAACTATTATATTCTCTTTAAATGAATAACCTATTGGAATAAACATAATCTAATCATGTCTATGGTCAACGCAAACACCAAATAACAATTATTTAGGTTCAACACTAATCCCGATGGTAGAGGGAGCGTGCGATGTTTGATCACATCAACCTTGGAATTACGTCCAACACACATGGTCACCTCACCCTTGCTAGTATCTGTTTATTCCGTAGCTATAATTTTGAGTTACTAAAACTTAGCAACTGAACCCCAGTGCTATTAGGAGTATTAGCAAGGTACACATCAATATCACATATATCTGATATACTTTTGTCGACTGTGCCAGCCTTCTTATCTACCAAGTACCTTGGGTAGTTCCGCTTCAGTGACCGTTCCCCTCATCACAGAAGCACTTAGTCTCGGGTTTGGGTTCAACCTTGGGTTTCTTTACTAGAGCGGCAACAGGTTTGCCGTTCATGAAGCATCCCTTCTTGCCCTTGCCCTTCTCGAAACTCGTGGTTTTACTAACCATCAACAATTGATGCTCCTACTTGATTTCTACTTTCGTGGCGTAAAATATTGCGAATAACTCAGGGATCATCTTGTGTATCCCTAATATCTATAGTTCATCACGAAGCTCAAGTAGCTTGGTGGCAGTGGCTTTGGAGAACTATGTCAATCACTATCTTATCTGGAAGATCAATTCCCACTCGATTCAAGCGATTGTAGTACTCACACAATCTGAGCACATGCTCAACGATTGAGCTTTTCTCCCTCACTTTGTAGACAAATAATCTTGTCGGAGGTGTCATACCTCTCAACACGGGCACGAGCCTGAAATCGAAATCTCAGCTCTTGGAACATCTTATATGTTCCGTGACGTTCAAAAACGTCTTGGGCGCCTCAATACTAAGTTGTTAAGCATTACGCACGGAACTATCACGTAGTCATAAAAAACGTGTATGTCAGATGTTCGCAACATCCACACACGACGCTCGGGGGGGGGGGGGTAGCACATCGAGAGGTGCATTCAGGACATAAGCCTTCTGTGTAGCAATGAGGACAATCCTCAGTTTACGGACCCGGTCCGCTTAATTGGTACTATCATCTTTCAACTAAGTTTTCTCTAGGAACATGTCAAAAATAGTGGAGCTACAACGCAAGCTACAACATAATTTGCAAAGACATATCGACTATGTTCATGATAATAAGTTCAGTTAATCATATTACTTAAGAACTCCCACTCAAATTGACATCCCTCTAGTCATTCGAGTGACACATGATCCAAATTCACTAACTCAAGTCCGATCATCACGTGAGTTGATTTAGCTTCAATGGTGAACATCTCTATGTTGATCATATCTACTATATGACTCATGTTCAACCTTTTGGTCTCTTGTGTTTCGAGCCATGTTTGTACATGCTAGGCTTGTAAAGTTTAACCCGAGTGTTCCGCGTGTGCAACTGTTTTGCACCCGTTGCATGTGAACGAAGAGTCTATCACACCCGATCATCACGTGGTGTCTTGAAACGACGAACTGTCACAAGGTGCACACTCGGGGAGAACACAATTTTATCTTGAAATTTTAGTGAGGGTCACCTTATAATGCTACCGTTGTCCTAAGCAAAATAAAGTGCATAAAAGGATTAACATCACATGCAAATCGTAAGTGACATGATATGGCCATGAACTTGTGCTTCTTGATCTCCATTACCAAAGCACCGACATGATCTCCATCGCCACCGGCACCACACCATGATCTCCACCATTGTACTGCCATCGAGGTTGCCACGCCATCTATGATGTTACTACTAAAGCTACTAAACTAGCGATAAAGTAAAGCATCACCGGGTGCAAAAATAATTAAAGACAACCCTATGGCTCCTGCCAGTTGCCGTAGCATCGACCTGCAAGTCGATATTTAACTATTACAACATGATCATCTCATACATCAAATATATCATATCATGTCTTTGGCCATATCACATCACATGCATATTCTGCAAAAACAAGTTAGACGTCCTCTAATTTTTTGTTGCATGTTTTACATGGCTGCTATGGGTATCTAGTATGATCGCGTCTTACTTACGCAAAACCACAACAGTGATATGCAAGTTGCTATTTAACCTTCTCCAAGGACCGCCTCGGTCAAATATGATTTAACTAAAGTTGGAGAAACAGACACCCGATAGTCATCTTTATGCAACAAGTTGCATGTTAGTCAATGAAACCGGTCTCTCGTAAGCGTACGAGTAATGTTGGTCCGGGCCGCTTCATCCAACAATACCGTCGAATCAAGAAAAGACTAAGGAGAGCAGCAATCTGAATATCAACGCCCACAAACTCGTTTGTGTTCTACTCGAGATGTCATCTATGCATAGACCTAGCTCATGATGCCACTGTTGCGGAATGTTGCATGGGAAACAAAAAAAAATCCTACGCACACACAAGATCTATCCATGGTGATGACCATCTACGAGAGGGGAGAGTGCATCTACATACCCTTGTAGATCGCTAAGCGGAAGCATATATAATGCAATTGATGTAGTCGTACGTCTTTGAGATCCAATCACGATCCGTCCCGCGATCCCATCACGATCCGTCCCGCGATCTCATCACGATCCTTCCCGATCTAGTGCCGAACGGACGGCACCTCCACGTTCAGCACACGTATAGATCGATGAAGATCTCCGCCTTCTTGATCCAGCAAGAGGGGCGGAGAGGTAGATGAGTTCTCCAGCACGACAGCATGGTGGTGATGGTGAACTAATCCAGCAGGGCTTCGCCAAGCTCTATTGAACTAATCTAGAGGAGAAAACGACCTAGAGAGAGAGGGCAGCACGTGGCTAATTAGGGTTAGGGATGCCCTCAAATCCTCTAGTATATATAGGAGGGAGGGAGGGGAGGAAGCAGCCTCAAAACCCTCAAAGGGTTCGGCCAAAGTGGAGGAGGTGGAAGAGTCCACCTCCAATCCTACTCCTAGTAGGATTCCTCCCTTCCCCACTTGGATTTCTTTCCTTCCCACCTCCTAGCCGCATTGGGTTTTAGTGGGAGCTTCAGCCAGCCCACTAGGGGCTGGTCCACGTCCTCCCACAGCCCATGAGACCCTTTGGGGTGGGTGGGCCCACCTGGTGGACCCCCAGAACCCATTCGTCACTCCGAGTACACTGCCGGAAATGCCCGAAACTTTCCCGGAGTTTAAAAACCACTTTCCTATATATCAATCTTTACCTCCGGACTATTCCGGAGCTCCTCGTGACGTCCAGGTTCTCATACGGGACTCCGAACAACTTTAGGTCACCAACATACATAACTCAACAATACCGAAACGTCACCGAACCTTAAGTGTGCAGACCCTGCGGGTTCAAGAACTATGTAGACATGACCGAGACAATCTCCGGTTAATAACCAATAGCGGGACCTAGATTCCCATATTGGCTCCTACATATTATACGAAGATCTTTATCGGTTGAATCTCTATGTCAAGGATTGAGTTAATCCCATATGCTGCTCCCTCTGTCCTTCGGTATATTCCTTGCCCGAGATTCGATCGTCGGTATCTCCATACCTAGTTCAATCTCGTTACCCGCAAGTCTCTTTACTCGTTCTATAATACAAGATCCCATGACTAACTCCTTAGTCACATTGCTTGCAAGGCTTGTTGTGATATTGTAGTAGCGAGTGGGTCGTGAGATACCTCTTCGTCACACCGAGTGACAAATCCTAGTCTTGATTCACACCAACCCAATAGACACCTTCTGAGATACCTGTAGAGCACCTTTATAGTCACCTAGTTATGTTCAAAGTTTTCAGAATCATGACTCTAGTCTTAGAATCTTACGATCTTATGATCCAAACTACCCACTACGATTCTTCGATTTTGCTCATAGAATCTAAGTTTCTACGATCCTGATAGTTACAATTCTATGATTCACGATCCTAGCAACGGAGCTCCGATCCGATTCAGAATCGTGATTCTAACAACTTTGGTTACGTTGTAATGTTTAATACACACAAGGTATTCCTCCGGTGTCCGGGAGTAGCATGATCTCATGGTCATAGGAACAGATACTTTGACATGCAGAAAACAGTAGCAATAAACTGACACGATCATATGCTACGTTCATAGTTTGGGTCTTATCCATCACATCATTATCCTAATGATGTGATTCCGTTATCAAACGACATCTCATGTCTATGGCCAGGAAACCTTGACCATCTTTGATCAACGAGCTAGTCCTTTAGAGGCTCACTAGGGACAGCGTGGTGTCTATGTATCCACACATGTATTTGAGTTTCCAATCAATAAAATTCTAGCATGGATAATAAATGATTATCATGAACAAAGAAATATAATAATAACCAATTTATTACATATTTTCAACAGGTAGTACCGCAGGGCGGTACTACCGCTTGTTACTACCGCTCTTGACGATACTATCGGCCCTGTCCCCTCTCTGTTCGGCCTCCCTCTGCCTGAGCGCTAGTACCATTCACTCTGAGCGGTACTACCTCTTATGATCGGTAGTATCGCTCCGAGGAGCGATAGTACCACTCTGGCTCGGGAGGATATGGTGGGTAACATGCAGATTCTTTCCCCCACTATATAAAGGGGTTCTTCTTTCGTGAGAACTTCACCTTTTCGTCCCCAAGTTCCATTGTTGCTACAAGCTCCATTTTCGCCCAATCTCTCTCCCTAGCCAACAAAACTTGTTGATATTCTAGTGTTTGATTGAGAGGGCCTTGATCTACACTTCCACCTAGAGAAATTTGATTCCCCTCACTAATCCCTCGCGAATCTTGTTACTCTTGGGTGTTTGAGCACCCTAGACGGTTGAGATCACCTCGGAGCCATATTCCATTGTGGTGAAGCTTCGTGGTCTTGTTGGGAGCATCAAATTAAGTTGTGGATATTGCCCCAACCTTGTTTGTAAAGGTTCGGTCGCCGCCTTCAAGGGCACCACTTAGTGGAATCACAACACTTCGCATCGTGTGAGGGCGTGAGGAGAATACGGTAGCCTTAGTGGCATCTTGCGGAGCATTGTACCATACCGCTCCAACGAAGATGTACTTTCCCTCAAAAGGAAGGAACTTCGGAAACACATCCTCGTCTCCATCGGTTCCTCTTGTGGTTGTTTCTTACCTTTACTTGTATTTACTTCTTGCTCACTATTGTTATTGCTAGCATCATATAGTTGCTCACTTAGTTGCATATTTAGACAACCTATTTGTTCCTAAACTTAATATTTTAAAAGAAAGGATTAAAATTTGTGAGTTGCCTATTCACCCCCCTCTAGTCAACCATATCGATCCTTTTAATATGCCACTTGACTCATGTAAACCCCAACTAAATTCCGACCACGTCGCTTCTAACAATTGGTTCTCAGTTCTAGCTTTTTATCCCTGAGCATACATGAATATGAATATTCAGACATCACATGGGTTTTGATGTCCAAAGCGCTCATATAGCCTGGTAAAGTGAGGTCAATGGCACATATGAGATCACATGTATGTTCGGTGATCCCATCAAGAATATAGCTATGAATGCAAACATTCACATATCAGTCACATGTATGGGTTAGGACTACACAATCACATGTATGTTCATAAACGTTGTCTAGCCTTTGCTAGATCTTATATATGTTAATTGCTCATGCGATAAAATAATTGTACAATTTGTTGGTGTGACAATAAAGTCTAAGGCACCCATCCATGTATACAACAACCCATCATAAATACATGACTTTAGTGTAACAAAATCACCGATTCACATACACTATTTATCTATGAGAAGAACAACATAGGATATTATGGATGGTTAACTACAAAATCGAATGACATCAAACACAACAAGATCATCTGGAATAGGATGCACCCAGGAACCAAATTCTAGACCTCAAGGCAAGGGCGGTGTTCACCTCAAATCCTCTTCGCCTTCCATTTCCACTATTGCCCCAAAATGTAGAGCAATACCAAACTACATGGGACAAAGTCGAATCCATTTTCAGTTTAGAACAGACTTTCAATGAATATACAAACATATTTTTTTTTATCCTTGTTGTGTGTTTGTCATTTGTTGCAACTGAATCAAATTTTAAAACAAAACAACTGACCTCTTCAGCAAGCACTAGGAGTTCCTTGAACTCACCAATTATTTTGTCAACCACACCTTTAAGAATGTGTCGTATAATTGGTAGAAGTAATTCGATTGGTCTGAACTTTGAAAGAAATACAGGAAAGAATTCATGCAACTCTGAAAATTTAGTTTGTTCTTTATAGAATACGATTTTAGGCAGAATACTTGTCCTAGTCATGGGAGAAAGCATAACTGCAAACATGACTCTTTTATGTGTGTGTGTGTGTGTGAATAAGAAAAAAATGAACCGCATCGCCGATTCGATGCATAATAGAACAACATCGTTACATAATTTTGCACGCTTTCATATTAACGAGAAGTATAACATGGTTACTAGAAGACACATGAATTGATGATAGCACACGTTACATTGTATGTCATCATATGTTTTATCTCAACCGAGTAATCTTGATTGTTTTCGCAAATATACATATATTTTATAGCAACAAAAGTTGAATGGATAAGAATATATAAACAAAAATACAACCATTCATATGTCACACATGTTCGATGCCTGAGTAGCTAATCTAGCCCGCTAAAGTGAGGCCAAATACAACATGGAAAACACTTAAAAACAACCGACTGGTTTTCTGACAAATCAGCCGTGTTGAACGAGCACCACGTGTCCTCTAAGGCCGCGCACCACATCTATCTTATCTCCATCGCAGTACCAGACTGAGCAAGATCCCCAATTCCTTCGTCAACTACCCCAAGTATTAGAGTGCAACGAGATCCCCAATTCTTCTTGTGTTTCCGCAACGGATGGTGCAGGGCGTCGTCGACGCAGCAGGGAGGGTAGATCATCTAGCTCTCGACCGATGTTACTGAGCTCGCAGGTGTAGCGGCAAGAGAGCCTGATGCTGCAGGGAGCGCATGTGCAGCGTCTCCGTCTCCGATGTCGCGGCGGTGCTCCTGAAGACGGCGTGATAAGTCGAGGACAACGACGCTGGCATGAAGCGACAATTGCTGTCGACGATGGTACAATGAAGCAGCCGCTGCTTCCCGCGACTCGATAACTCGAGGACGGTGATCCTGCCATGAAGCGGTTGTTGCTTCCGGCGACGTTGCAATGAAGCGGCCGCTGCTACTGGTGGTGCTGGAATAAAGTCAGCAGTGCTTCCGGCACGACGACAAGTTAATGATGACGACGTTGCAATGAAGTGGCCGCTGCTTCCGACGGCACAAAAACTCGACGACGGTGGCGCTGCAATGAAGAGGCTTTTGCTGCCGGCGACACTGCTTTCGGCGGCATGACAAGTCGACGACGGCTATGCCGCAATGAAGCGACGGTCGATATAGGCGGCACTGCTTTCGACGGCACGACAAGTCGACGATGGAAACACTGCAATGAAGCGGGATCCGCTGCTACCGGCGACGACTGGAGCGGCGGTCGTACTGTTATAAGGAAGGATGGTTGTAGGATCATCGGTGTTGTGATGCAGCACGCTGGTAGCCGGAACTGCAAACGACCATGCTGCAAGTGCTGTCGGTGATGACTACATGGCGGCGACAACTTCTGCAAGCGAAGACGTGGTCTGGCCTCTGGCGTGGACGACTTTTCTTTTTGCAGTTGCGGTCAGTAGCAGTGCTGGCTGCAATGCTAATGGGAGTGTGACATTAGGGGACGAGAACGGTGGCTGTGATGGGTTAAATCCAATAGCGATAGAGGCGGTTTATGTTTATGGACACATAAGTCGAATGATTTGTAGCGGTTGCCACACAACATATATGAAATCTGATGCATACGTTAGACTATAAAAAAGTACGTTTGGACATAATGCGAAGCCTTTTTAGCTTTTATATATGTCGATTGTCCATATAGTAAAATAACTATACATATGGCTGGTGAGACAATAAAACCACAAGGCACCACACCATGTAGACGGTAACCCATCTATAAATATACGATTTTAAGGTAGCAGAACCACCAACTCATATACACTATCCATTATCCATGAAAACAACAACAAATGAGAATGAATACCACGATGCCCTCACACACTCAATAGACAATGAAGATGATATCCCCTAGAAATAGAATGCATCAGAAAATCAGATGTTAGATGTTAAACAGGTTGTCACGTATGAGATATGCTTAATTCAACATATATGGAATGCCATCCTTCACACCTAGTCAAACAACGACGGTGAGCATTGTACAGAAATCGAGTACCGATTTCAGCATGTACGAACGGAGTTTTTGGGTCATGGGGATATCAACCATGATGTTCATCACACGCTTATAATTTTACCGCATACTCCATCAGTTCTATGTATTTGTGAATGTCTTTCCTCTAAATTCTATGTATTGCTCCTGCTACATCTGTTTGAAGCGGCTGCACTTAATTTTCGCAATACTCCATTTTGTTTTGGACACACAGCAGTGAGTCGTTAATAGGGTTTTTGGGCTGCAAAATCGAGACGGTGGTAGCGAGCGAGGGTTTTTGCCCTTCCCCCCACCCCACCCACGCTCAAAGCGCACCGCCGACGGCGGGATCTCGAACCTAGGGTTTCCGCGCCACCACCGCTCACCGGCCATGGCGAGCGGCGGCGCCCCCGCCTCGACCTCTGGCGACGGCGCCGGCACCAAGACGGTGTCCGCCTCGCTGTGGTGGGACCCCTTCGTCGCCCTCTGCGATGACCTCGACCGCGCCGCCGCCTCCCCCTCCGCCGCCGTCTCCGACGCCCTCGTAAGCTCCCCCCGTACCCATTTCCCCAGTCCCCGCGCCCCGCAAACCCTCGCGGCCGTAACTAACTCGCTGGCTCCCGCCCGTGCTGCAGGCGGAGCGGATCAAGGGCCACCACGCGTGGCTCCGCGGGGCGGTCTCGATGTTCGGGAAGCCCAACGGCGCCTCGAGGGCTGCGCTGGACGCCGGCCAGGTCGTCGTCGGGGAGCACCGCCTGGCTGTCAAGCCCGACCTCAAGGAGGCCGCGCTCCGCGCGAGCAAGTCCCTCGACCTGGACGAGGTGCAGTCGTACATCCTGGTGAAACGGTCTTCAGAGAGCGCCCCGACGACCCGTGATGCCGACCCTCAGGAGCTCCTTCGCCGGGTGTCTCTGCAATACTACCTTGAGCGTCAGTGCCTGCTCAAGTGCATTCGGAGGATCTTTGTTCATGCCACATGTACCGATGATGATTCTGATTCAGCCGACGCCATAAAACAAGAGGCCTCGCTGTTAGGCAGTGACGAGATGGAACGGAGATTGCTGTCCATCATCAAGGACTCGCTTGCGGCTGCATTTTCGGTTAAGTCAGCAGCTGATTTGACGGTTTCTTGGCTGGAAGAAAGCTTGATTGAAATTAACCTGATTCTGGACATTCTGTTTCTTGCTATCTGTGATAACTTCTCAAGGTGCAACGGTGGGCTGTGGATAGCTCTGTGCTCGCTATTTAGGGATATGCTCTCTGGCTCTTATGATGTTGGAAAATTTTCTGTGTCTGCTGAAGCAAAGAGATCATTTCATCATGCTAAAGCTCAGCTACTCCTTATTCTCATTGAGACTTTGGACCTTGAAAATCTCCTCCGAATGGTTCACGACGAAGTCTCTTTCAGTGGAGGGTATTCCCAGTATTCTGTTGCTGACATTCTTGAGATGGATATTGAAGTATCAAGATTGCCTGATTTTGAAGTGGAATCGGGGCCACTACTTCTTGCTTGGGCAGTATTTCACTGCCTGCTCCTGTCTCTTCCAGGAAATAATGCCAACTTGGAAATTGATCATGCATCTTATGCCCAGCGGGCTTTTGAGCTTGCACCCTTTAATTATTTATTTGGAGTTCTTTGCTCAAGCATCTTCAGGGAGTCAGATGGTCCTGTTTCTGGTTTTCGTGCTGTACTGAGATCTTTCATTTCAGCTTTCATTGCTTCGTATGAGATATCTTATCAGACAGAAGACGGTTCTCTTGGTGTGATACTGAATATTATATGTGAAGTTTATGATGGAGAGGAATCACTATGTATGCAATTCTGGGACAAAGATAGTTGCGTTGATGGTCCTGTCAGATCTGTTCTTCAAATGGTGGAGAAAGAGTATCCTTTCCAAATAACAGATCTGCTTCGCTTCTTATCAGCTGTTTGTTCTGGGACATGGCCTGCTCAATGTGTATATAATTACCTGGAGAGGATGAATGGGCTAACAACGCTGTATGCAACCCCTGGTAGTGTCCCTGATAGTGTGAACTACTGTGATCAAATTGAAATTCATCATCCAATCAGCATTCCTGGTATGGAAGGCATTACATTACCCCGTGGAACACGTGGTTACATTTTGAAAATTCTTGAAGACAATGCTGCATTAGTCCGTTGGGAATTCCCACATTCAGGCGTCTTTATTTTGCTCCTCACTTTGGCACAAGATCTATATTCATGCAATTATGTGGAAGCCTGTGATATAATGGACTTACTGTATCAGATGGTATCATCAAATCAGGGTCTGTGCTCTGCTTTGCTGCATGCTGACAAGTCACTGGCTGTTCAAAAATCGAAGAGTTTGGGCCAATTCAGAGAATATATCAGGATTGATATTGTTAAAATTCTTTGCTCATCAATTTTCAAATATGAGCAAGATGGTAATAATGCCAGCATAATGTCGAGAACCTTCAGCGTGTTAACAGAATTTCTGAAGTGTGTTCCATACCGTGTGTTTGACGTGGCGTTAGAGTGCGGCATCTTCAGCTCAAAATTAAATGACCCCTCAAGTGATTGGCTACTCTCTGGTGCACTAGCTCGAATGCTTTTTGCCGCCTCTGAGGAAAATGGAGACTGTTCATCGCTTACCACTTCATTGCTTGATTTTGCCATTCAGGTTTTGCGGAAAGGAGCTGCAGCTGATGACACGATATCGCCGTTCATTGTTTTTTCAGTTCAATACATCATGGTCAATCATATGAACTGGAAACACAAGAAGTATAGCCGCTGGAAGACAACCCTGAAGGTGTTTGAATTGGTGAAGAGCTGTATTCAAGTCAAACCATTCTTCTCAAAGCTTGGTGGCATCATTTGGCAAATGCTACTATATGATTCTTCTATCCACAGTGTTCTTTGGCATAATGTGTGCACGTCCATGCAATTATTGGAATCGCGTGTCAGCTTTAGTAATGGTGTTGAAGATATTGAAGATATACAACTTGTTCTTTGTTGTGGACTTGATATTATATTTTTCATGCTGTCCAATTTACCAGAGGACTTGATGCCAGTTGCACCTTTTGTTACTTTGGTTTTGTCATCTTCATTGAAGCCCTTACCTTTCATCACAGCTACAATATCGTCTATGTCCTTTCAGAATTCTGCTTTACAAGTTAGTGCAGCTAGAGCATTATCAGTATTGTGCTTCACTGCCCACAGAGTCCAACCTCAACTCATGGAAAATGGTAGCTTTCTTGTCGATGGTTCAGAGATTTGGAGATTGCAAGCAAGTATTTCCCAAATTCTTGACAAGGAAGATGATACTAATGATTGTTTGATTGTGGCTATATTCAGCCTTCTGACTTCTGTTACTCGCTATCAGCCTGCCCTTTTTGTTTCACTGACAGAGGAGAATGCAATGATACAAGCTGATCATAGTAATTCTGCAAATTCTCAGACCAATGGTTCTTCTACCCTCAACAGTCCAAGAAGTAATTCGAGACTTGTTGAGCAAATGTTGGGATACATTGAAAATTCGACCGAGTTTATGAATAGTTCTCCTTCTCTGTTACTTAGCGTCCTTGACCTACTCGAGGCATTATGGGAAGGTGGTGTCCAATTCATATGCATATTAGATAAGCTGAGAAGTTCTAGAACGTTCTGGGAGAGCTTGTCACGTTGTATTCGTGCCACCTTTGATCATTGCCCTGTTGACAGTGTTGACACTGTCGATGAGAAGTTTTCTTCGAGGTATAATTGCCAGGCTAAAATCTTCAAGATCATGTCACATGAGTTGTTCTTGAAAGGGAGATTACTTGTGGAAGCAAAAACTTCTAATCCTGTAGCAGATGGTGCAAAGGGGCAAAAAGAACCTTTTGCATCTTGTCCAAGCAACGTAGTGTGCAAATGGTTTGATAGTGCTCTCTTGGAAGATTTTATCAATCATTTGTCAAGCAACGGATACCAGAAGGAGCTTTTTCATCGTGCCAAGGTAGCTTCATGCGTTTGCGTCATCCGTCTAATAACGAAGTTGTCCACTGGTGATACTGCCAGCTTGTCTTTCTCAGCAGTGAAGAAGATTCAGCTAATCTCTAGCAAACTGTTACAACACCGTGCGTTCATAGCTCTGCTGTCACAGTATTCCCTGCATGGCTACAGTGGTGAGCAAGAACTTACCAGTTTGGTAATCAATGATCTTTACTATCATATACATGGCGAACTTGAAGGTCGTCAGATTACTCCTGGTCCCTTTCAGGAGCTCTTGTGTTTCCTTCTGGAGTTTAAGTTTTTTGAATGCAATGCTACAGAGCAACCACATAGTGCCTTCCCAGCAGTCAGTGACAATGTTTTGTTTGATGTTGAGCACACTCGTGATGATCTTGGAGTTAAACTTTGGAATCATCCAGATTGGAAACCCTGCAAAGAAGTGGCTGAAAAAATGTTGGATATTATGCATAAAGCAAATCTGATGAAGCGTCACGCTGATGCAAAGCTTTGTACATTAAGGTCCTTCATAACATTTCTATCTGTCTACACTGGAACAAGTTCCAGTAATGAACTCACCTTACCTGATGGAGGGATTTCCGCAACAGCCATGGAATCAGCAATTAGATGTGCATGCAAATATTTGCAGTCAACTGTTGATTCTCTATTTCCTGAAGTTGGTACGAATGAGGTTTTGTTTCCCCTATTGTCTGGGCAAGTGGACTTACTGCTTACTCTTACCAGGTTCTTATTTCACCAAGCTAAGCAAACCAAGAGCTATGTTCATCTCTATCCAGTTATTGTACTTCTTATGAGAACTTCAGGTGCCAGCACATCATTTTTAGTTGATCTCGTGCCATCAAGTCCTGCTCTTAGGAAACCAGTGAAGTCCCTCCTTGTTCTGATCCTGTCTCTATTTGAATTCATTTATGGCAAGGATGACATGAAAGATGGATCAGGTGATGCTAATCTGTTTGGTGAATCATCCATTATAAGTACGAGGTTGTTACCTGTACTCTGCAAATTGGCTGAGAATAGGGAATATTCTGATCTTGCTGTTGGGTCAATGGACTTACTATTGAAGGGCTTTATAACCCCCAATGTATGGTTGCCAATTCTACAAAAGCATTTGCGTCTCCAGGCTATACTGCATAAATGTCAGAATGGTGCAATATTATCTACTCAAGTAATTTTGAATTTCCTCTTGACCTTGGGGCGGACAAAGGATGGTGCTAAAATGCTTCAGTCTGGAAATATTTTTGCTTTCTTGAAGGTACTTCTAAGTAATTTATCTCTGGATGACTCCTGTTTCAGAAATTCGTTGAGCAGCCAAGCGAAGGATGTGCATATGTGGAGTTTGGCTCTTGCTATAGTCGCCTCTCTCAACCATTGTATGGATGATGATGTTTCTCGTAGCAGTGTTGCGAACGGTACTGTCAGCTTCCTTTCAGGACAAGTTCCGCTAATGTCCTCTTATCTATCTGCACAAACTGTTAATACACATCAGAACAAGAAAAGGGCGGTGTTGCAACAGTCGCAGACATCACTTTCAGCTCTGAGTTTAACTGAGAATATCCTCTCACTTCTGTGTGTTTTAGCAAAATATCATTTTCCACGGGACACTGGTATGGTGCAAGTAGATTCAGAATTACGAGAGATTATAATCCACCTGCTTGCTTTTATTAGCAGAGGAAGTGCAAGGACTGGCGATTTGCCAAACTGGAACCCATCATTTTGTTGTCCTCCTATTGCTAAGGAAGAAGTGGTGCTTCATGAAGACCCACCACTCATCAGGAGCAAACATGGATGGTTCAGATTTGCTGCAAGCAGTACTCATTCAACTGCAGCTATTTCTGCTCCTTCCAGTGCAGCATTATCCCTAGTGATCAGAGACAAAAGTAATGGAGATTCTGGTTCTGTGAAGCAGACTCGTTTTACCGAGATGGTAGCTGTGCAGATTTACAGAATAGCTTTCCTTATTATGAAATTCCTGTGCAGTCAAGCCAAAGAAGCAGTAAAAAGGGCAGGAGAACTAGAATTTGTTGATCTTGCACATTTTCCTGAACTTCCCATGCCAGATATTCTTCATGGTCTGCAGGTAACTATTGGCATTGCTTTAGGCCCTAACTGTTCAAATTAAAACTATTGTGCATATTTGTAGCATGTATGTGTTTGTTAGCATAGAGTTGTATGAGATACATCTAAACCATGAAGAGAAAAAAAGAGTTGTATAAGATTCATGTCAACCTGGTATTTTGAAAACTGGTAATAACCGTATTCCACTAAAAGATGTCTAGAAGTTGCAGGGAATGATTAATGACATATACTCTATTTGTAAACGAGTAGCAAGTGGATGTTATAGAGCTTGGTGCAGTATTGACTTCAATCTTATTAGTTTGAGGTGTAGACATTATAATTTCAAGGCTTGGAAGAAACAAAGTTAATTTGATCATATTTAATTCTGAAGTAAAAATGGTCATGTATTGACAAGGTCATTAAAAACGCTATTCTAGCCTTAGCAACGAATGGCATCGAATAAAAGCGTCAGTCAAACCATTAATCGGTTTAGCTAAACAAATAAGTGCTGAGTGACAAAGCAAACACTAGTATCACTCCGGAGTACATGAAAAAGTGTGATCCTACCAGGCATCTCTGAGTCTGATGACAAACATTGATGGATGGAACATCATCATTGCTTAAAATCCAGCTCAGATAAGATTGGCAGAAAATTCTATGTGCCGTGGTCAAATGTATATAAGAAATGTGAAAACCGTTCCTTTTGCATGAGTGCACTTTTTCCCTGATCACGGTTGTGGTACTCCTTCCAGGATCAAGTGGTTTCTATTGTGACTGAAGTGCTGGCCGCAAATGGATCGAGCACCCTTGGCGGTGAGACCGATAGGGTATGCCGTCTTCTGTTGGTGACCCTTGAGACATCGCTCTACATGGAACTGTGCGTGTCCCAGTCATGCGGCATCAGGCCAGTGCTGGGCCGATTCGAAGATTTCTCCAAGGGAATCAAGGCGATGCTTCACGGTAAACGCTTCTTATACCGTTTTAAAATGTGGACAACAACCATCCTTGGTGGTTCACTTAGTTTATTTATTCAACAGTGTGCTTCTTATACAGTTCATTTCACCTTTTCTTTTGTTTGCTTGGTTGGCAGCTTTGGAGAAACATTCCAGCTTACAACCGTTGGTTAGGTCACTTGCTCAGATTACGACACTCCTGTATCCTGGGCTTGCTCAGACGAACTTCCTGACCATGTAATCAGTGTGTAGATTGTATCTCTGCGGCTGGTAAAGTATTTTGCTATGGTTCATAGTTTTGTTTTTGTTCTTGAGAATTACTATGGTTCATAGATGGAATTGGTCAGTCAGTTAACAGGCCCCAGTAAAATTGTCTAGTTTACAGTGAAGACGATCGCCCTGAGCTTAGTCCGTTGCTATGGTTGGTTTATGGATGGAATCTCTTAGTCAGCTAACATGCACCTACCATTTATGTGTATATATTCATGTGTGCATGCATGTAAATGTACTGGTCGGACAGACAAAAAAGGTTCTCTGAAGGTTTGCTTTCTGCTAGTTTTTTCTTCCCATGTGCTTAACTTCATCACTGCTGCCCTCGGACACCCATTGCCACCCATCTGCGTTGACGATGATGGCTCTTAGGCCAACTCCAACACGCTGACCCAAACGGACATGACCAACTCCAACGGGCAAACTGACATGCTTTGTTTGGGTGCCTATATGTACACCAAAAGTCTGTTTCGCCCATAGGTGCATCCAGTGCGTTGGCTGCATTTCAACTTCCTTACCAAAGTTTGAAGTAAAAAAATTATATTGTCAGTAAAAGTCTGGTCATTTACATTAATTAAAATAAAAACATAACTAAAAAATAAAATAGTAACTTGTACTCCCTCTGTAAACTAATATAAGAGTGTATAGATTACTAAAATAGTATTCTAAATGCTCTTATATTAATTTACGGAGGGAGTAGTTGTTAAAAACCTTATCTCTTGTGTTTATGTAATTGAGCTTTCATATTTCTACTTATTAAAACCCTTATCGCTCGATAAGAAAAAATAGACTGACACAACAATGCGCATCATTCATGATCTAGTGTAGGGGATGTATGGAGACGTCCGTGCATATGTTGGCATGAGGTCGCCCAATCTTCCTCAAGGCAGGGACAGGGACGAAGAGTCTCTTCGTCGTGGCCATAAAGGTTCAATTCTTTTTCTTTACATAGAAGATTGAGAAATATTTTTATTCAATTATATATAACCAGTTAACAAGATTGTTTATGTGTTGAGAAAAGGAGAATGTTCATACATATGTAGAAAAATGTTCACGATTTTTTCAAGTCTGTATTTTTCTAAATATATTTGATGTGTGAAAATATGTTCACATGAACATATCTTGAGAATGTCCCTGTATTTGTTTGAAAGTGTTCCATATATGAAAAACTAATTACTCCTTCTGTTTCTAAGTATAAGTTTTTTTAGAATTTCCACTAAAAAACTACATACAGATGTACTCCTCCGTTTCGGTGAATAAGTCATCTTACGAAAACCAAATAATCCCAAAATACTTAGGCACGATGCATTAACTTTCACCCCGTTTCTTGTTTTTGACACGAATAAATGAATCAACCAATAAGAGACGTGGAGCATGTATGTTTTTAATGACTCGAAACTAACTAGCACAACATGCGTTGGTCAATTCATTGCATTCAACGGTATTAATTAGCAAATTAGCATTGATTTCTCTCGTTTTCCTCTCCGTCTTGGTCACGGTGCACAACCTAAGATGACTTATACACCGAGACAGAGGGAGTATATAGACATGCATTAAAGTATAGATTCACTTATTTTACTCTGTATGTAGTCTATAGTGGAATCTTTTCAAAGACTTATACTATTTAGGAACAAAGGGAGTATCTCATAGTGTTGTGCCATCCACGCGCGCGGCGTCGCCGCCGGCCACGTCCTCCTCCTCCTGTCCCGTGGGCGGTCCCCATCCGCCAGCGCCTCCTCAACAACCCGTGGCACGCCGACGAGTACGTCCGTGGCGTCACTCTGCGGTTCCTCGCGCCCTCCGTCCTGGACAGCCTTGGCCATGGCCACCACTTCGTCCGCCGCCAAGCGCTCTCCGCGGTCTCGGCGATCTACCGCCGCCTCCCGCGCGTCCGCGACCTGCTCGTCCCCGACGCCGGCAGGCTCGTCGCACGCGCGTTCGCCGCCGAGCGGGACGCCTTCCTCGCGACCTGCTTCGTCGCGCAGGAGGCCGCCATGGCGTGCCTGTTCTCCCACGCCGAGCGCGTCACCGAGTGGCCCGGCCAGCCTCCTACAGATGGCCACCGTAGGGCTCATCCGCAAGGCCTGCCGCTCCCGAAACCGTGCCGACAAAGGCATGCAGGTGCATCGAGATCATCACGTCCCTTGTCGCTTCTCCAAGCACGGGCGCAGCCGTTGCTTACGAGTGTGCCGGGGCGTGTTGCATAAACCCTGTCTGCGTTAGCTAGTATCGATTTTTTCAGTTTCGTCAGAGTCTGTTGTTTCCCTTCCTTCAACAGTTAGTTCAGAGAAACGGCTCACGAGATTAGCTCGCGGTCGTTGCGTCAGGAGCAAGTCTATCGCCCCCCTATCGCTCGTGGGATGGCATGAGCACCATGATCGGTGGTGACGACTTAGTAGGGGGCCTTAAGCCCGATTCCCTTGTGAGACTTAGTATAACAAGGGCAATAAACTGAAACAGAAAGCTGCAAGTTTCCAGCAGCGCAAAACCCTCCTGTTCTTCTTCCTCCCTCCCGGCGAGCGAGTACAGAGAGAAATAGCCTAGGAGACGATCGAGATTTACCGACAATTGGCATGAGAGCTGAGTTGTGAGCCCGGGACATGTCTGGATCAGACGAGTCCGGTGGTAACAAGTCGCCGGCGACCCCGCGGACCTCTGGCGGCAACGAGATCGTCATGGCAGACATGTCTCTGACGCGGATGGCGCGTGACACCGACAGCGCGGCGTGGCCGCAGCTGACGCGGAGCAACTACACCGAATGGGTCGTCCTCATGTAGGTCATGATGGAGGGACGCCATCTCTGGGACGCCGTCCAGACGGGCACGGCCGAGCGCAGCGAGGATCGCCTGGCGCTCGAGGCAATCCTTCAGGGAGTGCCGCCGAGATGGGGCCGACCCTTGCTGCCAAGGCCACGGCGAAGGAGGCCTGGGACTCCCTGAAGACGATGAGGCTTGGGGTAGCACGAGTGCGCGAGGCAAACGTCGCGACTCTCACCAAGCAGTACGGCGACATCAAGTTTGTTGACGGCGAGTCGCTGGACGAATTCGCCATGAGGCTCACGGCGATGGTGGCTCAGATGGCGCAGCTCGGTGAGGAAATTCCCGACAAGCGTGTCGTTAGGAAGTTTCTTCTGTTGTACCCAAGCAGTTCTCGCAAATCACCCTATTGATCGAGACCCTAGTGAACCTCGACGCACTCGCTGTCGAGGAGCTAACAGGGAGACTGAAGGTGGCGGAGGAGCGCCACGAGCTGCATCAGGCCACCGACGGCATGGGGCGATTACTCCTCACCGAGGAGGAGTGGAACGCCCGCCTCAAGACACGCGATCATCATCTCGGCGGCTTGGGGGACGGATCGTCACGGGGCCGTCGTGGAAGGGGACGCGGACGTCGTGGTGGCGGCGGTGGACACGGTCAGAACGGAGGCGCTGGCAGGGGGAATGCCAGCAACTCTGGGGCCGGCAACGACGACGATCGGGACAGGTGCCGCTACTGCAACAACACAGGGCATTGGGTCCGTGACTGCAAAAAGAAGAAACGCGACGACGACGCGAAGGTGCTCCTCGCCCAGGGCAACGCCGGGGACGACGTGGATCCCATGCATCTCCTCATGGCGCAGATATGCGATCTATCCGCAGATCCTGCTGATGGCGAAAGACACGTCGAGCTGGTTGAGGAACGGGTCGAGGCACACCTCGGCCTGGCCACGGACGCGCACACCGGCGTCTGGTTCCTGGACACAGGAGCCAGCAATCACATGTCCGGGGAGGAGGCCTCGTTCAGCTAACTCGATCACCACGTTATCGGCAACGTCAAGTTCGGCGATGGATCGGTGGTGGACATCCAAGGACGCGGCTCCCTACTCTTCACCGACCACGCCGGAGGACACCGTGTGCTGAGTGGAGTCTACTTCATCCCTCGGCTGAAGAGCAACATCGGACAACTCGACCAGATCGGGTGCCGATCAGAAATCGAGCGCGGCGTCTTCACCCTCTATGACCAGCAGCGGCGCATCGTGGCAAAGGTGCAGAGAGCCCGCAATCGCCTGTACCCGTACGCGCTCCAGCTCGCGCGCCCAGTCTGTCTGGCCGCACGGTGCGCCATGGACGAGGCGTGGATGTGGCATGCGCGGTATGGCCACCTCAACTTCCAAGCGCTCCGCAAGCTCGCCCAGCAAGGGCTGGTGCGCGGGCTCCCCCATCGACCACGTCGACCAAGTGTGTGACGGGTGTCTCGCCGGCAAGCAGAGACGCACTGCGTTCCCGGCAGAGGCCAACTTTAGGGCGGAGCAAATTCTGGAGCTGGTGCACGGCGACATTTGCGGACCGATCACCCCTCCCACAGCAGGCGGGAGGCGCTACTTCCTGCTCCACATCGACGACATGTCCAAATACATGTGGCTGTGAGTGCTGCGATCCAAGGACGAGGCGGCCGGGGCGATCGCTCGGTTTCAGGCACGCGTGGAGACGGAGACAGGACGCAAGTTGCGAGCACTATGGACAGACCGTGGCGGCGAGTTCACGTCTATCGACTTCACCGACTATTGCGCCGATCGCGGCGTGCAGCGGCAGCTCACGGCGCCGTACTCGCCACAGCAAAACGGCGTTGTAGAGCGTCGCAACCAGACGGTAGTTGCCATGGCCAGGAGCATGATGAAGGCTACTTCCATGCCAGGGGAGTTCTGAGGGGAGGCGGTGACCACTGCCGTCTTCATCCTGAACAGATCACCGACGCGCTCCGTGGTTGGCATGACTCCGTACGAGGCATGGCACGGCGATCGACCTCCAGTGCACTTCCTACGCACGTTTGGGTGCGTAGCCCACGTCAAGACGGTGAAGTCTCACCAGAGCAAGCTGGATGATCGCTCCACTCCAATGGTGTTCGTCGGATACAAGGAAGGCGGCAAGGCATATCGCGCCTACAATCCGGCGACCAAGCGCGTTCACGTGACCAGAGACGTCGTCTTCGACGAATCAACAAGGTGGAACTGGGCTGACACGGCCCAAGCTACTCCGGTGACCATGGGAGATCCGTTCACGGTGGAAGAGCCAACCTACAAGGTGCAGATCACTCGCAGCAACAGCGAAGATTCAGGTCAACAGACGCCTGTGACGCCACGAACGCCAGCCGCAACAGAAGCGGGGGCGGGAACATGCACTCCTACGTCGATCATCAACCCTGATACATGCGCCGTGGGAGGTGTCTCCACCACCAACACGACGTCGACAAGCGCTGAGCCACAAACCCCTGTAGCGGCTACCACTCCAGCAAGGGTGGAGTTCGCCACACCACCTTCCGGGTCACGAGAGCTGGATGCTGCCGACGACTCCCAAGTGGCCCATCGCATTCGCCGTATGTTTGACATACTTGGGCTGCACTATGGCGTCGTGCAACCAGAAGAGAAGCTGCTGATCGCCTCTGCTGAAGAACCAGGCACTTTCAGAGAAGCAGAGCTCGATCCTAGGTGGCGCAAAGCTATGATCGAAGAAGTAAACTCCATAGAGGAGAACAACACCTGGAAGCTCACTGATCTTCCTTCCGGACATAAGGCCATTGGAGTAAAATGGGTGTTCCGCGTGAAACGGGACTCAGCCGGAGAGATCGTGACGTACAAAGCTCGTCTCGTGGCGAAGGGCTTCGTGCAGAAGCCTGGATTCGACTTCGACGAAGTGTTCGCACTAGTGGCTCGCCTGGAGTCAGTGCGCGTGCTGCTCGCCCTTGCTGCACACGAGGGATGGCCGATACATCACATGGATGTTAAATCGGCTTTCCTCAACGGCGAGCTGAAGGAAGAAGTCTACGTCGAGCAGCCTCCTGGATTCGTCGTTGTCGATCGCAAGCACCAGGTACTAAAGTTAAGCAAAGCTCTGTATGGTCTACACCAAGCACCACGCGCTTAGAACTCCAAGCTCGACGCCACACTCGTCGACATGGGGTTCCGCCGATGCAACTCCGACCATGCTGTTTATGCACGCGGATCAGGGCATGAACTCCTTCTTCTGGGAGTGTATGTGGATGACCTGGTGATCACCGGGGCTGACGCTGCAGAGATCAACAACTTCAAGGCAGCGATGCAAGCCAAGTTTTGGATGAGCGATCTTGGGTTGCTCTCCTACTACCTGGGTGTCGTGGGTATAAGCCTGACAGTAGATGTGTAGGGTACGAAAGGATGGGCAGAGCCTTAGCTACGGCGAGGTTGTATGAGTTCAGGCCCCTCTGCGGTGGAGGTAATAGCCCTACGTCTCAGTGCTCTGGGAGCTTGTTGTCGAGTGGAATATGGAATACAATGAGTTGCTAACCCCTGCACCAGTGGGGGAGGGTGGCTTATATAGAGTGCGCTGCCCTCCACAACGGTTCGGTGCACAGGGGTGGAGTAGTGGCGAATAAATGCCTACGTTACAGGTAACGTACGTCCTAAATGCTAATAAAGGCATATGGAAACGTATGACCGTTTCCCTCCAGGGGGGTTACGATGCACAGAGTGGAATCCAGTCGGTTAGTTTGATAAACTCCGAATGCTAATCTCCGACTGGACGGACGAAGATCTGTTACCGACTGGATGAAGGGAACTCCTTAGTTCAGTCGGAACTGACTAAGGGCCTTGTCCCTTATGAGGGGTAGTCCTTGGGTTGGACCTACAGGGCAGGCCTATGACCCTACCCTAGGACTATAACCCCATCATTAGTCCCCGAATGGATTGGGGTTGGAACGACGAAGCGATGCTCGAAGTTTGGATCCGACTGGAACGGATGTGACTTTGGCGTTGCTTGCCTCGATCCATTTTATCTTTTCTGACCAACGATCCGAGTGGACGTATTGGTGGAACAAACTGTCGGAAACCGAGTGCTTCCAAGGTATCTCCTGACGTGACCAGTCAACTGACAGCGGCGGATTTTCCGGGATCCTCAAATTTCGGTTACCGCGCGCTCAGCGGGGATGACGACATCGCGCTCGAGTAGCGTCTGACGCCTCGATTCCCGCGCCTTCATCTTCTCCACTGATATCGCCGCGGTTGGTCGGGGGATAAGGTTTCGGGGCCACCTGCCAGTGAAGCAGTCGGAACCTTACTTCAACCTCAGCGGTGAGGGTTTTCTCGTTACGCTCGCCGGATCTCTTGCCTTTGATTGCTCCGCTCCTCTCGCCTCCTCCTGCGCACCCAAGCTCCTTCCTTTTCCTTCTCCTCCGCGGACCCGCAGCTTCCGCCATGACCAAGGGACAGACTAGCAAGCTGGAGGCGAAGAAGAAGAAAGGGAAGGCGGCGGCTCCTGCTCAGCGGCGGCAGCGAGCGTTGCCGGCGGGGTGGATCCAGGGGGACTTCCTCCCCTCCACGGTGATAGAGGGGGATCTGCTGGAGCTGGTGGAGCACGGGATGATCGCGCATTCTTGGAGGTTGCCGGCGGAGAATGAGATCGAGCCGGCGCCCCGGGAGGGGGAGCGCGTCCTGCTGCTCAGCCACGTATATCGAGGTTTCTCCCTGCCCCCGCATCCTTTCTTCAAAGGCATAATGAACCACTTCGGGGCGCAGCTTCACCACTTTCCCCCGAATGCTATAGCTCACCTCTCTGCTTTCATAGTCTTGTGCGAGTGCTTCATCGGCTGTCCTCCCCATTGGGGGCTTTTCAAACATACTTTCTCTGCTAGATCCCAAACTATCAAACGACTTCACCAGTCGAATGATAAGACACATCTTCTCCACCTCTGCGGGGGCTTAGGTTTCCAGAAGAAGAGTAAAAGTAGTTATCCTGCTCTTCAGCTGAGTGAGTCAGTTAGGAACTGGCAGTCGACATGGTTCTACTGCCAGGACGTTGCTTGCCCGAATGCCACGACAGGGTTGCCTCCTTTTAGCTTAGATCGACCTGCTCCGCCTAAGCATCTTGCGCTCACGAAGGCGGAGAAGATCGACATCCAGCCTCTGGTCGACGCACTCGTAGATGTCGTCAGAAGGGGAGTCACCGGCATAGATTTGCGGGAGATTTTCCTCGGTCGGCGCATCCAACCACTGCAGGCTCGCGACCACGCCATGTGGCACTACACGGGGCCCGAAGACTCCACTCGGACCAACGTCTTGGGCGTGACCGAGGAGAAGGTGGCGTCGTGGGTGCTCCAGATCACAGGCGCCTGCGAGAACCCCAGAGGGTCCCGGCGAGTGAGGGCTTTCTGCGCGGACAACCCGCCTCCGAATCAGGTGAGTATAACTTGTCGAGTGCGCATAACTGTCTTAGTTTTGTCGCTTTCTTGAATCTCTGTCTGGTGTCTGATGTCGCCGACTGTATTTTACGCAGAAGTGGACCATCTGGTTCTCCCCTGTCTGCAACGGGAACCCGGCTGAGGAGGAGGAAGAAGGCAGCCAGGAGGGTAGCGTGGAGAGCGTCGAGTACGTCTCCGACAGTGGGGAGACGAAGGAGGAGTCTGGTGAAGAAGAGGAGGAAGACGAAGAGCAGGACTCGCCGCCCCCGCTGCCAGAGCACTGAACCAAGCGTCGACATGAACCTGCAGCTCCCTCGGCCCCTCCAGCATCCTCGAGTGCTCCGCCCACTGCTCCCGTGGTCCCGAGTGCTCGGAGCACCAAGAGGACCAGGGACGTTGCTGCTGAGCCTGCGGGTCAGCCTTCCAAGGTGGCCAAACCGAGCGGATCTAAACCTCGGAAGGCTTTGCCGCGGATGAGGGTCATCGTTCCCGTCACCTCAACGTAAGTGCATTGTTCTTCTTCTTCTTCTGATATTTGATTGAACTCCTGTTTGATGGTCGAATGAATTTCACTCGACAGGGTTGCCACCTCTGCCACCTCTCCGGCGCGCCAGGGGGATGATCCCATGGACGCGGACAATGTTGTCTCGTCCAAGCCAGGTGCGTCGTAGCGATTCCGAGAGTTTTCATTATCGCATCACGAATTCTGTCTTCGGTCTTTCTCCTTTCTTTTTCTGAGATCTCACGCCGTTCGGTCTGGCTTCCCTCAGGGGTGATTCATGTGGATGAGGGTGACCAGGGGAGACCTGAGCAAGCTGCGGTGCCTGTCCTTGAGGCTGTTCCGCCGGTTACTGCTCTCGCTGCGGACGTGCCGCCGACTGAAGCGATGCCGTCGACTGAAACATCGCTGGTTGCTGCTGAACCGACTAGAGCAAGCCTTGGGATGCCCAAGGAGCCTCCAACGATGCCAGGCCCGTCGAATGTCGAGTACAACGTCCAGCGCCTCCCAGAGGATCAGGTGGGAGCGGCCAAGGGGGCCATGGTGCAGGCGGAGCTGATGGCGGGAGAAGCCAAGAAGGCGTACGACTCCATCGCATCCCTGTACCAGCGAAGCTTGGAGCTGCGGGACGATATCCGAGTAAGTGGGCTAGTAAGTATTTACTTTTCTCTTGTAACCCACTGGGTGTGCTTGGATACCGTATGTAGTTTGCAATGGGTTCACTCTTAGTGAACCCAGTGGGTGTAGTCCCCGAGACTTCTGTCGAGTGCTTTCACCGGCAGTTGTCTTTATATACATTGTCTTTGATTTGAGCAGATCCAGAATTAATCTGTTCGAATGGTAACAGTTTGGGCACTCGGAGTACCCTGACTGTATGAGTCCCCGAGAGTAAGTTTACTCAGGTCAGGTAGTATTAGCCTCGTAGGCGTAGGTGTTGTCATGTAGCTCAATAGGGCGGACCTGTTTGAGTTTCATGCCAGTGGGGTCACTCTCAGTGAACCCACTGGGTGTAGTCCCCGAGACCGCTGTCGACTGCTTGCGTCGGCAGGGGTCTGAAGAACTTAGACTTTTTATTGTTGGATTTGTCTGATCTTCTCTTGGCGCTGGCTGGCAGAAAACTTGCGAGATGGGGACGGCGTACGAGACTCTCAGGGCTGAAAAGGTTCAGTTTGCTGGTGAGCTGGATGCGGCACTGGTTGCCATGGCTGGTATGAAGGATGTTCTGGCGGAACGAGAGAAGTCTTTGGAGCAGGCCCGTGAAGCAAACAAGGCACTGACTGCTGAAGTTGAGAAGGTGAAGGCGCATAGGTCTGAGCTGATGGGGCAAATGAATGTGCTGAACAAGCGGTGTATAGCGCAGGAAAAATACGTGAGTGACTCGGCCCGGCAGATGATAACGCGTTTGGGTGGTAAGTCCTGTTTTTCCGAGTGCTTGTGGTATGTGCGTTACACTCGGCGCTTATTGTTTGCTTGTCCTGTTTGTGCAGATTTTTTGCATGGACGCTGAGGCTGAAGCAGCTGACGTGGAGCGGTCGATTCGCGAGAACATTCCACTCGGCGAGGACGCCAATCGAGATCTGCTCTGAGCGCACATTCGCCTGGGCAAAGTTGGTACTTTCACCGGTCGACTGAGAGAAGTCGTTGGCCGAATCGGTAAGGAGCTTTGGCCTGAAGATGAGTCACAGCATGAGATGGAAGGCTTGATGACTCGACTGGAGGAGGTTCCAAACCGAGTGCAGTCATGGAAGAAGTCTGCGGCTCGTTGCGGTGCAGACGTTGCCCTGTCCCTGGTCCGAGTGCATTGCAAGGAGGTGCGCGAAGAGAAGCTGAAAGCGTTGAAGGTCGCCAACATGAAGAAACTTCGATTCGAAGACTTCATGGAAACCTTCCTTGAGAGTGCCACCCGCATCGCTGACGGGATCGACTTGGACACATTCGTGGAGCCCTCCAGTCCTAGCGCCAATCCGAACGACGCTTAAGAAAACTGTTACCTCGGTATGCCGAGTGTTGGTTGTAAGAAACCTTTGCCACTTCTGTTGGCCGTCACATTCTTGGTTCGGTGCGGGTAAGCTTGATCCGCACCGAGTCAACTATCTTTAGGTGAACTTCGAATCGAAATCAAATCTTTTGCTCTTCTACTGCAATTTTGGCTCGAGTTTTTGTTTGGCGTTTCTTGGTGAAGCCAATGGCAAACATACGGAGCATGTCAGTGTTGGCTGCATGAGCCTCTCTGAGGGTCTGCCGAGTCTCCGAGTGGATCTGTAAGATACACTGGAGGGTAATAGAGTACTTAGGCGATTCATGATCGCGGCTAAGTCTTCGAGTGCGACGGATATGCCGCACTCGGAGCGAGTTGTTACTCATGTAATTGTCAGTGGTTTTGACATCCACATGAGCCTCAATGAGGGTCTGCTACTCATGTAATTGTCAGTGGTCGTGACATCCACATGAGCCTCAATGAGGGTCTGCTGAGTCCCCGAGTGGATCTGTAGGATACACTCGGAGGTAATAGCGTACTTAGGCAATTCATGATCGCGGCTAAGTCTTCGAGTGCGACGATCATGCCGCACTCGAAGCGAGTTGTTACTCATGTAATTGTCAGTTGTCTTGACATCCACATGAGCCTCAATGAGGGTCTGCTGCTCATGTAATTGTCAGTGGTCTTGACATCCACATGAGCCTCAATGAAGGTCTGCTACTCATGTAATTGTCAGTGGTCTTGACATCCACATGAGCCTCAATGAGGGTCTGCTACTCATGTAATTGTCAGTGGTCTTGACATCCACATGAGCCTCGATGAGGGTCCGCTGAGTCCCCCAGTGTATCTGTAGGATACAGTCACCGGAAGCTTTCCCATTTCAGCGATTCTTGATCGCAGTTAAGTCTTCGAGTGTGACGAGTAGTGCACGCTCGGAGAAAGTTATTACTTAGGCGATTCTTGATCGCATCTAAGTCTCCGAGTGCGATGTTTAGTGCGCACTCGGAGAAAGTTATTACTTAGGTGATTCTTGATCGCAGCTAAGTCCCCGAGTGCGACGTTTAGTGCACACTCGGAGAAAGTTAGTACTTAGGCGATTCTTGATCGCAGCTCAGTCCCCGAGTGTGACGTTTAGTGCACATTCGGAGAAAGTTAGTATTTAGGCGATTCGTGATCGCAGCTAAGTCCCCGAGTGTGACGTTTAGTGCACACTCGGAGAAAGTTAGTACTTAGGCGATTCGTGATCGCAGCTAAGTCCCTGAGTGCGACGTTTAGTGCACACTCGGAGAAAGTTAGTACTTAGGCGATTTGTGATCGCAGCTAAGTCCTCGAGTGCGACGTTTAGTGCACACTCGGAGAAAGTTAGTACTTAGGCGATTCGTGATCGCAGCTAAGTCCCTGAGTGCGACGTTTAGTGCACACTTGGAGAAAGTTAGTACTTAGGCGGTTCGTGATCGCAGCTAAGTCCCCGAGTGCGACGTTTAGTGCACACTCGGAGAAAGTTAGTACTTAGGCGATTCTAGATCGCAGCTAAGTTTTTTTTTTTGAGACCGGAGTCTGCGACCGCGGAAGAATTTTGAATCTGCAAAAGCTCAATCTGCTTTATATTATTTCACCAATACTTGTTCTTTACATTGCTTCAGTCGACGGTCACGTGTAGAAGTGCTTCAGGAGATCTCCGTTACATGCTCGCGGCTCGTCTGTCTCCCTGTCGATGTTGTAGAGTCTGTATGCTCCGTTGTTCAGCACCTTGGAGATGATGAAGGGTCCTTCCCAGGCAGGAGCCAACTTGTGAGGTCTTTGCTGATCCACTCGGAGCACCAGGTCGCCTGCTTGGAACGTGCGACTCCTGACGTGTCGTGCGTGAAAACTCCGCAGATCTTGCTGATAAATAGTTGAGCGAGTCAATGCCATCTCGCGCTCCTCCTCTAGAAGGTCCACTCCATCTTGCCTTGCTTGTTCTGCTTCAGCTTCGGAGAAGAGTTCGACTCGTGGAGCATTGTGAAGCAAGTCACCCGGAAGGACTGCTTCTGCTTCGTAAACGAGGAAGAACGGTGATCGCCCTGTAGATCTGTTCGGGGTTGTGCGAAGACCCCAAAGCACTAAAGGTAGCTCGGTGACCCATGCGCCAGCGGCATGTCCCACCTCTCGCAGGAGTCGGGGCTTCAAACCTTGCAGAATAAGTCCATTCGCCCGCTCTGCTTGTCCATTGGATTGAGGATGCGCCACGGAAGCAAAATCCACTCGGATACCTTGGCTTGCACAGAAACCTTTGAATCTGTCCGACTCAAAGTTTGTTCCGTTGTCCGTGATTATGCTGTGAGGCACACCGAATCTGGAGATGATGTCCCTGACGAACTTGATGGCTGTTAGGGCGTCGAGCTTCTTGATGGGCTTGGCTTCAATCCATTTTGTGAACTTGTCGACTGCCACCAACAGATGTGTGTATCCTCCTTGGCCCGTCCTGAATGGACCGACTGTATCTAATCCCCATACTGCAAACGGCCACACAAGAGGGATTGTCTTCAACGCAGATGTTGGCTTGTGGGACTTGTTGGAGTAGAACTGACAGCCCTCACATCGGACGACCATATCTTTAGCCATTTCGTTTGCCTGCAACCAGAAGAAACTAGCTCTGAACGCTTTAGCGACGATTGCTCTCGAAGAGGCGTGATGACCGTAGGTTCCCGAATGAATTTCTTCCAGGATTAGCTGTCCCTCCTCGGGGGAGATGCATTGTTGAAGAACGCCTGAAACGCTTTCCTTGTACAACTGGCCATCAATGACAGTGAACGACTTCGACCTGCGGACTATCTGCCTGGCCTGGACTTCGTCTTCTGGTAATTCCTGCCTCAGGGTATATGCAATGATCGGCACAGTCCAATCGGGGATGACAGCAAGAATCTCCATGATCAGATCAACCACAGCAGGTACGTCGACTTCAGTCGGATCTGTCGAACTCTTTGGTTGTACTGGTTCCTCTGTGAAAGGATCTTCTTTGACTGAGGGAAGGTGGAGGTGCTCGAGGCAGACGTCACTCGGGACTGGTCTCCGAGTGGATCCGAGTTTTGCCAACTCATCAGCTGCTTGGTTCTTCAGTCACGGAACATGGTGGAGTTCTAGACCTTCAAACTTCTTCTCGAGCTTCCTCACTGCATTGCAGTATGTGGTCATGGTGGGGTTCCTGACGTCCCACTCTTTCATCACTTGATTAACCACCAAATCCGAATCGCCATAGACCATCAGGCGACGGACGCCGAGTGCGATGGCCATACGCAGTCCATAAAGGAGAGCTTCATACTCTGCCTCATTGTTGGAGGAATCAAATTGTATCTGCAGCACATATTTGAGTTTGTCGCCCTTTGGTGACACGATCACAACGCCAGCGCCGGAGCCATTCAACATCTTGGACCCATCAAAGAACATTGTCCAATGAGCCGAGTAGATGTGGGTCGGTTGCTGTTGTTCTACCCATTCTGCTATGAAGTCAGCCAGGGCTTGAGACTTTATAGCTTTCTTGGCCTCGAACTTGATATTGCAGTACAACATCTCCATTGCCCACTTCGCCACTCGGCCTGATGCGTCCGGTTGTGGAGGATTTCCGACAACGAAGCATCAGAAACAACAGACACCGAGTGGTCTTGGAAATAATGGGCTACCTTCTTCGCAGTCATATAAATCCCGTAGATAAGTTTTTGATAGTGGGGATACCTGTGCTTGGAAGGAGTCAGGACTTCGGAGACGTAATACACTGACCGCTGAACTTTGTATGCTTTGCCTTCTTCTTCTCGTTCGACTGTAAGAACAGTGCTGACGACTTTATTTGTAGCCGCGATGTACAAAAGAAGGGGCTCTTTACTGAGCGGAGCAGTAAGAACCGGCTGGGTGGAAAGTAGGACTTTGAGGTCGTCGAATGCGACTTGGGCTTCGTCTGTCCACTAGAAAGTATCTGATTTATTCATGAGTCGGTACAGAGGAAGCGCTTTCTCGCCGAGTCGACTGATGAACCTGCTCAAAGCCGCTAGGCAACCTGTGAGCCGTTGAACATCGTGTATTCTGACCGGCCTCTCCATTCGGACGATGGTCCCGATCTTTTCGGGGTTGACATCGATCCCTCGTTCGGAAACGAAGAAACCGAGTAACTTTCCGCTGGGAACGCCGAATGAACATTTGGCGGGGTTGAGCTTGATATCGTACCTACGAAGGTTGGCGAATGTTTCTGCCAAGTCAGTCAGCAGGTCGGAACCTTTGCGTGACTTGACTACGATATCATCCATATACGCCTCCACATTCCGACCGATCTGGTCGAGGAGGCATTTTTGGATCATGCGCATAAAGGTAGCTCCTGCATTCTTCAAACCGAATGGCATAGTGATGTAGCAGAAGCACCCGAATGGGGTGATGAAGGCTGTTTTTAATTCATCGGGGCCATACAGACGGATCTGATGATAGCCTGAGTAGGCATCAAGAAACGACAAACGCTCGCAACCCGCAGTCGAATCGACAATTTGATCGATGTGGGGGAGCGGAAAATGGTCTTTCGGGCAGACCTTATTGAGGTTCTTGAATTCGATGCACATTCGGAGCGACTTGTCCTTCTTGGGAACCATGACAACATTGGCGAGCCACTCGGAGTGGTGAACCTCGCGAATGAAGTTGGCTACAGAAAGCTTGGCTACCTCTTCTCCGATTGCCTTCCTCTTATGCGCGGCGGACCGACGCAAGCGTTCTCGGACAGGCCGAGCGGTGGGATCCACATGCAGTCGGTGCTCAGCCAACTCCCTGGGTACACCTGGCATGTCAGAGGGTTTCCATGCGAAGATGTCCCAGTTCTCACGGAGGAATTGGGTGAGCTCGGCTTCCTATTTAGGATCGAGGGTGGTGGAGATATTCGTCGGGGCAGCAGTGTCGTCCGTTGGGTGGATGCTGACCTTCTTCGTCTCTCCCGCCGACTGGAATGCAGACTCCGAAGCTGGCTTCTTCGAACGCATCAAGTCAGCGGGGTCGACTGTTTTCTTGTACTCATCAAGCTCGAGGACGGCCATCTGCTGGTCGGCGATTCTTGATCCCTGCTGCAGACACTCTTCGGCCCGCTGTCGATTGCCCGTGATGGTGATCACACCTTTCGGGCCTGGCATCTTCAGCTTCAGGTATACGTAACACGGACGGGCCATGAAACGCGCATACGCTGGGCGGCCCAGAATTGCGTGGTAAGCGCTCTGGAAGTCCACCACTTCGACCGTTAGCTTTTCCTTGCGGAAGTTCTTATCGGAGCCGAAAACGACGTCCAACGCGATCTGTCCGAGTGAATTGGCCTTCCGTCCAGGGACGACTCCATGGAACTGCATGCTGCTCTCGCTAAGTTTGGACATCGGAATGCCCATCCCCTTGAGAGTGTCGGCGTACATGATGTTCAAGCCACTGCCACCGTCCATGAGGACTTTGCGCAGTCGGACTCCTTCCACCACTGGATCGACGACCAGAGCCTGTCTCCCTGGGGTGGGTACGTGCGCCGGATGATCCGACTGGTCAAAGGTGATCGCAGTCTGAGACCATTTGAGGAACTTGGGGTTGGTAGGGGTGGCCATGTTCACCTCCCTGTTCACCAGCTTCAATCGACTCTTGCTCTCAACGTCAGCAAAAATCATCAGTGTTGCATGGACTTGGGGGAACGGATCCTCCTTATCCTCCTCATCCTTTTCATTGTCCTTTTCACTCGGTTGCCCTTCGCCGAACCCTTGAATCAGGAGGTGACACTGTCGAGTGGTATGCTTCGGATATATGGGGTTGCCCTCTTCATCCATCTTCGTATGAACCGGACATGGCTGGTCCAGGATGGGATTATTGAACTGCTTCTTCTTGGGGGTGAACTGAGCCTTCCCTTTGCCCTTGAACTTGGCATTGGTTACGGCTGCAACTTCTGCCTGCGGAGTGGACGGAGCTTTCTGCTTCTTCTTCCGAGTGTTACTCCCATCTCCATCGGCGACTGTTTTGTGCTTACCGCTTCGGATGCGGTCCTCTTCTTTGCCATTCGCATAGCGTGCTGCTATCTCCATCATCTTGCTCATGGAGATGTCACCTGTTCGGCCGAACTTCAGGTACAGATCCCTGTACCGCATGCCTGCCTTGAAGGCGCAGACTGCTTGATGCTCTGTGACGTTCTCCACCGTGTGGTAGAGGGTTGTCCAACGCTGAATGAAATCACGCAGGGGCTCATTCTGCTTCTGGACGCAGTGCTGGAGCTCCAGGAGGCCAGCAGGGCGCTTGCACGTCCCTTCGAAGGTCCTGATGAACACTCGGGCCAGATCTGCCCAGTTGTAGATGCTTGAGGGGGCCAATTGGTTCAGCCACGCTCGCTCGAGCCGTCGAGCATCAGAGGGAGGTGCTTCATGGCGACATGGTCGTCCCCTCCTCCGATCTGGACTGCCACTCGGTAATCATCCAACCACGTTTCTCGCTTGGACTCTCCTGTAAACTTGCTAATTCCCGTCGCCAATCGGAAGTTGGGAGGGATGTCAGCCGAACGGATGGCTCGACTGAAACACTCGGGACCAGAAACGATGGTCCTGCTTCCACTCGGACGGTCAATATCGTAACCATCGCGGTGGGCTCGGCCCCTGTCGACCCTTCGCTGGACGATATGCCCTCTCGCGTCGGGCCTTGGGTCGTAAGTGTCACCGACTGAACGCCGATCATCATGATGTCGGGGCCCGTAGGGCCCACCCCGCGGAGGGGTGCGTGAACGGCGACGATCTTCGGGATTTATGGAACGACTGCCTCCCCTGCGTCGCTGATGAGAACTAGGGCTGTGAACTGACCGATGCGTATTCGCATGAACAAAACTATTGTAGATCCTGTTGTGCGACTAGGAGACAACCGAATTTTGCTGCTGCGCCGTGTGCAACAGGGCGCGGATTTGCTCGATCCCCCTGCTAGCTTCTGAATCAGTCGGCTGAAGGGAATCGGCTATCTTGGCAGCCGCAGCCAAGTTGAGGAGGGGTGTGCGGAACAACTCCACGTTGCTCCGCCGAGTGTGCCGACTGGCAGAACGGCGAGGCGGACGACGCGCGCCGGACGTTTCGCCGATCTCGTGCTCGTTCCGGCCAGCTTGACGGGGATCTTCATGGGAGTTGGCCATGTGTACTTCTGCTGCAGGCCCGCGACCCGCGTACTCGGAAGGAAACTCAGTCGGAACCGAGTCCGAGCGCTGGGACGGCGGGGCAACCACAACCGACTCTAGAACCGCCACTTGAGAAGACGCGTTCTGGTGCGCCTGGGCGTGTTGCACCCAACGCTGGAGTCGCGGACGGCGGGACCGCTTGTTGCGGCGCGTGACGGCGGTGTAGGTCGACACCGGAGCTGACTGTTGGAGAAGAAGAATGCCGCGGGCGCCGGCACGGAAGTGCGTAGCCCCGCAGCGGGGAAGCGCCTCGACGTCGAGAGGGGCGTCCCGAAGCCATGCCGAATCGTTGACGATGAAGGAGAGAGCGCCGAAGAAGATCTCCTGACCCATGCTCGAATCTCCACAGGACGACATGACGAAATGATGTAGTCGCAAACTCGCCGGAAGTCGCTTAGACGCGTGCCCCACGGTGGGCGCCAACTGTCGTGGGTATAAGCCTGACAGTAGATGTGTAGGGTACGAAAGGATGGGCAGAGCCTTAGCTACGGCGAGGTTGTATGAGTTCAGGCCCCTCTGCGGTGGAGGTAATAGCCCTACGTCTCAGTGCTCTGGGAGCTTGTTGTCGAGTGGAATATGGAATACAATGAGTTGCTAACCCCTGCACCAGTGGGGAAGGGTGGCTTATATAGAGTGCGCTGCCCTCCACAACGGTTCGGTGCACAGGGGTGGAGTAGTGGCGAATAAATGCCTACGTTACAGGTAACGTATGTCTTAAATGCTAATAAAGGCATATGGAAACGTATGATCGTTTCCCTCTAGGGGGGTTACGATGCACAGAGTGGAATCCAGTCGGTTAGTTTGATAAACTCCGAATGCTAATCTCCGACTGGACGGATGAAGATCTGTTACCGACTGGATGAAGGGAACTCCTTAGTTCAGTCGGAACTGACTAAGGGCCTTGTCCCTTATGAGGGGTAGTCCTTGGGTTGGACCTACAGGGCAGGCCTATGACCCTACCCTAGGACTATAACCCCATCACTGGGCATTGAGGTATGTCAGGAAGCTGATGGAGTGACCATTGCGCAGAGCGCATATGCCCAGAAGATCATCGAGAAGGCGGGGCTTGCAGGCTGCAATCCACGGGAAACACCCATGGAAGCTCGTATGAAGTTGAGCAAGACAAGCATGGCGGCCCCCACGGACGCGGCGGAGTACAAGAGTCTTGGCGGGACGCTGCGTTACCTCACTCACTCCCGGCCCGACATCACCTTCGCCGTGGGGTACGTGAGTCGGTTCATGGAAACACCTACTGTCGAGCACCTTACTGCAGTTCAGCACATCATCAGATATGTGGCTGGCACCCGTGATCTCGGGTGTCACTTTCCCCGTCGACGAGAAAGAGAGGCCAAGCTCATGGGATACAGTGACAACGACATGTCGGGCGACATTGATGATCGCAAGAGCACATCAGGAGGGATCTTCTTCCTCGGCGACAGTCCTGTCAGCTGGCTGTCTCAGAAACAGAAGGTGGTCGCCGTGTTGTCGTGCGAAGCAGAGTTCATTGCAGCAACAACGGCGGCCTACCAGGCTGTGTGGGTGGCTCGGTTGCTCGCTGAGATCACAAGCTCCAGGTGCCGCTGCTTCTGGTGGACAACAAATCCGCCATAGCTCCATGCAAGAACCCGGTGCTTCATGCCCGGAGTAAACATATTGACGTGCGCTACCACTTCATAAGAGAATGTGTGGAGGAAGGAAAGATGACGGTTGATTTCATCAGGACTGAAGATCAACTGGCGGACATTCTGACAAAACCCTTGGGGCGCATCAGTTTTCATGAGCTACGTGAGAAGATCGGAATGAAGAAAATAAAGTAGGCAGACTAGGTTTTAGAGGGTGATTGTTGCATAAACCCTGTCTGCGTTAGCTAGTGTCTTTTTTTCAGTTTCGTCAGAGTCTGTTGTTTCCCTTCCTTCGACAGTTAGTTCAAAGAAACGGCTCACGAGATTAGCTCGCGGTCGTTGCGTCAGGAGGAAGTCTATCGCCCCCCTGATCGCTCGTGGGATGGCACGAGCACCACGATCGGTGGTGGCGACTTAGCAGGGGGCCTTAAGCCCGATTCCCTTGTGAGACTTAGTATAACAAGGGCAATAAACTGAAACGGAAAAGCTGCAAGTTTCCAGCAGCGCAAAACCCTTCTGTTCTTCTTCCTCCCTTCCGGCGAGCGAGTACGGAGAGAAGTAGACTAGGAGACGATCGAGATTTGCCGACAGGGCGCTGGTGTCGCTCTCCTCGTCGGCCACTAATGCGCGCGCTGCCGCCGACGCGTACTGCCGCATGCTCTCGTCGGAGGAGGGCGACGATGGCGCGAGGCTCGTTCTGCTGGACCGTCTAAAGGAGCTGTGCAGGTCGCACCGGTTTGTGATGGTGGCTCGACCCGCGCACTAATCCTATGCCTAGCTAGTATAAATTCACGTAAACAGAGGAAATGACCATGCAAGCAAACTTTTTCAAGAGCTTACTACAATTTCGGACACACAAAATCTATCGCATATACCAGTACGGCTTCCGGGAAATGCCCCTTGATTTCTGAGAGGATGCTTGATACGTTTTAGTCCCATGACTAAAAGTAATGAAAGTAAAACTTGCTAGCCTCACCCATGCTTGGATCCAAGTACTAAAGAGACTGAAATCAAGTTAATGAGCATTTATTATCTTCCAAACCCTTCAATCCAGAACTTGCATGAGAAGTTAAATGAGGAGAGAGAGGATTAATGCATATTTTAGTAAGGGTACCCCTGACTAAAAGATTTTAGCTTCAAGACTAGTTTTAGCCTCTCTTTAGTCAGGGGTGTTTGGAACTTTAGCCTCTTAAAGAGAGTAGTTTTAGTTAGACTAGTTTTAGCCTCTTGGATTCAAACACCCTCTGATTGTATCTATGCCCTACAGAGAGAAAAAAAATAGTTCAAAAGCTTTTTACAATAAACTTGACTTTTCTTAGCACTAAGACCCCGTTTGATAGCAAAGTATTTTTAAAGTATTTTAAGAATACTACAGTATTTCAGATTGCTATAGTTTTGTTTACAACGGACTGTTTGGCTGGGCCTAAAAACTGTGGTTTTGATACTAGAGTATTTAACAAACCACAGTATTTTCTCTGCATAATAAAAAAAACCTCAAACCTCTTTTTTTTTTAACTGAGCATGGTGACAAAACGGCATAGTGAGAAAACTAAAGTATTTATGTTTTACATAACGAACAGCCAAACATGTTTGCAATATTCTCAATACTCTAGAAAACTTTAGTATGTCAAAACCGTGGTATTTTCTGTCTATAGGTTAAAATACTGTAGTTTTTAAGTACTTTGAGTTTTTCAATACTTTGCTATCAAACGGGGCCTAATATATAAATTTTCAAGAATAAAAAAACCAGCATTGCTTTCAGGAAAAAAATAAAATTTATTATTATAGGTCACTATTCACATTATTTTAGCCAAAATTTTGTTTTTTTATAAAGTCAAAGGGGACTTCCTCATATTTCCACATGTTCTCAACATGGTCCAACCTCTCACATGCATCTAGATGCTCACATCTATTATAAAAAATAAAACGTTTAGAAAACAATTTTTTTCATAAAGAAAATATATTAATATCGTGAAGATATCAATTACACCCAGCCTCTGTACCAACAAGATATCCAAAGACATCAGGGGTGCACACAACGAAGAACAAATGTTTAGAAAACATACAACCACACATGCATGAGTTAAAGAAGAACAATCACTACTCCCTCTGCCTCTTTGGTAGATGTAGATTTTCGCCCTAATGTATATATTATAAAAAAGTAAAGAGAAACAGAGTACCAAAAGGTTCAACAACAAGAAAAATCAAAGTCTTCTTGGTCCACGACACAA
This sequence comes from Hordeum vulgare subsp. vulgare, assembly GCF_904849725.1. NCBI lineage: Eukaryota > Viridiplantae > Streptophyta > Magnoliopsida > Poales > Poaceae > Hordeum > Hordeum vulgare. The sequence goes on from NC_058524.1 coordinate 61,868,417, forward strand.
GAAACCCAAACAAAAGGATACAACCATAATTATGGCCACTAGGAAGGGGACCCTGGATACATGATCACTCCATGTAGACCATTCATCAAGGAGACCCTAGACGCCTGTTTTATGGTTTTACTATAACATAAAAGCATGTATTGCTAACCCGTGCATCTAACCAAAAAAAAGATAGAAATATTTAACGGAATATGAATATACTCCCTTCGTTTGAAATTACTTGTCCACAAATGAATAAAAAAGAATGTACGTAGAACTAAAATACATCTAAATACATCCATTCTTGTGACAAGTATTTTCGGACGAAGGGAGTACAACATAAGAATAGATTGTGATGCCTCGGAACGGGTAGAGCAAAATTCTACGTTCGTTAAAAGGTGTATGTGTAGGATCACATAAATCAAACATATCCAGAAAAGAATGGAGAAATGTTTATATAGTGATCTAGGATAGAATACAAGTACATGAGTAAACATTGCTGGGACGTCAATACCAATTCACAACTAACTCCTTTGTCCCGATTTAGTCACTCTTTTTTACCCTTGTATACAAGTTGTAACTATGAGTGTCTAGTACTCTATAAAATTACCATATTTAGTGTTTTCTCCCTCAAGGCAAAGACCCTACTCATGGGAATTTAAATATATATATAAACATGTAACACTATTAGGATTGATACCATAAGCACGATTACAAAGGATGTGCATGTACTTTGTTTAGAGTTACTACATTAGGACAGTAAAACTGAGCCCTTTTCCAGCTCTGTCACACCATCACTAATTCTGGCTGTTTGATCTCGTATGCAAATCATTTCTAACTGTTCGATTGCAGCTGTCCTGAGGGTGTCTACTCTCGTACGAAGCCCATTGGATGCTAGCCCCAACAGCTACACATTCCCTTCGATTCCCCTTCCATATTCTCTGTCTGCCCGCCCTCTCCCATCTGATTCCCATGACCGGCGACGAACATGGAAAACGGCGGATCGATCCAAACATCAAGGCGCGACGTCCTTCATCCAGTCCCAATGCGAGGCATAGAAGGGAGCGGCCGGTTCCATCCAGTTCCGATGCGAGTGCATGGAGTGGCGGCGTGCCTCGCTCGATTGGATCCACCGGAGGTGCGGGGTCAAGGCAAGTGTGATCCATGTGCTGGGATCGACTAGAGGAGCAAGATCCATGTCCAGCCGATGCCGTCCATCACGCATTGGGCTTCGACGTCTGGAACACTGTCGGCCAGGAGCGCTACCACAGCCTTGCCCCAATGTACTATCGCGGCGTCGTCGCCGCCACCATCGTCATCTATGACATCACTAGCATGGTAGGAGAGATCTTCTCTTCTCCTTAGTACTCCCTCCGTCCTAAAATTCTTGTCTTAGATGTTTTTAGATATGGATGCATTTAAATACTAAAACTTGACTAGATACATCCATATCTAGACAAATTCAAGACAATAATTTTGAAACGGAGGGAGTACTTTGTTTAGCGATCTTCTCTGAATATGTGCCAGATGAGTTGATTGGCTTTGATATTGGAAAAATGGAACTATAATTGCGCTGTGATTTGCGTTTTTGGACGTCCGTTTTTATGATCTGAACGTTTCTGACCGTTGGATTTCATGTTTAAGCCGATCTGATCCACAATCTGCTTAATCTAGCCCATCTGTCGTGTGGACTGCTGCTCCACGAGCAGAAAGGAAGGCCTCTGATGCATTGGGCTTCCGCGAGCTGCCAGCCCATTCGAAGGAGACCCACTGCTGGGAGGCCTACGAGCGAGAGCGTGAGGTCCATCCACTCACGAACCCTAATCCCATCCGATGGAGGTCCAGGGGAGCTAGACACGGAGGCCGCCTCCTCCTTCTCTCCCTTCCTCACCTCCCCACGCTGCAGCATCGACGTCCACCAGAGGTACCCGTTCCCTATCCCCGTTAGGCTTTGTTTGATAGAAGTGGATTGAGGAGGTTTGGAGAGGAGGGGTTTTGAGGAAATTTGGTGAATCCCTTCCTTCCACTCAATCCTCTCAAATTCTCGAGGATTTGCTTCCACCAGTCCGTGGAGGAGGGTCATGAAACACATGGATAGAAAGGGATTGAAGGGGAACATAGGAGATTCGGCTAAGCAAACCCCTCTTATCAAATGGGCGTCCGAGGTTCTGTGGGGTTTCTGGCCCTTCCGGAGATTTTCCTCTCGAAACCTCCTGAATCCCCCCCCCTCCCCGTGTCAAACGAGGCCTTAGTGCCTTCCTCGTGCTCGAGGACCCTTGGTCTCCCTCAGCTCCGACTTCGGTAATGTGATGTTGAGGTTGAGCTGAGTGTGCATCTAGGTGAATGTTTATGCGTGAAATCAGTTTTAACATTCATTTGATTAGCTTGGCTGGCTTGATGTTTTCAGCGTTCAGGTGAGCAACTCTCCATGGGCCAATTCACATGACACAACGACGTCTTGGAAGCCACGTGCCAAGCGCCACAATGATGATATCTCAGGCAAGTGTTGACTATATATGATCCCTCCAATAGAAACACAATGAAATATGTTTAATGTAATGTAAGGATGGACCCAAAGAGACTTCAGTACAATGCCCTTGCATAATTTCGGCCTCTTGTCTCTTCATTGACCTGGTTGGCCACTCCACATGGAGATGGAGGTTGCAACATTTTTTAAGGGAGAGCCTCATGGCACTTTTATTAAATCTGTGGCAAAATTGCATCAGAGAGTACACGAGGTAATAAGAAGCTGGGTGTACCATCTACATTCATACATATTACTCTGATCATAACTATGTCTGGCTAGGAAACGTGCCAGAGTATTTGCTTCGCTGGGACAAAATTGAGAGGAGATTGGTGGTATATCATGTGCTAACTCAAAACAATCAGCCAAAACTGACGCGTAAGGGCTCCAGATCTTAGTTTGGCCATTGCATGCTTCAACAAGTTCCTTGCAGTCAGACTTTACAATCAACTTGGAGCAACCAACACCACAAAGTAATTTCAGACCTCTGTTTAGAGCTAATGCTTCAGCAGTTTAGGCATTCATCACGTGGTCAATTAGTTCAGATGCTCCGGCAGTCGCTTCACCCCAATGGTTACGTACGATAGTCGTGATTGCCCCTGTTCCATCTTCAAAAAATGCATCATCGTTAGTTACTTTGTACTGACCTGGTGCAGGTCTCTCCCAAGTTGCCAGATCAGCCAAAACCAGTGGGATACTGGCATGGTTAATAGTGATCGCCTGAATAGCAAATGCCGAGCTCTTCGCTGGTTTAACTAATATGCCTTTTTCTGCTTACCTGCGTTCCCACCAAACACAGCATGCCCGAACTGCTATAGTTTCTTCTAATCCAAGTTGGCCAAAAACCGGTGACTTGCACCACCGTGCCAGACCAGTTAGTGATCACGGCTCTTGCAGTGACCTTGTCCACACCAAGGTTCTTCCATACTTCTCGGGCTCTAGTGCACTTGAAGATTAGATGTGAAATATCTTTAGGGCCAAATCTGTGACAAGTCAATTTTGCATCATGTTTTTTACTGTTATTTACAATGTTTTGTAGCTTTATTTCATTTTATAATGTAATTTTAATGCATTTTCTCTCTTATTATGTAGGATACACATGAAGAGGAAGATTGCTAGCAGTTGGAATTCTGAGCCTAAAAAGGCTACACAGAGATAGATATTCTCTACAGCTCCAAATGATCTTAAATTTCATGGAGAATTATTTTAGAATATATAGAAAATATTGGAAGGAAAAAGTACCTGAGAGGTTCATCACTGGGCCACAAGGCAGGGGCACACCCAGGTGACTTGTGGGGCCCACAGAGGCCTTATGGTGTCTATCTTCTCCTATATGAAACCATTTTCCCTTGTTTTTCTTTTATGATTAGACTTTCGGAACGAAGCACCGCCATCTCAAGGCGGAACCTGGGCAGGAGCACTTTTGATCTCCGGCTGAGCGATTCCGCCGAGGAAACTTCCCTCTGAGCGATTCCACGGCCTCCTCGGAGGCTTGGGGAAGGCAGGTGTAGGACGCATTCCCACTCTCCGCCAGTTCGGGTAGCAGCGAATCTCCCTCCGAGACCTGATCCTTTGGCAGATCTCGGACGGGGCTGTGATAAGTAAAAATACATGCCGACAAATTAATAGAGGACTCGGTATAAATCCACCCAATAAAGTCATTGGATTTCATACCTTTGGGCCAGGGGTTTGACCCTGGGGGATCGGCGGGGAACCATCTCGAACTCCCTGATCTCGTCGTCGGAATCCGGACAGTTGTCAAGAGAAGCGACCTTGCTTTTGCAAGGCTTCTTTGGGGCTGGTTCGTCGATGTTATTGGCCTTGGCCAGCCACTCCCGTTGAAACAATTTAGGAGGAGGTTACATCTCCAAAAAAGGACATTAGAACTTGGGGACAGAAATAATACTCGGACATGCCCCGACTGGAGGTGCCTTGTCGTCCAGACCTCTATTTTCGTCCTCGGCTGGCCACACTGGTTGGGGCTTGAATAGAGCCCGCCACACGTCTTCATGGGTCGTGCGGAAGAACTCCTTTACGACCTTGGGGTCATCGGGCTTGTAGGCCCACATCGGATTGACCCGATGCTGGCACAGTAGGATGCGTCGGTGAAGAGCAACTTGGATCACATCGGTCAGTTGGATGTTTTGCGTCCACCATCTGTTGGAGGCATTTTTGCATCATCTTCACATCCCTAGAAAACCCCCAGTCCATGCCTTTCTTGACCCAGGAGGTTAGCCTCACTAGAGGGCCAAACTTGAAATCGTCGGGTGCTGCCCAGTTCTCCTCCCATGGTTCAGTGATGTAGAACCATTCCTTCTGCCAGCCCTTGGTAGTGTCTATCAAGGTGCCCTCCGGCCATACTACCTTACAAAGCTTGCTTACCACCGCCCCACTGCAATCGGTGTGCTGGTTGTTCACCGATTTTGGCTTGATGTTGAATGTCTTGAGCCAGAGTCTGAAATGCAGATGAACACGCAAGAAGGCTTCACATACAATGATGAAGGAGGTAATGTGCATGATGGAATTGGGAGGGAGGTCATGGAAATCTAATCCATAGTAGAACATGAGGCCCCTCACGAAGGGATGGAGGGGAAAGCCGAGGCCTTAGAGGAAATGGGGAATGAACACTGCCCACTCACCCGGCCTTGGAGTCGGGATCACCTTGTAACGCCCAAGATGCGATCCTATCCTTATTTTGGCACGAGGTCCTCGACAGGGATAGAAGCACATCTCGCCGTTTCGCAAGAATGGATATGGTTACAAGTACATGTACTGAAGAGAAGAGTATATGGAATTGGCTTACATTCGCCACAAGGTACATCAGAGTCACATGAGTACAATACATAAACATCATGAAGAAAAGCAGGGTCCGACTACGGACAAAAAAAGAGAAAAGAACGATGTTCATCCTTACTATCTCAGGCTGCCGGCCTAGAACCCATCCTAGATCGACGATGACGAAGAAGAAACTCCAAATGAACAATCAACACGCTCACGTCAAGTAAGCCTTTACTTGTACTTGCAACTGGTGTTGTAGTAATCTGTGAGCCACATGGGGTTCAGCAATCTCATTTCCAAAGGTATCAAGACTAGCAAAGCTTAATGGGTGAGGTATGGTTAAGTGGTGAGGCTGCAGCAAGCGACTAAGCCTTTATTTGGTGGCTAACTTACGAGTACATGAATAAAGAGGGGGGTGATCTACGAATAGCGGACGTGAACTAATAATGAACAAATTAATGATCCTGAACACCTACTTACGTCAAACATAACCCCACCGCGTCCTCGATTGGAGAAGGAGCTCACGAAAGAGACAGTCACGGTTACGCACTCAGTTGGCATATTTTATTTAAGCTTACTTCAAGTTATCTAGAACCGGGTGTTAAACAAAGTTTCCACGTTGCCACATAACCACGGGCATGGCTTTCCGAAAGATTTAACCCTTTAGGGGTGCTCCAACTAGTCCATCACAACTTACCACAAGCTGCATAGAAAGCCTCGGTCACGAAACTCGTGACTTCGTCGGATTCCTTATTGGAAAACCTCAATCTGAGAAATCCCAAAGTATCACCGGAATCACAATGCACAAGATATTTCGTCAAAGGTAAAACTAATCCAGCAAGGCCGCCCGACGTGTCGACGATCCCGATAGGAGCCGCATATCTCGTTCTCATGACACGACGGATGGGTCACACTAGGAGTAAACAAAACCTCGGGTTGCGCCGCGGTGGCCCCGCAGTCTGCCAGTTTGGACCACCGCTCATGAGGAGCACTGTCCGAGGGGTTGAATAATTATCAACGGGTGCCGGCGGGTCCCTATGCATTTTATTAGGTTATTAGGCAAATGTAGTACCAAAGTTGGGCCTTGCAAGACCAGTTTTAATCTAAGACGAATTTTCAAGGGGGTCCCCATAACAACCCCGATCGTGTTAGGAGCGCTCAATTATGAAATATAACACCGGTAGCCGAAACTAAGGGGGCAAAGGTGGAACAAAACACCAGGCTAGGAAGGCCGAGCCTTCCACCTTTTACCAAGTATATAGGTGCATTTATTTAATTAGCATAATATGGTGATATAACAAGGAACCCATGTTATCACATGGAAGCAACTGCACCTGCAACTAGCAACGCTAACACGAGGTTGAGCAACCAGTAACATAGCCAATCAGTTGTTTGCTAGGTTGTGAACATGTTGAAGGTTTTCATGGCAATGTTGAGAGGCTGATATTTAACAGGTGGTAGGCAACGAGACATAACAGTAGAAACGATAAAACTAGCATGGCAATGATAGTAATGGTATCTGGGAAATGGTCATCTTGCCTGAGACCCCGCTTGGAAGAAGGACGACTCCATGAAGCAGACGAACCAATGTAGTCGATCGGGTCCTCACTTTTCGACACGCTTGCGGAACTCTATCGAGACGAAGCAAACCGGAAACAAGCATCAACACAGATATTCACCACGGCATATGCACGACAAGATGCAACCCACATATGATGCATGAACAGTTGAATATATGCAAGACATGGCATGGCAATTCACAACAATCAAACACTACACATTAAGTGAAGTTCAATATGCAACGAGTTGCATATTGACGAAACTCCACATACGGATTATTTAGTTCTATCCCGATTAGGTTCGCGACAATGTTAAACGTGGTTAAACATGGCAAGAGGTGAAGTATGATTAATCTTCCTATCTAGGCATTTTAAATGAGGTCGGAAACGACTTATAGCATCTCCGAACTAACCTCATACGTTAATTGATAATTCTTCCCAGATTTGTCCTAATCACGTTTTATGTTTGTTAAATGACAGAATAAAGTGGTTCACGTGATTCTACACGTCGTTTGCAATCAATTTACACATAGAGAACATCTCCAACGAAGCTACGGTTCAAAAGATACGATCACCGCAAGATATGATGGCATGAATGCAATATGTATGCAATGACAGTCACACGCATCCAAACCACACAAGTAGCAAGACAATATGAAACTGCACGAGATTCTAAGCAAGTTTCATGTAAGACTCGATCAAAACGGAGCAACGGTTCAACAACTACAGGCTACACAAGAAATAGTCACAATTTGTCAAAAACAGCAACATGGCATTTTCTACACTCCAAAACAACAAGCTACATAATTCCGAAATGCTCAAACAAGGCATGAGATAGTAGAGAGAAAGATGCACTTGAACACCCTACTAAAAACATCTAGCATGGAAACATGGATCACTAGGAAAATAACTAACAAAATGACATCTCACACACAGTTTCAGACTTGGTGAAAATATCAGTTTTTGATCCGAAGGCATATTGACAGCAGCAAAACTATATGCTACAGGGCACCAAATGGCTTGAAAATGCACAATATGCTAGAGAATTTTAAGGACTACAACTAACTCCATTGCACCAACCCCAAAGGAGCTACATATCACGAGCAAAACCCATGTCAAGACAGCAACAAAATATAACAGATTTCAAACTTAGAAATATTTCAGCATCTCCAAATCAGCACTATTTTCTAACATGTTGAGAACAAGCAAACAACACCTAAACATGGATTTCTAAGGCAACTAAAATACCAGGAGTTAGCCTACACATCCAAGAGCATATCTCTAGTTGACAACTCATGAATATCATGCACGGAATAAATCTCACAACATAGACAAGAGGGCAACATGGCAAAATATCATGCACACTAACTTGCTCAAATTCTAAAAGTAATTGCACCAATAAATTCTATGGATTTTTCTACCCCGAAAACATATATAATATGTGGGGTTGCAAAATAAAAATGATGCCACACGTATATGCGAGAATATGTCCTAAACACGGCAAACTAGCGACGGAACCTACATGCAAAATGGAAACAACTACTCTAAAATACATGGCAAAGGGTCCCGAACAACATGAACATCTTATCTATGGGATTTGAACAATCCGGCTACACGCAAAAATAGCTACGGAATAACTAACATATTAGGACAGCATGCAAAACTAGACAAACAGCGGGTCAAACCACTCCAAACATGCATACAAGTTGTAAAATAATAATCTACGCGAAATTCTATACGAATTACATATATAGTACATTGCGATCCGACACACGGTTAAGAAACTACGAGCGTTTGAAATATCTATTATCCCTGAAATTAGATAAATCCGGAATCCAAAAAAAAATTAACGAGCCGAATCTGACTACTAATGGGCCAACAGGCATGGGCGAAGGATAACAAAACTGCACACACTCGGGGCTTAGCGGGGGCGTCTCACCTTGGGGCCTCTTGGGCCGGCCTGGTGATGGACTCGGGGAGGAGGCCGACCTGGCGAGTTGGGTTGGCGGCGCGCTGGGCCGAGGGCGGCTTGGCCCAAGGCGGTTAGCGAGCGGGAGCGCTGCCTCATCGTGCTCCTCGTGCTGGAGCGAGGCCAGCAAGCCACATCGGCGTGGTCGGTGGCGGCCTGGGGCTCCGGCGAGTGGGCGAGGGGCGGGGCCGCTCGAGATGGTTCCCCCCGAATTGGATCTGACCGGATCCGGCCGGCAGGGGTGCGGCGGCAGACGGCGGCGGCGCTAGGGGGATGGGAGGCAGGGAGGCGTTGCTCGAGAGGCACAACTCCATGGCGGCGGCGGGTGAGGCGGGGCCGGCGGCGAGCTGCAGCGAGGTTGGTTGGGCGGGGCTCCGGCGCGACGGGGCAGAGCAGCCGGTGGCGAGGCGCGGGGCTGCGGGCGCGAGCTACGGCAGGGAGGCGGCTAGGTCGGGCGGCGGAGCGACAGGTGGGCCCGGAAGGGTCGGTTGCGGGCTCGCGGGCCCAGCAGCGCGAGGAGGAGGTGGGAGGCTGGCTGGCATGGGTTTCGAGCTGGGGATTAGGGTTACGCTAGATTAGGTAGGTTTTGGGGTCTATTTATAGCAAAAGAGGGCTAGGGTTAGCTATATTTCGCCCAGGTTTCAACCGTGCGATCGGAATCAAACGGTCTCGCACGCGGGGACGGGCTAAGTGGCCGTGTAGAGTAGGCTAGCCGGAGATGAGAGGGAAAACGGGCACCTGACAACGTATTTTAAAACACCGAAAAACGTCCGACGAATAACCGAAGACGGTGCCGCTACGGTCGACCGTTCGGTACCAGACGGACTCCGATTGCGACGAAAATTGGCAGGAGGCCTATCTACATCTAAATAAGACTGCACGCCAAATTTCAACCCAATCAGAGAAAATTTTATACACACTTTTAAAAACAAGTCTCTAACAATGCTGCAGGCGCGTGCGAGTGTGGTTGGGATCAAAACGGTCAACGACAAACACGAAGAGAACCGTCAACTAATAGCGGATGCACGTTTGAAAACTGGCGGCAACGGGATGCCGATGCAATGCAGATGTTGCGCATGATGCGATGATGATGCGACAAATAAAGTAAACACACGCCAGCAACAGAAAAAGGGGAATCTTCTGGAGCGTCGGTCTCATGCTGTCACAACTCTCCTACACTAAAAGAGGATCTCGACCCAAGATCCAAGAATGAAAGGGGAAGAGAAAGAGCAAGATAAATAGGTAAAACTTAGTTGCTTCTTTGACAAACGAGTGAAACAAATGAATCTTGAAGGTTGCAAAGAGATGAAGAATGATATGAGAAATAAGCAAGAATTCACACAAAAGTTCGGCAGCACTTCGGCAGGAAAAGAGGACAAAATTTGATAAGATAGGAGAACTAGAGAAGATTCACAACAAACAACTAAATTGAACAACGGAAAAATATGATCTTGAAAAGACAAAATGATAGATTGAAGAGAGCAACATCACAAGGCCTCCGTTAGAAAGAATAGAAACTAGCTCTTGGCAAGAAAAGAACAAAGAAGAAATTGAGAACTACTACCACAAGAATCTTGAAGAACACCTTGAGAATGAAGAGATCTTGAGCCTCCTAATATAAAACTGAACAAGGCACCGGAATAAAAGAGAGTTGAACGAAGAGACAACAATTGAGAAGAGTTTGAGAACGAAACCTGAAAGCTGAGGACGAATTAATCTTCTGAAATGATGGCCTTCGGAGGATCAAGAAATAAAAACAACTTAGAAATGCACCGGATAGAAAGAAAGATATTTTTGATGATTGGAACATTTGAAGATGATCCACAAAGATGAAATGCTGAATCTTCAAAAGAATGCACCAAGATTTGAGAGAAACACTCCTTCGGTCTTCCAAGCTGAAAATGATGAGGAGAACACCACCAAGAATAACCGAGACACTCCAGAATAAAGAAGAATGGAAGGTTGAGCCAAATACGAGAAACAATTGAAATTGATCTTGAAGAAGGAATATGACTGATGAAATTCATACTTACGTCATAGTTGAAAAGAACAAGAGAACTCCAGAAAGATTACAAGAGCCAGATAAGATCGTGGGAAAACCTGTGGGTTATGGGCCCACTCAAAAGAAACCACCGTTGAAAAGATTGCTCAAAAAGAGAGATATTGCACCGGTACAAATGAAAACTAGATGAGGTTGAGCACCTCGAAATAATTGAAAGAATTGAAAACAAGAAACTTCTGAGAAATCTTCAACACTCCGGATAGAAAGAGAGGAATGAAGAAACAAGATAGGATGATAAGAATTTTCAACATGGGAGAGCACTGAACGAATGAAAAAGGATTTGATTAACACTGAGAGACTGAATTGAATCCACTGGAAAATAAAAACAAGAATGAAGAAATGATGAGCAAGATACTCCTCAGAATCTTCTAAATGAATCATTGGTTACAAAACGGAAGAAGAGAGAGCGGAAGCATTGGTGAAAAGAAAGGCACTTGGATGATAACGAATCATTGAAGAAAAGGGCGGGAGGGTGGGCAAAAACAAAGACAACTTGGGACAGATGAGATGAACTCCGGAAGAAATGAGAGATTGAACTTACAAAATTGGAGATGATTGAATTCACTTGAAGAGAAGCACACCGGTTGAAAAGAATTGAAACGATGACTCCGGTTGAAAAGGAATTGATATGACAATTTATTAAGCAAAAGGATCAGCACTCTCATAAAAATATGAGAACACCACTTAGGAAAGATCTGAAATCACCACTTGACATCGAAGCAACTTGAATTACCATACTCCAGCAAAACAAAGGATGCGGCTTACGAAAAAAGCCAGAACAAATTCATGAGAGAGATTTCGCTCGATATTTTTGTGGACAGGATCGCACGGGCTCGATCCTTACAGCAGCCATCATGTACAAGGAAGTGCACACGACATACGAAGCGTCCCCGAGTCGTAGCAAGCTACAAGGACTCTTTAAGACCCAATGAGAACCGCTGTAAGACGACCGTGAACAAACGAATCCACTAGATGTCGAACCCCAACCTAACATCATGCATTTGTTGGAAGATTGTCCTATAAGTAACTACTTGAATTCCCACCTAAGTACTCCCAAAATTTCTGGTCATGCAATCTGGTCCACGGATACAAGGAGTAATATATCACTCAACTCCTATACTAACCCGTCCAGTGTATCACATCCGTCAACACATAACCAGAATCTCGGAACTTCATCTATTTCAGATCCTCGTAATCACAACGATACTAAGTATGGCGATACATCCGGAACTCTCTGCACCAGTACTGGGGAAGCCAGACTCCTCTCACCACTACTAGTATCGAAGCAATTTCGAACATCCTTCGTCCTGAGATACTAAGAAATCTGAATGATAACGATGTGCTCAAGAATCCCCTAGAGCTCAACTCCCCGGAAGAAATCAAGTCAGACATGAGGCACCAAGACAGAACTTCGTCACATCGACATCATATAGATTACAAAAATATCCGCGTAATCCTAAATTTTTTTTGAGTGAGAAGAGCAGTAGAATTAAAATTATTACGTCAAAATTCCTCACGAGAGCATAGAAGAGGAGAAAAAAAGAATCCTACCCTCCGATATATAACTAGACTCAAAACAATTTTTACTAGAATCGACCCGACCAAGTTCGATCAATCAAGGGGGCTCCTAGGTCGGTACGCCTCTGATACCAACTTGTAACGCCCAAGATGCGATCCTATCCTGATCTTGGCACGAGGGCCTCGATAGGGATAGAAGCGCATCTCGTCGTTTCGCAAGAATGGATATCGTTACAAGTACATGTACTGAAGAGAAGAGTATATGGAATTGTCTTATACTCGCCACAAGCTACATCAGAGTCACATCAGTACAATACATAAACATCATGAAGAAAAGCAGGGTCCAACTACGGACGAAAACAAACGAGAAAAGAACAACGTCCATCCTTGCTATCCCAGGCTGCCGATGAGGAACCCATCCTAGACCGACGACGAAGAAGAAGAAACTCCAAATGAACAATCAACGTGCTCGCGTCAAGTAAGCCTTTACTTGTACCTGCAACTGGTGTTGTAGTAATCTGTGAGCCACAGGGGACTCAGCAACCTCATTTCCAAAGGTATCAAGACTAGCAAAGCTTAATGGATGAGGTATGGTTAAGTGGTGAGGCTGCAGCAAGCGACTAAGCCTTTATTTGGTGGCTAACTTACGAGTACATGAATAAAGAGGAGGACGATCTACGCATAGCGGACGTGAACTAATAATGATCAAATGAATGATCCTGAACACCTACTTACGTCAAACATAACCGCACCGTGTCCTCGATCGGAGAAGGAGCTCACGAAAGAGACAGTCGCGGTTACGCACTCAGTTGGCATATTTTATTTAAGCTTACTTCAAGTTATCTAGAACCGGGTGTTAAACAAAGTTTCCACGTTGCCACATAACCGCGGGCACGACTTTTCGAAACATTTAACCCTACAGGGGTGCTCCAACTAGTCCATCACAAATTACCACAAGCCGCATAGAAAGCCTCGGTCACGAAACTCGTGACTTCGTCGGATTCCTTAGTGGAAAACCTCAACTCTGAGAAATCCCAAAGTATCACCGGAATCCCGATGCACAAGATATTTCGTCAAAGATAAAACTAATCCAGCAAGGCCACCCGACGTGTCGACGATCCCGATAGGAGCCGCATATCTCGTTCTCACGACACGATGGATGGGTCACACTAGGAGTAAACCAAACCTCGGGTTGCCCCGCGGTGGCCCCGTAGTCTGCCAGTTTGGACCACCACTCATGAGGAGCACTGTCCCCGGGGTTGATTAATTATCCGCGGGTGCCGGCGGGTCCCTATGCATTTTATTAGGTTATTAGGCAAATGTAGTACCAAAGTTGGGCCTTGCAAGACCAGCTTTAATCTAAGACGAATTATCAAGGGGTCCCCATAACAACCCGGATCGTGTTAGGAGCGCTCAATTATGGAATATAACACCGGTAGCCGAAACTAAGGGGGAAAAGGTGGAACAAAACACCAGGCTAGAAAGGCCGAGCCTTCCACCTTTTACCAAGTATATAGGTGCATTAATTTAATTAGCATAATATGGTGATATAACAAGGAACCCATGTTATCACATGGAAGCAACTGCACCTGCAACTAGCAACGCTAACACGAGGTTGAGCAAGCGCACTAGTGGGGACGGGGCCTTTAGCCCCGGCCCGTAAGGGGCTTTAGTCCCGGTTCACCAACCGAGACTAAAGGGGCGGGACTAAAGGCCTAACCTTTAGTCCCGGCCCTGTTCCAAGCCGGGACTAAAGGTGCTCCACGTGGGCGCCTCGTAGCACCCTCAGGGGCAGGCCCTTTAGTCCCGGTTCGTTACACGGACCGGACTAAAGAGTTTCAGATTTTGTTTATTTTTGGGTTTTAGGGTTTTAGGGTTTAGGTGTTCAGGAGATTAACGTGATGCCTCGTTTGGTGTTCGGGAATTAGTTTTCATATAATTTAAATAGAAATAATTATGCATATATATATATATATAAGATTAACTTATCTTACAAGCGAGCATATATATACAATTATATGGAGATCTGAATTATCGGGACTAGAGCCCGTCTATTCGATTACATGGACGAACATTAGTAATGGCCCCTAGCTACACTAAATCGTCCTTTGTCATCTATAGCTTCCGTCCTCAGAAAGGTCGCAAGCTCCTCTACAACAGCAATCGCGCGTTGCTCTGGTAGGACCTTCGTCCTCATGACCGTGTACTATATAAGAAGAGGAGATGAATATGAATATCAATCATGATAACAAAGAATGACGGGTAAAAATAGAGGTGTGAATGTTCATTCCTTACGTCGAATCTGTGATCCTTGTGCTCAGAGGTAAACGTGCGAATGGTCTCGCAAACATAGTATCCGCATAGATGCGTCCCCCGTGGCTGCTGGTCGCACTTTACGAGAATAGAATATATATAATCAAAATAATAATCTAGCATCATAAATGTATTGAAAATAGAAGTATATCATACTACTACTTACCTGAGCCGCTCTAAAGGTGAGCTTCTCAGGCTCGATACCGGGAGTCACGCACTTGAACTGCTTCCAAACCCTGCCCGACAAGGATAATGATTTGCTAAGTTTTTCATTAATTGATATATCATAAAATCATCGAAAGAGACTGATAGAGCGCAAGAATGATTGAAATTACCCTTGAAGCATGTCCTGCAGGCTTTGGAACTGTTCCAAGGGTCTCGATAATGGGTCGAAGGCATCAACTCTTCCCTTATCAATTTGAATGTCCAACAGAATCCAATGGAAGCTGCACATGTATATATATATGTGTGTGTGTGTGTCAGTAACTTATCAATTACACTTATAATTGAATGGACACAACAGAGTAAAGACCCTCACCTGAAGTTGTATGGAAATAGTATGTGGTCACAGAAATTTTGATCTGTTAGAAACCTTAGAAGGTTTTCCTCTGTCTCCTTGGGTTTATGAGTTAGCGTCGCTATATGTATTTTATCTGGGTCAATAAACCCAATATTTAGGATGTTCCTACTTTTACAATCCAGAATCTTCATTCTGCATAATAGAGTACAAGTTATATATAGACAATGAATTGAAATAACTAAACAAGTTATATGTAGACAACGAATTGAAAAACTTACAGACAATAGCAACTCATAAGCGATTTGTCGAGGGCGTCGCCATTGTACATCTGGAAGAGTTCATCAAAGTCGATATGGATTTCTTCGGGGCGGTCGTAGTACTCCCGTGGGATACTCACCACGATCATCGTTCTCCCATTCTTTGATTCACTTAAGTACCATGTATGCAAGTAACACATATTTGTTGGGAGATCATCTTTGCTGACCAAAGGCGCTCCCATGACAAACTGTGGCTTAGGGGCTACCACAGCCTTGGGTAACCTGTCGTCTTGGGAAGCCAGAATGTCTTCAACCGGGATACCCCTTTCAGCCGCCCACTTCTTTGCTAATTCCAAATCTTGCCCCTGCACCGGAGGGGGGACATTCTCGGTTAACACCCTGAGGGGTGGGATCGACTGTTTGGCCTGTTGTCCAAGCTGAGGAACGTCTGATTTTTCTTGCTTGTAGTTGAACTTGATTTGTTCCCACTTGCACTTGCACGTGATCTGCTCTTTTTCACTTCCTTCTGCAATGTGCGTGTATAGTCATCAGGCTTATGGTGTAAGTCATACTGTGATGGAAGGGTCGTGAGGTATTTTGCAAATGCTATTTGCTTCTCGGTGTATTCCGGGCGGGGCTCAGGTTCCTTCTTTTTCATCTGCGCATCATGATGTTCCTTTGCTATCCTGGCGTTTTCCTCGGGGGTACGATCATAAGGTCTGATAGGAAGATTAGCATGAGGTACCTTTGGGAGGGGCGACCATTTGCGCTTTGGGGGGCTCCGTCGCTTAGAAATCGTCGACGGAGCGTTCTTGCTGGCACGCTTCCACTTAGTATCCGGAGCGGGCGGCGGCGGAGACGGACGACCCAAGTCCGGCGGCGGTGATCGAGATGGACTCGTGTTGTGCTGGCCGACGTCATGTGGAGGGCTTGGAGGTAATGGAGGTGTAGGTGACCTGCGACGACTCGGAGGCGGTGTTGTCCTTGGGGCCGAGCCTAGAAGCTTGATGTAGTTCTTGTCCCATAGGATGACTCCACCCAGTACTTCTCCGAGTGTCCTCTCATCTTCGGGTCCAGCTATGTCGAGCTCCATATCATGAAACCCCGCCATGATTTCATCCACCCCGACTTTAGCAAAGCCAGCTGGAATCTCACGGCCATGCCAGCGTGCATCAGGGCCAGAAGGTAAAGCTTGTCCGACGGCCACCTTCATGGATATGTTCTTGAATTTCTGATGGAGTTCACATGATGTTGACTCCTTGATTCCATCCACGGGGTAGCCGGGACCGCCCTCTATCATTCTTCGTGCATCGTCGGGCAGGGCCTCAGATTCAGCCACGCTGCTTTTCCGCTTAGATGGGGTGCCGGTAATATCAAATGCAGGATCTTCCTAGCGCGCTACTCCTCTAAGCTCATCAATCTTCTTCTGTTGCTCGTTAATCCTGGCAAGCAACTGGTTGAACTTGTCATTCTCCTCATTGTGCTGTCGCTTCTTTGCTCTCTCTCGGCTTATGTAAGTGTCTTGGTCTCTGGCAAACCCAAGCCACCACGGGTAAGAAGGACCGAAGCCTCGCGTTTGTCCTCCATGTTCGTCATTGCCGAGGACCAGTGTGAGCAAATCTTTCTCTCTATCTGCAGTGAACTTTGTTTTTCCCTCCTTAATTTCTTTCACTATCCTTTTCCAATTCTCCCTGGGTATCCTAAGACCGTCACTGCAGATGAGGTCCCCTGTTTCTTCATCGTACGAACCACCATGCGCAAGGAACCAATTTCTTGCTCTCAATTCCCACTCATCACGGAGTGGTTCAGGTACGATACCTTTAGCTAGCAGATCTTGCTCTTTCTTATCCCACTTTGGGATGACAGTCTCATAGCCCCCTGGCCCCAGCTTGTGGTGATATTTCTTCTTGTCGGCATTTATCTTGTTCTTTTCTGATAATGCCTGGGCATCTTCTGACTCCTTGTACTCTTGAAATGCCTTCCAGTGATTCGCCTGCGTGGCTAGATACCCCTTGAATACTGGCACTTTCTTTGTCTTCAGATAGTTTTTCCATAGCTTCTTCTTCCAGCTACAGAACAATTCGGCCATCTTCTTTTGAGTCCACTGCTTGACTTTGGCCCTCAGTTTGTCTGCGGCGTCTTCATTCTCACATTCTGGCAGGTTGAAATGTGATATGAGATCATTCCAAAGATTATCTTTGTACCTTTCGGCGACATAGTCACTATCGGCTGCCCCTTTGCGCTTGTTCCACTCCCGAACACTGATTGGGACGTGATCCCTAACGAGAACTCCACATTGCTTCTTGAATGTGTCAGCAACATTCTTAGGAAGCTTGGGTTCGCCCGTAGGCAATATCACCTCAAAGGTGTAATGCGTCCGTGCATCCAACTTTCTAGTCGGGCCTCGTTTCGTAGCTTTGCTCGATGTGGAGGCCTAAGAGGGAGAAACATTCGTCAAATGAATGTATATGTATACAATATAGAGCTATCTCCAATATTTTTCACATATTACAAGTGATTGTCTAACTTCATATGTATACCTTGCCGGACTTTATTATTTCTTCGCCGGCTTCTCCACCGGCTTCTCCATCAATGGAGCTATCACCTTCTCCGTCATTGGACCTATCTCCTGCCCCATCGGCTTCATCTTCGTGTCGGTCGACCTCCATTCCATATCCGGAGGGGTTTAGATATGACGACGGAGATTCAGCTGGTTCAACGTCGGGGCAGTCTTTGATTATATCTTCGAGAAGTTCTTCCTCTTCGAGGTTCCTGACATGTGGATCCATAGTTCTGCAAAAAATGGACATTTGATTAACTAATAAACTAACAAATTATATTAAGAGGGGTTGGAAACTTCGAAGTGTCGTTTTATATAGGAGGACCTTTAGTCCCGGGTCTTGGCTAGAACCTAAACTCTAAAATATGTCTAACGGATTCTCTTAACCTTTAAGGATTTAACAAAATGGCGACATTCTAGATGTGTAGAAAATGATCCTATTTTTCCTGATCTCATCTACCCTTCTATATGTCACATTATTCTATCAGGAACTCCGTTCCAAAACAACTTTAGTCCCGGGTCGTGGCTCCACCCGGGACTCCTAGATTTCTGCATAGTATTAAAAGTAGGAGTACTTTTCCAATTTGAGCATTCAATAAGCAAAACCAAATCGTAAAATAAAGTAGTATTCAAATTAGCATGCATTCAGTTATAAGAAAATACATCATCTCTTTTGTCCGTACATCGTTGAATATTATCACTAATACTCCTCGAATACTATCATACATATAGCATCACTGATACATCTAGAACCGTAGCGCCCGACGGGTATCGTCGCGGGCGGTGGACACCCAAAGAGAAGGAACCATCACAGGATCATAGCTCCAGTGAGATCCCCGAAGAACCTGCCAGGTATGCTCGAACCTGCCCTCCAACGCAACCATGTAGCGACGGACGTGCTCATCCTCCTCGCTGACACGGTGACGTACCACCTCCGCGGTGTCCGGAAGCCTCGGCACCGTCACTGGCCCACGCGACCGCCACCAAAGAAGGATCGGGTCAACGACGGGCTGGCTCCTCACCAACCTACGCCCCTCGGAAGGTAGCACCTCCCAATACTAGCCGGGCGGAGCCCAGTCCCGGACAGGGCCCCTCTGATCAAGGAGGTGTCCTCCGCCGAGTCGACGACGAGGATGCGGGATAGGCATCGTAAAATGAACTAAAAAAATAAACTAGTTCTATTAATTTTCTTGCTAAAAATAAACTATTAACACTTAAGCATATACAATAGCAAAATTAAACTATGAAAACTTAAGCATATACAATTGCAAAATTAAGCAATAATCTAAGAAACACTATTAACACTTAAGCATATACACTATACAATAGCAAAATTAAATGACAAAAAAAATATTTCTTCTTCTTGTAACCCTAAACTAATTTTTCCACTTCTTCTATTTCTCCTCTTCTTCTACTTCTACTTCTCCTCTTCTTCTACTACTTCTCCTCTTCTCTTCTTCTACTTCTCCTCTCCTCTTCTTCTAATTTTTTCTCTTTTTCTACTTCTCCTCTTCTTCTATTTTTCCTCTTCTTCTCCTCTCCTCCTCTTCTTATTCTCCTTTTTCTTCTTTTCTTCTTTTCTTCTCCTCCTCTTCTTATTTTCCTTTTTCCTAATCTTATTTTCTTATTTTTGTTCATATTTCTTTTTCTTGTAACCCTAACCTAATTCTAAATATTACTAACCCTAATAATCTAGCACAAACCTAATAACAATAGGAATTAAATGACAAAAAAAATCTTTTTCTTTTTCTTCTTTTCTTCCCTTTCTTCTTTTCTTCTCCTTTTTCTTCCTTTCTTCTCCTTTTTCTTCCTTTCTTCCCTTTTTATTTTTTTCTTCTCCTTTTTCTTCTTTTCTTCTCCTTTTTCTTCTTTTCTTCTTTTCTTCTCATTTTTCTTCTTTTCTTCTTCTTTTTCTTGTTTTCTTCTCGTTCCCTTTTTCTTCTTTTCTTCTCCTTTTTCTTCTTTTCTTCTCCTTTTTCTTCCTTTTTTCTCCTTTTTCTTCCTTTCTTCTCCTTTTCTTCCTTTATTCTCCTTTTTCTTCCTTTCTTCTCCTTTTTCTTCCTTTCTACTCCTTTTTCTTCTTTTCTTATCCTTTTTCTTCTTTTCTTCTCCTTTTTCTTCTTTTCTTCTCCTTTTTCTTCTTTTCTTCTACTGGCCGGAGTGTTGGGGAGGAGGGGGCGGGGGGCTTACCGGCCGGAGGTGTCGACGGCGCGCGGCGAGGAGGACGGCGGCGGCGGCGAGGAGGACGGCGGGCAGCCTAACGACGTCGTCGAGGTCGTCGGTGTGCCGCGCCGAGCAGGAGAACGAGAGGAAGAAGAAGAAACGAAAGATTTGGGTTGGAATTTTTATAACTCCCGCTTATATAGGTGGATCTTTAGTCCCGGTTCGTGGGTCGAACCGGGACTAAAGACCCCCTTTAGTCCCGGGTGGAGCCACGACCCGGGACTAAAGGCCTCTTTTCGGGCAGACCAGAAGGCGCGAAGCACGGGCCTTTAGTCCCGGTGCGGAGCTCCAACCGAGACTAAAGGGGGTCTTTAGTCCCGGTTGGAGCCACGCACCGGGACTAAAGCCCCTCCTCGGCAGGCGGCAGGCGAGGGGCTTTAGTCCCGGGTCGCGGCTCCACCCGGGACTAAAGCCCCTCCTCGGCTGCACGATAAGTTTAGTCCCACCTCGCCCAGCGAGGGGGACTAACACTTGTTTATAAGCCCCGTCGCAGCTACTCCATCGAGCTCCTCTCTAAAGCAGGCTTACGGGCCTAAACTGACTGTAAATTAAAAAATTGAAACTATATGAGAATTTGTAAAGAAACTTAAACCTAAATTCAATTAAAAACTATGTTTTATTAAAATTCTTTTTGCATATTTGAGAATTTGACAAAACTATGATAATGAAAAGTGTTTGAAATTGAATAAATAATTCAAAACTATTTTCTATTTTCAAAAGTAATTATTTTGACTATCCAAACTATTAACTATTTTGTTATTTTCAATTAAAAACTATGTTTATTAAAATTCTTTTTGCATATATGAGAATTTGACAAAACTATGATAATGAAAAGTGTTTGAAATTGAATAAATAATTCAAAACTATTTTCTATTTTCAAAAGTAATTCTTTTGACTATCCAAACTATTAACTATTTTGTTATTTTCAATTAAAAACTATGTTTATTAAAATTCTTTTTGCATATTTGAGAATTTGACAAAACTATGATAATGAAAAGTGTTTGAAATTGAATAAATAATTCAAAACTATTTTCTATTTTCAAAAGTAATTATTTTGACTATCCAAACTATTAACTATTTTGTTATTTTCAATTAAAAACTATGTTTATTAAAATTCTTTTTGCATATTTGAGAATTTGACAAAACTATGATAATGAAAAGTGTTTGAAATTGAATAAATAATGCAAAACTATTTTCTATTTTCAAAAGTAATTATTTTGACTATCCAAACTATTAACTTATTTTTTTTGAGCTAGTTGACCCTGAAATTGAAAAACACTACAAATGAACTCTGAAAATGTTGAAAGTTGGCATGCTATCATCATTTCACCCACATAGCATGTGTTAAAAAGTTGAGAGGGCTACGACAAAAACTGGATGCACTTCGTGTACAAAACGGACAATCTCTCTCGAAGTATCACGGTTTCGAACGAGAACTCATCTCTTACAAAGGCATATCATTTTTTGAACTTATTTGAACTCCATACTTTTTGTGTGTTTAAAATGCACCATTCAAAGGCACATCACAAAATTTCAACAATTTCTGACTTCATTTGGTATTATTCGTGCATTTACTTATTTTTTTTGAGCTAGTTGACCCTGAAATTGAAAAGCACTACAAATGAACTCTGAAAATGTTGAAAGTTGGCATGCTATCATCATTTCACCCACATAGCATGTGTTAAAAAGTTGAGAGGGCTACAACAAAAACTGGATGCACTTCGTGTACAAAACGGACAATCTCTCTCGAAGTATCAGGGTTTCGAACGAGAACTCATCTCTTACAAAGGGATTTCATTTTTTTGAACTTATTTGAACTCCATACTTTTTGTGTGTTTAAAATGCACCATTCAAAGGCACATCACAAAATTTCAACAATTTCCGACTTCATTTGGTATTCTTCGTGCATTTACTTATTTTTTTTGAGCTAGTTGACCCTGAAATTGAAAAGCACTACAAATGAACTCTGAAAATGTTGAAAGTTGGCATGCTATTATCATTTCACCCAGATAGCATGTGTTAAAAAGTTGAGAGGGCTACGACAAAAACTGGATGCACTTCGTGTACAAAACGAACAATCTCTCTCGAAGTATCAGTATTTCGAACGAGAACTCATCTCTTACAAAGGGATTTCATTTTTTTGAACTCATTTGAATTCCATACTTTTTGTGAGTTCAAAATGCACCATTCAAAGGCACATCACAAAATTTTAACAATTTCTGACTTCATTTGGTATTCTTCGTGCATTTACTTATTTTTTTTGAGCTAGTTGACCCTGAAATTGAAAAGCACTACAAATGAACTCTGAAAATGTTGAAAGTTGGCATGCTATCATCATTTCACCCACATAGCATGTGTTAAAAAGTTGAGAGGGCTACGACAAAAACTGGATGCACTTCGTGTACAAAACGGACAATCTCTCTCGAAGTATTAGAGTTTCGAACGAGAACTCATCTCTTACAAAGGGATTTCATTTTTTTGAACTTATTTGAACTCCATACTTTTTGTGTGTTCAAAATGCACCATTCAAAGGCACATCACAAAATTTCAACAATTTCTGACATCATTTGGTATTCTTCGTGCATTTACTTATTTTTTTTGAACTAGTTGACCCTGAAATAGAAAAGCACTACAAATGAACTCTGAAAATGTTGAAAGTTGGCATGCTATCATAATTTCACCCACATAGCATGTGTTAAAAAGTTGAGAGGGCTACGACAAAAACTGGATGCACTTCGTGTACAAAACGGACAATCTCTCTCGAAGTATCACGGTTTCGAACGAGAACTCATCTCTTACAAAGGAATTTCATTTTTTTGAACTTATTTGAACTCCATACTTTTTGTGTGTTTTAAAATGCACCATTAAAAGGCACATCACAAAATTTCAACAATTTCTGACTTCATTTGGTATTCTTCGTGCATTTACTTATTTTTTTTGAGCTAGTTGACCCTGAAATTGAAAAGCACTACAAATGAACTCTGAAAATGTTGAAAGTTGGCATGCTATTATCATTTCACCCACATAGCATGTGTTAAAAAGTTGAGAGGGCTACGACAAAAACTGGATGCACTTCGTGTACAAAACGGACAATCTCTCTCGAAGTATCAGGGTTTCGAACGAGAACTCATCTCTTACAAAGGGATTTCATTTTTTGAACTTATTTGAACTCCATACTTTTTGTGTGTTCAAAATGCACCATTCAAAGGCACATCACCAAATTTCAACAATTTCTGACTTCATTTGGTATTCTTCGTGCATTTACTTTTTTTTTTGAGCTAGTTGACCCTGAAATTGAAAAGCACTACAAATGAACTCTGAAAATGTTGAAAGTTGGCACGATATCATAATTTCACCCACATAGCATGTATTAAAAAGTTGAGAGGGCTACGACAAAAACTAGATGCACTTCGTGTACAAAACGGACAATCTCTCTCGAAGTATCAGTGTTTTGAACGAGAACTCATCTCTTACAAAGGGATTTCATTTTTTTGAACTTATTTGAACTCCATACTTTTTGTGTGTTTAAAATGCACCATTCAAAGGCACATCACAAAATTTCAACAATTTCTGACTTCATTTGGTATTCTTCGTGCATTTACTTATTTTATTTTGAGCTAGTTGACCCTGAAATTGAAAAGCACTACAAATGAACTCTGAAAATGTTGAAAGTTGGCATGCTATCATCATTTCACCCACATAGTATGTGTTAAAAAGTTGAGAGGGCTACGACAAAAACTGGATGCACTTCGTGTACAAAACGGACAATCTCTCTCGAAGTATGAGGGTTTCGAACGAGAACTCATCTCTTACAAAGGGATTTCATTTTTTTGAACTTATTTAAACTCCATACTTTTTGTGTGTTCAAAATGCACCATTCAAAGGCACATCACAAAATTTCAACAATTTCTGACTTCATTTGGTATTCTTCGTGCATTTACTTATTTTTTTTTGAGCTAATTGACTTTGAAATTGAAAAGCACTACAAATGAACTCTAAAAATGTTGAAAGTTGGCATGCTATCATTATTTCACCCACATAGCATGTGTTAAAAAGTTGAGAGGGCTACGACAAAAACTGGATGCACTTCGTGTACAAAACGGACAATCTCTCTCGAAGTATCAGTGTTTCGAACGAGAACTCATCTCTTACAAAGGTTTATTAAAATTGTTTTTGCGTATTTGAGAATTTGACAAAACTATGAAAATGAAAAGTGTTTGAAATTTAGTACATTCTGTACATGCATTACATAAAAGGTTTAATACATTATTACATTATTGCACCAATATTCCTATCTATTATTTCTGTTTTCTTCTGGGTCACAGCCATGGAGAATCTTCACCATTCAGTAGGATGCTTGGGTCAGTTTTCACTTTGAAGGGCGGAATTTCATGAAACTTATTATAATCTTCCGACATGTCTGTCTTGTCACCTACTCCCACGATGTTTCTTTTCCTTGAAAGAACTATGTGGCGTTTTAGCTCATCGGACGATATCTTCTTTTGCTGATTTCTTTTTCTCGTTTTTGTAGACATGTCCTTCACATAGAAAACCTGAGCGACATCACTGGCTAGGACAAATGGTTCGTCCATGTACGCAAGATTGTTGAGATCCACTGTTGTCATGTCGTACTTTTGGTCTACAACTACCCCGCCTCCTGTCAGCTTCACCCATTTGCACCGAAACAAAGGGATCTTAAAAGTAGGTCCATAGTCAAGTTCCCATATCTCCTCTATGTACCCGTAATATGTTTCCAAACAGTGCCCATTCTCGTCTGTTGCATCAAAGCGGACACCACTATTTTGGTTGGTGCTCTTTTTATCTTGAGCAACCGTGTAAAATGTATTCCCATTTATCTCATACCCTTGGAAAGTACATATAGTCGAAGATGGTGGCCTGGACAAACAGTACAGCTGATCTCCAACGGTGTCGTCATTCATGAGATGTGTCTGCAACCAACTGCCGAAAGTCTTCTCGTGTTCCCCTTTAATCCAAGAGTCAGCCTTCCCCGGGTTTTCGGAGCGTAGAATATTCTTGTGTCTCACGATATACGGAGCCACCACGGTGGAATTGTGTAGAACTGTGTAGTGTGCTTGAGAGAAAGAATGCCCGTCCATACATACTTTTGCTTTCCTTCCTAGTGTGCCTTTTCCTGTCAGCATACCCTCATACCGAGATTCAGGAACACCAATCGGCTTAAGGTCAGGAAGAAAGTCCACACAAAACTCAATGACCTCCTCTGTTCCATAGCCCTTGGAGATGCTTCCTTCTGGCCTAGCACGGTTACGAACATATTTCTTTAAGACTCCCATGAACCTCTCGAAGGGGAACATATTGTGTAGAAACATAGGACCGAGAATTCTAATCTCTTCGACTAGGTGAACTAGGAGGTGTGTCATTATATTGAAGAAGGATGGCGGGAACAACAACTCAAAGCTGACCAGACATTGGACCACATCAATCTGTAACCCTGATAGACTTTCTCCATCGATTACCTTCTGAGAAATTGCATTGAGGAATGCACATACCTTCACAATTGCTAGGCGAACATTTTCCGGTAGAATTCCCCTCAATGCAACCGGAAGGAATTGCGTCATAAGCACGTGGCAGTCATGAGACTTTAGGTTTTGGAATTTTTTGTCTTTCATATTTACGATTCCCTTTATATTCGACGAGAAGCCAGTCGGGACCTTGATATTGAAAAGGACTTCAAAGAAGATTTCCTTCTCTTCCTTAGTAAGAGCGTAGCTGGCACGCCCTTGAAACTGCCCTGGATGCATGCCATCTCTTCCTTTATGACGTTCCTGGTCCTCCCGTGCTTCCGGTGTATCTTTTGACTTCCCATACAAGCCCAGGAAGCCTAGAATATTCACGCAGAGATTCTTCGTCAGGTGCATCACGTCGATTGCCGAGCGGACCTCATGGACTTCCCAGTAGGCTAGCTCCCAAAATATAGATTTCTTCTTCCACATGGGTATGCGCTTATCAGGGCCGTTAGGAACAGGTTGGCTGCGAGGACCCTTTCCAAAGATTACTTTAAAATCTTTGACCATATCAAATACTTCAGCACCAGTACGGATGACA
This sequence comes from Hordeum vulgare subsp. vulgare, assembly GCF_904849725.1. Classification (NCBI taxonomy): domain Eukaryota; kingdom Viridiplantae; phylum Streptophyta; class Magnoliopsida; order Poales; family Poaceae; genus Hordeum; species Hordeum vulgare. The sequence continues at coordinate 61,894,763 of NC_058524.1, forward strand.
GGCTTCCCTCGGGGTTCTGCCTTGCCATTGAAATGCTTGCCTTTTTTCTTTAAGGGATGCTTGGGCGAAAGAAAACAACGATTGTACGGGTACACATTCTTCCTACATTTGTCCAGATATATACTCTCTGTCTGATCCAAACAGTGCGTGCATGCATTGTATCCCTTGTTTGACTGTCCTGAAATGTTACTAAGAGCAGGCCAATCATTGATGGTTACGAAAAGCAACGCTCGAAGGTCAAATTCCTCTTGTTTGTGCTCGTCCCACACACGTACACCTGGTTCGGCCCACAGCTGTAAAAGTTCATCAACTAATGGCCTTAGGTACACATCAATATCGTTGCCGGGTTGCTTTGGACCTTGGATAAGCACTGGCATGATAATGAACTTCCGCTTCATGCACAACCAAGGAGGAAGGTTGTAGATACATAGAGTAACGGGTCAGGTGCTGTGACTGCAACTCTGCTCCCCAAAAGGATTCATGCCATCTGTACTCAGACCTAACCATAAGTTCCTTGCGTCAGCTGCAAATCTCGGGAACTCTCTCTCAATTTTTCTCCACTGCCGACCATCAGCGGTGTGCCTCAACTTATCGTCTTTCATACGATCTTCCATGTGCCATCGCAACAACTTCGCATGATCTTTATTTTTGAACAGACGTTTCAACCGTGGTATTATAGGAGCATACCACATCACCTTGGCAAGAACCCTCTTCCTGGGTGGCTCGCCTTCAATATCACCAGGGTCATCTTTTCTGATCTTATACCGCAATGCAGTGCATACCGGGCATTTATCCATATTCTTGTACTTCTCACCACGGTAGAGGATGTAGTCATTAGGGCATGCATGTATCTTCTGCACGTCTAATCGTAGAGGGCAGACAAGCTTCTTTGCTTCGTACGTGCTGGCGGGCAATTCATTCTTTCTTGGAAGCATCTTCTTCATCAGTACCAGCAACTTTTCGAATGACGAGTCAGTCACACCGGTCTCTGCCTTCCACTTCAGCAATTCCAGTGTGCTACCCAGCTTCTTCTGGCCATCTTCACAAGTTGGGTACAACAATTTTTTGTGGTCCTGTAACATCTGCTCGAACTGCAACCTCTCCCTTTCTGTGTCGCAACCTCGCCGTGCATCAGAAATGACCCGGCCAAGATCATCAGCGGGCTCATCTGGTTCTCGTTCTTCATCCTGATCTTCTTCTTCATTGTCTTCCATTGCGGTATCAGCATACTCAGGGAACATAGATCGGTAGTTGTCATCATCGTTCTCTTCTTCTTCATCGTCGTCTTCCATCATAACCCCTCTTTCTCCGTGCTTGGTCCAAACATTATAGCCCGACATAAAACCGGACCGAAGCAGGTGGCTCTGAATGACTCTTGAGGAAGTGTAATCCTTCTCATTCCGACATTCAACACATGGACAAAACATATAGCCACCACCATGCTTCTTCGCATTGGCTGCATCTCGAAAAGAATGCACGCCTTCTCTGTAAGCGTCTGTGCGTCGATCACCGTACATCCATGGATGGCTCATCTGTGTTATACGACAGTATATCAAATACAATCACAATCCTAAAAATTAGTACCGCACGGTCTAAACGAGGAAATATAGTTGCTAACCTTTTAGAATAAGTAGAAATAAAGAGGAAGAGGTTTAAGCGTGGCTCAGGCATCTCACATCGTAGTTGTGTTCGGTGAACTGAAGCGGCATCGCTCTAACACACATTTCAACAAACACCTCTAGTGCATAAAAAAAAAGTGGAGAGCTAGCACACACCCACAATCCTCCATCCAAGAAAAATGCAAGGAAGAGGGGAGAGGGGGGCTGTGCTATATATAGGCAGAGGACTTTAGTCCAGGTTTGAGACACAAACCGGGACTAAAGGTGGCGCACATGCGGGCTGCCCACCGCGTAGCCCTTTAGTCCCGGTTTGGGACACGAACCGGGACTAAAGGCTCCTTACGGGCCGGGACTAAAGCCTCGAGGGAGGCATTGAGAATTGGGGTGACGTGGCCGGGCCTTTAGTCCCGGCCCAGAGGCAGGCCGGGACTAAAGGGTCCCGGCCAAAGGCCCGTTTTCCACTAGTGGCGGTAACATAGCCAATAAGTGGTTTGCTAGGTTGTGAACATGTTGAAGGTTTTCATGGCAATGTTGAGAGGCTGATATTTAACAGGTGGTAGGTAGCGAGACATAATGGTCAAAACGATAAAACTAGCATGGCAATGATAGTAATGGTATCTGGGGAAATGGTCATCTTGCCAGAGATCCCGCTTGGAAGAAGAACGACTCCGTGAAGCAGTTGAACCGATGTAGTCGAACGGGTCCTCACTTTCCGACACGCTTGCGGAACTCTATCGAGACGAAGCAAACCGGAAACAAGCATCAACACAGATATTCACCACGACATATGCACGACAAGATGCAATCCACATATGATGCATGAACAGTTGAATATATGCAAGACATGGCATAACAATTCACAACAATCAAACACTACACATTAAGTGAAGTTCAATATGCAACGAGTTGCATATTGACGAAACCCCACATACGGATTATTTAATTCTATCCCGATTAGGTGCGCGACAATGTTAAACTTGGTTAAACATGGCAATAGGTGAAGCGTGATGAATCTTCCTATCTAGGCATTTTAAATGAGGTCGGAAACGACTTATAGCATCTTCGAACTGACCTCATACGTTAATATATAATTATGCCCAAATTTGTCCTAATCACATTTTATGTTTGTTAAACGACAGAACAAAGTGGTTCACGTGATTCTACGCGTCGGTCCAATCAATTTACACATAGAGAACATCTCCAACGGAGCTACGGTTTAAAAGATACGATCATCGCAAGATATGATGGCATGAATGCAATATGTATGCAATGATAGTCACACGCACCCAAACCACACAAGTAGCAAGACAATATGAAACTACACGAGATTCTAAGAAAGTTTCATGTAGGACTCGATCAAAACGGAGCAACGGTTCAACAACTACAGGCTACACAAAAAATAGTCATAATCTGTCAAAAACAACAACATGGCATTTTCTACACCCCAAAACAACAAGCTACATAATTCCGAAATGCTCAAACAAGGCATGAGACAGTAGAGGGTAAGATGCACTTAAACACCCTACTAAAAACATCTAGCATGGCAGCATGGATCACTAGGAAAAGAACTCACAAAATGGCATCTCACACACAGTTTCAAACTTAGTGAAAATATCAGTTTTTGACAGTGCAGTTTTTGATCTGAAGGCATATTGACAGCAGCAAAACTACATGCTACAGGGCTCCAAATGATTTTAAAATTCACAGCATGCTAGAGAATCTTAAGGACTACAACTAACTCCACTGCACCAACCTCAAAGGAGCTACAGATCACCAGCAAAACTCATGGCAAGACAGCAACAAAATATAACAGATTTCAGACTTAGAAATATTTCAGCATCTCCAAATCAACACTATTTTCTAGCATGTTGACAACAAGCAAACAACACCTAAACATGGATTTCTAAGGTAACCAAAATACCTGGAGTTAGCCTACACATCCAAGAGCATACCTCTAGTTGAGAACTCATTAATATCATGCACGGAATAAATTCCACAACATAGACAAGAGGGCAACATGGCAAAATATCATGCACGCTAACTTGCTCAAATGCTAAAAGTAATTGCACCAATAAATTCTACGGATTTTTCTACCCCGAAAACATATATAATATATGAGGTTGCAAAATAAAAACGACGTCACACATATATGCGAGAATATGTCCTAAACACGACATGACAAACGAGCGACGGAATCTACATGCAAAACGGAAACAACTACTCTTAAATACATGGCAAAGGATCCCAAACAACATGAACATCTTATCTATGGGATTTGAATAATCCAGACACGCGCAAAAATAGCGACGGAATAACTAATATATTAAGACAACACGCAAAATTAGGCGAACAATGGTTCAAACCACTCCAAACATGCATGCAAGTTGTAAAATCATAATCTACGCGAAATTCTACACGAGTAACATATATAATACATCGCGATCCGACACTCGGTTAAGAAACTACGAGGGTTTGAAATATCTAATATCCCTGAAATTAGATAAATCCGAAATCCTAAAAAATAAATAACTAACGGGTCGAATCTGACTACTAATGGCCAACAGGCATGGGCGAAGGATAACAAAACTGCACACATGCGGGGCTTAGTGGGGCGGCTCACCTTGGGGCCTCTTGGGCTGACCTGGTGATAGACTCGGGGAGGAGGCCGGCCTGGGCGAGTTGGGCTGGTGGCACGCTGGGCCGAGGGCGGCCTGGCCCAAGGCGGCGAGCGAGCGGGAGCGCTGCCTCATCGTGCTGCTCCTGCTGGAGCGAGGCCAGCAGGCCACATCGGCGCGGTCGGCGGCGGCCTGGGGCTCCGGCGAGCGGGCGAGGGGCGGGGCCGCTCGAGATGGTCCCCCCGGATCGGATCGGATCTGACCGGATCCGGCCGGCAGGGGTGCGACGGCAGACGACGGCGGCGCTAGGGCGAGGGGAGGCAGGGAGGCATTTCTCGGGAGGCACAACTCCATGGCGGCGGCGGGTGAGGCGGGGCCGACGGCGAGCTGCGGCGGCCATGCAGCGAGGCTGGCTACGCGGGGCTCTGGCGCAGCCGGGCAGAGCGACCGGCGGCGAGGCGCAGGGCAGCGGGCGCGAGGTGCGGCAGGGAGGCGGCTAGGTCGGGCGGCGGCGCGGCAGATGGGCCCGGGAGGGACGGTTGTGGGCTCGCGTGCCCGGCGACGCGAGGAGGAGGTGGAGGCTGGCTGGCATGGGTTTCGAGGTGGGGATTAGGGTTAGGCTAGATTAGGTAGGTTTTGGGGTCTATTTATAGCACAAGAGGGCTAGGGTTAGCTATATTTCGCCCCGGTTTCAACCGTGCGATCGGAATCGAACAGTCTCGCATGCGGGGACGGTCTAAGTCGCCATGTAGAGTAGGCTAGCCGGAGATGAGAGGGAAAACGAGCACCCGACAACGTATTTTAAAACACCAAAAAAGTCCTACGAATAACCGAAGTCGGTGCCGCTATGGTCGACCGTTCGGTACTAGACAGACTCCGATTGCGACGAAAATTGGCAGGCGACCTTCCTACATCTAAATAAGACCGCACTCCAAATTTCAACCCAATCAGTGAAAGTTTTATACACACTTTTAAAAACAAGGTTTTGACGATGCCGCGGGCGCGTGCGAGTGTGGTCGGGCTCAAAATTGTCAACGACGAACACAGAGAGAACCGACAACCAATAACGGATGCACGTTTGAAAACTGGCGACAACGGAATGCCGATGCAATGTAGATGATGCACATGATGCGATGATGATGCGACAAATAAAATAAACACACGCCAGCAACGGAAAAGAGGGGAATCTTCTGGAGCGTCGGTCTCGGGCTGTCACAACTGGCCTGCCTCCGCCGCCCAGTGGGCAATGTTGGAGGAAAGGTACCCGGAGCGCTTTAGCTCCCGGATGTCAGCGTTAGAGACGGTCGACACCTCCCACTTTCCCTGAGAGCCGGCCATGGTGCGAGCTCGAAGACGACGACGGGAAAAGAGAGCGAAAGGGGGATTAGATCTGGGCGCTCGAGCTTGGAGGAGGCAAGAGAGAAGCCGAGGATGCCGATGGTAAAGATCTTTGGATCTTTGTTCCTTTTTATAAGGGACTATAATACCAAGGGTCCCTGTTACTATGCCGGTTGCTCCGCCACCCTCCCCCGTAAAATTATCGAGGCGTTGTGCGCGTAGGTAAGCCTATGCAGTTATTCATATCCTAGTAAACGCGGAAGCACGATCTCCTCGAGAGGACATGCCCCTTGAAACATGACCCTAAGCCGCGGTTCGAGGCGGCCTTTCGTCACGAAAGCCTGCCAATTGAGGGACTACACATGGGCTTTTAAATGCCCTTACTAAAAAAGATGCCACTTTTAAAAGACATGCAGGTTACTCGAGTGGTCAAATCACAGTCAGCCGAGCATGAGGTGAACTCATCATGCAAGTCGATTACTACTGATATGTGGAGCACCCGGAGACTGAACACATTGGCGTTGAAGGCTAGTTCGGGGGCTACTCAGGGAGTCCGGGAATCTGGGGTCCTCGGGCGACCGGTTATTCAATGACGAGTGGGCCCATTGGGCCGCATTGTAGAGGACCGGGCCTTATGACGATCTCTACTCTCGAAGGAATATCTCGAAGATTGGCGTGTACTTCAAGCTTAGAAAGTAACTCAAGGTAGATCTACTCTCGATTATAGTCGGTAACTTGTAAACCCTAGGGTCCCTCGTGTCTATATAAACCGGGGACCCCTATCCATGTAGAGGAGGCTGAATCATCTAGGATTTAGCATATACGATCTCGAGGTAGATCTATTATCTAATCATCTTCATCAATACAATCAAGCAAGACGTAGGGTATTACCTTCATAGGAGGGCCCGAACTTGGGTAAACCACTATCTCCCCCTTCTTCCTACAATCCATTGATCCAAGGTTCGCAGTTCGAGACCCCTTACCCGAGATCTGTCGATTTTGACACCGGCACATGAACAGCCCGGTCCGGGCAGTCCGACCCAAAAATTCCAGGCCGGGCCGGACCTAAACTTCCCATCCGACCGGGATCGGTCTTGAAATTTAAGCCCACGGGTCAGCTCGGGCCAGGCTCAGGACTGACGAATATATAATTTATGCCGCGGTCAGACGGGCCTGTTGGGCCTAGTTGTGCTTTTTCTGGTTCAGGCCGAGCTTGGGCCCAAAACTTAGGTCCGACGGCCGGGCCGGGTCGAAATTGGGCCTGGATTGTTAGTGCCGGGCATTTTTTGGCCCGGTCCGACTTATGCCCAGGTGTAGCGTACAGTGATTGTTTTCTGTTAAATACTCAGCTAATTCGTGCAGAACAATATGACCAACCGACAAAGGATAGAACAGTAAAAAGAAATGCAAATCGTACAACAGAAATCAGATCCAGATCTTCGCCACCAATCCATCACGTAAGCTGCCAGTGCCAACGGGTTCCACTAGTAGTGCATCATTTTTTTATCTAACGCGAGGACGACGCTATCGATTTTAAAACTGCTCCTCAAACTTGGACTTCACCTATTATCTAACACGCGGACGACGCTATCGGTTTTAAAGCTGCTCCTCAAAGTTGGACTTCACGTAGTGTGCTCACGCAGAGCAAGTATACCCAAATTCGCAGACTCCGTAGAATCCTAGCCGGTGAGAGGAAGCGACCGGCGGTGCGACGGAAATGGCGCCGGTGCACGTTCTGGTGTTCCCGTGGCCGCTGCAGGGCCACATCAACTCGATGCTTCATTTCGCCGCGGGTCTCCTCGACGCCGGCCTCCACGTCACCTTCGTTCACACGGAGCACAACCTCCGCCGCGCTCAGGGCGCCGAAGGCGCCGCCACGCCACGCCTCCGCTTCGTGTCCTTGCCGGACGGCCTCTCCGTCGACCACCCCCGCTCGGTGGGCGACCTCAAGGATCTCGCCAAGTCCCTGATGACGACGGGCCCTGCTGCGTACCGTGCTCTCCTCGCCTCGGCGCTGTCCCCCGCGGCCGTCGGCGGGTTCCCGGCGCTGTCGTGCGTCGTGGCCGACGGCTTACTGCCGTTCGCCATCGATGTCGCGGAGGAGCTCGGGGTGCCGGCGCTCGCTTTCCGCACGTCAAGCGCCTGCAGCTTCTTGGCTTACCTCTCCGTGCCCAAGCTCGTGGAGCTTGGCGAGGTTCCCATCCCGGTAGGCGCCGACCTCGACGAGCCGGTCCGTAGCGTCCCGGGGATGGAGGATTTCCTGCGGCGACGAGATCTTCCAAGCTCTTGCCGCCGTCGGCCCGAGACCCAGGACGTCGACCCTCTGCTGCAGCTCCTGGTGAGCTACACCGCTCACAGCTGCAACGCTCGGGCGCTCATATTCAACACGGCGGCGTCACTGGAGCGGTCCGCGCTCGCGCACATCGCGCCCCATATGCGCGACGTCTTCGCCATAGGGCCTCTCCACGCCATCTCGGCGGCGCCGGCGCCGGCCACCAGCTTGTGGCGCGAGGACGACGGGTGTATGGCGTGGCTGGACGGCCAGGCGGACCGGTCCGTCGTGTACGTGAGCCTGGGCAGCCTGGCCGTCATTTCTCTCGAGCAGTTCACCGAGTTCCTGTCCGGGCTCGTCAACTCCGGCTACACGTTCCTGTGGGTGCTCCGGCCGGACATGGTCGGGGCAAGCCAGAGCGCCGTCCTCCAGGAAGCCGTCGGCGCCGCTGGGAAAGGGAAGGCGCGTGTCGTGGGCTGGGCGCCGCAGCGAGACGTGCTGAGACACCGCGCCGTGGGCTGCTTCCTGACCCACGCCGGGTGGAACTCGACGCTGGAGGGCATCGCCGAGGGCGTGCCGCTGGTATGCTGGCCGTTCTTCCTGGACCAGCAAATCAACAGTCGGTTCGTTGGCGCCGTATGGGGGGCGGGGCTGGACATGAAGGACGTGTGCGACAGGGCCGTCGTGGAGGGTATGGTGAGGCAGGCGATGGAGTCGGAACAACTAAGGATGTCGGCTCAAACGCTGTCGCAGGAGGTGAGGCGGGACGTCGCGGAGGGAGGCTCGTCGGCGACGGAGTTCCAACGCCTCCTCGCCTTCATCAAGGAGTTCGGCAAGAATTAAGGGTGCAAGTACAAATTTTCCATAAACGACTATTCTTGTGAAACAAATACTTTTTTTTTGAGACAATGTGAAACAAATAGTACATGGTAACTTTGTTTCGACGGCTCTACTTTGCTGTTGCGAAGAACAGGGAGATTTATTAAACTGTAACAGACTTACAATCCTCAACAACCAGTATAGTGATACATGGAGGTGGTCTACCCAACCAACATGCAGTGCTATCACCACTACGACCAAAGTTCGCTAAGCAATGTGCAACTCTATTTTATTCACGACTAATCTTAAGGAAAGAAACCTCCCTATTCAAAAGTAAACTCTTAATTTCTAACACTAGGACACCATAAGGTGACCTATCATAATTACTAGTAGCTATCATCTTTAGAGCCATAACAGAATCGGATTGCAGCACCACCGGTAATGAAGCATGAATGAAAGCTAGTTGTAGCCCTTCTTTTATTGCTTGTAGCTCCGCCTCAAGTGCATCGTTGCATTGAAAAAATTTCCGGTAGGATGCAAAGATGACATCCCCTTTGTTGTCCCTAAGGATCATTCCCGAACCAGCGGTGCCATCATCAAGTTTGAAGGAGCCATCAGTAGATAAGCCCACCATGTTAGCCTCCGGGGCCGACCACTTCTTGGCCACTGTACTCATGGATGGTGGTTTTGGAGGGAGTAGCTCCATCACTGGAGATTTGCCTTTCACCATATCCTCCACGCTCAGAGATATGTCCTTGTAGGAATTATAGTAGCTTGCAAGGAAGGAGCAAGAGATATCAAGGGGGGGTACCGGTTTGCCATGGAAAATTTCATTCCGTAAGTACCATGTCCTCCATAGGACCATGATAATCCTGCTGCGAATAGACTCCGGTGCCTCCACCAGTAAGTGAAACAACCATTCCTTACCAGTGCATGTGATGTCCATACGAGGAGGTAAAGGCCAGAACTCCTGCATTGAGTCCCATAACATCGCGGCATTCGGGCAGACAAGAAGAACATGAAATGATGATTCCCCGTCGCGATCACATAACATGCATGTAGGCTGGGTAGTCATATGGCGCCGATGCATCTTTGCCAAAGTTGGGAGGGATCCAGAAATCACCTGCCATGCGAAGTGGCGCATCTTTGGGGGAGCTTCGATTTTCCAAATTAACTTCCACATAGACTGATCACCCGTAGGAGCAGAGGAGGACAACACAAGCCTGTTATCCATGCAAAAAAACACAAACCTGTTATAATACTCAAAGAAGGGTTAGGTCACCCTGGGTGAAGAATGGTTATTCTTCATCTCCCTCTCTTTTCACATCAATGCATCCTAATTTTATGTTTTTTTATTTCATACGAAAAAAGAGACCGCAAGAAAATATATAGTCATCATAAAAAATATTCATGTCACATAAAATTACAAATATAAAAACATCGTGTAAAATATACATGAAATGAAATGCGATTTTTTTGGTCTTATGACCAATATTTTTAATTTTTACATCAAATTTTACGTAATGAATCAATATTAATGTAACTGTTCTTATTCCAAAATGTAATTTATTTATGAAACAATCATAAGATTACCTGGGTGAAGAATAAATTATTTTACACCATATATATATATATATATATATATATATATATATATATATATATATATATATATATATATATTCTGGCTTGTATTGTACTTTAAATTAATCATGTACTCCTATATATATATATGTTCATGAGGCTCAAGCAATACAACAACTATTTCACTAATCTCTCTATTCCCGTTTAACATGGTATCTGCCGCAAGTTTCTTGACCTAGCCGCCGCCACCGCTTTCGCCCCGCGCGGTGATACGTCCCAAACGTATCTATAATTTCTGTTTGTTCCATGATCTTTTGGGTGACATTGTTATATGTTTTGCTACACTTTCATACATTTTTACACATATTTGGACTAACCTACTAACTCAGTGCACCCATTGCTACTTTATGTCTGCTGATGTCTTTTTTGCAGGGAATTTTTACCCAATTTACATAGCCCCAAAAATCCTGAGAAATAAAAATCAGCGTGACGGAAGCTTCACGAGCACCAAAGGTGGGCCAGAGGGGAGCCATGGCCTGCCCAGGCGGCCTCCCTGCACGGCCCCCCTCGTGGCCGCGCCACCAAGTCTGTGTGGCCCACCTCCTCTGGTGCCCTCTTTTGGCCTATATTTACCTCCTCAAGAGAAAACCCTATCATAAGATCAAGAATCGCGAATTTCTCTATCGTTCCGCAGCTGCAGCGCTTCCGAGATCGGGAGCGTCAGAAGACCTTTTCCCGGCACCCTGCCGGAGGGAGCATTGACCTTCGGGAGCTTCTCCACCATCATGGACGCTTCGCGGACGTGCCGTGAGTAGTCCTCCTTGGACCATGAGTCCATGACCAGTAGCTATGTGATCTCTTCTCTCCAATCTTGTGCTTCAATGTTTAGCCTTTGTGAGCTTCCCTACATGATCAAGGCATCTATGTAATTTTCCTGTTGTTGCTATGCTTGGTTTGCTGGGATCCGATGAATTATGAGATTATGTTCAGATTGTGACGAGTTATATATTTGCTTCTCCTTTTATATTATGTTCTTGAGTAATTCATGCATGTTCTCCGTTGCTTTTTATTGCTTTGGCCGAGTAGTAGATTGTAACCCCAAGAGGGAGCGTTATGCATGATTGTGGGTTCATGCCCCCTGATGTCTAGCTTGAGTGACGGAAACATGAGCCTAGGAGATGTGTTGTTGCCACCAGGGAGAAAACAACGGTGCTTGTAACCACGGTTGCAAGGATTGTTTACCTTACGGAAAGTTCGTTAATGCAGTTGTCCGTTGCTTTGAGTTTACACTTTGGCCGGGGCTCGCAACTTAATACCAGCGAGATGTTTTAGATATATATCTCAAGGTGGATTATTAGTAAGTAGATGCTGATGGATAAAATGTCTACTTGTCTTGGCGTACTGCCCATTTGTTTTGAGCCTCTAACTTTCTTGTAGCATGATTAGCATTGCGGTGCGTTTATAATTCTGTCAATTGCCTAGCTGTAATTTGTTTACCCAGCATAGTTGTTTATCTTCTTTTGGGAGAGACACATCACTAGTGAACATCATGTGACTCCGGTCCATATTACCACCATTGCTTACACCTCCATCATTTATTGCATTTATTTACTTTTCCTTTGCAATCACTATCACTATTCCTGCTTGTGTTTTGATCCTTTGCAAACTACAAGGCCAGAGAGATTGACAACCTCTCTGAACTCGTTGGGAGCAAAGTTATTTGTTGTGTGTGCAGGTCCACGTCCCCTGCTAGCGCCAAAGCAGCGGACACCTACTTGTTGATCCTCGGAGTCCTCCTGGTTCGATAAACCTTACAGTCGCCGTGTAAGGGAAATCTGCTGCTGATTACATCTCCACCTTCCACTTGGGGTAACCAACGAGGGGCGAGAAGTATGTCCATCAACTCGTCATCACGCGCCGCTTCCGGGGCGGTCGGCCTTCATGATCGCTGTCGGGGGCCAAGCCGCCTGTAACTTGGGTTCGTCCGCCGATCTTGTTGACCGGCTGCCCTAGAGAGTCTTTTTCCCGATCTCTTGATCCTGGTTTTCTCTCTTTTGTCAGTCTCTTTATCGGTGTTCTTCCTTTTTGGTTTTCCGATCTAAGATCGGGTTGAGTCGCCCGCCGCCGCCGTCGACACCTGCGCGCCTCCACTCCGACCTAGGCACGACCGGCTGGCCTCTACTTCGACCCGACGGCCTTATGCGACGCGGCAGCCTGTCATGGCCGTCGTCCACGCATCTGCCGGCCCGTCACTTTACGCCATCATCGCCGCCCCGTAGTGAACAAGATGCCTACATCACCCACCTTCTGTCGTCGTCGCCACTCGTCGGCCGCCTCGGGAACATCGGATGCCCTAGGCCTGCCGGTTGTCTCGGCTATCAGCCCCCTTGTTGGTTGCCGGGCCTGCCGGCTGCCTCGGCTTGTCGACTGCGTCAGGCCTACCGGCTGCCTCGGATTCCCCGCCCCTTCGTCGGCCTTCTTTGGCATGCCGTTCCCCGCTAGCCGTCGTCGCCTTGGTCTGCTCGGCCACCCCGCTTCATCGTCCATGACGCCGTCATCACCACCGACCAGCGCCCCCGACCTCATGTGTGATCAGAATGATCACCCGCCCACCGCGATCGACTCCATCCGCGCCGTGCGGCTGACCTGATCAGTCGGTTGCATGCACCTTCGCATGTCCTGTGAAGGCTGTCTCGAGTACAACGCTCCCCTCCACCGATCGAGCAACGGGCTGCAGCTGTGCTGCCCTGTTGGGCCGCAACGTCGCCGCCTAGTGGTTCTCCCCGCGGTTGCCCCGACCCCCGAGCCGCTGCTACACTGCCCCTTTGGGCTGTAGTGCGGTAGCACGCGGTCCCCGCCACCGGCCGAGGCCGTCCCCGTGTTTGCGCACCGGCCCGCGCGCTGCCGCTTTGTCGCCCCTTCGGGCCGTAGGAACGCGACGCGTGGTCCACTCCGCCGTCCCCGCGCGTCGACTTCCTGTGGTATGCGCTGTGCTGCCTCCTTCGACGCAGGAACGCCATCGTTTGCACCGGTCTTCGTCATGCTGTCGGGCTCTTCCTCACCCACTTTGAGCATCGTCGCCGCGCTCGTAACTAGTCGCCGCCGCCACTCTCCTTTTGCGCTGCTGCAGCTCGCTCACCTGAGTCGCGCCGGCCGTCCACCTCCTTCATCTTTGTCCAGCACCAGCTCATTGCCAGCATCGCCGTCGTCTTCCCCGACCACTTCGTCTACTCCGACCATCGCGGGCAACATCGTCCCCTGCTGATTTTGCGCCGCAAAATTCGTCAACTCGTTCTCTATTAGCCTCCTCGACATGGCATACAGGTTGTGCGTCGGTCCCCGTGTCCGCATGCCCGGTGCTGGCAACAACGACGTGTGCCTTCGTTCCTGATGTGCTCCTAGGCCTGGCAAGCCTAGCGCGGCGCATCGCCAACATCGACTTCGTCCGTCTACGCATGCGCGGTGCCAGCAACACCGATGCGTGCCTTCGTTCATGATGTGTCCCCGGGTTTAGGAAACCCGTTGCGACGCGTCGTCAACTACGTCTCCTTCCCGACGCATCACTATTTTGACGCCACTGCACCCACCCCTAACTCGGTGCCTCCTTGCGTCCACGGCTTCAAGGCGACTTCCTCGACACCGACTACCCGACTCGACATCGACCATGGCGTTCTTCGCACGGCTACCTTGACCACGGCTACACCACCCTACGCTCTCGGCTACCTCGACAAACGCACAAAGGGCTACCGCCTTGCTTGAGCAACCTCGTCGGTTTTTACTCCAACCACAACTTCCGCGATGCATCAACCGTTACGACCGTGGGGGGATGACCGTCGGCTTACCTTCGGATTCTTCTCTAGTCTCACCATCTGCGTCACTACAATTATGACTGTGGGGGAATGTTGAGTATCGTGATTAGTTAGGAAACACAAGATAGACTAGGAATTATTCTCGCTTGTCTTGTACTCCAAGTTGATCATGTATTTCTATATATATGCCCATGAGGCTTAAGCAATACAACAACTATTTCACCAATCCCTCTATTCACGTTTAACAATATATATGTTATTTGCTTTGGCATGTGGAGAGACAACGGAGTGTGCTTTCTTTTTTATAATGTGGTGTTTTAGTTGACTCTTCGTAACTGTGTCAACTCACATGTACGTGCAAAAGTTTTGTACGTTGATGACCCCGTGTACTATGTTGATCGTAACATCTCTAGATGAAGAGAGTGCAAGGGAGGGAGTATAGGGAATTTAAAGATGTGGTAGGAGAACTCATCCCTCTACAAAATGTAGATAAGGCTGGCTGTAATGGGAGTATCATAGCTAGTATCATGCATGCCAACTAAGCAGTTTTGATGAGGTGTCATGAAATTAAATGAAGAAAGAGAGGGTTGAGTATCATATCATGATACCGTATCATATTAAATGTTGTGCTACTATGTGTCATGCATGACAATAAATGACATATCCTATGGTACTAACATATGATACTATGCATTAGGGTGTAGTATCATATGCATGATACTAGTATATGATACTACCCATTACAACCAGCCTAAGATGTTGTTTGTGTGATTTATTAATTTGCGTAATGAGCAGAAAAGATAAGGAGTGACCTAAGCCTACTATGTACTTCATTTCATAAATAACTATTACGATGTATATATATTGCTCAATTTTTCCAAAATTACCTCAACTCCAGAATCATTTTTCTCAAGCATTCTATTAGTGTACTAAAGAAACAGGACTTTTAGTATCCGGACTTGTGTACACACGACATCGGCCTAAGGACCGGCAAGCCTTGTCGGAAGATGCTGCGTACAAGACAGCGTCAAGTGACAAGGCCAAGCCACCGGCAAGCCACCGGCAAGCCACCTTGCTGGTAGAGAAGACCCGATAGCCTTGACGTCCGAAAAGATCCCACTACAACGCCATAACTCCACCTCATTGGGCTTATTGTCACCATCAATGATGTGTCGACCAGGCAGGTTGTTAGGTAGATCTTGTCGGGGCACATGGCTCAAGGGATTTACAACAGCTTTAATGAGACCCGTTCTAATGGCATGGAGTGATAATAAGAGGTAGTTGGACGAACCGCACATAAGGAGAGACAATCTTTGCCGGGACGCGACGTTAGCGCGACACCTCACGACACATTTAATGTGCATGTGCTAATCCGTTAGGGTTAGGTAGCTTGCACTGTAAGTACATCCACTGTACACCCTTGTGCATTTACCCTTTTAGCCACTCTCGTAACCTATTGAGACTATAAAAAGAGGTTCATGGCTACCTTTATGAGGGTTGAAACCCTGTCCATTTGCATGTGTAGTAGCACTCTCGAGCACCTTGCCGGGGTGTTGCGCTCCTTATAACCCCGACATACTCATAATCCACAAACCACATAGGACGTAGGGTATTACACCTCCGGGTGGCCTGATCTTGTCTAAACCCCCATGTTCGTAGTTGGTGATGCTAATTGCGCTCACGGGTCCCCACAATAGAACCGTGAAAGGGGCCTCGTCGGTCCCATGTCATACCTCAACATGTTTGGCACGTCGAGCAGGGGATTGCGTGTGTAAATCTTCACCAGCTTCCACGCGTCTTCATCAACTTCTTCATCAACGCCCATGGATCCCACGAAGGCTAAGGGCACATCGGCAGTCACCCCATCCACATACAGGCTGCCTTCACAGGTGGCCACAGACGATGGCAATGGGGGTACGCACCGCACCCACCGTGCTGGTGAGCGCTGCCACAATACCGCGCGGAGTTCCGCGAGCCGAGACACAGACCCCGTTGATGAGATATCCAAAGGCGCACCGGTGGTGTCCGGGGACAACACTACGATGGCGACGAGACCTCCGCTATGTCCTTCACAAGACAACCCCGACCAACCCTCGCGGAACAACAGTGATCCCGGGTGGCACGCACACAAGATCCTCGAGCATCACTCTGAGGATGCGCAGGGCCAACCCGTCATCGGCCTCGTGGTGAGCACCGATAACACATGTCGGGGCGGGACAATATTCTTCCTGACTCTGTCAGAAGCAAGAGTGCAACCCACGCCTCACACTGCGCCATGCCCAAGACCAAGGAGGAACCTCTGGCGCAAGCCCATCTCTTGTCGGACTTCCCTCCCACGCTGGGCAAGATGGAGACTGGAGGGCCACCATCCAGAGCCTCCCGAGCATCGCCAACTGCGACAAGCCTGAGGCACCAGGGTCCTCACAAATGCGCCATGCATATCCACGAGGCCTACTGTTGGGCGTGATGTTGGCGGGACGCCTACGGTGGGACTGAGATCCAGTGACTTCGCTTGGTGAAGTCACGCTGCAACTTTACCCTTGTAATCTCCATCCAATCCACATCCTACGGTCCACATAACACAAGGGAAAAAAATCAACACTTAGCAGTTTGGGCATAGGGCGGGCAGGAAATTGGGGATTCGCGGACTCTCCCGCGCCGCTGACCAGTCGAGGAGGAGGGGCGGCCGCCGCCGGAGGAGAGGAGGGGCAGGCCGCGCCGTCACTGGGGAGAGGAGGGACGGCCGCCGGAGGAGAGGAGGAGCGGCCGCCAGAGGAGAGGAGCTGCAGGTCGCAGTGTTCCTCGGGGACAGGAGGGGCGGCCGCCGCCGGAGGAGAGGAGGGACACACCGCGCCGCCGTTGGGTAGAGGAGGGGCGACCACCGGAGGAGAGGATCTGCAGGTCGCCGGAGGAGAGGAGCTGCAGGTCACTGGAGTACAAGCTCCATCGTTGACGAAATCGCTGCAGGTCTGTCATTAACTGAACTTTTTTCAGGTATTGAAATCGTTGTATTTGGTAGTCCCATGGCTGTAGAAATAACATCTCCAGCATACTAATTTGTCATTAACTGAACTTTTTTTAGGTGTGAGAAATCTCTTGTGCCTCACAATTTTCAGTGCTGTGGGATGGCAGAAATTGGCAAGGGAATACCTCAAGTTGGTATGAGGTTCAGAAGTGTAGATGAGGCTTGGGCATTTTGGAATGCATATGGGGGTCACACTGGCTTTGATGTGAGAAGGAGATACACAAACAAAAGCAGACTTGATGGTCAAGTTGGTTCATGCAGATTTGTTTGTTCCAACGAGGGTCATCGAAGAAAAGGGCAAACTGATCTTGGGCTGAATCAGTTCAGAGAAACCACTATTATTGGTGCTGCCTTGCTGTTTGATGAAACAAAGGACTCATTTATATGGCTATTTGAGACTTTTCTAGCTGCACATAATGGAAGACAACCTAGAACTATTTATACAGATCAAGATGCAGCAATGGGAAATGCTATAGAGGAAGTATTCACAGAATCATATCACGGGTTGTGCACCTTTCACATTATGATGAATGCTGTCAAGCATTTATCTCCAGTCAAGGGCGAAGAGAAAGATGCAGGGGAGGTGGAAGATGAAGATGAAGGGGAGGAGGAATAGGAGTATCATATTCTCTCTAATTTTAGTGCTTGTATGTATGGCTATGAGGACAAGGTAGCATTTCAAGAAGCATTTGACAACATGAGACATAAAGTGCATAAGCAAACTTGGTTAGATAGTATCTACAAGGTGAAAGAAAAATGGGCTGAATGTTATATGAGAGATGTCTTCAGTTTGGGAGTGAGAAGTACACAACTAAGTGAGAGTTTCAACAATGCATTGAAGAACCATTTGAAATCTGATTTTCATATTGTCCGATTCTTGATGCATTTTGAGAGAACGATTGAAGTAAAAAGAAGAAAGGAATTGGAATCTGAATATGAGGCAAGAAAAAAGTTGCCAAGAATAAAAATGTGCACTCCGATGTTGGTGCAAGCAAGCAAAGTGTACACTCCCACTATTTTTGAAGCTTTCCAAAGTGAATATGAAAGATCCATGGCTGCTTGCACTAGAGTGTTGGATGAAAATTACAAATTTTCTATTACTATTGGGAGGTTGCACGGTGATTTGACTTAGGAGGAGGAGGGGGAGCGCATAGTGATTGGTGATCCTTTGAACCAAACAGCTTCATGTAGTTGTCGAATGTTCAATAGGACAGGAATATTGTGTGGACATGGTTTGAAAGTTCTTGATTTGATGAAAGTAAAGATATTGCCAACACATTATGTCCTAAAGAGATGGACTAGAGAAGCGCGCAATGGAAGTATACAAGATAGGCAAGGAAGAAAAGTGGTAGAAAATCCAAAACTGGAAGCTCAACTTTGATACAAAGATATGTCTCATCAATTTCATGATATGACATACAAAATATCCAACTCTCCTGAATGTCATTTGTTGCTAGAAAATACACTTCGTTATCTTTGGCCCCAACTAGAGGATAAACTCAATGCATCACCTACTACTGCTACGAATGGATGTTCCAATGACCAAGAAAATGTTGATCCAACTGTGCAGCAAGCCAATGACTTGCTTAGTTCTGCAAAACTGAAGAAAAAGGAGGTTTCATCTAGAAATTTAAGGAGAAAGCTAACTTGGTTTGAGAAGTTACGCAAGGGGCGAAAGCAACCTAAATCAGCGGCAACGACAAAAAAAGGAGCAAAGGTAAGGTGTGTATGTATGTAATATGAGTTGTTACTCATTCCTGTACTAATAAAATAAATTTTCATTTTTATTAGCAACAACAACAACAAAAGAAAAAAAATAGTGTGCAACCTCAAGTGCAAGTGGAGAACAATGACACTAGTCTGAACCTCAAGTGCAAGTGCAGGTGAAAGAAAATAGTGAGAAGCGTCAAGAATATGATGCAATTGACAGCTTTACTGAGCTCTTGACAACTTCACGAGTTGACAATGATATCTTTATGATGATATGATCTAGAATCTTCAAAGTTGTTAGGTAGTATTTTGGACAGTGCTAACAACAGTATTTTGGGGGTTAGGATAATCTCTTTTGGCCTAAATTTATAAGTGAAATGGCCTGCTTTTGTGTAGATGATTACTCAACATTGGTACTTATTGTTGTAGCATTCGGATATTATGCGCTGCAACCTTTTAATATCAAGTGTTGCAGCCTTTTAGTATCAAGTTCTACTGGATTTGATGTCTGCTCATGAGTATTTGCAGTTCTTTATTTTTTGGGTTTCAATCTGTTCAAATAAAACTGAATTCAAATGCCATTGTATCGTTGTTTGCAGCTATTGTTGTTTGTTGCTAGGCTGAAAACTGCTAAGTGTTGAGAGTTTTTCCCTTGTGTTATGTGGGCCATAGGATGTGGATTGGATGGAGATTACAAGGGTAAAGTTGCAGCACGACTTCACCAAGTGAAGTCACTGGATCTCAGTCCCCTACGGTGTAGTCACCTCCACAACAGCAACGGCAACGAGCTTGCCGAATGACATGTCGGACGAGATGCCTTTCTTGTCATCAGACCCACGACAACAACGAGATCAGCGCCAAGTCTTGAAGGGTAGGCGGAAGGAGGATGCCCGCACCACCATCTAGTGGCGACGGGAAACACGTCGCCAATCAAATGGTTGTGCCGATCTAGTCATCATGAGCCTGCGCCTGGGGCACCCGAAAGGCTACCTTATGAGATAGGTTGGCCGACGTTCACCCGCGAGTTGTGAAAAGTTTGCTGGCCCTCCACCAAGACCTTCAAGCCTAACCTGCGGGACAAGTAGGATGGCAAGGTCAGTCCATCAGAGTTCCTCGGCATTTACACATTGCGGTGCAAGATGCGAGGGGACGCGATGAGAAAGTGTTTGCCAACTACTTCCCATTGGCGCTCATTCCGAATGTGAGAAGTTGATTGATGAACCTGCAGGAAGGTTCCATCTCCTCCTCGGCGGACCTATGCAACCAATTTCTTGGTGCATACCACAGAGGCCACAAGATTCCGGGGCATCCCAACGATATACAATGATCCCCAAAGAGATGACGAGTCCCTCCACAAGTATATACAGAGGTCCATCCATGTCCAACACAACATCCCTAACATCCATCCTGCCATAGTGATTGCCGCATTCCACACGAACATGTGCAACAGGCGAATGCATGAGGATATGAGCATCAACAAGGTGCGAGATATAGCCGAGCTATATACGCTCTCGCTGATAATTGTGCATGCGTTGAGGAAGGGAAGAGACTCCCCAGAGAGGACGCTCGCACGGAGGTCGACTCTAACGGTGAAGATGTGTCTACCTCCAGGAAGAAGGGCCGTAAGAGGAACTGTTAGCGCAAGGGAAAAGAAACCATGGTTGTCCAAGGTTCCGGCAACCCCAACAGTCGCAAGAAAGCGAAGAGTGAGGGCTCTGGCAAGGAGGCGGACGCCTGTTCCGGTGACGACAAAACCGCAGCAGGAGAAAAGACTGACATGCCATACTGCAAGATCAACCTCACCAAAGGCCACGACATCACCGAATGTCGCCAAGTCAAGCAGCTTGGTGAGAAGCAGAAGCAAGAGTACGAGAGGCGCGACAAGGATAAGGGCCAAGATGGTGATGGTGATTCTGGCAAGAAGAACTGTGGGAGCTGTGGTGGTCGCCGCGGCAAGGCCAAGAAGCAGAAGGAGAAGCTTGCTAGAGGCCGGGACAAGAAGTCCGATGACAAAGGTGATGATGATGAAGATGAAGAAGGATCTGATGTCCAAGAATTCCAGAAGGCAATAGATGCCGTGTGTATTGAGGAGGCACATCTTTGCACTCCTCTCACCGACACCTAAAGCAATGGGCCCCATGACATCAACGCGGCAGAGCCAGCGACAGAGGAAAGGTAACCCCTCAAGTGGTCTAACACTCCCATCATCTTGGATGCCGAGGACCACTCCGACCGCACCACTGCTGTTGGGTGTGTGCCATTGTTGGTATCGCCAACAATCCACAACCTCAAGGTAATGAAGATGCTGGTCGACAGTATAGCCGAGTTGAACTTGATCTCTCCAGACCTGATCAAGCGGTTGCAGATGACCGACACGGATATCAAGCCGACGAGTTCATTCCAAGGGGTCAACCAACGGAGATGCTAATCCAAAGGGAACATTACTCTGTCGGTAATGTTCTGCAGTGAGCTTGATACTTGTGATTTGCATTGGGTTTTTCATGAAGAGTAGTAGGTTATCACAACACAACACAGAGAAGTATTTTCCTCGATTAAGAAACCAAGGTTTATCAAACCAATAGGAATATCAACCCTCAACCGTCTTCAACGGCTGGACACAAAAGAGCAAACAACTTGCACCCAACGCGAGCAAGAGGGTTGTCAATCCCCTTGATCTCGTTATTTGCAAGCGAATGAGGTGTGTAGATAATTGTAGATAGTTGTAACTTGAAAAATAAAATAAAATACAAATAATAAAAGCAAAGAAATTATAAGTTTTCTAAATATATAAGTGAATAGACCCGTGGGCCATAGTGTTCTCTAGTGGCATCTCTCATGAAAGCAACATATGGTGGGTAAAAAAATTACTGTCGGGCAATTGATAGAACAACCGATTGTTATGCGATTTTCACGACAATGGTCATCTGTATATAGGCATCATGTCCATAAGCAATTAGGCCGACTCCTGCCTGCACCTACTACTATTAATCCACCCATTGACCGCTATCCAGCATGCATCTAGAGTATTAAGCAAAACAGAGTATTGCTTGGAGAACAATGACATGCTGGAGTCAAAGTAAACTCAACCAAAATGAATACACCCCATCATTTTATCCTTAGTGGCTGCAACACAAAGATGCAACTTGTCCCCTTCTATCACTAGGATATAGAAACTCGCCAGGTTGAACCCACTACAACGCACACCTACCATTGAAGAAATATCAAACTACTTGGCCAAAGAAATACAATAGATCGAAGAGATTTACGAAGCTATGATGATCACGTAAATAAGAATCATAAAACTCAGAGAAGACTCAAATACATTTCCTGATTAATCTGAACATAAACCCACAATTCATCGGATCCCAACAAACATACCATACAAAAGAGTTACATCGGATAGATCAAAGCAAAGGTGTGATGATCATTGTATTGAATATCAAGAGAGAGAGAGAGCCATCTAGATATTAATTGTGGACCCATAGGTCTGTGGTGAACAACTCACACATCATCACGCGAGCACCAAGGTTGATGAACACGCCCTCCATGATCGATCCCCCTCCGGCAGGGTGCCGGATCGGGGCTCCAGATGAGGTTGTCGTGGAACAAAGACTTGCGGCAGCGTAAAAGTTGCTTGCATGTGATATTTAGGGTTTCTGGAATATTTGAGAATTTATAAGCCAGAGAACAAGGCAAGAGGGGCCACAGGGGCTCGCCAAGGCACTAGGGCGTGACCACCCGCCTCATCGTGCCATTTTGCCTTGGGGGCCCCACGTGTGGCTTCAGGTTTCCTCTCGAAGCTTCTAGGTATTATTTTGGTCCAGAAAATATCATCAAAAAGTTTCGTAGCAATTGGACTTCGTTTGGTACTGAAAACCTTAAAAGCAAAAAAAAACACACAGAAAACAACAACTCGCATTGGGCACTCGGTTAATTGGTTAGTGCTGGAAAATAATATAAATTGGTGAATTATGAACCAAAAAGTATCCTAGGATGATAATATAACAACATGGAAAAATAAAAATTAAAGATATATTGCAGACGTATCAAGCATCCACAAGCTTAATTCCTGCTCGTCCTCGAGTAGGTAAATGATAAAAACAGATTTTTTGAGGTCACATGCTATCCAATATGTAATATTTTGCATGTATGTTCATTAAGAAACAATGAATCAACAAACGTTAACATAGTAATAATTGTAATCACAAGTAACAAAATCATCAATCTTTCAAAGTATACTATCCTGAAAGAATGTTCACCCCCATTAATCTTTCATATTAGCAAAGCATGGCTCCATCTTCACCACATTAATACAAATGTTAAACACCATCATGTCCAAGTCAGGCAATTGGATCATACTTTTTAAAAGTGAATCAACTTTTTATTCGTCATGCAATACATGAGCGTGAGCCATGAACATAGCATAAGGTGAAATGGAATATGATGGTAGGTATCAAAGGGGTAAAAGTGGAGAAGATAGTCTCACATCAACTAGGCGTACCAACGGGCTAGGGAGATGTCCATCGATACATGTCAATGCGAGGAGTAGGGATTGCCATGCAAATGATGCACTAGAGCTATAAGTGTATGAAAGATGAAATGAATCTAGGTGGGTTGTGCATCAAACTTGCTTGCTCATGAAGACCTCGGGCATTTGAGGAAACCCATCACCGGAATATGCAAGCCAAGTTTCTAATAATGATAATATAATTCCCACTAGGATATGAAAATAATATATCCTCAAACTTTCTATATGAGGAACATGGTGCCACTTTGAGGCACAAGCGTGGTAAAGGATAGTAGCAAAGTCCCTTATCTCCTTTTCTCTCATTCATTTTTTCATCATTTTTTGGTGGGCTCATTTGGCCTCCCCTATTTTTTTTTCGTCCGGAGCCTCTTCCCGACTTGTGGGGGAATCATAGTATCCATCATCCTTTCCTCACTGGGACAATGCTCTAAATGATGATAACCACACTTTTATTTACTTACAACTCATTAAATCTCGATATGACTCAATATGAATGCCTCTGGCAGTGTACCAGGATGTGCAATGATCTAGCGTGACATTTTTCAGCAATATAATGAATAGTGTCCACAAATACTATGTCAGCTCTATATGATCATGCAAAGCAAATTGATGATGAATGAACTAGTCATATGATGTAACGGTGGAATTTGCATGTCTATATATCTTGGAATGGCTTTGAAAATACCATGATAGGTAGGTGTGTTATCTGTTTTGAGGAAGATAAAGAAAGGTTTATCTGTGATAGAGCATATCATGCCATGGGGAAGTTGACACCGATCCTCGAGGTGAGAATGGGCAATGCACGGTACCGAAGAGGCTAGCAAAATATGAGAAGGTGAGATTGCGTATGTCCATGGTTTCACATTAGTCATGAAGAACTCATATATTTATTGCAAAGTTTTATTAGTTTCATCACAAATCAAAGCACTACCCGCATGCCTCGAGGGAGAGGGTTGGGAGGAGTTAACCCTTGCGCGACTCCGACACGAAACAACACTAGGATTTATACGAGGAATAGAAATGCTCCCACATCTCCACCATGCCTTTTTAATATTCAGAGAAACAAGAAAATAACACATCTTAATAACGCTACTTCTACGAATCAATAATGATACACTCACACCTTTTTTTATATTACCATATCAATATCATTAACCCATAATTTCTATTTGTGTGCTACATGATGTTTATGATTATCATTTATTGAATATTTATTATTTTTGGACCAACTTTGTGATCCAAGGAAATTACCGCTACTGTTTATTAACTCTCAAACAAATATAAGTGAAGAACGGGAGTTCAAATGTTTCTATAAAATCTACACGCCACCCTGCTCAAAAAGATTAAAGTAAAGTACTAGAGAAACTGTTTAGCTCAAAAGATATAAGTGAAGCACAAAGAGTATTCTAAAAAATCATGATAAATGTTGTATCTCTCAGGTTGGTGTGTCCAGCTAAATATGATCGTGGCAAACTAAAAATAAAAATAAAACTAAACCAAATGACGCTCCTAGCAAAACTCATATCATGTGATGAATATTTTTTTTTTGCTTCAAGTGACAAACCGATGGATTGAGGCGAAAGAGGGGATGCCTTCCGGGGCAACCCCAAGCTTAGATGCTTGAGTCTTCCTAGAATATTACCTTGGTGTGCCTTGGGCATCCCTAAGCTTAGGATCTTGCTGCTCCTTATCCCATTGTCCATCGCGATAACACCCAAAACTGGAAAGTTTCAATCACACAAACTCAACAAAACTTTGTGAGATCTGTTAGTATAAGGAATATATCAAATACTTAGGTATTGTTGTGAATTGATTAATATTTCATTATTGCGTAATAGGTACTATATTCTAACTTCTCCATGGCTTATACCGCCCCCCCGATACAATCCATAGCATCATCAAAACAAGCAAACTATGCAAGCAAAAGCATAATCTATCTAAAATAGAATAGTTTGTTGTAATATGTAATGACCTATACTTATGTAACTACAATAATTTTGAAAAATTAGGACAACCTCAGGAATTCATACAGAAATACCGTGTAACAACATCAGCTTAAAAATGTTCCATTAAAATCAGAGAAATTCTGCACTGGACGTCAAAGTTTTTGTTTTTGCACCTTATCAATTATACTTATCATACAAGGCATCCCAAAGGTTTAACTTGGCACGAACACTAATTTAAACATACAAACACAATCACTATAGAGGAAATAATCATATCATCACACCAAAGAAGAAGGTAAAAACAACAATTAACATAACTATTGGGTTACCTCCCAACAAGCGCTATTGTTTTATGCCCCTAACTAGGCATAATGCATAGGATAGAGTTTTGTCATCTTTGTCATCAAGCTCCTCAATAACACAACCACAGATATCAAAAACCATAGGAGACTTGAAAATAGGATATTTTATCATGTTTACAAAGTTGAGATGCACACTAATCATTTTAAGATCTTCGTCCCTTTTATAGGATTAGTACTAATGTTCTTAGGAATATACATAAATTTGGGACTTCTACTACAAGCGGTAGAAGCATTAATTTTGGAGGGTGTGAAAGCATAACCTACTTTATCAATAACCTCCTCCATTTTATCAATACTATTCATACTTTGCTCTACTCTCTCATTAGTATAGTATCCTTCTCCATCAAAGTTTTCAAAGTCATTCCTACCCGTGAACCAACTTGAGTAATATGATTATGAAGCTTTTTGTCTAACTCCTCAATTTCTTCATTAGTAGAAATTTCGTTTTCAATAGCGTCAAGCCTACGCATAACATCTTCCAAGGTTAAAATAGTTCCATTAAAAATGGTGGGAGGTGATCCCATTCAATAGCAATATAGGCAGCCAAAGTGTGTGACATTAAGAAATTACCACCGATGATGGTGTCCAAGACAAACCTATACCGAGTTGTCACTCTCGCATCAAAATTACAAAGCAAGATAGTAGTGGATTGCTTACGAGTTGATCTATTTTGAGCATTGCAAATCCTATACCAAGCATCTTTCAATTTTTCTCCTCCCCTTTGTTTATAATTGAATACTTCATTTTCCAAAGTGAGCAAGAGAGAGGAGGAACTAGGCATAGTAACAAGCAAAGATAAATATTTTTGATTTTTGATTTTTTTGAAGCAAGCAAAATATAACATCAAATAAAAAGAAGAACAAGTGAATGATAATTTGTGTGAAGTTACTTGGTAGTTGGTGATAATATTCCTCAACAACGGTGCTAGTAATCCTTCCTGATACTTGTCATCTACGTTTGATTTTCCATAAAGAGGAACGGGTTATTGCAGCACAATGAGGGTAAGTATTTACCTCAATTAAGAAACCAAGGTTTATCGAACCAATTGGAATATCAATCCTCAACCATCTTCAGCGGCTGCACACAAAAGAGCAAACAACTTCCACCCATCACGGGCAAGAGGGTTGTCAATCCCCTTGATCTCGTTATTTGCAAGTGAATGAGGTGTGTAGATAATTGTAGATAGTCGTGACTTGCAAAATAAAATAAATGACAAATAATAACCACAAGGAAATTATAAGTTTTCTGAATATTTAAGTGAATAGACCGGGGGGGCATAGTGTTCTCTAGTGGCATCTTTCATAAAAGCAACATATGGTGGGTAAACAAATTACTGTTGGGAAATTGATAGAACAACGGATAGTTATGCGATTTTCACGACAATGATCATGTGTACATATGCATCACATCCATAAGCAAATAGGACGGCTCCTGCCTGCACCTCATACTATTATTTCATCGATCGACCACTGTCCATCATGCATCTAGAGTATTAAGTAAACAATATAATGCTTGGAGCACAACGACATGATGTAGACAAAGTAAACTCAACCAATATAAATAAACCCCATCATTTTATACTTAGTGACAGAACACAACGATGCAACTTGTCCCCTTGTGTCACTAGGATATAGAAATTTGCCAGGTTGAAACCACTACAATGCACACCTACCACTGAAGAAATAAAACTACTTGGCGAAAGAAATTAAATAGATCAGATAGATTTATGAATCTATGATGATCATGCACATAAGAATCATAAAACTCAGAGAAGACTCAAATACTTTTCATGAATAATGTGAACATAAACCCACAATTCATTGGATCCCAAAATACACACCATACAAAAGAATTACATCGGATAGATCAAAGCGAATATGTGATGATCATTATATTGAAGATCAAGAGAGAGAAATAGCCATCTAGATACTAACTACGAACGTGTAGGTCTATGGTAAAATATTCGCACATCATCAGGAGGTCACCAAGGTTGATGAAAAGACCCTCCATGGTTGATCCCCCTCCGGCAGGGTGCCGAAACGGATCTCCAGACGGGGAACAGAGATTTGTGGCGGCGTAAAAAGAGTTTCCATATGATATTTAGGGTTTTTGGAATATTTGGGAATTTATAGGCTAGAAAACGAGGCAAGAGGGGCCACAGGGGCTCGCCAAGCCATAAAGGTACGACCACCCGCTCAACGCGCCCTCTTGCCTTGGGGGGCCCATGTGTGACTTTGGGTTTCCTCTCGAAGCTTCCAGGTCTTCTTTTGGTCAAGAAAAAATCATAGAAAAGTTTCGTGGCAATTGGACTTTGTTTTGTACTGAAAACTTGAAAAGCAAAAACATGCAGAAAAGAACAACTCGCACTAGGCACTGGGTTAATAGGTTAGTGCTAAAAATAATATAAATTGGTGAATTATGACCCAAAAAGCACTAGTAGGAGAAAGGCTACCAGTAGCGCTGGTTTTACCCTTACTAGTAGCGCTGGAGCCAGCGCTACTGCAATCGCGCTACAGCTAATCTGTTAGCAGTAGTGCTGAATTTAGAAGCGCTACTCGTATACACAATAGAAGTAGCGCTTGTACAAATAAAGCGCTACTGCTAATCCAGCGCTACTGCTAATATTCCAGCGTTACTGCTAATATTCCTGCTTTTAATATTTAGTTCACGTCGTATTTATGCCCCCCCTACGTATTTGTGCATGCTATATACAGTGGTTTCATCATATCATAATAAACATGCATAATTTCCATCACATCATACACATAAAGTAGTCTCTTCATTTATACCATCATCATCATCATTATCCAACACAAATATCATCAAATCTCGAAAATAGCGACACACACGATTCATGGCACACACACAAGTTTCATCATCCGTATCTAAACAATCATGTAGAAGACAAGGGCGATCAGCATGAGCAAGAGCGCGACTATGTAGTACTTCTTGAGGCGCCAGTTTTGCTCCGTATTTTGCCGTAGCATCATCCACCTCAAGTAACTCATTTCCGCTTCAGCTCTGCTGTCGAACCCTCTGTGGCTAGCCCCCGGGTACATGTCCACCTAGGCCTGAGCGTTTGGTCAGTGGTCGTACACTCCTGGAACCCTCCCAATGAATACGACGTAGCAACCCTTCGCAATCTCCGATCTATGTACCTGCATCGAAGTTAATTAATTCAATGATATATAATATGCAACATAATGTACTTGAGAAACACAAGCAGTAAACATATATAAATAATGAAGGTCCTCATACACAAACTAATTAACTAGAGTGATGTACGATAGTTCATATAAAGACTAGTAGTATTAATTATAATTGAACACACACATTGTCATCGTCAATCACTATTCCTCATCGAAGTTCCAATCTTCATATTCAGGGATGAAGCACCCGAGCTCCTTGAAAGGATTCATGTCCGAACCCTGAGCGACTAGCACATCTCGAAAAGTCTCACACCTCATTGGCCCATGGTAGAACATCCCTCCTTGTTCGACGACCTGCTTCATGATCACCTCGGAAAGTTCACACTCGATGTGATAAAACTCAACTCAGATTCAATGATCCGGTGTGCTTCCTATGCTTGTAGCCTGATACGTCTCAAACATATCTATAATTTTTAATGGTTTCATGCTATTATCTTGTCAACTTTGGATGTTTTATGTACCTTTTATATCTTTTTTGGGACTAACTTATTAATTCAGTGCCAAGTGCCAGTTCCTGTTTTTTTGTGTTTTTGACTCTTTTCAGATCTGATTTTCGAACGGAGTCCAAATGGAATAAAATCCCCGAAATAAATTTTTCCAGAACGGAAGAAGATCGGGGGACTTGAGGGCCAAGGCAGGAGGCCCACACGGGGCCCACAAGCCCTGTAGTCGCGACCAAGGGGGCCCGCGGCTACCAAGCTTGTGCCCCCCCGCCCTAGCTCTTTCGCCTATATATTCCCTAAAATCCGAGAAAAAATGAGGGCTTCCACGAAACCACTTATATGCCGCCGCAAGCTTCCGTTTCCGCGAGATCTCATCTGGAGACCCTTCCAGGTGCCCTGCCGGAGGGGACTTTGGAGCTGGAGGGCTTCTACATGAACATCATTGCCTCTCCAATGACTCGTGAGTAGTCCATTTCAGACCTACGTGTCCGTAGTTAGTACCTAGATGGCTTCTTCTCTCTCTTGGATCTTCAATACAAAGTTCTCCATGATCTTCATGGAGATCTATCCGATGTAATCCTCTTTGGCGGTGTGTTTGTCGAGATCCGATGAATTGTGGATTTGTGATCAGATTATCTATGAATTATATTTGAGTCTTTGCTGATTTCTTATATGCATGATTTGATATCCTTGTAAGTCTCTCTGAGTCTTGGGTTTTGTTTGGCCAACTAGATCTATGATTCTTGCAATGGGAGAAGTGCTTGGTTTTGGGTTCATACCATGCGGTGACCTTTCCGAGTGACAGAAGGAGCAGCAAGGCACGCATCGTGTTGTTGCCATCAAGGGTAACAAGATGGGCTTTCATCATAGATTTGAGATTATCCATCTACATCATGTCATCTTGCTTAAGGCGTTACTCTGTTCTTATGAACTCAATACACTAGATGCATGCTGGATAGCGGTCGACGTGTGGAGTAATAGTAGTAGATGCAGAAAGTATCGGTCTACTTATTTTGGACGTGATGCCTATATGTATGATCATTGCCATAGATAACGTCATGACTTTGCGCGGTTCTATCAATTGCTCGACAGTAATTCGTTCACCCACCGTCTACTAGCTTTCATGAGAGAAGCCACTAGTGAACACTACGCCCCCCGGGTCTATTCACACTTATCATCTCCGCTTTTACTTTTACTTTGCTTTGTTTAATTTTTGCTTTCAGTTCTCACTTTGCAAACAATTTATAAGGGATTGACAACCCCTTCATAGCGTTGGGTGCAAGCTCTTTGTGTTTGTGCAGGTACTTGTGACTTGACGCGATCCTCCTACTGGATTGATACCTTGGTTCTCAAACTGAGGGAAATACTTACAGCCGCTGTGCTACATCACCCTTTCCTCTTCAAGGGAACACCAACGCAAGGGTCCAAGGCCGCGGGGGAATCCTTTGCATATTTTCCAAGGAAATCCCTATAGGCGTAGCGAGCAGCAGAAGGATTTCTGGCGCCGTTGCCGGGGAGAGATCAAGTCAAGATCTATCCAAGTAGGTGTCACAAACTCGTCTCTTGCATTTACCTTTTTTGCCAGTTGCCTCTCGTTTTCCTCTCCCCCACTTCACATTTGCCGTTTTCATTTGCCTTTCTCCTTTGCCGTTTTCATTGGCCTTTTTGCCTTTCTCCTTTGCCATTTTCATTTGCCTTTTGCCGTTTTCCTTTGCCAGTCTTCTTGCTTGCTTGTGTTCTTGTTTGTTTGTTGAAGTCATCATGGCTGAAAACACCAAACTTTGCGACTTCTCGAATACTAATAGTAATGATTTTATTAGTACTCCGATTGCTCCCGCCACTAGTGTGGAATCATATGAAATCAACGCTGCCTTGCTGAATCTTGTTATGAAAGAGCAATTTTCTGGCCTTCCTAGTGAAGATGCCGCATCCCATCTTAATACTTTCATCGAACTTTGCGATATGCAAAAGAAGAAAGATGTGGATAATGATGTTGTTAAATTGAAGCTTTTTCCGTTCTCTTTCTGAGATCGTGCGAAAACTTGGTTTTCTTCTTTGCCTAAAAATAGTATCGATTCTTGGGATAAGTGCAAAGATGCTTACATATCCAAGTATTTTCTGCCGGCTAAGATTATCTCTCTCCGTAACGATATCATGAATTTCAATCAACTTGATCATGAACATGTTGCACAATCTTGGGAGAGGATGAAGTTAATGATTAGAAATTGCCCCGCTCATGGCTTGACTTTGTGGATGATTATACAAATCTTTTACGCTGGTTTGAATTTTGCTTCTCAAAATATCTTGGACTCCGCCTCATGTGGAACGTCCATGGAAATCACGTTAGGAGAAGCTACAAAACTCCTAGACAATATCATGACCAACTACTCTGAGTGGCACAGTGAAAGGTCACCTGCTAGCAAAAAGGTACACGCTATAGAAGAAATTAACTCGCTTAGTGCTAAGATGGACGAGTTGATGAATTTGGTTGCTATTAGAAATGCTCCTTTAGATCCTAATGACATGCCACTATCTTCCTTGATTGAGAGTAGCAACGCTAGTTTGGACGTTAATTTTGTTGGTAGGAACAATTTTGGCAACAACAATGCTTTTAGAGGAAACTATGTTCCTAGGCCTTTTCCTAGTAACTCCTCTAATAACTATGGCAATTCCTACAACAACACTTATGGAAATCATAACAAATTACCCTCTGATTTAGAGAGTAATATCAAAGAGTTCATCAACTCTCAAAAGATTTTCAATGCGTCCATAGAGGAAAAACTACTAAAAATAGACGATTTGCCTAAGAGCGTTGATAGGATGTCTTGTGATATTGATGCTTTTAAAGTTAAATGTGCTCCTCCCAAGGTTAACTTGGATGAAACTTTAAAAGCTATGCGTGTCTCCATGAATGAGAGCAAAGAAAGAACCGCCCAAATTCGCGCTAAGCAAGAATGGTTTAAAAGGGTGCGTTCTAGTGATGCAAATCACGAAGATCTTAAAGTGCTTGGTGTGAGTCCTCTTGAATCTTTGTTTTCGCGTGCCAAACCTATTGATGAAGGGGCTGGATATGAATCCACTTTGGTTGAAAAACGCCCCAATGATTTGGAGTCCACCTATCTTGATGATAAAGGTGTAGAGAGTGGAGTAGAAGAAATCAAAATATTGGGTAGTAATGAAACTTCCACTTTGGATTTCAAGGGATTCAATTATGATAGTTGCTCCTTGTTTGAATGCATTTCCTTGATGCAATCCATTGCAAACTCTCCACATGCTTATAGCCAAAGCAAAGCCTTTACCGCACATATCGTAGATGCTATGATGAAATCTCTTGAAGAGAAACTCGAACTGGAAGTCTTTATACCTAGAAAACTTCATGATGAGTGGGAACCTACTATCAAAATCAAAATCAAAAACTATGAATGCAATGCTTTGTGTGATTTGGGTGCTAGTGTTTCCGCGATTCCAAAGTCTTTATGTGATATTCTTGGTTTTCATGAGATTGAAGAGTGTTCTCTTAATTTGCATCTTGCGGATTCTACTGTCAAGAAACCCATGGGGAGGATCAATGATGTTCTCATTGTTTCAAATAAGAACTATGTACCCATGGATTTCATTGTACTTGACATAAATTGCAATCCTTCATGTCCCATTATTCTTGGTAGACCTTTCCTAAGGACTATTGGTGCTATCATCGATATGAAGGAAAGGAATATTAGATTTCAATTTCCTCTAAAGAAGGGCATGGAGAATTTTCCTAGAAAGAAAATAAGATTGCCTTATGAATCTATGATGAGGGCTACTTATGGTTTGAGCACCAAAGATGACTATACGTGATTCCATCACCTTATGCCTAGCTAAGGGCGTTAAAAAATAGCGCTTGTTGGGAGGCAACCCAACGAATCTATCCTTTTTATTTCTGTTGTGTTTTCCACACTTTCCTAATTCTGTTATGATTGTGTTTTTTGTGTTTCTTTTCCGTTTGTGCCAAGTAAAACCGTTATGATTAGTCTTGGGAATGATTGTTTGATCATGCTGGAAAAGACAGAAACTTTCTGCTCACGAAAAGAACTTTTTTTTTCTGTAATAGATTTTGAGTTGATTCTTTTTGCTGCTGATTTCTACGAAAATTCTTCAGATTGTCGTAATTTTTCAGAATTTGTGAAGTACCAGAAGTATACGAAGTATACAGATTGCTACAGACTCGTCTGCTGTTAACAG
This sequence comes from Hordeum vulgare subsp. vulgare, assembly GCF_904849725.1. Taxonomy (NCBI): domain Eukaryota; kingdom Viridiplantae; phylum Streptophyta; class Magnoliopsida; order Poales; family Poaceae; genus Hordeum; species Hordeum vulgare. Next base: position 61,928,263 of record NC_058524.1, read on the forward strand.
ATTCTGTTTTTGTTGAGTTGGTTGCTTATTTTGATGAAACTATGGATAGTATCGGGGGGTATTAGCCATGGAAGATTGAAAATACAGTAACCCAACATCAACATAAGTAGAATTTAAGTTTGCTACAGTACCTAAGGAAGTGGTGATTTGCTTTCTTATACTAATGATATCACGAGTTTCTGTTTAAGTTTCGTGTTGTGAAGTTTTCATGTTTTGGGTGAAGTTCTTATGGACAAAGAGATAAAGAGTGGAAAGAGCTCAAGCTTGGGGATGCCCAAGTCACCCCAAGTTGATTCAAGGATGCCAAAAAGGCCTAAGCTTGGGGATGCCCCGAGAAGGCATCCCCTCTTGCGTCTTCAATCCATCGGTAACGTTACTTGGGGCTATATTTTTATTCGCCACATGTTATGTGTTTTGCTTGGAGCATCTTGTATCGTAGGAGTCTTTTATTTTTGTTGTGTCACAATCTTCCTTTCTGCACACCTAGAGAGAGATACATGCACTCACCGTGATTTTGTCGAGCTTCACTTATATCCTTTGGTTAGGCAATTCAGCTCACATGTGTTTCACTTATATCTTTTGAGCTAGTTGATTTTGCTCTGTGTGCTTCACTTATATCTTTTAGAGCACAACGATGCGTGGCTTGGTAGTTGGATTATGCTATGAAAGTAGTCCCAAGAGTGGTAGTTATCCAAAGGGTTACGAAAACTTCCATCTTCATGTGCATTGAGTAGAAAGAGAAGCTTGATTCCTCTCAATTAGTTTTGAGATGTGGTTGTGGTAATATTTAAGTTATGTTTGTATGGTGTTGTGGATCTAGAAATACTTGTGTTGAAGTTAGTGATTCCCATAGCATGCACGTATGGTGAACCTCTATGTGATGAAGTCTGAGCATGATTAGTTTATTGATTGTCATCCTTTGTGTAGCGGTCGGGATTGCGCGATGGTTTATACCTACCAACCCTTCCCCTAGGAGTATGCGTTGAATGCTTTGTTTCGATTACTACTAAAACTTTTGCAACAAGTATATGAGTTCTTCATGACTAATGTTGAGTCCATGGTTTAGATGCACTTTCACCTTCTACCATCATTATCTTCTTTAGTGCCGTGCAACTTTCGCCGGTGCATAAAACCACCATTAGCCTCCCTCAAAACAGCCACCATACCTACCTACTATGGCTTTTTCAAAGCCATTCCGAGATATATTGCCATGCAACTACCACCATGACATGTGCCACCACTTCTACATTGCCATTGGATGATCATAAGATAGCTAGCATGATGTTTCCATTGATGTCTATGCCATGCTAGATCATTGTCACGGTACACTACCGAAGGCATTTCATATAGAGTCATCATTGCTCTAAGTTTTGAGTTGTAAGTGTGATGATCATCATTGATGGAGCATTGTCCCATGTGAGGAAATAAAAGAGGCCAGCGAAGCCCATTTACAAAAAGAGGCCAAAGATGTCCACACAAAAAAAGAGGCCGCCAAAAAATGAGAGAAAAAGAGAGAAGGGACAATGCTACTATCTTTCCACACTTGTGCTTATTAAGCACCATGATCTTCATGATTTAGAGTCTCTCGTTTTGTCACCACCATATAGCTAGTGGGAAATTTTCATTATATAACTTGGCATGTATATTCCAATGATGGGCTTCCTCAAAATTGCATTAGGTCTTCGTGAGCAAGCAAGTTGGATGCACACCCACCAGTTTTCTTTAAGAGCTTTCACTTACTCTTAGCTCCGGTGCATCATTTGTATGACAATCCCTACTCATTCACATTGATATATATTGATGAGCATCTCCATAGCTCATTGATATGCCTAGTCAATGGGACCATCTTCTCCTTGTTTGCCTTGCAACCTCCACCACACTCCATTCCACTTATAGTTCTAAAACCATGGCTCACGCTCATGTATTGCGTGAGAGTTGAAAAGGTTTGAGAAAGTAAAGGTGTGAAAACAATTACTTTGCCAATACCGAGGTTGTGCATGATTTAAATTCTTGTGCAAGGATGATAGAGCATAGCCAGGCTATATGATTTTGTAGGGATAACTTTCTTTTGGCCTTGTTATTTTGAAAGTTCATGATTACCTTGCTAGTTTGCTTGAAGTATTATTGTCTCCACGTCAATAGCAAACTATTGTTTTGAATCTAACGGATCTGAACATTCATGTCAGTTAAGAGGAGTTACAAAGGACATCTATGCTAGGTAGCATGAAAGCATCAAAAATTCATTCTTTATCACTTCCCTACTCGAGGACGAGCAGGAGTTAAGCTTGGGGATGCTTGATACGTCTCAAACGTATCTATAATTTTTGATGGTTTCATGCTGTTATCTTGTCAACTTTGGATGTTTTATGTACCTTTTATATCTTTTTTGGGACTAACTTATTAATTCAGTGACAAGTGCTAGTTCCTGTTTTGTGTGTTTTTCACTCTTTTCAGATCTGATTTTGGAACGGAGTCCAAATGGAATAAAATCCCCGAAATAAATTTTTCTAGAATAGAAGAAGATCGAGGGACTTGAGGGCCAAGGCAGGAGGCCCACAGGGGGCCCACAAGCCCTGTAGCCGCAGCCAGGGGGGACCCGTGGCTACCAAGCTTGTGGCCCCCTGGAGCTCCCCTGCCCTAGCTCTTTCGCCTATATATTCCCTAAAATCCCAGAAAAATGAGGGCGTCCACGAAACCACTTTTCCGCCGCCGGAAGCTTCCGTTTCCGCGAGATCTCATCTGGAGACCCTTCCCGGTGCCCTGCCGGAGGGGACTTTGGAGCTGGAGGGCTTCTACATCAACATCTTTGCCTCTCCAATGACTCGTGAGTAGTCCACTTCAGACCTACGGGTCCGTGGTTAGTAGCTAGATGGCTTCTTCTCTCTCTTGGATCTTCAATACAAAGTTCTCCATGATCTTCATGGAGATCTATCTGATGTAATCCTCTTTGGCGGTGTGTTTGTCGAGATCCGATGAATTGTGGATTTGTGATCAGATTATATATGAATTATATTTGAGTCTTTGCTGATTTCTTATATGCATGATTTTATATCCTTGTAAGTCTCTCCGAGTCTTGGGTTTTGTTTGTCCAACTGGATCTATGATTCTTGCAATGGGAGAAGTGCTTCGTTTTGGGTTCATACCGTGCGGTGACCTTTCCCAGAGACAGAAGGGGCAGCAAGCCACACATCGTGTTGTTGCCATCAAGGGTAACAAGATGAGCTTTCATCATAGATTTGAGATTGTCCATCTACATCATGTCATCTTGCTTAAGGCGTTACTCTGTTCTTATGAACTCAATACACTAGATGCATGCTGGATAGCGGTTGACGTGTGGAGTAATAGTAGTAGATGCAGAAAGTATTGGTCTACTTGTTTTGGACGTGATGCCTATATGTATGATCATTGCCATAGATAACGTCATGACTTTGCGCGGTTCTATCAATTGCTCGACAGTAATTCGTTCACCCACCGTCTACTTGCTTTCATGAGAGAAGCCACTAGTGAACACTACGGGCCCCGGGTCTATTCACACTTATCATTTCCGCTTTTACTTTTACTTTGCTTTGTTTACTTTTTGCTTTAAGTTCTCACTTTGCAAACAATCTATAAGGGATTGACAACCCCTTCATAGCGCTGGGTGCAAGCTCTTTGTTTTGGTGCAGGTACTTGTGACTTGACGCGATCCTCCTACTGGATTGATACCTTGGTTCTCAAACTGAGGGAAATACTTACCGCCGTTGTGCTACATCGCCCTTTCCTCTTCAAGGGAACACTAACGCAAGGCTCCAAGGCCGCGGGGGGATCCTTTGCATATTTGCCAAGGAAATCCCTGTAGGCGTAGCCAGCAGCATGGCCGAGCTAAGAATCTCGGCATCACCGGAATTAGATGAAATGCGAAGGCGTTGTCTATCCCTTCTGAACTCGATCATGTGATGCATGAGGTAGAATCCATCAGCCCTACTACCATTTGGTTGCTGGATGCACCAGAAGTTGGTCTTATGGCCAAAAGTCGGCGCTTTGTTCATGTACTTTTTCACGTTGATATATCCACTAGTAAGGCTGTAGGTGAAAATTGCACTATCGAGAACATTCTTTATGTGCGTGTAATTCTTCTTCTTGATGTTCATCGGTGAGTCCAAGTATAGAGCATATGAGTATTGAGGGTACACACATTTGAGTACGCCCCCCCCCGCTGCGCAAAATAAGCAGAGCTCAAATTAGCCTCCATGCTTGCAAATGAATGATCAAAACTTATGGAAGGATATCCGCGGATAACTTAAATGGGATGATAAGGCAGGAGAATTATTTCCTTGTCCTTATTAGCAAGCATGATGTCGCCGATGTACTTGCTCGCAGAGTCCCGGTGCTCTTGGAACTGTGCCAACAAGCTCTCGTGCATATAGTACGGGTCCGCAATGCAGATATATTCTATGTTCTTGCGCCTGATGATGTAGTTGAGATGCAGCGCATACAGGCGGATGAACTGAAAATCCAGCTTGGTCAGGTGGAACATGTCGTAGATGTAGTCAAATCGCAGGATCAACTTGTCCGTGGGCCATGTGTCGACGTATCCACTCGCACCCGGAACCTGAACCGGGTAAAGCTGTCATCCTGGTTTTTCGAGCTGAGAAGTTTCTTCTCTGTGGCCAGCACATCATCATGAAGTCTCCTTAGATCATTGTTCTTTATGCTCTCTACCTCTTTCTGAGGTAGGATCAGGTGGCCGGTGACATGGAAATGCTCCGCACCTTGGACAGGTATCATGTCTACCTCCCGGAGCTGGGGCTGGCTGCTTGAAGCAGCTCTGACGCCTTTACAACCTTTCTTTTCCGATCTCCTCCTTTGCTTCTTGGCGGGTGGCTGTAGTGAGCCCGCCATACCTTCCCTAACCACACCCCCAGCATCGTCGGGCTAATTATCAGTGGACGGCACCTGCATTGTTCTTGCTGGATAGAGGCGGCATCTGGAGGCATCTCCTGCGAGGATCGCATGAAAAGATACTTTTTTCATTCAGCCGTTGGACGTTCCGGCTCCGGCAAATAAGGCATCATGAACTCATCTGCACGCTCATAGTCTGAGTGATATTGCTGAGCATCGTCACAGCCGGTATTGATATACTGGTTAGGGTCCTCATCATCATCCTCCTTCATGACATCATCAATATTTGCTTCTTCGACGGGGGCGACATCATCTCGTAATAATGGAGGCTCTCCCTCACCATGTGTCCGCTATCTCCCCCACGACAAGTGCAAGTAATTGGGTAGGTGGGGCGGTGTTCATACCTTGTTGATGAGTTTCCATTGGTGTGCTACCGGGTGCCTCGACACGAAGGTGAGTCTTCGGCCAAGGCAAGAATCAGTCCTTGGATGCGCCAATCAGTTGAGGGGTCTCGTCATCACAGGCTGTGCCGGAAGAGCCAAATTCTCGAAGCCCGCTTTGACACTGGCCACACAAACTTTGAAGACGCCATTGGGCATCTGCTTGTTGTAGAGCATGCGGTCCTTCGGCTTGATTATCGTTGCCTTTCCCACGTCCACCTTCTGGCCGTTGATATTGTACAGTAGGGTGCACGGGGTTTCGTCGGCTTGCGAAGACATGACTATGACGTCAGACATCCGAAAGGCAACTGAAACGGAAGACTATATAGATATGCTTGTGACTAGTGTATGACGCGTAATTACCGTGATGGCGTCGAGCTCAGCCAAAGACAAAGCCCCGCCAAGCATGCCAGAGACGGAGGACAGAATTCTATGAACCGGAGCGAGACCAGGTACGGGAGCATTTGGGGTTGCGTGAGTAGGTGCTGGTGGTACGATGTTCGCCGAATTGCTCCCGAGAAAGCTGAGTAGTGGAAAGTCCTCTGCCCGTGCTTCTGGATTCCTCCTCACATACTCAAAAACTATCGGAACCAATTGGCCCAAGGAAGCTTCCATAGCTGCATTGACCTTATCGTCGACTACCTTGGTCAACTCTTCTTTGGTCTGATCGACCGCCCACGCGACCTTCTCGTCGATGGTCACTTGAGTATGCTGCCGTCTCTTCTTTCTTTCCTCCAGTCTCTCGTGGTAGCATTTCTTCCACGAGGTGCCATCTCCGACGTCGTGCACACGTCCACCCAACGGAGGTTTGTCCACCTGAACATTTTTCAGTATGTTCAGGGTCCAGTTGAACGGGTTGTCCCACTTGGGCCTCCCCGACGACTGATACGACTCGTCGCTTTCGGCTGCCTTTTGGTGCTACTCTTTCTGTAGAAGGAACGTGGATGGTTTACAAATGTGCCAAAACTGGTTGTTGAATTAATTAGATGCTAATTAATATTATTAAGGTGGTAATACAACAATTACCAATAGTCTCATGAACTCCCTCGTGTTTGGGTCCGTGGAAAAGATCTTGTTGACGGGTCCCACTTGTGCCTGGCCCTGATCCAGTCACGCTCCCGCGGGTCGGTGAACTTCGCCAAGGGGTCTGGAATTCCGTGACTTTCACGTTCGGCGTCCTCCTTTGCCCATGCGCTCCTCTTCCCCTCGTAACCATGGCTTCCGAGGCGGTGGGCGAGCGTGTTCCTGGCTTGGAGCCCCTTCATTTTCTCCGACTTTTGCTGGGCTGCTTTTGTAGAGCAAGTCTCTTTGACTTTTTCAAAGCCCTCTTCCGTTATTGACAGATTGTCAGCATTAATCTTGGACCACGGTTCATTCTTCAGAATGGCTTTTTTCACCCATACTTTCCAGGCGGCCAAGGCGTTGGTGAACGTCACCATTGCCTTGTTGTTTATCTTTGTCATGTTTTTGTCCTTCCACAGATATTCTGCATCTTCATCCCGGCCGGGGAACATGAACCTGTTGTGCAACTTCGTTAGGCGCGTTTGCTCCATATGTGGTATCTTCTTCAACTTTTCGTCGTTGATGTTGGCGGTTTCCCTGAGGATGCATCGTGGTTCCGTTGACTATAATTTCGTGGGGTGCATCACTCTTGATAACCCACAAGCATAGGGGATCAATTGTAGCCTTTCTCAATAAGTAAGAGTGTCGAACCCAACGAGGAGCTAAAGGTAGGAAAAATATTCCCTCAAGTTCTATCGACCACTGATACAACTCTACGCACACTTTACGTTCGCTTTACCTAGAACAAGTATGAAACTAGAAGTACTTTGTAGGAGTGATAGGTAGGTTTGCAAGAAAATAAAGAACACGTAAATAAAAACTAGGGGCTGATTAGATAAAGAAACAATTACGTTAGTTTAACGAGTGTGGAAAAGTGGTGGTAGGAGTCGTGGAATTGTCCCTAAGCAATTGACTACGTTACTAGACCGATAGCAAGTTTTATGTGGGAGAGGCCTCTGCTAGCATGTCATCCCTTACTTGGAATTATATGCACTTATGATTGGAACTATTAGCAAGCATTCGCAACTACTAACGTTCATTAAGGTAAAACCCAACCATAGCAATAAGATATATTTGTCCCCCTTCAATCCTGTATGCATCAATTTCTATGCTAGGCTGAAGCTTCTATCACCCTTGCCCTCCAATACATAGTACTATCAACATACTACTAACCCTATGGTGTGATCCACGCGCGCTCATATGATGGGCACAAAAGGACAACAACATAACCACAAGCAAATTAAACCAATCATAGCAATTCATCAATCACCGATAGGACAATGAAAATCTACTCAGACATCATAGGATGGCAACACATCATTGGATAATAATATGAAGCATAAAGCACCATGTTCAAGTAGAGGGTACATCGGGTTGCGGGAGAGTGGACCGCTGAATATAGATGGGGGAAGGTGATGGAGGTGTTGGTGAAGACGACAAAGGTGTTGGTGTAGATCGCCGTCACACGATGATGTCCCGGGCGGCGTTCCGGCGCCGCCGGGAGAGAGGGGGAGAGAGCCCCCTTCTTCTTCTTCTTCCTTGACCTCCTCCCTAGATGGGAGAAGGGTTTCCCATCTGGTCCATGGTCTCCATGGCGGCGGAGGGGCGAGAGCCCTTCCGAAATTGGATCTCTCTCTTTGTGTCCTTCTGTTTCTGCGCTCCCAGATTCTGCCTTTCACCGTTTCTTAAATTCCTGGAGATCCGTAACTCCGATTGGGCTGAAATTTTAACACGAGTTTCTTCCGGATATTATCTTTATTGCGGCGAAAGAAAGGCCCCAACCTCCTTAGGGATTGGTCAGAAGCCTGCCATGCGCGGCCCCACCCCCAGGCCGCGGCTAGGGGGCTTGTGACCCCCTCGGGCATCGTTTCGCGTTGATTCTTCTTCCCAAAAATCATAAATATTCCAAAAAAAATCCTTGTAGGTTTTTATTGCATTTGGACTTTGTTTGGTATGGATAATCTGGGAAACAAAAAACAAGCAACAAACAGGAACTAGCACTGGGCACTGGATCAATATGTTAGTCCCAAAAATAGTATAAAAAGTTGCCAAAAGTATATGAAAGTTGTAGAATATTGGCATGAAACAATCAAAAATTATAGATACGACGGAGACGTATCAATCATCGTGACCACGATTTGTGCAGTGCCGAGCTCATTTGGTTTTCTTGCTCTCTTCGTCTTCGGTCCTTCATCGACTAAGTTAGCATCCTCGCCGGACTTGGGGGCGGTGTCGGTGCCGGTGGCGGTGCCAGCGTTGGTGTCGGGGTTGGTCTCACTGCCACCCTGCGTCCCCGGGTTGCATTGGTCCACGTATTTGAAATATGCATCTGCTTCCTGAAAATGGTCATCTCCGGCGTGACCAGAACCCCCGACTTCGTCGTGGCTAGACATATTAATTTCCTACGACTATTTAATTATAGGTAGTTTAATTCTAGGCCGAATAACATGAATAACAAAAAGGAACCTATTATAATAGTTCATGTCATTTATAAACATAATTAACCTAAATAATTCTAAAACAAAATTAACCTAAATAATTCTAAAAACATAATTAACCTAAAAAAATATAATTCCCTCTCCTTCCTCCTCTTCTTCCTCTCCCTCCTCTTCTACTTCTCCTCTTTTTCTTCTACTTCTCCTCTTCTTCTATTTTTCCTCTACTTATCCTCTTCATTCCCATTTCGAGCAATTCTAGGGCACTCCATATGTCCTAGTTTCTAGCACTAGTCATGCCGAAATTCACGAAAAAAATTCGGCATGACCTTTGCTAAAAAAATGGACATATGGAGCGCTTGAAATTTGCCAGAACGGAAATGAATCAACATTTCGGCAAAACACGGGCCACTCGGATATAGCAACAATTTAGAACTTAATTAAGTACATATATGTGCATTGTTTGTTTATACACTTCTGAATGCATCAAAAGCATCCAAAATCTGGAGCAAACAATGATTTAAAAATTCCAAAATCTGAATGCACCAAGAGCATCCAAAATCTAGAGCAAACAATAATTGAAAATTCTTCTTATCCTCCTAGCACACTAGCTTAACACAAACAATATATGATGAATTAACACGAACTTATCAAGAAAAAAAACAGATTTAACCTAGCACACTAGCTAACCTAGTTCTTCTTCTCCTCATCCAACTTATTCCTTTTCGCATCTATTTATTCGTCTCTTCCTTTTCTTCTCTTCTTCTTCTTCTTCTTCTTCTTCTTCTTCTTCTTTTATTCTCCTCTTCTTCTTCTCCTCTTTTTCTTCTACTTCTCCTCTTCTTCTTCTTTTCTTCTTCTCTTCTTGTTCTTCTTGTTCTTCTTCTCCTATATTTCTTATTCTCCTCCTCCTCTTCTTCCTTTTCTTCTCTTCTTCTTATTCTTCTTCTTCTTCTTCTTCTTCTTCTTCTTCCTCTTCTTCTTCTTCTTCTTGTTCTTCTTCTTCTTCTTCTTTTCTTCTCCTCTTCTACTTCTCATCTTCTTCTATTTTTCCTCTTCTTCACGTCTTCTCCTCTTTTTGTTCATCTTTCTTCTTCTTCTTCTTTCTAAATATTACTAACCCTAATAACCTAGGACTAATAACCTAGTACTGTCTTATTTTCTTCTTCTTCTTTCTAACCCTAATAACCCGGCACTAATAACCTTGCACTAACTTACTAACCCTAATAACCTCGCACTAACTTACTAACCCTAATAACCTAACACTAACTTATTTCTTCTTCTTCTTTCTTCTTATTTTATTCATCTTACTAACCACTCGAAATAGAGGAGGGACACAGGCCGGCCAAGCGGGGGGCTTACCGGGGTGGGGAGGGCTCCGGCAGGCGTGGAGGGCTCCGACGACGACGACAGGGGAGGGCTCCGCCGGCGGCGGTGGGGGAGGGCTCCAGCGGCGGCGGCAGTGACAGGGAGGAGTGGAGCGCGCGTGGGAGTTAGGGGAGAGGGAAGGAGTGGAGAGAGAGGGAAGGAGTGGAGGGAGAGGGGGAGTTAGGGGAGTTTGCAGACGGTTTAAACTAATGTTAGCAGTAGCACTGGTTTCGTTTCCGCGCTATTGCAACTTATCAGTAGCGCCGGTGCTAAACTAGTGCTACTGCTAAATGACCTAGGTTATGTAGCAGTAGCGCTGGTTTGGTTCCAGCGCTACTGCTAACTTATCAGTAACACAGTTGCCAAATGAGCACTACTACTAACGTTATTTTCTTTGTTGCTTTTCTTTACTAATTTCTTTTAGTTATTTTATTTTTATTACCTTTCTTTCCTTTTTATTTTTTCCTTTCCTTTTCTTTTTATTTTTCTTTTGTATTGCTTTCTCTCTTTTTGTTTTTTTTTGTTTTTCTTCCTCCGGCTGTTATGTAGGGTGTGTGTGGGGGTGATAGATAGAAGAAAGAGAGAAGAAGGGAAAGAATGGTGGAGAAGTAACAATGGAGGATGAAAGGATGACAAAGGGGGGGGAGGGGAAGAGGGGGTGTGTGTGGCTGTAAATGAAGCTGCCCCCGTTTAGCAGTAGCGCTGGTTTCGCGGACGCGCTACTTCTATTGCACTTAGCAGTAGCGCGTTTTACATGCCAGCGCTAGTACTAAAGATACTGTCGGTGGCCTCGTTGTGCCCCATTTAGCAGTAGCGCTGGAACCAAGTAAGCGCTACTGCTATGGAACATAGCAGTAGCGCTTTTTACAGTCCAGCGCTACTACTACAAATACTGTGGATGGCCTCGTTGGGCCCCGTATAGTAGTAGCGTTGGAACTGCAGCCAGCACTACTACTACGGTACTTAGCAGTAGCGTGTTCCCTTTCCAGTGTTACTTGTAAGTAGCAGCAACGCGTGCTATTTTCCAGCGCTAATAATAGGATCCTACCTGTAAGGTTTTTCCTACTAGTGAAGTATCCTAGGATGATAATATGATAGCATGGAACAATAAAAAAATATAGATACATTGATGTATTAGAGCTCAACTTCAGAACACAAAACATTGTTTTTGATGTTGCAACCATGACCTTATCGTACAATGGAATCTTGGGTCGTCCGACACTGGCGAAGTTCATGGTGGCTTCTCACCACACCCACAAAACGCTCAAGATGGCGAGTCCGATGAGTGTCATCACCGAACACACCGAATAGAATTGTAGTCCTTTGTGTCGACAAGATCTATGGGGAGGCAGTGGCAGCATCTGCCGACAAGGCACTTGCTCATGCAAGCAATGCTCTTGGGGGAAATATGAACAAGGGTTCCAACAAGACCTGTGGCGAGGACTTCAGGAAGCACACCATAGAGTGCAGCACGCCCGCCAAGGACTTGCTAGAGAGATCTACCACCAAGAGCAAGAAGAGCAAATTGACCATCCCCAAGATAAAGCAAGTGGTTGCACGGGAAGACGGTTAGGGTGGCACTTTCACCATAAGTGTCACCCTCGATGAAAAATAGGAAAGAGGGCTCGTCTCCTTCCCACGGGCGAATGTCGATGAGCTTGCCTGACAACCATCTGACACCCCGGGCGTTCGCAAGGAGGTGATTGAGCACCACCTTGCCGTCTGTCCCCATACAAGCCCTGTCAAACAGAAGGTCAGGCTTTGGAGCGGCAATAGTTTATCACTCAGGAAATCAAGAAGCTGGAAGTGGCGGGCCTGGTTAGAGGTGTGATCCACCCCATATAGTTATCAAACCCGGTGGTGGTGCGGAAGGCTAATGGGAAGTGGAGGCTTTGTATCGACATCACTGGTACTGATATTTTCTTTCCAAAAGAGCCCTTCCCCTTGCCGCGCATTGATCAAATGGTGGACTCTACTAGCGGCTGCGACCAACTCTCCTTCCTTGATGCCTACTCTGGTTATCACCAGATCTTCATGGCCAAGGAAGATGAAGAGAAAACCGAATTCATCACCCCGTGTGGTACCTATTGCTTAAAGCATATTCCTTTCAGGTTGAAGAGTGCTGGTGCGACATTTGCAAGACCCGTCCAGATTGGTTTTGAGCCACAGATGCAGAGGAATGTGAAATCATATATGGATGATATTGTGGTGAACAACAAGGACAAGGCCACACAAATTCAGGACTTAAAAGAGACACTTGCAAACTTGCGCAAAATCAACTTGAAGCTCAACCCCGAGAAGTGTGCATTTGGAGTCCGATCCGGCAAGCTCCTCGGATTCTTCGTGTCATAGTGTGAGATTGAAGCTAATCCCGCTAAGATAAAAGCGATCGAGCAATTGAAGGCACAAAAGCTCGTCATGGACATATGCCGCTTGGCGGGTTGCATCGCCGCTCTTAGCGGGTTCAATTCCAAACCTTTAGAGTGTGCCCTGCCATTTTTCAGAATCTTGAGAAAGACAGGACCAATGAAATGGACTCCGAAAGCGGAGGCAACCCTCCAAGATTTGAAGAAACATCTGTCCTCAACGCCAATACTAGTCGCGCCTAAACCACAAGAACCGTTGCTACTATATTTGGCGGCAATGAATCAAGTGGTCAGGGTTGCACTGGTGGTGGAGAGAGGCTTTGGGTGAGGAGGCGGCAGCCCCCGAGCTGGCAACCGACAAGATAGATTCAACTCCGATAAGCCAAGGAGCCAACAATGCAAGTACATCGCAAGAAGTAGATCAACAAACCATGCAAAAAATGAGATGGTGCAATGACTAGTCTACTTTGTTAGCTCTCTCTTGTAGAGGGCTAGATCAAGATACTCTGGAGTGTAGAAACTGCTTTTCGACCTTCTCATGGCTTCCCGAGAACCACGCCACTTCCAAGCACATCATATTATTGTCGTCACTCTCTTTCCGTTACAACGCATCTTCAGAAATTCGGAAGCAACCGACAGGATAGTTGAGTGGATATGTTGGAGCTGGCTAGCTTTGATATGAGTTTTGAAAGAACGTCAACTATTTATAGCAGAGCCTTGGAGGAGTTCACTGTAGAATGTACTCCAAGGCAAGACGAAGAAATCCCTAAACAGTCTTCACGGCATGGAAGAACCGCATGAATGGATTATGTACTTTGATGGAGCCTTTTCGTTGCAAGGCATTGGAGCTGGGGTGCTGCTTGTCGCGCCCATCGGGGAGCACTACAAGTACGTGATCCAGATGCATTTTCCCCGGGAGGCATCGAAGAACAAAGCATCTGAATATGCAGGACTCCTTGCAGGTCTGTGGATAGCAGTAGACCTTGACATCATAAATTTCATAGTCTAGGGGGATTCACAGCTGCTTGTACACCAGGAAAACAAGGATTACCAAAGCCCTCTTATGGAAGCATATGTAGATGAAGTAAGAAAGTTGGAATAATTTTCAAACATTAGGTATTATATAATATCATTTCCAGAGTTTATATGTACCAATACAAGCCATGAAAACTCTAGGATAAGTAGATAACAAAACTATGATAACAATATGTCCAAACAGAACATTCTGTAGAGATTAATTTAAAATATGTACTTGTGTAGCTCCAAAAATTCTGAACATTTAGGACATGGTAAATAATTTGTATGAAATTATTCCATACAATATTCAGAAACTTCCTATTTTCTAGTAAAATAAATAAATTCAAACACTATAGTAAAAGTTCCTATTTTTATACAACACACATCTATCATGCAATTCTAATGTCCTAAAGGCAATTCTTGATTATTTTTATTGAAAAACAAAATTAAGAATAACAACAAATAACGAAAATACACAATCAAATGATGCTCTAAGAAAAACACATATTATGTGATGAATAAAAATATAACTCCAACTAAGATATATCGATGTTGTCGAAGACGAAAGAGGGGATGGCTTTATCAAACTCTACTTATGATCAAACAATGTTAACCTTGAATTTAAATAAGAAACAATTTCAACTTTAATACAAATTGTTTCTCGTCAAAACTAAAGTTAATAGAAAACTAAAACTTATAAAGCAACTTATAGAAAATATTTTCAAAAAAGGAAATTAAACTAGCAATGAAATCAATTTGCAAGTTATGATTTAAATAGAATTGATTTCATGCAATCAAAAATAATAAAATAAGTAAAAATAATCTTTGTTGAAATACTACTATTAACTAAAATAAAACAAAACAAACCTTGTAAACAAATACAAAATAAAATAAATTTAAAACAATTAAACAGAAGAAATAGAGATAAACCTAAATAAGAAATAAAACAAATTCTATTTTTCTTAAAAACCTAATTTAAAATATTCTAAAAATTCCAAAAAATTTCCTACTAATAAACAAAGTCACAAATGACCAGTAGAAAAAAGGATCAACTTGCCTCATATCAAAGATGTTCAATGTGAACTTGCGTGGTAAGTTCATGAAGATAATATACCGGTCTTAGAAAATAACTTGGTAGAACTATTCGTCACACTCCGATGAAAATCTATATAATCAAGCATTGCATTCATATAAGCAATCATACTAGAAATCAATATAACAAACAACAATTAAAATGGATCCAAGTAATCAAATACGAATCCAAAGAAACTTCAAAGAAAACTATGGAGTTTTCTACTACAACAACACAAAAAAGTTTTTTTGTCCTAATTAAACTTAACAACAAATAAAACACTAAAATAGTAAAATAATAGGAAACAAAAATATCACACAACTAAGATAACAGAAAGTATTTTCTTATAAAACTTTGTTAGCAAAAGGAACTAATTGAAAAGCTTTCATCAAACTCGACGTATGATCAAAACAATGTTAACCTTGAATTTAAATCAAAAACAATTTCAACTTTAATACGAATTGTTTCTGGTCTGAACTAAAGTTAACACAAAAATAAAACTTACAAAGCAACTTATAGAAAATATTTTCAAAAAAGGAAATTAAACTAGCAATGAATCAATTTGCAAGTTTTGATTGAACTATAATTGATTTCATGCAATCAAAAATAATAAAATAAATAAAAATAATAATTTTTGAAATACTACTATTAAATCACATAAAACAAAACAAATCTTGTCAAAAAATAAATAAATAAATTAATTAAAAGCAATTAAAACAAAAGAAATAGAGATAAACCTAAAGAAGACCTAAAACAGGTTTTGTTTTTCTTAAAACCCTAATTTCAAACATTCTAAAACTCCCTCAATTATTCTAGAGATAAACAAAGTCACAAGTGACTAGTAGCAAAAAGAATCAACTCAAAACCTATTTTTTATACTCAAGCTATAAGCAATACAACGTTTGAATCAAATCTGTTTGAATTCAAATTTAAATTTTCAAATATGGTCAAACTTGACATCTAGAGAAATTAGATAAAAACTAGTCGCCTACCCGTGCATTCGGACGGTTTAGTTGATAACATTGTCAACTGTATAAATTTTTCATATTAATAAGATAATATAAAGTTGTTCGAGTTTATATAACCAATATCTAACAAATTGGCATCACCGCCGCTGGTCACCAGCTTATCAGGTTTTTTTAGACTATCAATTTTTCATATACAAATTATCTTAGTTTGAACATACTACCAGATGAAGCAACCGACTACAAATAGATTATTGAAAGTAAGCATGCATTTTTATGTTTGATACAAAACTTAGGAATCATTAAAATATTATACACATATTAAAATGAACCTAGCAAATCATAAAAACTGGACATGTGATCTCTGGATATTTAACAACCTTCTGGAAAATATATTTTTTACCATGGGAATATTGTTCGTAATCCTGAATGTCGATCAGGTGGGATGTAGTAACATAAATTTTATCAAGTTCTATTTTGTTACAGCAACCGTCTAACTGAAAAAGTACTGGTCTTGCATGGGAGGGAGATTTCATTTAGCTAATTGATGCTTCCATTATTGACATGCCATTTTGACTCACTACCAATAATCAATACAAAATAATTCTTTAACTTAGAATTAAAACAGATAAAGCAATTTTTGATCTAAAAACAGAACCAAAACTATTAATGAATATTATCTTCATTACTTTAAAAATTCAGCATTTTCTAAAATCTAAGACACTCTTATGTACTAAGTACATACAATCCTTCAAGCAAACTACTTGAACTATATAGATCATAGTACTTGTCTATTGATTTTTCCCTAAAAGGGGGTGGAGCGTAAGACATTGGCATGAATCATTTGTTTGACATGAAAAATAAGATGCCCAGGTAAAAAAAAGGATTATCGAATGGCTACTCTGTGTGGAATGGTTCCAAAGCTTTTTCTGTGTCTCGTATATATAGGATTGAGGCTAGTTTCTCTAGCATGCTCGCTGTAAAAAAATAGGCAAAAAGGGCGTACATGATGATCGCTTATATCAGAAATGTATGCCTATGTATTGTACCCCAAACTAAATTCAGTATTAGACCATTGTTATCAATTAACCATAGGATGAAATGGCATTATAGAAGGTACAATTATTAGTGTATCCATTGAAACACAATGGGTGTTTATGAAATAATCCACGTGAAGTCTATGCTAACATCTTATATTTTCCACCCAATAACTGTGCTATCCAATAGGACATATATCTTTGTTCTCGTGATCTGCTACAATCGAAGTGTTGGCTACCCAAATGAGTACATTAGTTTAACAGCAAAGGAGATACACTTGGCAACTGGAATGAAGATGTCGATACATGTAGCTAGGTTATATCACTGTGCAGAACATAAATGTTGTACTATACCTGTTGAGAACTGCACTATACTGATCATCTAATAGAACAGGAAAAAGGATTTTTGATAGAAGCCAGCCATGAAATACCTTGCATAGTGAAAAAGATGCAAGCATGTTTGTCTGAAATTTATGAGACCATGTAAGACAGGGAGTAGTTATCTCCAAAGAAGGGAGCCAATAGTGTTAGGTATGAGATGTATTCTACAGTAAGAAGAAATAATATTTGATATTTAAGTATTCCCATAAGTAATTTGAAATATTTAACATTGAGGAAAAAGTTAATGTCAACATGACTCATCAGATACTTGGTACCTATAACATATACTCCTATCTTTGTTGACTACCCTATAAAATCTAAAGAATAATTTTTGGAGCATAGTTTTATAAGGTCTTATAAAATAGAATACAATTTGTAATATAGTTGTCACATTTATTTATTATCATCGACGACACCTATGAAAAAAAATAAAAATGCATTCTCGCTAAATCTGAATGTAGCTTTAGTGCATAAACCTAAGAGTGTATTCCTAATGGTTTGGTGTGTTGAACGATAAAGCACAACTGATAGTGGTGAGCCAGTAGTTAGGTTCTTCAGATTACATACAATTCATATTGAATGTTTTGTGTACCGGTTGAGGCTTTCACTTTAACCACTAAGCTGCAACATCACGGAGGCAATGGAGATTAAATTTTCAGAAATGTCTTGAGCAATGTTGCGCGGCCTGGTGCTGCAATGCAACGCTGTCGACGCCGCACAATTGACCTGCTTCCCAGTAGTGGTACTTCCATGCGCTGACGTCAAGTGTACATGAACAATGCCACGAGTGTCGCCCCATGTATAGTGTGGAATTCTAACTTTTTTAGTATAACTATCCATAACAAGACCATTCAGGAATATATCTATATATCCTTCCCCTGTAGGCTAACAACACACGTACATTGAGTCTGACACGATCAGCCTGCCACCAAGGAGTGATACCTACGTGCACTGACGCCAAGTATACATGAACGATGCCGCGAACCTCGTGCCGTAAGTTGGCCACGCTCTGTAGTGAAATCCTTAAATTTTCAGTATAAGCATCCCTAGAAACACGCCCCATCCAAGCATATATCTATACATGTTTTACCTGTAGGCCAAGAAAACACGTACATGAAGTTTATTTGAAACATATGTGCAGAACGTTGTTGGTGAACAACCAACTAAGACAAAAAAATGCCAAAAATAAGATATGTTTCCTAGTAATGACATATAAATTGTAAATAGTGGATGAAACTCGACCTAGATCCAATATCTTTGGAAAAGTAAAAATATAGCAAACCTCTGCCAAGATTATAAGAAGAGTACCTAATCTAATTGCTTTGATTCCCGTCTATGCTGATGGTTTAAGGAAGTACAAAGAATATTGAAGGGTATGGTGACCGGCAGCCGGATGGTGGGTGTGACTATCAAGATGCACGTGTGGAGAGAATAAGCAAAACCCCAAGAGAAACACTTGCATACCCGCCGGGTGGTTGGACAAACTGGGTTGAAAAAAGCAATAGGGGAGAGTTGCTCATCATCAACCAACATGGATTTTGGGCGTCAAATAATCATGGATTCATGGGTAGAAGAGGAAGCAAATAGACAAAGGTTGGTTGCATCGTCTCCAGGTTTGATGTGTGGAAGAGGTGAAGGGAGGATGAGCGAGATTTTAAGGGATTATAGACGCCGCCTTGAAGCCTCTCGACTCTTGAATAGGCATGCACGTGGGACAACATCAGAGGACTCTTTCATGCACCCCATCCAACGGTTCTAATTACCTTGTATAGAGATTTGATCGACAACTAAGAGACATTGAGAGAAAAAAAAATCTTACATGGGTGAATCTCTACCGTTATAACTCGGTCCCATCAGATTAACGGCTCGTAAAATTTAATTAACGTGAGAATTTCTTGAGAATCTAAAATTAGTATAGGTATAGATTGTGAACTAGCGCAAAAAGAATCAATCAATCTGGAGTTAAAACATAAAAGATATTAAAGATCTAAAATTAAAACAATTTTGTAAACTAAAATCTCTCCCTAATCTCCTTAATAATAAAGCAAATTCGGTTTCTGGTCTTCCGTCTTGGAAATTACCCCTAAAGTTTGCATAAATTACCCACCATGCCACCGGTAAGTAATAGAAAACGTTTTACAAAACGAAAAATCATGGACTGGGCCGGCCCATGTAAAAACCTCCTATATTACGCTCTGTATGCTGGGAGAATATCCAGCACACCGTATGGGCCGGCCCATGCACAGGCGCCTGCTTTTAGTTTCGTT
Organism: Hordeum vulgare subsp. vulgare; assembly: GCF_904849725.1. NCBI lineage: Eukaryota > Viridiplantae > Streptophyta > Magnoliopsida > Poales > Poaceae > Hordeum > Hordeum vulgare. Next base: position 61,947,554 of record NC_058524.1, read on the forward strand.
TATTTATTTATATTCAGTTCCGTTTTATTTTATTTTATTTTAAATAATTTAGAACTTTAAATAATCTTTAAAATTTTAATAAACTGAAAATTATAAATAAACATATTTCAAAAATTTAAATGTTTGTGACTTTAAAAACTGCTCGGAGTTTTGTAAAAAATGCTCGCATATACAATAAAATGTTTGTACAATAAGAAAAGTCCATGATCTCAAATACAATTCCATGTATTAAAAATTATTAAATGCATTTAACAAAATGCTTTCTAATTCAAAATATGTCCTAAAATTTTAAAAATAGCTAATGCCTGTTTTGATAGTTTTTTTTATTTATTTAGAATTTCCGTTCCATTTTTATTTAATTATAATTTAAATAATTTAGAATTACAAAAACTTTTGCATATTAGAAAATAGGAATTTGGATTAAAATGCTGACGAATTTTTATTTTGAATTAAAAACAGGATTCAAAAAAAGCGTCGGAATTTTTTTTTTTTGCAAATACCAATACAATGTCCATGAATTTAATAAATACATTACTGATTTATAAAAATGTTTGTTTATTCAGAAAAACTTCATGCATTTCAAAAAATGTTTGTGAATTTAAAATAAAATCCTCCAACTTCAAAAATTATGTTCGTCTTTTCTTGAATTGGTGGCCAATTCAAAAGAAAATATTTAAACCCGTTCGAAATATAAAAAATATTTACGATTTTTCATAAATATTTGTAAATTGTAAAAAATGTTCTTGATTTTAAAATCGTTCCCATATTTGTAAAAATGTTCACGAAAGATCTAATGTATGTAGATAAACATTAATGCTTCTAAGTCTTTGTGACAATATACTTGTGTGAATTTTGAAGAATTAAGTGTTGGATGGATCGGATTATTATTGTATGTTTTCTAAAAAAATTCTTGAAATTTAGAATAAATCTTTGAGTTACCAAGATTTTTGACAACCATGATATATATTTTTTTTAATTGTAAAGATTGCTTGAACTTGTGAATAAATTTAAAAGAAGAAACATTTTCTTGGATTTGTGCACAAATTTTTTAAATCAAGCGATGATATGTGAACATAATGCGGTCATCATCATTGGAGATTATGTTTTTTTCTTCCATGGCAACGCACGGGCCATTTTGCTATCTCTCCCTAATAATAAAGGAAATACGGTTTCTGGTCGTCCGTCATTTAAATTTCCCTCATAGTTGGCTAAAATTACCCACCAATGCCACTCGTATGTTAGAAAAACGGTTTGTTTTTTTGGATTTCAGAAGTCGGCGTCGTTCTTTGTTATTATACCATCCGATACATTATGAAAACATCAATCGATGGGTAGCGCGATGGCAAACAGTTAAGTCTACAGACTCGAGACTACAGTTCGATCCCTCGTTCTCACATGTTTTCTCTCCTTTTTCTTTACCTCTCTAACGCATGGGCCGACCCATGTGCAGGTAGGGGCGTCCCTGTTTTGTATTTTTTTCCTTTTTTTCCTTTTTGTTTTTTTCTTCCCTAATTAATCCCAGATTTCAAAAGAACAAAGTATTAAAAACTTATGAGTATAAAAAATGTAGGAAAAAGCAAAAACTGTTTGTGTATTCGACAAATATATTCAAAGAGTCATAAAATATTCATGAGTTCGAAAATTGCTCACATATATTATAAAACAAATCACGATTTCACATAAATTGTAATGAAATAATAAATGATCATGATTTTTGTATAAAATTATCCAGTAATCAAAACATATGCATGGATTTGAATATATTATCCATCATCTTTTAGAAAATCTTCATAAAAATTGATACACATTCATAAATAATGAACAAAACGAACTGTCACTTACGTAAAGGTTTTATTAAGAGATCTGTAAAGGTCATTTCATGATTTTATTTAGACCCTTGCATAACAAAAAGTTGTGAGTTTGAAAGAAAGTAGGAAAATGATAAACTATTTGTGAATTCAGAAAAATATTCGGAAAATCATAAAAAGTTCATGAGTTCAGAAATTGCTCACACATTATAAAAAATTCACAATTTCAAATAATTTATCAAGAAGTAAGAAATGTTCAAAAAATTTAAAAATGATCCGGCATTCAAAGCATATTCAGGAATTTGAGAAACATCTCCATCTATTTTTAGAAAATGTTCGCAAAAATTAAAACACATCCGTAAATAATGAACAAAACTAAATGTCGATTACATAAAGGTTTTATTACGAAATCTCTCGAGGTCATTTTATGAATTTTTTTAGTCCCTCGCATTAGGCAAAAAAGGTTTTTGTGTTTTATACAACGCTGAGCCCAACCAAATTGACACAACTTTTTATGGGTTAGTTTTGTAAACAATTATGTTTATTTTCGTACCAGAATACTAGTTATGGTAAGCACCGCTACGCTAAGTTAAGTCGAGACACATCATTCATCAGTATAGCTCAGACAGAGTCCGTAAATGCAGTTTGCTCAGCCATGAAATATTATGTTGTGACGCCTTAAGAAATCAAGTCGCGATGAGCATCATATTTTTTGTTTATGAAATCATACTTTTTTATATCTACCACACCTGCATAATCTAATAGTTTTTCCCGTTGCCACGCACGGTCATATTTGTTACTAATAATAAAGCAAATACGGTTTCTGGTCGTCCGTCTTGAAAATTACCCCTAAAGTTTACATAAATTACCCACCATGCCACCGGTAAGTAATACAAAACGTTTCACAAAGCAAAAAATATTGGACTGGGCCGGCCCATGTAAAAACCTCCTATATTACGCTCTGCACGCTGGGAGAATATCCAGCACAACGTATGGGCCGGCCCATGCACATGCGCCTGCTTTTAGTGCCGTTTATTTATTTATTTTCAGTTACGTTTTATTTTTTTTAATTTTAAATAATTTAGAACTTCAAATAATGTTTAAAATTTTAATAAACTGAAAATTATAAATCAACATATTTAAAAAATTAAAATGTTTGTGACTTCAAAAATTGCTCGGAGTTTTGTATAAAATGCTCGCATATACAATAAAATGTTGCAATTTTAGAAAAATATTTGTACAATAAGAAAAGTCCATGATCTCATATACAATTCCATTTATTCAAAATTATTGAAGGCATTTAACAAAATGCTTTCTAATTCAAAATATGTTAATGCATTTAAGAAATGTCGTAATATTTTAAAAATAGTAATGCCTGTTTTGATAGTTTCTTTTTTTTATTTAAAATTTTCCATTCCATTTTTTTTATTTCTAATTTAAATAATTTAGAATTACATAAAATTTTGCATATTAAAAAATAGGAATTTTGAAATAAAATGTTGACGAAAACATAATGTCCATGAATTTAATAAATATATTACTGATTTATAACAATGTCCATGAATTTAATAAATATATTACTGATTTATAAAAATGTTTGTTTATTTAGAAAAACTTCATGCATTTCAAAAAATGTTTGTGAATTTAAAATAAAATCCTCCAACAGAAAAGATTATGTTCGCCTTTTCTTGAATTGGTCGCCAATTCAAAAGAAAATATTTAAACCTGTTCGAAATATAAAAAATATTCACGATTTTTAGTAAATGTTTGTAAATTGTAAAAAATATTCTCGATTTTAAAATTGTTCCCATATTTCTAAAATTGTTTACGAAAGATCTAATGTATGTAGTTAAACATTAATGCTTCTAAGGCTTTGTGACAATATACCTGTGTGAATTTTGAAGAATTAACTGTTGGATGCCTCGGATTATTATTGTATGTTTTCTAAAAAAAATCTTGAAATTCAGAGTATATCTTTGAGTTACCAAGATTTTTGAAAATGTAAAGATTGCTTTAACTTGTGAATAAATTTAAAAGAAGAAATATTTTCTTGCATTTGTGTACAAAATTTCTAAATCAAGCGATGATATGTGAACATAATGTGTTCATCATCATTGGAGTTTATGTTTTTTTTCTTCCATGCCAACGCATGGGCCATTTTGCTAGTAGAAACTAAAAATAAGAAAAAACTATCGATGGACACGCTACACGTGGCTCCTTCTCATTGGTCTAGGCGTGTGTGCGCCAAGAATAGGAGCGAACGGCTAAAGCTTAATAAATGTTTTGGCGTTTCAATCTAACAGCGGATCTACGGTAGCCGTCCGATCAAGATCTAGCGGTTCACGTGGGTGTCCGGTGCAATAAAAGTAAGGACAGCCAACGCTTACATAGGAGGTTGTTGACGATGACTTGGGCGGCGCGATGGTTGACACGGAGCTTGTTCTAGTGGTCTTCAGGGGCGGGGAAGTGGTCTACGCGACATATGCGAGCATGGGGAGTTTATCGGTGGTCGCTGATGAGCTTGGGGCTGACGGAAGCTGATAGCAGCGAGCTCAGGGCGGAGGTTGCTTCGGTGGTCGATGGCTATGATGCTCCGGCGGTCCTCCGGCCAAGGAGACAACACGAAGCGGCATGGTAGAGGGTGACGCATCTAGTGGTGGTAGAGGCGAGGCTCGGGCATGGCTAGGGCGACGACTGATGACCTACAAGTATAGGGGATCAATCGTAGTCCTTTCGATAAATAAGAGTGTCAAACCCAACGAGGAGCAGAAGGCTCTGATAAACGGTTTTCAGCAAGGTAATAACTGCAAGCACTTAAAGTAGCGGTAACAAGTGATGGTGTAGTGACGTGAAACGAAGCAGGTGAAAACTAACAAGTAACAAGTAGTAGCAACGGTGCAGCAAAGTGGCCCAATCCCTTTTGTAGCAAGGGACAAGCCTGAACAAAGTCTTATAAGAGGAAAAACGCTCCCAAGGACACACGAGAATTTCTGTCATGCTAGTTTCATGATGTTCATATGATTCGCGTTCGTTACTTTGATAGTTTGATATGTGGGTGGACCAGTGCTTGGGTACTGCCCTTACTTGGACAAGCATCCCACTTATGATTAACCCCTCTCGCAAGCATCCACAACTACGAAAGAAGAATTAAGACAACGTCTAACCATAACATTAAACTAGTGGATCCAAATCAGCCCCTTACGAAGCAACGCATAGACTCGGGTTTAAGCTTGTGTCACTCTAGCAACCCATCATCTACTTACTACTCCCCGATGCCTTCCTCTAGGCCCAAATATGGTGAAGTGTTATGTAGTCGACGTTCACATAAAACCACTAGAGGAAAAGACAACATACAACATATCAAAATACCGAACGAATACCAAATTCACATGACTATTATTAGCATGACTTATCCCATGTCCTTAGGAACAAAGTATAATCCAAATACTCACAAAGAATAATCATAATCATGATCAGAGGTGTAATGAGTAGCATCAAGGATCTGAACATAAACTCTTCCACCAAGTAATCCAACTAGCATCAACTACAAAGAGTAATCAACACTACTAGCAACCTCACAAGTACCAATCGGAGTCGCAAGACGGAGATTGATTACAAGAGATGAACTAGGGTTTGGAGATGAGATGGTGCTGATGAAGATGTTGATGATGACGAGTCCCCTCCGATGAGAGGAGTGTTGGTGATGACGATGGCGACGATTTCCCCCTCCGGGAGGGAAGTTTCCCCGACAGGATCGTCCTGCCGGAGCTCTAGATTGGTTCTGCTCAAGTTCCGCCTCGTGGCGGCGGAGAATCCACGAAAAAGCTCCACCTTGATTTTTTCCCGGACGGAACCCTTCATATAGCAGAAGAGGGGGGCTAGTGGGCCACCAGGGTGCCAACAAGCCATGTAGCCACGGCCAGGGGGGCAGGCCGTGGCTACCAGGCTTGTGGCCCCCAGGCAGCTCCCCTCTGGTACTTCTTTCGCCCAATATTTTTTATATATTCCCAAAAAATTCCACGTTGATTTTCAGGGCATTCGGAGTTGCGTAGAATAGAGGACTCAGACTTTCTCCTTTTCCAATCCAGAATTCCAGCTGCCGGTATTCTCCCTCTTCACATAAATCTTGCAAAATAACAGTGAAAAGGCATAAGTATGGTACCACAAAGTATAATAACAGTCCATAAAGCGATAAATATCAACATGAAAGCATGATGCAAAATGGACGTATCAACTCCCCCAAGCTTAGACCTCGCTTGTCCTCAAGCGAAAACCAAGATCCATAAACATGTCCACATGTTTAGGGATGAAGGTGTCGATAAAACATAATACGGACATGAGGGCATCATGATCACACATAGAACAACAATACATCATAAATATTATTATGGGAAAGTAACAATTCCTTCACAAAGCAAAGTATGAAACAAAAACCTTACCGAGAAGTAGCTAACAACAGTCCATAGTCATTGAAGCAATTGCAATTCATCATATCATCACAAAGAGTCAAATAAAAGCTTGCAAAGCAAATCCACGTACTCAATCATCTCTTTTGTTTTCCACAATTGTTACAACTCACGTGGTACTCATGGCATCAAAGTTTCAGTTGGACACAGAGAAAGATAGGGGCTTATAATTTTGCCTCCCAACCATTTACCTCAAGGGTAAAGTCAACAACAATAAAGCATAAGTACTCATCTCCAAGTTGATATATGAATATAGATCTTTCCCTAGCATGTGACGGTAGCCAATACAAAGGCAAAATAAGGAATTGGTGAAGATCACCATGACTCTTTCAAGGGCAAAAAGTAAAGGTACAAGATAGGCCCTTCGCAGAGGGAAGCAGAGGTTGTCATGCGCTTTTGAGGTTTGGATGCGTGTCCTCTTAGTGCGGAGGAACGTCACTTTATATTGCCTCCTGTGATAAAGAACTTTATTATGCAGTCTGTCGCTTTTATGTCTTCCTCATCACACATTCGTATAAAGCTTATTTTCCACACACTAATAGATCATACATATTAGAGAGCAATTTTTATTGCTTGCACCGATGACAACTTACTTGAGGGATCTTATTCAATCCATAGGTAGGTATGGTGGACACTCATGGCAAAAGTGGGTTAAAGGTTTATGGATGCACAAGTAATATCTCTACTTGGTGTGGGACTTTTGGCTAATATGAGGTGGAAGCAGTCACATGCTAAGGGATCTCTAGGCATATAACATTGTTTGGAACCAAGCAAACACAATTCATTATGTTGTCTTCCTTGTCCAACATCTACTTCTAAGCATGTAATAGTTTGGTGAGTGCACACAATTATAGAGAGTGTCTAAGATGATGTATTTATATGCGAACCTCTCTTTCCTTATTACTTCTTATTAATTGCAACAATGACTAGGGTCTATGTTGGTCTATTCTCAACAAGTTTCAATCATCATACTTGTTATATGTGAAGCTATCACTTTCCATAAGATCATCTCATGATCTTTCATGCTATCGTTCTTTTAATACTTTTGATCACGGCACAAAACAAAGCCCTTGACTAAGATACTCTTTATTATATAGCTCGTAAGCTCGAATGCATCGGGGAAGACACAAGGAAAAAGACTCAAGCTAAACACTAAAGACTTATTCCACTAAGATAAGAAATAAAGACTCAAAAGGAAAGAACTAAAACAAAGGTAAAAGCAAAAGATATAAAGGTGATACGATACCAGGGCAACTACCCCAAGCTTGGCACAAGCCAAGGGAGTTGCCCATACCAATGCTTAGTTGTCTTCCTTTGGTGGTGGCGGAGGAGTTGTTGCACAGGTCTTAAGCTTGTCTAATTTCCACTTGAGCATAAAATTCTGCTCTCTCAGGTCATCATTTTCCTCCTCAAGCTTCAACACCCTTTGACAAAGTTCCTGCTTACTCTCCTGCAAGAAACGAGAAGGGATAAACAAGTTCTTAGGCTTCTTCCTTGAGTCAGGGAGGCTCGACTTCCTGAACTCCACATGAGTGCGTCCAGGTTGAGGTAGAGGAGCCTCCTCTTCATCGGAACTCATTTATTCCTTCCCCTTGGGGTCATAGTCCTCTTCCTCGTCAGTGGTCCAGCCATATGGTTCCAAGTCCCCATAGACCTTGGGGTTAGCAAGGTAATCAGCCACATAGCTTTCCCCATCTGAATCCTGAGAAGACATCTTGACCTAGATCCGCGGCAGAAAACAGGCTCGAAACGAAAACACAGGAGAACTGCACGATACGTAGATCAAAACCATCGGGTGTATATATATAATGATTTTTTCTGGACTAGAAGGAGTGCTCCGCAAGAAAACGGAGTCCGGGAGGCACATGAGGTGCCCACAAGCCTTGTAGCCGCGACCAGGGGAGGCCACGACTACCAAGCTTGTGGCCGCCTCGTGCGCTCTCCGGACTGCTTTTTATTTTTCTATTTTTTCATAAATTCCAAAACGGAGAAAATTTCCTATTGGAAAAAGTTTTGGAGTCCAATTACTTGCTGAAACACACACCTCTTCGTTTTCAGAGTCTGAAACAGGCTGATAAACATCTCTTATGTACTCCTCTGGAGTTATGATATTGATGATATTGGTCTCAACATTTATGGGAGTACCAGAGATATAATGCTTGATTCTTTGCCCATTTACCACTCTAGGAAAATTACCTTCCGTGTTATTGATTTCGATGGCACCAGAGCGATATAGTTCCTCGACAACGTAGGGACCTTCCCATTTAGAGAGAAGCTTGCCTGCGAAGAATCTTAAGCGAGAATTGTATAGCAGGACATAATCACCTACATTGAACTCACATTTTTGTATTCCTTTATCATGCCATCTCTTAACCTTTTCCTTGAACAACTTGGTATTCTCATATGCCTGGGCCCTCCATTCATCTAATGAGCTGATATCAAACAACCGCTTCTCACCGGAAAATTTGAAATCGAAGTTGAGCTCTTTGATTGCCCAATAAGCTTTGTGTTCTAACTCAAGAGGTAAATGATAGGCCTTACCGTAAACCATTTTATACGGCGACATGCCCATGGGATTCTTATAAGCAGTCCTATAATCCCATAGTGCATCGTCAAGTTTGCTAGACCAACTCTTTCGAGATCTATTGACAGTCTTTTGTAAGATCAATTTGATCTCCCTATTACTCAACTCCACTTGACCACTAGACTGAGGATGATAAGGAGATGCAACTCTATGGTTGACATCATACTTAGCGAGCATCTTGCAGAAAACACCATGAATGAAATGTGAACCGCCATCAGTCATCAGATATCTAGGGACTCCAAATCTTGGGAAGATGACTTCTTTAAGCATCTTGATAGAGGTGTGGTGATCAGCATTTCTAGTAGGGATAGCTTCTACCCACTTAGTGACATAATCCACAACAACTAAGATGTGAGTGTACCCATTGGAACTCGGGAAGGGTCCCATATAATCAAAGCCCCAGACATCAAATGGTTCAATGACAAGTGAATAGTTCATAGGCATTTCCTGACTTTACTGATGTTCCCTATTCTTTGGCATTCGTCACAAGACAAGGCAAACTTACGGGCATCCTTGAAGAGAGTGGGCCAATAGAAACCTGATTGCAATACCTTATGAGCAGTTCTATCTCCAGCATGGTGTCCTCTGTAGGCTTCGGAATGAGACTTCTGCAGGATCTGTCCCTGTTCATGTTCAGGCACACAACATCTAATAACACCATCTACTCCTTCCTTATAAAGGTGAGGATCATCCCAAAAGTAGTGTATCAAATCGAAGAAGAATTTCTTCTTTTGCTGGTAGGTGAAACTGGGTGGTATGTATTTGGCTACGATATAGTTTGCGTAATCAGCATACCACGGTGCACTATGTGAAGTGCGGATGACATTCAATTGCTCATCGGGAAAGTTGTCATCAATAGCTCGTGGGTCATCAAGGACATTCTCTAGCCTGGACAAGTTATCTGCTACAGGGTTATCAGCACCCTTTCGGTCAACAACGTGCAAATCAAATTCCTGTAGCAGGAGAACCCATCTGATTAGCCTAGGCTTAGCGTCCTTCTTCTCCATAAGGTACTTAATAGCAGCATGATCAGAATGAATAATGACTTTGGAGTCAACTATATAAGATCTGAACTTTTCACATGCAAACACGACTGCTAAAAATTCCTTCTCCGTAGTGGCATAGTTTCTTTGGGCACTGTCTAGAGTTTTACTAGTGTAGTGAATGACATTCAACTTCTTGTCAACTCTTTGTCCTAGAACAGCACCAACAGCATAGTCACTAGCGTCGCACATGATTTCAAAGGGCAAGTTCCAATCAGGTGGTTGAACAATAGGTGCGGTTATCAAGGCCCTCTTAAGTACTTCGAAAGCTTCCTCACAATCTTCATCAAAAACAAAAGGAACATCCTTCTGCAAGAGGTTGGTAAGAGGCCTAGAAATCTTAGAGAAGTCTTTAATGAACCTTCTATAAAAACCAGCATGACCTAGGAAACTTCGTATACCTCTGATATCTGTGGGGCAAGACATTTTCTAAATTGCATCACCCTTAGCCTTATCAACTTCAATGCCTTTCTCAGAGATTTTGTGTCCTAAGACGATACCTTCATTTACCATGAAGTGGCACTTCTCCCAGTTCAAGACGAGGTTGGTATCTTTGCATCTCTGTAAGACTCGATCAAGTTGCTGAGGCAATCATCAAAGGAAGAACCGTAAACGGAGAAATCATCCATGAAAACCTCAACAATCTTTTCACAAAAGTCAGAGAATATAGCCATCATACATCTTTGAAAGGTGGCAGATGCATTGCATAAGCCAAAAGGCATACATCTATAAGCAAAGGTACCGAAGGGGCAGGTGAAAGTGGTTTTCTCCTGATCAGATTGTGCAATAGGTATTTGCGAGAAACCTGAATAACCGTCTAGAAAGCAGAAGTGTGTGTGTTTAGATAGCCTTTCTAGCATTTGGTCGATAAACGGAAAATGATAATGGTCTTTCCTAGTTGCCTTGTTCAGTTTCCGGAAGTCTATCACCATCCTATAGCCAGTGATAATCCTCTGTGGGATTAGTTCATTCTTATCATTAGGAACGACGGTGATACCTCCCTTCTTAGGTACGCAATGTACTGGACTTACCCAATCACTATGAGCAACAAGATAAATGATTCCTGCTTCCAGAAGCTTTAATATTTCTTTTCTCACCACCTCTTTCATCCTAGGATTTAATCTCCTTTGATGATCAGCAACTGGCTTAGAATCAGGATCAGTTTTAATCTTGTGCTGACATAGAGTGGGACTAATACCCTTAAGATCATCAAGAGTATATCCAATAGCCGCACGGTGCTTCCTCAAAGTTTTTCATAACTTATTATCTTCGTGATTCCATAAGTGAGCACTAATAATAACACGATATATATCCTCCTCATCAAGATAGGCATACTTGAGTGTATCTGGTAACTGTTTTAGCTCGAACACAGGATCACCCTTTGGCGGGGGAGGATCCCCAAGCAGTTCAACACGCAGATTATTCTTAAGGATAGGATATTGTTCTAAAACAATTTTATCTATCTCATCTCTTTCATCCATATGCATATCATTTTCATGCTCAAGCAGATATTGCTCTAAAGTATCCATAGGAGGCACGGCAATAGAGGCAAGAGCAATGATTTCATCCCTACCAGACGACTCTTTTTCATGGGGTTGCCTTCCAAACTTGGAGAAGTTAAATTCATGAGACACACCCTCGAAACTAACAGTGACAGTCTGTTTAACACAATCAATATGAGCACTGACATTTTTGAGAAAGGGTCTACCAAATATGATGGGACAAAAGCTATCTTGTGCAGTAGCAAGGACGAGGAAATCAGTAGGATACTTCGTCTGACCACACAAGACATCTACATCTCGCACAATTCCCATAGGGCAGATAGTGTCTCTATTAGCTAGCGTAGTAGTGACATCAATGGCTTCTAACTCAGCAGGTGCAATCTCATCTTTGATTTCATCATATAGGGACCAGGGTATTGCACTAACAGTAGCACCCATATCACGTAAACCATGATAAGAGTGATCTCCTATCTTGACAGAAACAACGGGTAGGCCAACTACAGGTCTGTATTTGTCTTTCGCGTGAGGTTTAGCAATTCTAGCGGAGTCCTCACAGAATTTGATAACATGGCCGTCTATGTCTTCGGCTAAGAGATCTTTGATAATAGCAACACTAGGTTCAACTCTAATTTCCTCAGGGGGTGCAAGCGGTCTAATGTAACCCCTACGTATCACAGTTGGAGCTTTAGAATAATCCTTTTTCCTAGCAGGGTAAGGTGGTTTCTCAGTGTAGGCACAAGGAACAATAGGATCATTATAGGCAATGACTTTCTCTTCAACTAGAGTGGGTTTAACTATGTTGACTTCTACAGGAGGATGATACTTAAACCACTTCTCTTTGGGAAGATCAATATGAGCAGCAAAAGATTCACATAGAGAAGCTACTATCTCACAGTCAAGTCCATACTTAGCGCTAAAATCTCTAGAAGTGTTTGTTTCAACAAAAGATTTAACGCAATCAAACTGGAAATTCATACCTGACTCCTTACCTTCTTCAAGCTCCCAATCTTCAGAGTTACATTTGATTCTTTCCAATAAATTCTACTTGTGGTCAATATCCCTCTTCATAAAGGAACCGGTACAAGAAGTGTCAAGCATGGTACGATCTTCATGAGAAAGCTGAGCATAAAAGTTTTGAGTGATAATTTCTCTCGAGAGCTCATGATTGGGGCATGAATATAGCATTGATTTAAGCCTCCCCCAAGCTTGAGCTATGATTTCCCTGTCACAAGGCCAAAATTTATAAATATAATTCCGATCACAATGTACTAAATGCATAGGATAAAACTTTTGATGAAATTCCAATTTCAACCGATTGTACTCCCATGATCCAGTATCATCACATAGCCTATACCATGTCAACGCCTTATCCTTCAAAGATAAAGGAAAGACTTTCTTCTTTACCTCATCCTCAGGCAAACCTACAAGCTTAAATAAACCACAAACTTCATCTGCATAGATTAGATGCAAGTCTCGATGTGAAGATCTATCTCCTATAAAAGGATTAGCCAGCACTTTCTCAAGAATACCCAAAGGAATTTCATAAAAGATATTTTCAGTAGGTACCTTAGGTTGAGGAGCAACTCCTCGTGTTTCCGTTCGTGGTGAAGATACCCCGAACAAATTCCTCAAAGGAACAGTTTCCATAGTGACAAGTGACAATAAGTTTTAGCACAGTAAATAAATGTTTCCTTACCAAATTCCACTTACCAAAGGCGCTTCACTCCCCGGCAACGACGCCAGAAAAGAGTCTTGATGACCCACAAGTATAGGGGATCAATCATAGTCCTTTTTATAAGTAAGAGTGTCGAACCCAACGAGGAGCAGAAGGCTCTGATAAACGGTTTTCAGCAAGGTAATAACTGCAAGCACTGAAAGTAGCGGTAACAAGTGATGGTGTAGTGAGGTGAAACGAAGCAGGTGAAAAGTAACAAGTAACAAGTAGTAGCAACGGTGCAGCAAAGTGGCCCAATCCCTTTTGTAGCAAGGGAGAATCCTGAACAAAGTCTTATAATAGGAAAAACGCTCCCAAGGAAACACGGGAATTTCTGTCATGTTAGTTTCATCATGTTCATATGATTCGCGTTCGTTACTTTGATAGTTTGATATGTGGGTGGAACGGCGCTTGGGTACTGCCCTTACTTGGACAAGCATCCCACTTATGATTAACCCCTCTCGCAAGCATCCGCAACTACGAAAGAAGAATTAAGACAACGTCTAACCATAGCATTAAACTAGTGGATCCAAATCAGCCCCTTATGAAGCAACTCATAGACTGGGGTTTAAGCTTCTGTCACTCTACCAACCCATCATCTACTTAATACTCCCCAATGCCTTCCTCTAGGCCCAAATATGGTGAAGTGTTATGTAGTCGACGTTCACATAACACCACTAGAGGAAAAGACAACATACAACATATCAAAATACCGAACGAATACCAAATTCACATGACTATTATCAGCATGACTTATCCCATGTCCTTAGGAACAAAAGTAACTACTCACAAAGCATAATCATAATCATGATCAGAGGTGTAATGAGTAGCATCAAGGATCTGAACATAAACTCTTCCACCAAGTAATCCAACTAGCATCAACTACAAAGAGTAATCAACACTACTAGCAACCTTACAAGTACCAATCGGAGTCGCAAGACGGAGATTGGTTACAAGAGATGAAATAGGGTTCGGAGATGAGATGGTGCTGATGAAGATGTTGATGATGACGAGTCCCGTCTGATGAGAGGAGTGTTGGTGATGACGATGGCGACGATTTCCCCCTCCGGGAGGGAAGTTTCCCCGGCAGGATCGTCCTGCCGGAGCTCTAGATTGGTTGTGGTCAAGGTCCGCCTCGTGGTGGCGGAGAATGCATGAAAAAGCTCCGCCTTGATTTTTTTCCCGGACGAAACCCTTCATATAGCAGAAGAGGGGGGCTAGTGGGCTACCAGGGTGCCCACAAGCCTTGTAGCTGCGGCCAGGGGGGCAGGCCGCGGCTACCAGGCTTGTGGGCCCGTGGCAGCTCCCCTCTGGTACTTCTTTCGCCCAATATTTTTTATATATTCCCAAAAAATTCCACGTTGATTTTCAGGGCATTTGGAGTTGCGTAGAATAGAGGACTCAGACTTGCTCCTTTTCCAGTCCAGAATTCCAGCTGCCGGTATTCTCCCTCTTCACATAAATCTTGCAAAATAAGAGAGAAAAGGCATAAGTATGGTACCACAACGTATAATAACAGTCCATAAAGCGATAAATATCAACATGAAAGCATGATGCAAAATGGACGTATCAACGACGACGAGCACTGGCGTGCGGCAGCAGAGGGGAAGTCCGGCGAGGAATTGCGAGCGTTTCGGTGGGTCTTCGCTAGGGGATTTGCGCGGAATGGGGTGCGGGAGTTGCCTTTATATAGCATGGGGCCGAGGCGCTCGAATGGAAGGTAAACGACATCGGCGCGGATCAGAGATAATCTCCGGTGAGATCCACCGGCTAAGGAAGGAGGGGGCGAGCGAAGGAAGGTGGAGATCGAGCGGTGGTTTAGTCGGGCGTGGGGCCCGGGTGGCAGTGAAATCAAGGGAGTGGCGAGGGGACGGTGGTCGATCCGATAAGATTCGGATTCGGCGGGGCTGGGATTTGGGCCTGTTTCGCGTGTGGGCCGCATGGGTGGTTTTTCCTTTTATTTAGGAACAAGAAAGTGAAAAACTAAAAAGGAAAATACATATAAATCCAAATATAGGAGTATTATATATCAAAACTTTCAAAAAAAGGAAGTCTACAATATGAACATATTTTCACGCTCCAATCAAATTCTCACAAAATCCAATAATTCAAACAATGCTACTGATGCAAATAAAATGCACAGAAAACTTTTTGAAAATACCAAAATGATTTGAAATTCACTTTACTCCATTTTTATATTGAAGGGGATCATTTTACCCTATTTTCTATGTATTTTATTTTTTGAGAAAACTAATTTTGAAAACCAGTTCAAGAATGACTTTGAATTTGGAAGTCAAATCTTTTCCAAATAGTTTTTTGAGTTTTGTAAACTCAATTATAATTCAATTTGCCCCTAGAGTTGGAGTGTCATATTGCTCCTTGATACATCTCCGTCGTATCTACTTTTCCAAACTCTTTTGCCCTTGTTTTGGACTCTAATTTGCATGATTTGAATGGAACTAACCCGCACCGACGTTGTTTTCAGCAGAATTGCCATGGTGTTGTTTTTGTGCAGAAATGAAAGTTCTCGGAAAGTCCTGAAAATTTACGGAGAATTTTTATGGAAAATATGAAAAATACGTGCACAAAGATCCACCGGAGGGGATGGGCTAGTGCGCCACAAGCCATGTTGCCGCGGCCACCCCCCTGGCCGTGACAACCAAGCTTGTGGGGCCCATGTGGCTCTGTCGCCCCCAATCTCAGCTCTATAAATTCACTTTCGCCCAGAAAAAAATCAGAAGAGAAGATTTCATCGCGTTTGCGATACGGAGGCGCCGCCACATCCTGTTCTTCATCTGGAGGACAGATGTGGTGTCCGTTTTCGGCTCCGGAGAGGGGAAATCGTTGCCATCGTCATCAACAACCTTCTTCCCTCTCCAATTCCATGAAGCTCTTCATCGTTCGTGAGTAATCTATTCGTAGGCTCGCTGGGCGGTGATGAGTAGGATGAGATCTAGCATGTAATTGAGTTAGTTTTGACGGGGATTGATCCCTAGTATCCACTATGTTCTGAGATTGATGTTACTACTACTTTGCCATGCTTAATGCTTGTCACTAGGGGCCGAGTGCCATGATTTCAGATATGAAATTATTAGGTTGTCACCAATATATGTGTGTTTTAGATCCGATCTTGCAAGTTGTAGTTACCTACTATGTGTTATGACCTGGCAACCCCGGAGTGACAATAACCGGAACCACTCCCGGTGATGATCATAGTTTGAGGAGTTCATGTGTTCACCAAGTGCTAATGCGTTGTTCTGGTTCTTTATTAAAAGGAGAACCTTAATATCCCGTAGTATCCTTTTGGACCCCGCTACCACGGGAGGGATGGACAATAGATGTCATGCAAGTTCTTTTCCCTAAGCATGTATGACTACACACGGAATGCATGCCTACATCACATTGACGAACGGGAGCTAGCCACATATCTCTCCATGTTATAACTGTTGCATGATGAATGCCATCCAAACGAATCACCGACCCATTGCCTACGAGTTCGTCCCACTGCTGTTGTTACTTGTTTTGCTCTGTTGCTGTTACTGTTGTTACTACTGTTGCTGCTACTGTTACTTGCTGCTGCTGTTACTTGCTACTGTTTCTACTTGCTACCGCTGTCACTACTGTTGTTCCTTGCCAGTGCAGTTACTCGTTGCACTGCTGCTACCTCTTACAATACTTTTCTGGCGCCATTGATACGACAGTTAGGAATAGTCTGCCTTATCACAAGATCGTTTCTGACACCGTTGCTATCATACTACTTTGCTGTTGATACTTTGCTTGCAGATACTAATCTTTTACGTGTGGTTGAATCTGATACATTCAGCTGCTAATACTCGAGAGTATCCTCTCACCTCCTGATCAGCGAATCAACAAATTTGGGTCGAATACTCTACCCTCGAAAACTGCAGCGGACCCACGCGCTGGTGGGCCATTGCAAGACAATTGCTAATTGTTGAGCAACTGGGAGCAGTTCGGGCTCTGTTGTCGCGAAGGCATCAAGTCAGGGACTCGTCAACAACATTCTTCTAGTGTCGTTGCTGGGGACTTCTAAGCAGCATTTTTCTGGCGCCGTTGCCGGGGAGGTATTGCTATATTCTCTAAGTCACTTGGGATTTATATATGCTGATCACTATGAAGAATGTGAAGGATCCGAAAACCAAAGTCTTGCCCTCAACTATGAGGGGAGGTAAGGAACTGCCATCTAGCTCTGCACTTGATTCACCTTCAGTTATGAGTAAGTTTGCGACATCACCTCCTGCTAGAAATCTTGATATGTCGCATGTGCTTGATGATGCTTATGATGCTACTGCTAGAGATACTATGCTTGATACTATGCCTGATGATGCTATGCTTGATACTATGCTTGATGCTATGCCTGATACTGCTAGAGACACTATGCCTGATACTGCTAGAGATACTATGCCTGATGATGCTAGAGATGCTATGCTTGATGATGCTAGAGATGCTACTTTTTCTGATGTGCCACTAGGGGTATTCCTTGATGCTCATATTGCTAGAGTTACTGCCAATGCTCGTGATGCTTCTGAAACTGCCGGTACTATTGAGATAGAACCTGCTTTTGCTCCTGCTAGATCTAGCTCTCCTAGATATGAATTGCCTGATATACCTGAGGGTTACGTTATGGAGGCAGAGATAGCTGAGGATTTTCTTGCGTGTCTATGACGCTGAGAAATTACTTCTCAAGTGGAAGGAAAAATCTCTGAAAGCTAGGATGAAATACGACCCGAAGTTTGCCACTTCACCTATCTTTATCACCGATAAGGATTATGAATTCTCTGTCGATCCTGAGATAATCTCTCTAGTCGAATCTGATCCTTTCCACGGTTATGAGTCTGAGACGGTCGTAGCCCATATTACCAAACTACACGATATAGCCACCCTTTTCACTAGTGAGGAGAAGATCCGCCACTACTATATCCTTAAGTTGTTTCCTTTCTCTCTAAAGGATGACGCTAAAGCCTGGTTCACTTCTCTTGCTCCTGGATGTGAGAGTAGTCCCCAGGATATGGTCTATTACTTCTGTGAGAAATATTTCCCTGCCCATAAGAAGCAAGCTGCCTTGCAGGAAATATACAACTTTGCTCAACTCAAAGAAGAAAGTCTCCCACAAGCTTGGGGGAGGCTCGTCCAGCTACAAAGTGCTTTGCCTAATCACCCTCTTAAGAAGAACGAGATACTTGATATCTTCTATAACGGACTTACTGATGCTTCTAAAGACCACCTAGATAGTTGCGCCGGTTGTGTTTTTAGGGAACGAACTGTAGAACAAGCCGAGACTCCACTGAATAACATCTTGATCAACGATAATGCTTGGACTATTCTCGAACCACCTCCTAAGCCAACTCTGAAGAAAAGAGGTATTCTATTCCTCACTCCCGAAGATATGCAAGAAGCCAAGAAATCTGTGCAAGAGAAAGGCATTAGATCTGAAGATGTCAAAAATCTACCACCTATCGAAGAGATCCATGGTCTCGATAACCCGATACAGGTAGTGGAAGTAAATTCTCTGCGTAGGTTTGATGAGAGTGATATTCCTTTTGATAAACCTGCTAGCCTATGCTTTGATGAATTTGACAACTTTGTTGCCAAACAACATAGTTTCAATGATTGTGTTAGCACACATTTGGAACAAAGTACTCGTATGCTTAGTCTTCTAAGTGCTTGTGTAGACTGAAATGTCAATGATCTGAAGCTTCTGAGTAAACATGCCTCTATGATTAGTACTCAGGTAGAACAAGTACTTAAAGCTCAAAATGACATGCTCAATGAATTAAATGACAACTCTGTCAGAGTCATTACTAGAGGAGGCAAAATGACTTAGGAACCTTTGTATCCTGAAGGTCATCCTAAGAGAATCGATCAAGATTCTCAAGGAATTAATGCAGATGCACCCAGTCATCCTAAGGAGAAGAAGAAGGATGATAGAAACATGCATGTTAGTTCACCAAATATTGTCACACCTGAAGAACCAAATGATATTTCTGCGTCTGATGCAGAAATACAATCTGGTGATGAACATGAACCTGGTGACAATATGTACAACGATGTTCATAATGATGCTCAACCTAGCAATGATAAGGATGTGGAGATTGAACCTACGGTTAATCCTGATGACCCACAACCTAAGAGATACGATAAGAATGACTTCACTGCTAGGAAGCATGGTAAAGAAAGAGAGCCATAGGTTCAGAGACCTATGCCATTTCCTCCTAATCCATCCAAGAAAAAGGATGATGAGGATTTTGAGCGCTTCATTGAAATGATAAGACCCGTCTTTCTGCAGATGCGGTTAGTTGATATGCTCAACGTATGCCAAGTACATGAAAGATATCGTGACCAATAAACGGAAGATACCAGATCTAGAGATCTCCACCATGCTCGCCAATTACACTTTCAAAGGTGGAACTCCTAAGAAACTTGGTGATCCCGGAGTGCCCACTATACCTTGCTCCATTAAAGGAAATTACGTCAGAACTACCTTACGTGACCTCCGAGCCGGTGTTAGTGTTATGCTGCTCTCTCTTTATCGTAGACTTGAACTGGGTAAGTTGACACCCACTGAAATCTCTCTGCAAATGGCTGACAAATCAACTGCTTTCCTTGTCGGCATTTGCGAGGATGTGCCTGTTGTGGTTGCTAACACCACTATCTTAACAAACTTTGTTATCTTGGATATTCCCGAGGACGATGCCATGGCGGTCATCCTCGGAAGACCCTTTTTAAACACTTCAGGGGCTGTTATAGATTGCAACAAAGGCAATGCCACTTTCCACGTCAACAGTAATGAGCATACCGTGCACTTTCCGAAGAAACGATATCAAGTACATTGCATCAATGCTATCGAAAAAACTTCATCGATTCTCATTGGGAGCTTTGAATGCCCTATTCCTCGTGTCAAGATGAAGTATGATTTGCTTGTTGGGGAGATTCATATCCCCATTGAGGTCACTTAGTGGCTATTCTAAAGTTCTCCATTCTCTCTTGCGATTCGAGAAAGTTTTGTCATAAGGATTTGATCAACCCCATTGACGGATTTCTTTCGATGACCATGAAATGGATGAATCAAAGAGTCACATACATCTATTTTAAGCTTTCACTTTCTTTTGCTTAGAATAAAAATGATAGGTTTAGTTTAGGTTTCCCTGTTTTATATTTTAGCGTCCCGGAGAAAAATACCTCGAAAATAAAAGTTCTCCGATGGCCCTGAAAATCTAGAATGATTTTTTCTGGAATACTTGAAAAATACTGGGACAGAGAGCTGGCCTGGGGGCCACCCTAGGGGGCCACAAGCCCTGTCACCGCGGGCTACCCCCTGGCCGCGGGGAGCAAGCTTGTGGGGCCCACAAGGCCCCCTTCACTCATTTCAGCTCCCATCCTCTTCTTCTTCCTCCAGAAAAAATTGTTTCACAGCTCAAACCCGTGTTCTTGCTCATTTGGCTGTGATTTTCGATCTCCTTGCTCAAAGCATCATTCTCCGAACCGTTTTGGGGAAATTACTCCTTGGTAAGTGACTTCTCCATTGGTCCAATTAGTTTTTGCTCTAGTGCTTTATCCTTCGTGTATTCTTGCTACCTTGGTGACCCTCTCCTTGAGCTTGAAATGTTGATTTTAGCTGGTCCCGAGTAGTTTTAGCGCGTGATATGGTCTCTAGGCACTAGTAGGAGTAGTTGCTACAAGCTGTAGTTGGTCTTTATTCACTTTTCTCTTGAACTTCAAAAATTTCAGCAAAGAGAAATTATGTTCAGGAGGAAGTTTCATGGTGTTTCCTCAAGTAAGAAGGGTCCCCGTCTTTCTATTCGGGAGCCTGATCCTTATCAACTAAGGGACGCACCGGTGAAACCATGTGAATGGCCTTCCGATGAGTTTATGATCGAAGTAGGCTTCAAGGATGAGTTTGATACACTTGTCCGCAATGCCGGGTTAGAAGAATTCCTCTTAGATAAATGTGAATAGTACGCTATGCTCACTGCCTCTTTCGTGCGTAGATTTAAATTTTTAGTTGGCCGTGACTCATCCATACTGTTTGACTTGTATGATAAATCCTATGCCATGGATTTGGAGGATTTCAATAGGATTTGCAAAATACCCGACGGGGGTAATCTTAAAGATCGTGCAAAATCTTCGGTTAGAGATTTTTTTTCTCTAGTATATCTGTTGGAGAAACTAGAGACATCACGCAAGCTACCATAGGAAGCATCCATTTCCCTGCCTTGCACTACTTTGCCCTCTTCATAGGTAGATGCTGTTGGGGAACGTCGCATGGGAAACAAAAAATTTCCTACGCGCACGAAGTCCTATCATGGTGATGTCCATCTATGAGAGGGGATTTCCGATCTACGTACCCTTGTAGATCGCACAACAGAAGCGTTAAGAAACGCGGTTGATGTAGTGGAACGTCCTCACGTCCTTCGATCCGGCCCGCGATCCGTCCCACGATCCGCTCCGATCTAGTGCCGAACGGACGGCACCTCCGCGTTCAGCACACGTACAACTCGACGATGATCTCGGCCTTCTTGATCCAGCAAGAGAGACGGAGAGGTAGATGAGTTTTCTGGCAGTGTGACGGCGCTCCGGAGGTTGGTGGTGATCTAATCTCAGCAGGGCTCCGCCCGAGCTCCGCAGAAACGCGATCTAGAGGAAAAACCGTGGAGGTATGTGGTCGGGCTGCCGTGGCAAAAGTTCTCTCAAATCAGCCCTAATAGCTCCATATATATAGGAGGAGGGAGGGGAGGCTTGCCTTGAGGCTCAAGGAGCCCCAAGGGCTGCGCACCAAGGGGAGGAGGAGTCCTCCAATCCTAGTCCAACTAGGATTGGAAGGTGGAGTCCTTCTCTTCTTTCCCACCTTTTTTTTCTCTTTTCTCTTTCATTTTCTATCTATGGCGCATAAGGCCTTCTTGGGATGTCCTACCATCCCCCCAAGGGCTGGTGCGCCACCCCCAAGGCCTATGGGCTTCCCCGGGGTGGGCTGCCCCCCCCCCCCCGGTGAACATCCGGAACCCATTCGTCATTCCCGGTACATTCCCGGTAACTCCGAAAACCTTCCGGTAATAGGTCATCCTATATATCAATCTTCGTTTCCGGACTATTCCGGAAACCCTCGTGACGTCTGTGATCTCATCCGGGACTCCGAACAACATTCGGCAACCAACCATATAACTCAAATACGCATAAAACAACGTCGAACCTTAAGTGTGCAGACCCTGCGGGTTCGAGAACTATGTAGACATGACCCGAGTGACTCCTCGGTCAATATCCAATAGCGGGACCTGGATGCCCATATTGGATCCTACATATTCTACGAAGATCTTACCGTATGTCATTCCCTTTGTCCTTCGGTATGTTACTTGCCCAAGATTCGATCATCAGTATCCGCATACCTATTTCAATCTCGTTTACCGGCAAGTCTCTTTACTCGTTCCGTAATACAAGATCCCGCAACTTACACTAAGTCACATTGCTTGCAAGGCTTGTGTGTGATGTTGTATTACCGAGTGGGCCCCGAGATACCTCTCCGTCACACGGAGTGACAAATCCCAGTCTCAATCCATACTAACTCAACGAACACCTTCGGAGATACCTGTAGAGCATCTTTATAGTCACCCAGTTACGTTGCGACGTTTGATACACATAAAGCATTCCTCCGGTGTCAGTGAGTTATATGATCTCATGGTCATAGGAACAAATACTTGACACACAGAAAATAGTAGCAACAAAATGACACGATCAACATGCTACGTCCATTAGTTTGGGTCTAGTCCATCACATGATTCTCCTAATGATGTGATCCCGTTATCAAGTCACAACACTTGCCTATGGTCAGGAATCCTTGACCATCTTTGATCAACGAGCTAGTCAACTAGAGGCTTACTAGGGACAGTGTTTTGTCTATGTATCCACACATGCACTGTGTTTCCAATCAATACAATTATAGCATGGATAATAAACGATTATCATGAACAAAGAAATATAATAATAACTAATTTATTATTGCCTCTAGGGCATATTTCCAACAGATGCATTAACGGTAAGGTTGAACATTGTCACCTATGCGCTTCCGACCTTAGTATCCTTAAGAGCGCAGTTACGGGTGAGAAAATCTTCAACATGGGAGCTATTATAGCAAGGATGCTGAATAAAAACGCTATTGAGGGAGATTTCTTTGGCGGCATATATGCCACTCGCATAGCAAATTTTCTTGGAGTACCCATCCGCGCAGGAGATCCCCCGCTCCATACAGCTTTCCTTGACCGAGTCGCTTTGACACGCTACCAGTTTCTTGAGAGGGATGATGAATCCCTCCTATACTGATTGATATTTAACCGGCAACGTGTTTTCCATATTACCCTTCCTGCGCCTGCTTTCTTTGACTTTCAGGTTAAACTGAGATACTACATAACCATAGGAGAGGCAGAGGAGTATGAGAGGGAGGCGACGGCTGCTCGTCTTCGTGAGGCAACTATTCAGGCAGTGGCTGCAGTGCTCCCTTTTAACCCCGATTATGATTTCGGATTTTGCCAGGACCGTCCTTGGGAGTAGACCAAGCTAGGCCAAAAGCCTAAGCTTGGGGGAGTACGTGTTCTCACCGACTTTACATTCATGCTTATGCTTTTACTTTGTTCGTCGGTGTTCACACTTTGCCACTGTATTATCCATGCTAGTTTATTTTCGTTTTCTTGTTTTCTTGTTTTGTGTCCTTTTGAGAAAACCCAAAAAGATTTTCCTTTCTTGTTTTGCTTGTTGGGTGCTTCCCGTGTAAATAGTTTTCTTTTTATTTGGGTCAAGGTAGAAGATATTGGTTACAATGTTTATTGGCTCTTGTATGCATACCTGTTTAGCTTTCAAAGAGTCATATTACTCTGTCTTCTCCTTTGTGTTTGCCTGCACATTCAGCTTAGTCCATTGCATGAGCACGCTTATTATTGTTCACATCGTTCGATCGTGCAAGTGAAAGGCAATAGTGATGATATATGATGAAGTGACTCAGACTGGAAAAGCTGGTATGAACTCTATCTATTTTGTTTTTGTAAATATGACTAGCTTGTCGTCCCAGATTCAGCTTTGTTGTGAGAGAACCATGTTTGCAATGACAACTTAGAGATCATAGTTTCTGATGCCATGCTTATTTAGCTAGGAGCTTATAATGGTCTGTCTTGGTTGCCAACATAGATTTTGAGATGACTATGATGTAGTATGATAGGATGGTATTCTCCTTTGAATGATTCAAGTGGCTTGACTTGGCGCATGTTCATGCATGTAGTTGAAACAAAATCAACATAGCCTCTATGATGTTCGTGTTCATGGTGATTTATATCATGTTCATGCTTGCACTCCATGTTAGTCAAACTCATTGCATCTTGATGACTGTTGTCGCTCTCTAGTTGGTCGCTTCCCAGTCTTTTGCTAGCCTTCAGTTGTACTAAGCGGAATACTGCTTGTGCATCCACTTCCATAAACCCAAAAGTTTTCCCATGAGAGTCCACCATACCTACCTATTTGCGGTATTTACCTGCCGTTCCAAGTAAATTTGCATGTGCCATTCTCTAAACCTTCAAGAAATAATCTGTTTTGCATGCCCGAACTGCTCATGTGGTGACAGGGGGCTATTGATATCTTCCCTGCTAGGCGTGTTATCCTCGACATGTGTTTATTCACTGTCATTCACGAGAAAGGGGCCGGTAATTGGAATGCCCAGTTCCACTCTTAAATCGAAAACATAACTATAAAACAAGACTCCCCCTGAATGTATGTTAGTATGGACTGTACCCGAGGGTTCGGCTAGCCGTGGAGTGTGATTGATTGGTGGTGGGGGAGTTAAAACATTACTTTTCTGTTTGGGAACCGCCTATAGCATGAGTAGCGTGGAAGATATTGAGAACTCTTGGTCATTGCGTTGACAATGAAAGCATGCCACCCAAAATTATTATCTCTGTTTTCAAAGCTTGAGCTCTGGCACCTCTGCAAATCAATGCTTCCCTCTGCGAAGGGCATGTCTATTTATTTTCCTGTTGAGTCATCCTCTTCTTATAAGCACCAATTAGAGAGCACCTCTGTCATTTTTATGCTTTGCTTTTGATTGATATTGAGTATGACTATGACTGGATCTTCGTTGCTATGAATTACAATGTTCAGTCAGCCCTTGATCTTTGAAAGTGCTCTGCATTTATGTTTTGCGGTCTCAGAAAGAGCTAGTGAGATACCACCTATTCATATTGCTTCATGCTTGTTTTGATTGAATTGTTGGTATCTAAAACTCATTATTATTTGCTCGCTAGCTGATTATGCCATTGATATTAGTTTACCGTGACACCTTTGTGTCACTTGCCTATGTGGTTAACTTGTAATCTTGCTGAAATTCTGGTTATGAGTTAGACATAGTTGCAACAACAAGATCAAACAGAGTTTGTCAAAGTTTTTCTTTCTCTTTCAGTTTGTCAACTGAATTGCTTGAGGACAATCAAGGCTTTACGCTTGGGGGAGTTGATACGTCTCTGTCGTATCTACTTTTCCAAACTCTTTTGCCCTTGTTTTGGACTCTAATTTGCATGATTTGAGTGGAACTAACCCGGACTGACGCTGTTTTCAGCAGAATTGCCATGGTGTTGTTTTTGTGCAGAAATGAAAGTCCCGGAACGTCCTGAAAATTTACGGAGAATTTTTCTGGAAAATATGAAAAATACCTGCGCAAAGATCCACCGGAGGGGATGGGCTAGTGGGCCACAAGCCCTGTTGCCGCGGCCACCCCCCTGGCCGCGGCAACCAAGCTTGTGGGGCCCACGTGTTTTCAGCAGAAGAGAAGATTTCGTCGTGTTTGCCATACGGAGGCGCCGCCACATCCTGCTCTTCATCTAGAGGACAGATCTGGAGTCCGTTTTGGGCTCCGGAGAGGGGAAATCGTCGCCATCGTCATCAACAACCTTCTTCCCTCTCCAATTCCATGAAGCTCTTCATCGTTCGTGAGTAATCTATTCATAGGCTCGCTGGGCGGTGATGAGTAGGATGAGATCTAGCATGTAATCGAGTTAGTTTTGACGGGGATTGATCCCTAGTATCCACTATGTTCTCAGATTGATGTTGCTACTACTTTTCCATGCTTAATGCTTGTCACTAGGGCCCGAGTGCCATGATTTCAGATCTGAAATTATTATGTTGTCACCAATATATGTGTGTTTTAGATCCGATCTTGCAAGTTGTAGTTACCTACTATGTGTTATGACCCGACAACCCCGGAGTGACAATAACCGGAACCACTCCCGGTGATAATCATAGTTTGAGGAGTTCATGTGTTCACCAAGTGCTAATGCGTTGTTCCGGTTCTTTATTAAAAGGAGAACCTTAATATCCCGTAGTATCCTTTTGGACCCCACTACCACGGGAGGGATGGACAATAGATGTCATGCAAGTTCTTTTCCCTAAGCACGTATGACTACACACGGAATGCATGCCTACATCACATTGACGAACGAGAGCTAGCCACATATCTCTCCGTGTTATAATTGTTGCATGATGAATGTCATCCAAAAGAATCACCGACCCATTGCCTACGAGTTCGTGCCACTGCTGCTGTTACTTGTTTTGCTCTGTTGCTGTTACTGTTGCTGCTACTGTTACTTGCTCTGCTGCTGCTGCTACTGTTACTTGCTGCTGCTGCTACTATTACTTGATGTTGTTGTTACTTGCTACTTGCTACCGCTGTCACTACTGTTGTTCCTTGCCACTGCTGTTACTCGTTACACTGCTCCTACCTGCTACAATACTTTTCTGGCGCCATTGATACGACAGTTAGGAATAGTCTGCCTTATCACCAGATCGTTTCTGACACCGTTGCTATCATACTACTTTGCTGCTGATACTTTGCTTGCAGATACTAATCTTTTAGGTGTGGTTGAATCTGATACATTCATCTGCTAATACTCGAGAGTATACTCTCACCTCCTGATCGGCGAATCAACAAATTTGGGTCAAATACTCTACCCTCGAAAACTGCCGCGAACCCACGCGCTGGTGGGCCATTGCAAGACAATTGCTAATTGTTGAGCAACTGGGAGCAGTTCTCGCTCTGTTGTCGCGAAGGCATCAAGTCAGGGACTCGTCAACAACATTCTTCTAGTGTCGTTGCTGGGGACTGCTAAGCACTCCTCTCAATATTTTGAATTTGGGCAAGGAAACTTGAATTATTTCAGACTTTAACATAGAACCAAATGTGTAATAGATTCCAAAAGTTTTAGTAGTTTTCAAATGCACTTTTCAAATCCTTTATTTTTGAAGAAGTCATGTCATCTTCTCTCACTGATTTGAATTGAATGAATTTGAACTCAAAAGCAAAGGGGAAAGTCATTTTATTCCCTCTCATTCAAAAGTTTTCAAATTTCACTCAAATTCAACCACTCAATCAGACAATCAATCAATCTCATAATTAATATAATATTCCAAAATTTCGTATTTTTACACCACACATGGGAAGCACAAGCCAACAGGGCACGGTCGGGGGGGGGGGGGGTTCAGCGCCTTGATGGCTTATCCCTCCCCGGTGGGTCCTATACCTCCGTTCTCTCGCCTATAAATTTTCATATATTCCAAAAATCCTAAGGAACGTCGCGAAACACTTTTTCCGTCGTGGCAAGTCTGTGTTCAAGATCGATCCCATATGGAGCTCCATTTCGGCACCCTGCTGGAGGGCGGGGGGTCGGTCACGGAGGGCCTCTTCATCAACCTTGTTGCCCTTGTGATGATGTGTGAGTAGTTCACCATGGACCTACGGGTCCTTAGCTAGTACCTAGATACCTCTCTCCCTCTCTCTCTCTCTCTTGATCTTCAATACAATGATCATCGCATATTCGATTTGATCTATACATTGTAATTCTTTTGTATGGTCCGTTTGTTGGGATCCGATGAATTGTGGGTTTATGTTCAGATTATTCATGAAAAGTACTTGAGTCTTCTTTGAAATTATTATGATTCTTATTTGAATGATTATCATAGCTTTGTAATTCTCTTTGGTCTATTGAACTTCTTTGGCCAAGTAGTTTGATATTTCTTTAGTGAGCGGGGTGCGTTGTATTGGGTTCAACCTAACGAGTTTCTATATCCCAGTGACAGAAGGGGACAAGATGCGTCTTTGTGTTGTTCCTATTAAGGATAAAATGATGGGGTTTACTAATATTAATTGAGTTTAATTTGTCTACATCATGTCATCGTTCTCCAAGCATTACTCTGTTTGTCATGAACTTAATACATAGAGAGGCAAGCATATAAGCACTCTTAAAATGGAGTAATAGTAATAGGTGCAGTCAGGAGTCAGCCTATTTGCTTTTGGACGTGTTGCCTATATACACATGATCATTGCCGTGAAAATCGCATAACTATCCGCTTTTGTGTCAATTGCCCAACAGTAATTTGTTTACCCACCATATGTTGCTTTCATGAGAGATGCTACTAGAGAACACTATGGCCCCCGGGTTATTCACTTATATATTCACAAAACTTACGTTTACCTTGTTGTTCTTATTTTTC
The DNA here is from genome assembly GCF_904849725.1 of Hordeum vulgare subsp. vulgare. Taxonomy (NCBI): domain Eukaryota; kingdom Viridiplantae; phylum Streptophyta; class Magnoliopsida; order Poales; family Poaceae; genus Hordeum; species Hordeum vulgare. The sequence goes on from NC_058524.1 coordinate 61,976,202, forward strand.
TTTTATTTTATTTTTCAATTTACAATTCTTTATAATTGTCTACACACCTCATTTGCTTCCAAATAATGAGATCAAGCGGATTGACAACCCTCTCGCCCGCGTTGGGTACAAGTTGTTTGCTCTTTTGTGTGTAGCCGTCGAAGATGGTTGAGTATTGATATTGCTATTGGTTCGATACACCATGGTTTCTTAACTAAGGGAAATACTTATCTGCATTGTGCTACAACTACTCGTTCCTCTTCACAAAAAACCCAACGCAAATCCCAAGCATCAGATACCCATGATGAATATGGGGTGTTCTATTGATTCTCTTGATATATGTTTTTGTATTCAACTCACGGATCTCTAGGTGACATTGGGGTAATCTATGCATAGGGGTTGATAGCCGTTCTTGTCATACTTTCTCCTATAGAAATCTTGGGATACTCTTTCAAGTTCTTTGTGTTTGATTGAATATGATGAATCTGAAATTATTTGATACATGTCGAATAATTAACCCACAGATACTTGAGGTGACATTGGAGTATCGAGGTGAGATTAGGGTTGATTGATGTGTATCATAGGTGTTACTCTAGTATGAATTGTAGCGCTATTTGTAACACTTATAGGAATAGCTCAATAGATTGATCGAAAATAATAGCTTTGAGGTGTTTCTACTAAGTACAACAATTTCATCTCATGTTCTCTACGAGATATGAACTTTTGACTGATTCATTGTTGAGTGTTGAGGGATTATCATTGATGTCCCACAAGCGTATGGGATCGCAGCAGTTTTCGAGGGTAGAGTATTCAACCCAAATTTATTGATTCGCTCACAAGGGGAAGCTAAATGATATTCTCAAGTATTAGCAGCTGAGTTGTCAATTTAACCACACCTGAAAGATTAGTGTCTGCAAGCAAAGTATCAGTAGCAAGGTAGTAAGATAGCAACGGCACCAGGAAAAGCTTTGGCAATTCCCAACAGTGGCGCCAGAAAAGGCCCTATTGAAGAGATGTTAACGCCAACAAAGTCTTGCAACAAGTAACCATGGAGTAGCAAGGAACAGTAGTAGCAGCAGCATCAAAGTAACAAGTAAAAGCAGTGGTGACAGCAGCAAAGTGACAGCAGCAGCAAAGTGGCCCAATCCCTGTTGTAGCAAGGGACAAGCCTAGGCAAAGTAACGTAGCGAGAAACAGTAGTAAAAGACTCGTAGGCAGTGGATCGGTGATGGATGAGTGTGAAGGATGTGATTCATCATGTAACAGCTATAACACGGAGAGATATGTGGCTAGCTCCCGTTCATGAATCTAATGTAGGCATGTATTCCATATGTAGTCATACGTGCTTAGGGAAAAGAACTTGCATGACATCTATTGTCCATCCCTCCCGTGGCAGCGGGGTCCTAATGGAAACTATGGGATATTAAGGTTCTCCTTTTAATAAAGAATCGGACCAACACATTAACACTTGGTGAATACATGAACTCCTCATACTATGGTCATCTCCGGGAGTGGTTCCGGCTATTGTCACTCCGGGGTTGCCGGGTCATAACACACAGTAGGTGACTACAACTTGCAAGATAGGATCTAAAACACACATATATTGGCGAAAACATAATAGGTTCAGATCTGAAATCATGGCACTCGGCCCCTAGTGACAAGCATTAAGCATAGCCAAGTAGTAGCAACATCAATCTAGAACATAGTGGATACTAGGGGTCAATCCCCGTCAAGAACTAACTCGATTACATGATAGATCTCATCCAACTCATCACCATCCACCAAGCCTACGATGAGATTACTCACGAACGATGAAGAGCATCATGGAATTGTCGATGGAGAAAGGTAGATGATGACGATGGCGACGATTTCCCCTCTCCGGAGCCCGAAACGGACTCCAGATCTGCCCTCCAGATGAAGAACAGGATGTGGCGGCGCCTCCGTATCGCAAAACACGATGAAACCTTCTCTCTGATTTTTTTTTCAGGCGAAACGGAAGATATAGGACTGAGATTGGGGGCGATGGTGCCACGTGGGCCCCACAAGCCCTCATGGCGCGGCCATAGGGGGTGGCCGCGACCCATGGGCTTGTGGCCCAGTGGCACGCCCCCTCTCGTGGAACTTTGCGCAGGTATTTTTATTTTATTCCAGAAAAAAATCTCCGTAAATTTTCAGGACATTCCGAGAACTTTTATTTCTGCACAAAAACAACACCATGGCAATTCTGCTGAAAAAAGCGTCTGTCCGGGTTAGTTCCATTCAAATCATGCAAATTAGAGTCCAAAACAAGGGCAAAAGAGTTCGGAAAAGTAGATACGACGGAGACGTATAAAATCCCCGAAGCTTAAAACCCTTGTCTTCAAGCAACTCAGTTGACAAACGAGAGAGACAAAAGAAAAACTTTGACGAACTATGTTTGATCTTGTTGTTGCAACTATGTCTAACTCACAACCAGAATTTCAGCAACATCACAAGCAAACCACATAAGCAAATGACATCTAGGTCTCACGGTAAACTCATATCAATGGCATAATCAACTAGCGAGCAAATAATAATAAGCCTCAAGGGTCAACACTTCAATCAAAACAACATGAAGCAATACGAATAGATGGTATCTCGCTAGCTCTTTCTGAGACCGCAAAACATAAATGCAGAGCACCTTAAAAGACCAAGGGCTGACTAAACATTGTAATTCATGGAAATGAAGATCCAGTCATAGTCATACTCAACATAGTTAAAAGCAAAGCATAAAAATGACAGAGGTTCTCTCTAATTGGTGCTTTTGTAAGAGGAGGATGACTCAACAGGAACATAAATAGACAGGCCCTTCGCAGAGGGAAGCATTGATTTGCAGAGGTGCCAGAGCTCAAGCTTTGAAAACAGAGATAATAATTTTGGGTGGCATGCTTTCATTGTCAACGCAATGACTAAGAGTTCTCAACATCTTCCACGCTACACATGCTATAGGCGGTTCCCAAACAGAAAAGTAAGTTTTGACTCCCCCACCACCAATCAATCACACTCCACGGCTAGCCGAATCCTCGGGTACCGCCCATACCAACAACAATCCTGGGGGAGTTTTGTTTGCAATTATCTTTTCAATTTGAGTATGGAACTGGGAATTCCAATTACCGGCCCCTTTCTCGTGAATGATAGTGAATAAACACATATCGAGGATAACACGCCTAGCATGGAAGATACCAATAGCCCCCTGTCACCACATGAGCGGTTCGGGCATGCAAAACAGATTATTTCATGAAGATTTAGAGAGTGGCACATGCAAATTTACTTGGAACGGCGGGTAGATACCGCACATAGGTAGGTATGGTGGACTCACATGGAACAACTTTGGGTTTATGGAGGTGGATGCACAAGCAGTATTCCTGCTTAGTACAAGTGAAGGCTAGCAAAAGACTGGGAAGCGACCAACTAGAGAGCGACAACACTCATCAAAATGCATTGAGAGTAACTAACATTGAGTGCAAGCATGAGTAGGACATAAATCACCATGAACATGAACATAATAGAGCCTATGTTGATTTTGTTTCAACTACATGCGTGAACATGCACCAAGTCAAGCCACTTGAAACATTCAAAGGAGGATACCATCCTATCATACTACATCATAGTCATCTCAACATTCATGTTGGCAACCAAGACAAACCATTATAAGCTCCTAGCTAATTAAGCATGGCATAAGCAACTATGATCTCTAAGTTGTCATTGCAAACATGTTTCTCTCACAACAAAGCTGAACCAGGCATGATGAGCTAGTCATATTTACAGAAATAAAATAGATCGAGTTCATACCACTTTTCCAGGCTCAGTCACTTCATCATATATCGTCATTATTGCCTTTCACTTGCACGACCGAACGTTGTGAACAATAATAAGCGTGCTCGTGCATTGAACTAAAGCTGGAATCTGCAGACAAACACAAAGGAGAAGACAAAGTAATATGGCTCTTTGAAAGCTAAACAGGTATGCATGCAAGAGCCACTAAACATTGTAACCAATATCTTCTACCTTGACCCAAAGAAAAAGAAAACTATCTACATGGGAAAACTCCCAACAAGCAAAAGAAGAAAAAGGAAATCTTTTTGGGTTTTCTCAAACTAGACAGACACACGAAAATAAAACGAGAAAAAGAAAATAAACTATCATGGATGATACAGTGGCAAAGTGTGAACACCGGCTAACAAAGTGAAAGCATAAGCAAGAATGTAAAGTCGGTGAGAACACATACTCCCCCAAGCTTAGGCTTTTGGCCTAACTTGGTCTACTCCCAAGGATGGTGCTGGCGAAACCCGAAATCATAATGGGGGTTATACGGGAGCACTGGAGCCACTGCCTGAATAGCTGCCTCATGGAGACGAGCAGCCTTTGCCTCCCTCTCATACTCCTCTGCCTCTCCTATGGTTATGTAATATCTCCGTTTTACTTGAAAGTCAAAGAGAGCAGGAGCAGGAACGGTAATATGGAAAACACGTTGTCGGTTAAATATCAATCTGTATAGGAGGGATTCATCATCCCTCTCAAGGAACTGGTAGCGTGTCATAGCGACGCGGTCAAGGAAAGCTGTATGGAGCGGGGGATCTCCTACGCGGATGGGTACTCCAAGAAAATTTGCTATGCGAGTGGCATAGATGCCGCCAAATAAATCCCCATCAATAGCATTCTTATTCAGCCTCCTTGCTATAATAGCACCCATGTTGAAGCTTTTGTCACCCGTCACTGCGCTCTTAAGGATACTAAGGTCGGGTGCGCAGAGGTGATAGTGCTCAATCTTGCCATTAATGCATCTGCCTATGAAGAGGGCAAAATAATGCAAGGCGGGAAAATGAATACTCCCCATGGTAGCTTGTGTAATGTCTCTAGTTTCTCCAACCGTAATACCAGCGCAAAAATCTCTAACCGAAGATTTAGGAGGATCATTGAGGTTACCCCAAATAGGTATTTTGCAAATTCTACTGAAATCCTCTAAATCCATGGTATACGATTTATCATAGAGATCGAACAGCACCGATGGCTCATGGCCAGCTGAAAATTTGAATCTACGAACAAAAGAGGCAGTGAGAGCAACATACTGTTCACATTTATCGGAGATGAATTCTTCAAGTCTGACGTTGCGAACAAATGCATCAAACTCATCTTTGAAGCCTGCCTCAATCATAAATTCATCGGATGGCCATTCACATTGTTGTACCTGCGCGTCCCTGGGTTGGTAAGGATCAGGCTCCCGAATCGCAAGACGGGGACCTCTCTTGCTTGAGGAACCACCATGATAGTTTCTCTTGAACATCTTCCTTTTTCTGAAATTTTCAGTGACCCAAAGGAAAGGTGAACAAGGTTCAACTAGACTTGTAGCAACTACTCCCACCAGTGCTTAGAGACCATATTACGCATCATAACTACTTGGGACCAGCTAGAATCAGCATACAAAGCTCAAGAACATGGTCACCAAGGCAGCAAAAATACGCGGAGTATAAGGCACTAGAGCAAAAACTAATTGGACCAATGGAGGAGTCACTTACCAAGGAGTAATTTCCCCAAAACAGTTCGGATAACGGTGATTTGAGCAAAGAGATCGAAAATCCCAGCAAGAGGAGCAAGAACACGGGTTTGAGCTGCGAAACGATTTTTTCTGGAGGTAGGAGAACTCGATGGGAGCAAGAATGAGTGGAGGGGGTGCCTGTGGGCCCCACAAGCCTGGGTGGCGCGGCCAGGGGGTGCACGTGCCCCTAGGGCTTGTGGCACACTCGTATGCCCCCCAGACAGACTCTTTGTCCCAGAATTTTTCAAATATTCCAGAAAAAATCATACTTGATTTTCACAGCGTTCGGAGAACTTTGATTTTCGGGGTATTTTTCCACCGGACACTAAAACAGAAAACAGGGAAAACTAAACTAAATCTATCATTTTTCTTCTAAGCAATGGAAGGTGAAAGCTTGGAACAGAGGTTTGTGACTCCTCGATTCATCCATCTCATGGTCATCGAAAGAAATCCGTCAATGGGGTTGATCAAATCCCCTTGACAAAACTTTCTCGAATCACAAAAGAAGACGGAGAATTTTTGAATAGTCACTAGGTCACCTCAATGGGGATGTGAATCTCCCCAACAAGCAAATCATACTTCATCTTGACATGAGGAATAGGGCATTCAAAGCTCCCAATGAGAATCGATGAAGTCTTTTCGATAACATTGATCCAATGTACTCAATATTGTTTCTTCGGAAAGTGCACTGTATGCTCATTACCGTTGACATGGAAAGTGACATTACCTTTGTTGCAATCTATAACAGCCCCTGCAGTGTTTAAAAAGGGTCTTCCGAGGATGACAGCCATGGCATCGTCCTCGGGAATATCCAAGATAACAAAGTCTGTTAAGATAGTGCTGTTAGCAACCACAATAGGCACATCCTCGCAAATGCTGATAGGGAAAGCAGTTGATTTGTCAGCCATTTGCAGAGAGATTTCAGTGGGTGTCAACTTATCTAGTTCAAGTCTACGATAAAGAGAGCGAGGCATAACACTAACACCGGCTCCAAGGTCGCATAACGCAGTTCTAACGTAGTTACCTTTAATGGAGCAAGGTATAGTGGGCACACCGGGATCACCTACTTTCTTCGGAGTTCCACCCTTGAAAGTGTAATAGGCAAGCATGGCGGAGATCTCAAGATCAGGTATCTTCCTCTTATTAGTCACAATATCTTTCATGTACTTAGCATACGGAGACATCTTGAGCATATTTGTCAAACGCATCTGCAGAAAGACAGGTCTGATCATCTCAACGAAGCGCTCAAAATCCTCATCATCCTTTTTCTTGGATGGTTTGGGAGGAAAGGGCATAGGTTTCTGAACCCATGGCTCCCTTTCTTTACCGTGCTTCCTAGGAGCGAAGTCATTCTTATCGTATCTTCTATTCTTAGGCTGTGGGTTATCAAGATCAACACTAGGTTCAATCTCCACATCCTTTTCATTGCTAGGTTGAGCATCAACATGAACATCACTATTGATATTATCATTAGGCTCATGTTCATCACCATATTGTGTTTCAGCATCAGAGACAGAGGCATCGTTTGGACTCTCAGGTGTAGCAGCAACAGGGTTGCTAGCATGCAGGTTCCTATCATCTTTCTTCTTCTTTCTAGGGATGACTAGGTGCATCAGTGCTAACTCCTTGAGGATCTTGTTCAATTCTCTTAGGATGACCTTCAGGATACAAAGGTTCCTGGGTCATTCTACCGCCTCTAGTGACGACTCTGACAGAATTGTCATTCAACTCATCGAGCAAGTCATTTTGAGCTTTAAGTACTTGTTCTACCTGAGTAGTAACCATAGAGGCATGTTTACTCAGAAGTTTAAGATCATTGACGTTTCTGTCCACACAAGCACTCAAATGACTAAGCATACGAGCATTCTATTCCAATTGTCTGCTAACATAATCATTCAAACTCTGTTGTTTGGCAACGAAGTTATCAAATTCATCCAAGCATAGGCTAGCAGGTTTATCAAAAGGAATATCACTCTCATCAAACCTACGCAGAGAATTTACTTCTACTACCTGTATCGGGTTATCGAGACCATGGATCTCTTCGATAGGTGGTAGATTTTTGACATCTTCAGATTTAATGCCTTTCTCTCGCATAGATTTCTTGGCTTCTTGCATATCTTCAGGACTGAGGAATAGAATACCTCTTTTCTTCGGATTTGGCTTAGGAGGTGGTTCGGGAATAGTCCAAGCATTCTCATTGCACAAGATGTTGTGCAGTAGAATCTCAGCTTGTTCTATGGTTCGTTCCCTAAAAACACTACCGGCACAACTATCTAGATGGTCTTTGGAAGTATCGGTAAGTCCATTATAGAAGATATCAAGTTTTCGTTCTTCTCAAGAGCTATGATAGTTGTGCTGGATATCAGGCACAACTATCAAGAGCCATTATAGAAGATATCAGGCAAAGCATTTAGTAGCTGGATAAGCCTCCCCCAAGCTTGTGGGAGACTCTCTTCTTCAGCTTGAGCAAAGTTGTATATTTCCTGCAAGGCAGCTTGCTTCTTATGGGCAGGGAAATATTTTTCAGAGAAGTAGTAGACCATATACTGGGGGCTACGCACACAACCAGGAGCAAGAGAAGTGAACCAGGTCTTAGCATCATCCTTTAGCGAGAAAGGAAACAACTTGAGCATATAGTAGTGGCAGATCTTTTCCTCACTAGTGAATAGGGTGGCTATATCGTGCAGTTTGGTAAGATGGGCTACAACCGTTTCAGACTCGTAACTATGAAAGGGATCAGATTCAACCAGAGTAATTAACTCAGGGTCGACAGAGAATTCATAATCCTTATCGGTCAAAAAGATAGGTGAAGTGGAAAACTACGAGTCGTATTTCATCCTAGCGTTCAGAGATTTTTCTTTCCACTTGCGCAGAAGTTTCTCAATATCATAGCTATCCTTACACGCAAGAAAATCCTCAGCTATCTCTCCCTCCATAACATAGCGCGTATCAGGCATAACAGGCAATTCAGGCATAGTAGCAGGTTCTACTTCAATAGTATCAGCAGTTTCAGAAGTATCATCACATCTAGCAGCAACTCTAGCAATATGTGCATCAAGGGCACCAAGTGGCAAAGCAGTATCAGGCATAGTATCAAGCATAGCATCATCAGGCATAGTATCAAGCATAGCATCATCAGGCATAGTATCTAGCATAGCATCATCAGGCGTAGTATCAAGCATAGCATCATCATAAGCATCATGGGTAGCAGAAGTAGCATCATCAAGCACATGCCACATATCAAGATTTCTAGCAGGTGGCGATGTCGCAAACTTACTCAAAACTGAAGGTGAATCAAGTGCAGAGCTAGATGGCAGTTCCTTACCTCTCCACGTAGTGGAAGGCAGGATTTTAGTTCTTGGATCTTTCACATTCCTCATAGTAATCAGCAGACGTCAATCCCAAGTGACTGAGAGAATATAGATGTGCTTCCCCGGCAACGGCGCCAGAAAAAGCCTTGATGTCCCACAAGCGTATGGGATCGTAGCAGTTTTCGAGGCTAGAGTATTCAACCCAAATTTATTGATTCGCTCACAAGGGGAAGCTAAAGGATATTCTCAAGTATTAGCAGCTGAGTTGTCAATTCAACCACACCTGAAAGATTAGTGTCTGCAAGCAAAGTATCAGTAGGAAGGTACTAAGATAGCAACGGCACCAGAAAAAGTTTTGGCAATTCCCAGCAGTGGCGCCAGAAAAGGCCCTGTTGATGAGATGTTAACGCCAACAAAGTCTCGCAACAAGTAACAGTGGAGTAGCAAGGAACAGTAGTAGCAGCAGCAGCAAAGTAACAAGTAACAGCAGTGGTGACAGCAGCAAAGTGACAGCAGCAGCAAAGTGGCCAAATCCCTCTTGTAGCAAGGGACAAGCCTAGGCAAAGTAATGTAGCAAGAACCAGTAGTAAAAGACTCGTAGGCAGTGGATCGGTGATGGATGAGTGTGACGGATGTGATTCATCATGTAACAGCTATAACATGGAGAGATATGTGGCTAGCTCCCGTTCATCAATCTATTGTAGGCATGTATTCCGTATGTAGTCATACGTGCTTAGGGAAAAGAACTTGCATGACATCTATTGTCCATCCCTCCCGTGGCAGCAGGATCCTAATGGAAACTATGGGATATTAAGGTTCTCCTTTTAATAAAGAACCGGACCAACGCATTAACACTTGGTGAATACATGAACTCCTCATACTATGGTCATCTCCGGGAGTGGTTCCGACTATTGTCACCCCGGGGTTGCCGGGTCATAACACATAGTAGGTGACTACAACTTGCAATATAGGATCTAAAACACACATATATTGGCGACAACATAATAGGTTCAGATCTGAAATCATGGCACTCGGGACCTAGTGACAAGCATTAAGCATAGCCAAGTAGTAGCAACATCAATCTAGAACATAGTGGATACTAGGGATCAATCCCCGTCAAGAACTAACTCGATTACATGATAGATCTCATCCAATTCATCACCGTCCAGCAAGCCTACGATGAGATTACTCACGAACGATAAAGAGCATCATGGAATTATCGATGGAGAAAGGTTGATGATGACGACGGCGACGGTTTCCCCTCTCCGGAGCCCGAAACGGACTCCAGATCTGCCCTCCTGATGAAGAACAGGATGTGGCGGCGCTGATGACCCACAAGTATAGAGGATCAATCGTAGTCCTTTCGATAAGTAAGAGTGTCGAACCCAACGAGGAGAAGAAGGCTCTGATAAACGGTTTTCAGCAAGGTAATAACTACAAGCACTGAAAGTAGCGGTAACAAGTGAAGGTAGCGTAAGGTGAAACGTAGCAAGCGAAAAGTAACAAGTGACAAGTAGTAGCAACGGTGCAAAAAAGTGGCCCAATCCCTTTTTTAGCAAGGGACAAGCCTGAGCAAAGTCTTATGAGAGGAAAAACGCTCCCGAGAACACACGGGAATTTCTGTCATGCTAGTTTCATCATGCTCATATGATTCGCGTTCGTTACTTTGATAGTTTGATATGCGGGTGGACCGGCGCTTGGGTACTGCCCTTACTTGGACAAGCATCCCACTTATGATTAACCCCTCTTGCAAGCATCCGCAACTACGAAAGAAGAATTAAGACAACGTCTAACCATAGCATTAAACTAGTGGATCCAAATCATCCCCTTACGAAGCAACGCATAGACTGGGGTTTAAGCTTCTGTCACTCTAGCAACCCATCATCTACTTACTACTCCCCAATGCCTTCCTCTAGGCCCAAATATGGTGAAGTGTTATGCAGTCGACGTTCACATAACACCACTAGAGGAAAAACAACATACATCATATCAAAATACCGAACGAATACCAAATTCACATGACTATTATTAGCATGACTTATCCCATGTCCTCAGGAACAAAAGTAACTACTCACAAAGCATAATCATAATCATGATCAGAGGTGTAATGAGTAGCATCAAGGATGTGAACATAAACACTTCCACCAAGTAATCCAAATAGCATCAACTACAAAGAGTAAGCAACACTACTAGCAACCTTACAAGTACCAATCGGAGTCGCGAGACGGAGATTGGTTACAAGAGATGAACTAGGGTTTGGAGAGGAGATGGTGCTGATGAAGATGTTGATGGAGATGACTCCCCTCCAACGAGAGGAGGGTTGGTGATGACGAAGGCGATGATTTCCCCCTCCAGGAGGGAAGTTTCCCCGGCAGGATCGTCCTGTCGGTGCCCTAGATTGGTTCTGCTCAAGTTCCGCCTCGTGGCGGAGAGGAATCCACGAAAAAGCTCCACCCTGATTTTTTTCTCGGACGAAACCCTTCATATAGCAAAAGAGGGGGGCCAGTGGGCCACCAGGGTGCCCACAAGCCCTGTTGCCACGGCCAGGGGGTAGGCCGCGGCAACCAGGCTTGTGGGCCCCTCGCAGCTCCCCTCTGACACTTCTTTCGCCAAAGTATTTTTTATATATTCCCAAAAAATCCACGTTGATTTTCAAGGCATTTGGAGTTGCGCGGAATAGAGGACTCAGACTTGCTCCTTTTCCAGTCAAGAATTCCAGCTGCCGGTATTCTCCCTCCTCAAATAAACCTTGCAAAATAAGATAGAAAAGGCATAAGTATGGTACCACAAAGTATAATAATAGTCCATAAAGCGATAAATATCAACATGAAAGCATGATGCAAAATGTACGTATCAACTCCCCCAAGCTTAGACCTCGCTTGTCCTCAAGCGAAAACCAAGACCCAAAACATGTCCACATGTTTAGGGATGAAGGTGTCGATAAAACATAATACGGACATGAGGGCATCATGATCACACATAAAACAGCAATACATCATAGAGATTCTTATGGGAAAGTAACAAGTCCTTCACAAAGCAAAGTATGAAAAAAAAAACCTTACCGAGAAGTAGCCAACAACAGTCCATAGTCATTGAAGAAATTGCAATTTATCATATTATCGGAAAGAGTCAAATAAGAGCTTGTAAGGCAAATCCACATACTCAATCATCTCTTTTGTTTTCCACAGTTGTTACAACTCACGTGGTACTCATGATATCAAAGTTTCAGTTGGACACAGAGAAAGATAGGGGCTTATAACTTTGCCTCCCAACCATTTACCTCAAGGGTAAAGTCAACAATAATAAAGCATAAGTACTCAACTCCAGGTTGATATATGAATATAGATATTTCCCAAGCATATGACGTTCACCAAGAAAAAGGCTAAATAAGGAATTGGTGAAGATCACCATGACTCTTACAAAGGCAAAAAGTAAAGGTACAAGATAGGCCCTTCGCAGAGGGAAGCAGAGGCTGTCATGCGCTTTTGAGGTTTGGATGCGTGTCCTCTTAGTGCGGAGGAACGTCACTTTATATTGCCTCATGTGATAAAGAACTTTACTATGCAGTATGTCGCTTTTATGTCTTCCTCATCACAGGTTCGTACAAATCTTATTTTCCACACACTAATAGATCATACATATTAGAGAGCAATTTTTATAGCTTGCACCGATGACAACTTACTTGAGGGATCTTATTCAATCCATAGGTAGGTATGGTGGACTCTCATGGCAAAACTGGGTTGAAGGTTTATGGATGCACAAGTAATATCTCTACTTGGTGCGGGAGTTTTGGCTAATATGAGGTGGAAGCAATCGTCACATGCTAAGGGATCTCTAATCATATAACATTGTTTGGAACCAAGCAAACGCAATTCATTATGTTGTCTTCCTTGTCCAACATCTACTTCTAAGCATGTAATAGTTTGGTGAGTGCTCACAATTATAGAAAGTGTCTAAGATGGTATATTTATATGTGAAGCTCTCTTTCCTTATTACTTCTTATTAATTGTAACAATGATTGAGGTCTATGTTGGTCTACTCTCAACAAGTTTCAATCATCATACTTGTTATATGTGAAGCTATCACTTTCCATAAGATCATCTCATGATCTTTCATGCTATCGTTCTTTTCATACTTTTGATCACGACACAAAACAAAGTCCTTGACTAAGATACTCTTTATTATATAGCTCGCAAGCTCGAATACATCGGGGGAGACACAAGGCAAAAGACTCAAACTAAACACTAAAGACTTATTCCACTAAGAGAAGAAATAAAAACTGAAAATAAAAGAACTAAAACAAAGGTAAAAGCAAAAGATATAAAGGTGATACGATACCAGGGCAACTCCCCCAAGCTTGACAAAAGCCAAGGGAGTTGCCCATACCAATGCTTAGTTGTCTTCCTTTGGTGGCGATGGTGGTGGAGTTGCAACATGAGTTTGATCCTCCGTCTTCCAAGGCATAGGTGCTCCATCATGGCAGGATGAACGAGTCGCCGGAATCCTCAAATCTGCAGCCAACCTTATTGATTTAAATCTATACTCATACTCACAGTTTTGGTTCTGCAGGTCATAGATCTGGCCCTGGAGTTGATCAACCCTGTCATAGAGCCTGGAGAGGTGCTTCTCAATGTCAATGGCATCCATCTTGTGATTGTTGGTGAACTCCGTGATCATCATGTGGTTGGCGTTGAGTCCACGCTCCACCATCCCTTGACACTTGAAGACTTGTTGCTCCATTGCTTCGAGCCTCGTCTCCACGCTTCCGGCCTTCTTAGGCCCCTCAACATCACGGATGTGCAACATCCCCTCGCTCATCTTGATAGATTGGGGGTGCTGCAATACTTCCGTGAGGTAGGGATTGATGACCTTCTCGAAGATCTTGTCCTTAGGAACTTTTGGGGAAGTCATGACGATCTAGATCTGCAACAGAAACAGGCTCGAAACGAAAACAGAGGAAAATTGCGCGATACGGAGATCAAAACCCTCGGGCGTATATATAATGATTTTTTCTGGACCAGAAGGAGTGCTCCGCAAGAAAACGGAGTCCGGGAGGCACACGAGGTGCCCACAAGCCCTGTTGCCGCGGCCAGGGGGGAGGTCGCGGCAACCAAGCTTGTGGCCGCCTCGTGCGCTCTCCGGACTTTTTTATTTTTCTAATTTTCCATAAATTCCAAAACAGAGAAAAATTCCTATTGGAAAAGTTTCGGAGTCCAATTACTTACCGAAACAAATACCTCTTCTTTTTCAGGGTCTGAAACAGGCTGATAAACATCCCTAATGTACTCCTCTGGAGTTATGATATTGATGATATTGGTCTCAACATTTATGGGAGTACCAGGGATGTAATGCTTGATTCTTTGCCCATTTACCACTCTAGGAAATTTACCTTCCGTGTTATTGATTTTGATGGCACCGGAACGATATACTTCCTCGACAACGTAGGGACCTTCCCATTTAGAGAGAAGCTTGCATGCGAAGAATCTTAAACAAGAATTGTATAGAAGGACATAATCACCTACATTGAACTCTCGTTTTTGTATTCTTTTATCGTGCCATCTCTTAACCTTTTCCTTGAACAACTTGTCATTCTCATATGCCTGGGCCCTCCATTCATCTAATGAGCTGATATCAAACAACTGCTTCTCACCGGCAAGTTTGAAATCGAAGTTGAGCTCTTTGATTGCCCAATAAGCTTTGTGTTCCAGCTCAAGAGGTAAATGACAGGCCTTACCGTAAACCATTTTATACGGCGACATGCCCATGGGATTCTTATAAGAAGTCCTATAAGCCCACAGTGCATCGTCAAGTTTGCTAGACCAATTCTTTCGAGATCTATTGACGGTCTTTTGTAAGATCAATTTGATCTCCCTATTACTCAACTCCACTTGACCACTAGACTGAGGATGATAAGCAGATGCAACTCTATGGTTGACATCATACTTAGCGAGCATCTTGCGGAAAACACCATGAATGAAGTGTGAACCGCCATCAGTCATCAGATATCTAGGGACTCCAAATCTTGGGAAAATGACTTCTTTAAGCATCTTAATAGAGGTGTGGTGATCAGCATTTCTAGTTGGGATAGCTTCTACCCACTTAGTGACATAATCCACAACAACTAAGATGTGAGTATACCCATTGGAACTCGGGAAAGGTCCCATATAATCAAAGCCCCAGACATCAAACGGTTCAATGACAAGTGAATAGTTCATAGGCATTTCCTAACGCTTACTGTTATTCCCTATTCTTTGGCATTCGTCACAAGACAAGACATACTTACGGGCATCCTTGAAGAGAGTGGGCCAATAGAACCCTGATTGCAATACCTTATGAGCAGTTCTGTCTCCAGCATGGTGTCCTCCGTAGGCTTCAAAATGACACTTCTGCAGGATTTGTCCTTGTTCATGTTCACGCACACAACGTCTAATAACACCATCTACTCCTTCCTTATAAAGGTGAGGATCATCCCAAAAGTATTATCTCAAATCAAAGAAGAATTTCTTCTTTTGCTGGTAAGTGAAACTTGGTGGTATGTATTTGGCTACGATATAGTTTGCGTAATCAGCATACCAGGGTGCACTATGTGAAGTGCGGATAACATTCAGTTGCTCATCGGGAAAGCTATCATCAATAGGTCGTGGGTTATCAAGGACATTCTCTAGCCTAGACAAGTTATCTGCTACATGGTTATCAGCACCCTTTCGGTCAACAACGTGCAAATCAAATTCCTGTAGCAGGAGAACCCATCTGATTAGCCTAGGATTAGCGTTTTTCTTCTCCATAAGGTACTTAATAGCAGCATGATCATAGTGAATAGTGACTTTGGAGTCAACTATATAAGATCTGAACTTTTCACATGCAAACACGACTGCTAAAAACTCCTTCCCCATAGTGGCATAATTTCTTTGGGCACTGTCTAGAGTTTTACTAGCGTAGTGTGAAAAGACCTCGATGATGCCTAGAGGGGGGGTGAATAGTCTATTTAAAAACTTCTTCGGATTTGGCTTGAAACTAATGCGGAAATAAACTAAGAGGGTACTTGTCAAGCACAAATCCTAAATGCACTAGGCACTGCAACGTGTATCAACAACACGATCTACCAAGATGGACACAATACAGTTACTAACAAGCACAAGTAAGTTACACAAACTTACTTGAGCTATATCACACGACAAGTAGGTGAACAACACAAGATACTAGATCACACTATATCACACGATATATCAAGGGCTGCAAGTATGAACGTGTGGATATAGAGGGTATGCTTGAATGATTAATCTTGTACAAGAAATAGCCAACACAATATAATGAGCACAAACAATATGCAATGTATGTATGCTCAAGTAACACAAGTAAACCACAAGTAAGGAGTTAGAGTTAAGGATAACCAAGGTCACTGAGACGAAGATGTATCCCGATGTTCACTTCCTTGGAGGGAAGATAGTCACCGTTAGAGAGGTGGATGTTACCACGAAGGCTCACCCTATTCTCCCTTTGAGATAACACCACGAAGGCGTTTCTCAACCACTAGTGGTAAGCCTTTGAGGTGGCTTCCAAACCCTCACAAACTTTTCCGGGGGGTAATCACACGGATTGATTCCTCTCCGAAGAACTCCTACCGCCTAGGAGTCTCCAACCTCCAAGAGTAACAAGATCACGGGGAATGCTCAAAACTTTCTCAAATCTCAAATAGCTTGGGTTGAGAGGAGGAGAGGGAGACGATCTATCTTTTGATTGGAACAACTCTCAAAGGGGCTCACAAATGCTCTTCGGATCTAAGATTTGGTGTGAGCAAATGTGTGTGAGGTAGAAGTGTGTTCTTATGAGGATAAGGCTGTGTTGGGCAACCCTCTCACGAAGTGGGAGGGGGGTATTTATAGTGGGGAGAGAAAAACAGCCGTTGGGGACACTTTAAGTCACACACGGTCCGGACGTCCGACAGTTTCCGGAAGTCCGGGCGTCCGCGAGGGGTCGGACGTCCGACAGGGGTCGGTCGTCCGAGGCTTGTAGATATCACTGAAAATACTGTGAATTGAACAGCGACCGGACGTGCGGAGAAGACCGGAAATCCGAGTTATTCGACTCAACTACTTCTGGTGGGAGGTTCCGGATCTCCGAAAGGGGACGGACGTCCGACCCTCGGACGTCCGGAGGGAGCCGGACATCCGAGTTATAGAGCTCAGGTTCTTCTGGTGCAGGGCTCCAGATTTCCGAAGCCTGTCGGTCGTCCGACCCTTGACCGGCCCTCGGACGTCCGGAGGGAGCCGGAAGTCCGAGTTATATGGCTCAAGTTTCTCTGGTGCATAGTTCCGGAATTCCGAAGTTGGTCGGATATCCGGGCCTCGGACGTCCGGCGAGAGCTGGATGTCCGAGTTATATGACTCTGATTTCTATGGTATAGGATTCCGGATTTCCGAAGCATTCGGTCGTCCGGCCCTCGGACGTCCGGAGGAAGCCGGATGTCCGAGGCACTGGTTCTGTTTTCAGATAACAGCAGAGCAGTGGAGATGTGGTCTGAGCAGAACAGTGGAGATGTAGTTTGAGCAAGTTCATCGCAAAACCTGTGATCCCCTCTTAATAGTGCGGGATCCCTAAAGACTCAAGAATCATAACAGGGGTACTGATGATCCATACTTGAGTGTATACTTTTATTCGCTGATCATCACTCCGCACAACTAACGTTAAAGGAACTGATACCTTTGAGTTAGCCCTTTCACTTGAGCTTGATGTTGTTGTTCCTTCTTGGCTCAAGTTGAAAGCAAGACATGATGAAGTCTTCAAGTAGCTCTCCCATACACAATGTGGAAAGCCTAGCTTATGTATTCATCTTCATTTGTCCACCATGTGAACATCCACAAGAATCAAGCATGTAGTGCTCAGGAATGCTTATCTTGATCTTGTCCTTGTTAGCACATGAGCTTGTCCTTATCAACACATGATCATTAACAATAGTTTCAATGATATATTCGTGCTGATTCACTTGAACTTGCACACCACAATCTTGATGGCGATCCCCACTTGACGTCATCCTTCATGGGTTGTATGAGATCTTCCTTTTGACGCAAGCCCATGGAAGCACACCTAACCCCCACATAGGACTCTCACAAAGACCATGGGTTAGTACACAAACACGTAATGGACAATGCTTACCATACCATGGGATCACTTGATCCCTCTTGGTACATCTTATACGCTTTGTGTGTTGATCATCTTGATTTACTCTTTGTCTAAGATCTTGATCAACCTAGTGTCTCTATGACCATTCTTTGGATAATACCTTGAATACCATCTTGTTCATCATATAAACTCCTTGAACCCAATAGATGGACTTCAAGAAGTGCCTATGGACAAATCCTATAAATATAACTTAAGGCAACCATTAGTCCATAGGAATTGTCATCAATTACCAAAACCACATATGGATATATATGCTCTAACAATCTCCCCCATTTTGGTAATTGAAGACAACCACTTCAAGAGAGTTTATATAAGAAATAAGCATAACCAAGCGCACACATACAAGGTAATAATGCATGCGTGAAGACGTAAATGCTTACGCAATAAAAGCAAAACCCTCTAAACATATCCAAGGTAAACTCTCCAAACTTCTCCCCCATTGGCATCGATTGCCAAAATGGACAAAAAGTTTAGAAAGTCAATATAGTAGGTGGTCCTCCAAAAGGTGTGTACTTCTGAGCAAATGAGAGCAGAGAAATACACAAATACAATGATAAGTAGTTGGAGGGAAACAAACTATATTGTGGACCCAAAGATTGCAAATAAAAGGATCATATGCCACAAAGACATACAAAAATAGAGGCAAGAAATCAAAAGATTCCTGATGGAACAAACAATCATATGGTCCTTCGAACCACATGAATAGAAGATATTATGATAAAGGCAACAGAGTGTTTTATCAAAAACTAGAGAAGCTCCCCATGATTTGTGCACTAATACGAGATTTTTGTATTTGATACAGGTGCACAAAATAGGATCGTTGCTCCCCCAAAATTAATAAAAACACACAACGAGTGCAAGAAGATAGATGAGACAATAAGCATATCGATTGCACAAAACAAATGGTTGAGCAACATGTAAAAGAAGCAACTTAAGAATAGGCTCAACCAAAGTAATGTGTGTGAGTCATGGCAAAGCACTTGAGAAGACTAAGATAAGGATGAGCATTACTCATCAACATAGTCTTGATGAAATGAGATACAAAGTGCAAGACATATCATTCCCACACACACATACTAGAAAATGGGTTCACAAGCTTACTAATAAACAAAATAAGAACCAACGCTTGTGGCAACCCATTGTGAAGATAGGAAGTAAGAACCTTATCAAGAGGAGGGATACTAATTGAAATGGCAAAACCGTCATCAAGACAAGCATGAGGAAAAATAATCTTCACGGCCAAAGAGTGCATCAAGATGTAGGAAAATAAGATACGCACTCAAAACAAATCTTTTCACGAAGCCACCAAAAACTGAAAAAGGAAATGTAACGATGGACGTGAAAGAAAAGAGGATATCAATTAGAGATGTAACTTCTCTTATGTGTAAAATATTCTAAGTAGAAGACAATCATGATGACATATATCCACAAAGAAGGATATACACACAAAATGGTTACAAGAAGGAACAAACTAGATATCCAAAAAGGAAGCCATAAATATATCAATGAGATCTTTTGCTTGGAAGCATAGCACATGGCCTAATATTTTCTTATTGTATAATATGAACTTCCAACATACGAACATCAAAGACATCCCAACTAGTAGTAAGACATCATCGTTCGGATGCTTTGAGAAAGCAAACAAGTACTACAAGAACGAATCAAGAGATTCATGCTATGATGCAACCTGGAAAAGAAAAGACAGGTTGGGTCCTTTGCAAGAAAAGAATGCATGAAGTGGATACTTGTTACCGAGACAACATTGGATTGATGTAGTAGATAGTTGTTCTTTGATCATCCTAACTTGGCTCCAATAATCACATGGTCTCAACATCTTCCTTATAGGTGAGCCGAGCATCCAATGCATCTCCAGTTGTTCCTGAAACAACAAAACAAACAAAATGGTGCCCAAACTCATTGGGACCAAAGAGTTAGAAAACCAGCAATACATAGGACAAACTCCACATACATATGTGCATATAGATATGAATTTGAATTTCATGCACACTTTAGCCAATTTATGACAAGGTGGAGTTTCCCCTATATATTGGGTCAAAGAAGGAAATCAAGCAAAAGAAGTTGTATATGGTAGCTAGATACGCATGCTCAAGACTCTCAAGAATCAACTCAACACAAAGTTGATAAGTCATCAAAAGACAAGGTATCAAGTGATAATAAGATCCTAAAACAAAAGAACTATCACTTGAAGGATGTCAATTAAAAGATACCTCAAGGAATGAGATATCCATTGACACATGCCAAATAGAAGGCAACAAGAAACCAATTGAAGGAAAACAAACATGAGGTATCTAGTTTCCAAAAAAGAGCTAGGTTCCAACAAACCAAGTCCTCGACAAATTTTCATGATGGCACAAAGCATCATAAAGAGCAAGACTTGCCTCCCATCAACACATACTTGATGGGGATCAAAAGATTTTATGATGGGTGAATAAAGAGAGTGTTCTAAAGAAAATAGGATAGCTCCCCCAAGGGACGTGCATTATATAGAATTTGCATTTGAATACAAAACGCACACGATGGGATCATCACTTTCTCTATATCTATAAAAACACTAGACATGTTAAAATAGATTCATAAGAGGCAAGGAAGACAAACGAAACACAAAATCCAATGTAAAGATGATTAGCAATTCCTATCACATGATGGGAATACCAATTGTCAAGGACACGAAGTATTTTCGAAGTGATACTCATTGGTAGATCACAAATATATCCAAGATCATATTTACCCATAAAACGCAAGCAAATGACACTTGTAAAGCTAACATGCCACCTAGGAACAAGATAATTTACAATATCAACACTAAGTGGCAACACGTCATGTTGGAATTATGCCCTAGAGGCAATAATAAATATAGTTATTATTATAATTCCTGTATCAAGATAATCGTTTATTATCCATGCTATAATTTTATTGAATGAAGACTCATTTACATGTGTGGATACATAGACAAAACACTGTCCCTAGCAAGCCTCTAGTTGGCTAGCCAGTTGATCAAAGATAGTCAGTGTCTTATGATTATGAACAAGGTGTTGTTGCTTGATAACTGGATCACGTCATTAGGAGAATCACGTGATGGACTAGACCCAAACTAATAGACGTGGCATGTTGATCGTGTCATTTTGTTGCTACTGTTTTCTGCGTGTCAAGTATTTGTTCCTATGACCATGAGATCATATAACTCACTAACACCGGAGGAATACTTTGTGTGTATCAAACGTCGCAACGTAACTGGGTGACTATAAAGATGCTCTACAGGTATCTCCGAAGGTGTTCGTTGAGTTAGTATGATTCAAGACTAGGATTTGTCACTCCGTGTGACGGAGAGGTATCTCGGGGCCCACTCGGTAATACAACATCACACACAAGCCTTGCAAGCAATGTAACTTAGTGTAAGTTGCGGGATCTTGTATTACGGAACGAGTAAAGAGACTTGCCGGTAAACGAGATTGAAATAGGTATGCGGATACTGACGATCGAATCTCGGGCAAGTAACATACCGAAGGACGAAGGGAATGACATACAGGATTATATGAATCCTTGGCACTGAGGTTCAAACGATAAGATCTTCGTAGAATATGTAGGATCCAATATGGGCATCCAGGTCCCACTATTGGATATTGACCGAGGAGTCTCTCGGGTAATGTCTACATAGTTCTCGAACCCGCAGGGTCTGCACACTTAATGTTCGACGTTGTTTTATGCGTATTTGAGTTATATGGTTGATTGCCGAATGTTGTTCGGAGTCCCGGATGAGATCACGGATGTCACGAGGGTTTCCGGAATGGTCCGGAAACGAAGATTGATATATAGGATGACCTCATTTGATTACCGGAAGGTTTTCGGAGTTACCGGGAATGTACCGGGAATGACGAATGGGTTCCGGGAGTTCACCGGGGGGGCAACCCACCCCGGGGAAGACCATAGGCCTGGAGGGTGGCACACCAGCCCTTAGTGGGCTGGTGAGACAGCCCAAAAGGGCCCTATGCGCATTGGAAGAAAAATCAAAGAGAAAAGAAAAAAAAGGAGGAGGTGGGAAAGGAAAGAAGGACTCCACCCACCAAACCAAGTAGGACTCAGTTTGGGGGGGAGTCCTTCCCCCCTTTGGCTCGGCCGACCCCCTTGGGGCTCCTTGAGCCCCAAGGCAAGGTCCCCCCTCTCCCACCTATATATACGGAGGTTTTAGGGCTGATTTGAGATGACTTTTCCATGGCAGCCCGACAACATACCTCCACGGTTTTTCCTCTAGATCGCGTTTCTGCGGAGCTCGGGCGGAGCCCTGCTGAAACAAGGTCATCACCAACCTCCGAAGCGCCGTCACGCTGCCGGAGAACTCTTCTACCTCTCCGTCTCTCTTGCTGGATCAAGAAGGCCGAGATCATCGTCGAGCTGTACGTGTGCTGAACTCGGAGGTGCCGTCCGTTCGGCACTAGATCGTGGGACTGATCGCAGGATAGTTCGTGGGGCGGATCGAGGGACGTGAGGACGTTCCACTACATCAACCGCGTTCACTAACGCTTCTGCTGTACGGTCTACAAGGGTACGTAGATCACTCATCCCCTCTCGTAGATGGACATCACCTTGATAGGTCTTCGTGCGCGTAGGAAAATTTTTGTTTCCCATGCGACGTTTCCCAACAGCGGCATCATGATCTAGGTTCATGCGTAGATGTCTTCTCGAGTAGAACACAAAAGTTTTTGTGGGCGCTGATGTGCGTTTTGCTGCCCTCCTTAGTCTTCTCTTGATTCCGCGGTATTGTTGGATTGAAGCGGCTTGGACCGACATTACTCGTACGCTTACGAGAGACTGGTTTCATCGCTACGAGTAACCCCGTTGTTCAAAGATGACTAGCAAGTGTCGGTTTCTCCAACTTTAGTTGAATCGGATTTGACCGAGGAGGTCCTTGGATGAGGTTAAATAGCAACTCATATATCTCCGTTGTGGTGTTTGCGTAAGTAAGATGCGATCCTACTAGATACCCATGGTCACCACGTAAAACATGCAACAACAAAATTAGAGGACGTCTAACTTGTTTTTGCAGGGTATGCTTGTGATGTGATATGGCCAACGATGTGATGTGATATATTGGATGTATGAGATGATCATGTTGTAATAGATAATATCGACTTGCACGTCGATGGTACGGCAACCGGCAAGAGCCATAGGGTTGTCTTTATACTAATGTTTGTGCTTGCAGATGCGTTTACTATTTTGCTAGGATGTAGCTTTAGTAGTAATAGCATGAGTAGCACGACAACCCCGATGGCGACACGTTGATGGATATCATGGTGTGGCGCCGGTGACAAGAAGATCGTGCCGGTGCTTTGGTGATGGAGATCAAGAAGCACGTGATGATGGCCATATCATGTCACTTATGAATTGCATGTGATGTTAATCCTTTTATGCACCTTATTTTGCTTAGAACGACGGTGGCATTATGAGGTGATCTCTCACTAAAATTTCAAGATGAAATTGTGTTCTCCCCGACTGTGCACCGTTGCTACAGTTCGTCGTTTCGAGACACCACGTGATGATCGGGTGTGATAGACTCAACGTTCACATACAACGGCTGCAAAACAGTTGCGCACGCGGAACACTCGGGTTAAGCTTGACGAGCCTAGCATGTGCAGACATGGCCTCGGAACACATGAGACCGAAAGGTCGATCATGAATCATATAGATGATATGATTAGCATAGGGATGCTTACCACTGAAACTATACTCAACTCACGTGATGATCGGACTTGAGCTAGTGTAAGTGGATCATGAACCACTCAAATGACTAGAGAGATGTACTTTTGAGTGGGAGTTTAGCGAATAATTTGATTAAGTTAAACTCTAATTATCTTGAACATAGTCTAAGTCCACTTTGAATATATTTGTGTTGTAGATCATGGCTCACGCGACAGTCACCCTGAATTTTAAGACGTTCCTAGAGAAAGCTAAGTTGAAAGATGATGGAAGCAACTTTGTAGACTGGGCTCATAATCTTAAGCTAATCTTACAAGCTGGGAAGAAGGATTATGTCCTTAATGCTGCGCTAGGAGATGAACCACCCGCTACGGCTGATCAGGATGTTAAGAACGCTTGGTTAGCACGTAAGGAGGACTACTCAGTAGTTCAATGTGCAGTCTTGTATGGCTTAGAACCGGGACTTCAACGTTGCTTTGAGCGTCATGGAGCATTTGAGATGTTCCAGGAGTTGAAGTTTATCTTTTAGAAGAACGCCCGGATCGAGAGGTATGAGACCTCCGATAAATTCTATGCTTTTAAGATGGAGGAGAACTCGTCTGTCAGTGAACATGTGCTCAAAATGTCTGGGTACTCAAACCGTCTAGCTGAGCTGGGGATTGAACTCCCGCAAGAGGCTATCACTGACATAATCCTTCAATCACTGCCGCCAAGCTATAAAGGCTTTGTGTTGAACTACAACATGCAAGGGATGAACAAGTCTCCCGGCGAGTTGTTTGCGATGCTGAAAGTCGCAGACTCTGAACTCCGTAAAGAGCATCAAGTGTTGATGGTGAATAAGACCACTAGTTTCAAGAGAAACGGCAAAGGCAAGAAGGGTAATTCAAGGAGGGGCGGCAAGCCTGTTGCCAATCCGACGAAGAAACCCAAAGCTGGACCTAAGCCTGAAACAGAGTGTTACTATTGCAAGGGTATGGGTCACTGGAAGTGCAATTGCCCCAAGTATCTGGCAGATAAGAAGGCGGCCAAAGAAAAATCAGGTATATTTGAGTTATTGATGTGTACTTAACCGGCTCTCGTAGTAGTGCCTGGGTATTCGATACTGGCCAGTTCTGTTGCTCATATTTGCAACTCGAAATAGGAACTGCGGAATAGACGAAGGCTGGCGAAAGATGAAGTGATGATGCGCGTAGGAAATGGTTCCAAGGTTGATGCAATCGCCGTTGGCACAGTTTCACTTCAGTTACCATCAGGATTAGTTATGAACTTGAATCATTGTTATTTAGTGCCTGCGTTGAGCATGAACATTATATCTGGATCTTGTTTATTGCGAGACGGTTACTCTTTTAAGTCAGAGAATATTGGTTGTTCTAGTTCTATGAGTAACATCTTTTATGGTCATGCACCCAATGTGAGAGGATTGTTCATATTGAATCTTGATAGCGATACACACATACATAACATTGAGACCAAAAGAGTTAGAGTTAACAATGATAGCGCCATATTTTTGTGGCACTACCGCTTAGGTCATATTGGTGTAAAGCGCATGAAGAAACTCCATGCCGATGGACTTTTGGAGTCACTTGACTTTGATTCACTTGACACGTGCGAACCATGCCTCATGGGCAAGATGACTAAAACTCCGTTCTCCGGAACAATGGAGCGTGCAAGTGACTTGTTGGAAATCATACATACCGATGTGTGTGGTCCGATGAGCGTAGAGGCACGCGGCGGATATCGTTATTTTCTCACCTTCACTGATGATTTGAGTAGATATGGTTATGTCTACTTAATGAAGCACAAGTCTGAAACATTTGAAAAGTTCAAGCAATTTCAGAGTGAAGTTGAAAATCATCGTAACAAGAAGATCAAGTTCCTACGGTCTGATCGTGGGGGTGAATATCTGAGTTTCGAGTTTGGTGCTCACTTAAGACAATGTGGAATTGTTTCACAGTTAACACCGCCTGGAACACCACAGCGTAATGGTGTGTCCGAACGTCGTAATCGTACTTTATTAGAGATGGTGCGATCTATGATGTCTCTTATCGATTTTCCGTTATCGTTTTGGGGTTATGCATTAGAAACAGCTGCATTCACTTTAAATATGGCACCATCAAAATCCGTTGAGACGACACCATACGAACTGTGGTATGGCAAAAGGCCAAAGTTGTCGTTTCTTAAAGTTTGGGGATGTGATGCTTATGTCAAAAAGCTTCAGCCTGAAAAGCTGGAACCCAAAGCGGAAAAGTGCGTCTTCATAGGTTACCCAAAAGAGACAGTTGGGTACACCTTCTATCTCAAATCTGAGGGCAAAGTGTTTGTTGCTAAAAATGGAGCTTTTCTCGATAAGGAGTTTCTCTCGAGAGAATTGAGTGGGAGGAAGATAGAACTTGACGAGGTTGTCGAACCTCTCATCACTCTGGATGGTGGCGCAGGGCAAGGGGAAACCTCTGTCGTTGCAACACCGGTTGAGGAGGAAGTTAATGATGAAGATCATGAAACTCCGGTTCAAGTTTCTGTCGAACCACGCAGGTCGATGAGACCACGTGCTGCTCCAGAGTGGTACGGTAATCCCGTCTTATCAATCATGTTGTTGGACAACAATGAACCTGCAAATTATGAAGAAGCAATGGTGGGCCCAGATTCCAACAAATGGCTAGAAGCCATGAAGTCCGAGATAGGATCCATGTATGAGAACAAAGTGTGGACTTTGGAGGTACTGCCTGAGGGCCGCAAGGCTATTCAGAACAAATGGATCTTTAAGAGGAAGACGGACGCTGACGGCAATGTGACCGTTTATAAAGCTCGACTTGTGGCAAAGGGTTTTTCACAAGTTCAAGGAGTTGACTACGATGAGACATTCTCACCCGTAGCGATGCTTAAGTCCGTCAGAATCATGTTAGCAATAGCTGCATTTTTCGATTATGAAATCTGGCAGATGGATGTCAAAACGGCGTTCCTTAACGGTTTCCTTAAGGATGAATTGTATATGATGCAACCCGAAGGTTTTATCGATCCTAAGAATTCTAACAAGGTGTGCAAGCTCCAGCGATCCATTTATGGACTGGTGCAAGCATCTCGGAGTTGGAACAAACGCTTTGATGAGGTGATCAAAGCATTTGGGTTTATACAAGTGGTTGGAGAATCTTGTATTTACAAGAAAGTGAGTGGGAGCTCTGTGGCGTTTCTAATATTATATGTGGATGACATATTGTTGATTGGAAACAACGTAGAGTTTTTGGAGAGCATAAAGGATTACTTGAATAAAAGTTTCTCTATGAAGGACCTAGGAGAAGTTGCTTACATTCTAGGCATTAAGATCTATAGGGATAGATCAAAACGCCTGATAGGACTTTCACAAAGCACATACCTTGATAAAGTTTTGAAGAGGTTCAAAATGGAACAGTCCAAGAAGGGGTTCTTGCCAGTTTTACAAGGTACGAGATTGAGTAAGACTCAGTGCCCAGCAACTGATGAGGATAGAGAGCATATGCACTCCGTCCCCTATGCTTCAGCCATAGGCTCTATCATGTATGCAATGCTGTGCACTAGACCGGACGTTAGCCTGGCCATAAGTATGGCAGGTAGGTTCCAGAGTAATCCAGGAGTGGATCACTGGACAGCGGTCAAGAATATCCTGAAGTACCTGAAAAGGACTAAGGAGATGTTTCTCGTGTATGGAGGTGACGAAGAGCTCGCCGTAAAAGGTTATGTCGTTGCAAGCTTTGACACAGATCCGGACGACTCTAAGTCGCAAACCGGATACGTATTTATTCTTAATGGGGGTGCGGTAAGCTGGTGCAGTTCCAAGCAAAGCGTCGTAGCAGATTCTACATGTGAAGCGGAGTACATGGCTGCCTGGGAGGCGGCAAAGGAGGGTGTCTGGATGAAGCAGTTCATGACGGATCTTGGAGTGGTGCCAAGCGCACTGAATCCAATAACCTTGTTCTGTGACAACACGGGTGCCATTGCCTTAGCAAAGGAACCACGGTTTCACAAGAAGTCCAGACACATCAAACGACGCTTCAACCTCATCCGCGACTACGTCGAAGGAGAGGACGTAAATATATGCAAAGTGCGCACGGATCTGAATGTAGCAGACCCGCTGACTAAACCTCTTCCATGGCCAAAGCATGATCAACACCAGAACTGTATGGGTGTTAGATTTATTACAATGTAATTCGCATGATGATATGAGGACTAGATTATTGACTCTAGTGCAAGTGGGAGACTGTTGGAATTATGCCCTAGAGGCAATAATAAATATAGTTATTATTATAATTCCTGTATCAAGATAATCGTTTATTATCCATGCTATAATTGTATTGAATGAAGACTCATTTACATGTGTGGATACATAGACAAAACACTGTCCCTAGCAAGCCTCTAGTTGGCTAGCCAGTTGATCAAAGATAGTCATTGTCTTCTGATTATGAACAAGGTGTTGTTGCTTGATAACTGGATCACGTCATTAGGAGAATCACGTGATGGACTAGACCCAAACTAATAGACGTAGCATGTTGATCGTGTCATTTTGTTGCTACTGTTTTCTGCGTGTCAAGTATTTGTTCCTATGACCATGAGATCATATAACTCACTAACACCGGAGGAATACTTTGTGTGTATCAAACGTCGCAACGTAACTGGGTGACTATAAAGATGCTCTACAGGTATCTCCGAAGGTGTTCGTTGAGTTAGTATGGATCAAGACTCGGATTTGTCACTCCGTGTGACGGAGAGGTATCTCGGGGCCCACTCGGTAATACAACATCACACACAAGCCTTGCAAGCAATGTAACTTAGTGTAAGTTGCGGGATCTTGTATTACGGAACGAGTAAAGAGACTTGCCGGTAAACGAGATTGAAATAGGTATGCGGATACTGACGATCGAATCTCGGGCAAGTAACATACCGAAGGACGAAGGGAATGACATACGGGATTATATGAATCCTTGGCACTGAGGTTCAAACGATAAGATCTTCGTAGAATATGTAGGATCCAATATGGGCATCCAGGTCCCGCTATTGGATATTGACCGAGGAGTCTCTCGGGTAATGTCTACATAGTTCTCGAACCCGCAGGGTCTGCACACTTAAGGTTCGACGTTGTTTTATGCGTATTTGAGTTATATAGTTGGTTGCCGAATGTTGTTCGGAGTCCCGGATGAGATCACGGACGTCACGAGGGTTTCCGGAATGGTCCGGAAACGAAGATTGATATATAGGATGACCTCATTTGATTACCGGAAGGTTTTCGGAGTTACCGGGAATGTACCGGGAATGACAAATGGGTTCCGGGAGTTCACCGGGGGGCAACCCACCCCGGGGAAGCCCATAGGCCTTGAGGGTGGCGCACCAACCCTTAGTGGGCTGGTGGGACAGCCCAAAAGGGCCCTATGCGCATTGGAAGAAAAATCAAAGAGAAAAGAAAAAAAAGGAGGAGGTGGGAAAGGAAAGAAGGACTCCACCCACCAAACCAAGTAGGACTCGGTTTGGGGGGGAGTCCTTCCCCCCTTTGGCTCGGCTGACCCCCTTGGGGCTCCTTGAGCCCCAAGGCAAGGTCCCCCCTCTCCCACCTATATATACGGAGGTTTTAGGGCTGATTTGAGACAACTTTTCCACGGCAGCCCGACCACATACCTCCATGGTTTTTCCTCTAGATCACGTTTCTGCAGAGCTCGGGCGGAGCCCTGCTGAAACAAGGTCATCACCAACCTCCGGAGCGCCGTCACGCTGCCAGAGAACTCTTCTACCTCTCCGTCTCTCTTGCTGGATCAAGAAGGCCGAGATCACCGTCGAGCTGTACGTGTGCTGAACGCGGAGGTGTCGTCCGTTCGGCACTAGATCATGGGAGTGGTCGCGGGATAGTTCGCGGGGCGGATCGAGGGACGTGAGGACGTTCCACTACATCAACCGCGTTCACTAACGCTTCTGCTGTATGGTCTACAAGGGTACGTAGATCACTCATCCCCTCTCGTAGATGGACATCACCATGATAGGTCTTCGTGCGCATAGGAAAATTTTTGTTTCCCATGCGACGTTTCCCAACATGTCAAATGTACACATTTCCTAGGTTTGTAATATGCACATAGCATATTAATCCCCCATAATGTGATAAACCAACAACATTAACAAGTGGCAAATTAAAACCAACAAGAGATACTTAATGGACCATATAGAATTTGAATTTCTCATGAGTAAGACATACCACATAGAAACTATATAATCTTGAAGTATCAAAACTAAGTGGTATTCCCCATGTATACACATTTATAGGATTGTGAGGTGTGCAAAGCACATCACTCCCCCACAATGGGATAATCCATTAATCTCTCACAAGAGCCAACAAAAAAAATATAAACAAGATGCAAAAAGGCTCAATACAAGACTCACATGTACATGATATGCAAACCAACATACCCATACTCGATTACTCAAGATAAGCAAGTTGGAAGCACAACATATACAAACGCATGCAAGGTACAAAACCACAACATGCAAAGGGGCAAGCACCTAACGATGTAAACAGTTTAAGTATAAGTTACCGTAAGGAGGCACATTGGATATAAGATAGAAACTCGATAATCCAATTGACTTGGCTTGAGATAATATGAATGATGAAGACCCCTTAATTCTTCATTATGTATCCAAGTCTCTAATGTCCTCCATAGTCACCTATTGATCAAGTTTGAGCTTGTTGGTCCCCAACTACGTTGGGTCCTAAGAGGTTAATCACAATAGGCTTGGCAACCCAAATGGTTCTTTTCTTGACACCATTTTGAGTACCAACAAACTTGGCAAACACATTGCCAACCTTGTCCTTCCCAAGGAAATAGATATCACCAATAGTGATTGGGTTGGATAAGTTACCTCTCGTGCAAGACGAAGCGACGTGACCCTTCTCACGACATAAATAGAACCATCTACCCTTTGTTTTCTTCCCAGTTGATTTCTCACCTTGGGGAGTGTTGGCTTGGGTCTTATTGGGAAGAGGCCTTCCTTCAACTTGTAGCTGAGTGTGTGATTGAGTTTGTGGCCGCTTCCCTTGTTGCTTGTGACTTTGAGACTTCGTCTTCAAAGGGCAAGATCTAACATGGTGCCCTTTAACTTTGCACTTGAAGCAAATGATTTTGGCCGAATTCTTAACTCGTTCTAGGCCACTCTTGTTCTTGTTTGAGTTTACTCCAACATCATTTTTGTCATTCGGAGATGTTTGCTCACACAGGACGTTGTTGAGTGTGGACATCCCTTCATGACACTGTTCCAAGTCTTTCTTCAAAGAAGTGACTTGGGCCTTGAGCTCTTCGATTTCCTCTGCATGGTTAGTTTTAATGCAAATACTAGAGGAAGTGTAAGTTTCATTGTTAGAGCAACAAGGCAAGGAAAGTAATTCATCACACGAGGTAGCAACATTATGAGTAGACGAATTATGAGGACTAACACATGGAAATATAGTACTTTGACTAGAAGTATTGCCATTGTCCACATGAGGCTTATTTGATGTTACCTTGGTGATGATAGCCTCATGAGCTAACTTTTGCACATTATAGGATGTTAGAAGATCGGCATGAGAGCTTGTGAGCATTACATGGTTTTCTTCCAACTTCCCATAATTGATAGTTAGTAAATCAAGTTGAGCACGTAGCTCAATATTCTCCTTCAATGTTGATACTTCAAATGAGGTAGAGTTAGATGTACAAGTATCATCAACAATATGAGAGGAGTAAGTAGCAAATAGAGACTTCTCATGAGTAGATTGAAGCTCCTCATAGATCTTAGAGGTTTTGATGAGCTCTCCCTTGAAATTATTGCATTCTAGGAGAAGGACCTCAAAATCCTTTTTAAGTTTATCATGAGCAACTTCAATCTCTCCTTTTGAAGATCTTAAGTCTCTACATGCTTGATGACTCTTCTCAAGTTCATGTTCAAGTTGTTCACTTTTAGCTTGTTCATGATTAAGTGAATCATTACAATTTTCAAAGTAAGCAAGAACATCTTGGAATCTTTTAAGAGCGTTATTTTTAGCTTTATGAAGAATTTTACTGATCACATAGATATTTTCGGTCAAATCATCATCATCATCCTCATCGCAAATATCATCGTTATTGCACAGGGAAGATGTTACCTCATTATTACCTCTTGCCATGAGGCACATGTGAACTGGAGGAGTTGATGATGATTCTTTTGGTGAATCAGATTCTTCATTAGTCAAACGTACTTCATATTTCTTGATTTCCCCTAAATGATTAGTCATAGAGCAACTAGGGAGAAACAAGATATTTTGATCAAGAGGACACGAGGAAGCAGGCATATCACCACAGACATTTGTCGAGGGATCTTTAGGTGAAATGCATGACCTATCAGCACAATAATTTACACTATGTGTGGTGCTAGATATGCTCGTGTCCATAGAGGCTATGACATTTTCATCAACATATATTTCTTCACTCACCATGTCATTACCTTGTGAGATTGAAGATGCTGAGGTGTGCAAGCAATCGGATATGGAAGTAGTGGTGGACTCTTTAAGATCGAAAAGAGTGAAGAGCTCATGCACCAACTCCTTCATCATAATACCGTCTTCATCAAGATTGGACCCACCATATATATCTTCAAGTTTAGTCCAAACTTCATGAGCTGACTTGCAAGTCGAGATAGACTTAAACACTTCAGGACTTATGGTTCGATGAATGGCAAGAAAAGCCTCACAATCAAGATACATCTCATTAGTAGATGAAGATGCATCATCCTTTTTGTCGGCAATCCCTACAAGAACAATTCGTAAAGTATTTGGGCCCATGGCCCGAAAGTGATGAAGCATACGAATTCTCCATAGGGTATAATTTGTGCCATCAAAGTCAAAGATGCCATTGTGCACTAATCCAATAGTCGACATCGATACTCTCTAGGTCGTGAAACCTAATCAAAGAGAGACCTAGCTCTGATACCAATTTAAAAGACCTCGATGACGCCTCGAGGGGGGTGAATAGGCTATTTAAAAACTTTTTCGGATTTGGCTTGAAACTAATGCAGAAATAAACTAAGAGGGTACTTGTCAAGCACAAATCCTAAATGCACTAGGCACTGCAACGTGTATCAACAACACGATCTACCAAGATGGACACAATACAGTTACTAACAAGCACAAGTAAGTTACACAAACTTACTTGAGCTATATCACACGACAAGTAGGTGAACAACACAAGATACTAGATCACACTATATCACACGATATATCAAGGGCTACAAGTATGAACATGTGGATATAGAGGGTATGCTTGAATGATTAATCTTGTACAAGAAATAGCCAACACAATATAATGAGCACAAACAATATGCAATGTATGTATGCTCAAGTAACACAAGTAAACCACAAGTAAGGAGTTAGGGTAAAGGATAACCAAGGTCACTGAGACGAAGATGTATCCCGATGTTCACTTCCTTGGAGGGAAGCTAGTCACCGTTAGAGAGGTGGATGTTACCACGAAGGCACACCAACGCCACGAAGGCTCACCCTATTCTCCCTTTGAGATAACACCACGAAGGCGTTTCTCAACCACTAGTGGTAAGCCTTTGAGGTGGCTTCCAAACCCTCACAAACTTTTCTGGGGGGTAATCACACAGATTGATTCCTCTCCGAAGAACTCCTACCGCCTAGGAGTCTCCAACCTCCAAGAGTAACAAGATCACGGGGAATGCTCAAAACTTGCTCAAATCTCAAATAGCTTGGGTTGAGAGGAGGAGAGGGAGACGATCTATCTTTTGATTGGAACAACTCTCAAAGGGGCTCACAAATGCTCTTGGGATCTAAGATTTGGTGTGAGCACATGTGTGTGAGGTAGAAGTGTGTTCTTATGAGGATAAGGCTGTGTTGGGCAACCCTCTCACGAAGTGGGAGGGGGGTATTTATAGTGGGGAGAGAAAAACAGCCGTTGGGGACACTTTAAGTCACACAGGGTCCGGACGTCCGACAGTTTCCGGAAGTCCGGGCGTCCGCGAGGGGTCGGACGTCCGACAGGGGTCGGTCGTCCGAGGCTTGTAGATATCACTGAAAATACTGTGAATTGAACAGCGACCGGACGTGCGGAGAAGACCGGAAATCCGAGTTATTCGACTCAACTACTTCTAGTGGGAGGTTCCGGATCTCCGAAAGGGGACGGATGTCCGACCCTCGGACGTCCGGAGGGAGCCGGACATCCGAGTTATAGAGCTCACGTTCTTCTGGTGCAGGGCTCCGGATTTCCGAAGCCTGTCGGTCGTCCGACCCTTGACCGGCCCTCGGACGTCCGGAGGGAGCCGGAAGTCCGAGTTATATGGCTCAAGTTTCTCTGGTGCATAGTTCCGGAATTCCGAAGCTGGTCGGATATCCGGGCCTCGAACGTCCGGAGGGAGCTGGATGTCCGAGTTATATGGATCTGATTTCTATGGTATAGGATTCCGGATTTCCGAAGCATTCGGTCGTCCGGCCCTCGGACGTCTGGAGGAAGCCGGATGTCCGAGGCACTGGTTCTGTTTTCAGATAACAGCAGAGCAGTGGAGATGTGGTCTGAGCAGAACAGTGGAGATGTAGTTTGAGCAAGTTCATCGCAAAACCTGTGATCCCCTCTTAATAGTGCGGGATCCCTAAAGACTCAAGAATCATAAAAGGGGTACTGATGATCCATACTTCAGTGTATACTTTTATTCGCTGATCATCACTCCGCACAACTAACGTCAAAGGAACTGATACCTTTGAGTTAGCCCTTTCACTTGAGCTTGATGTTGTTGTTCCTTCTTGGCTCAAGTTGAAAGCAAGACATGATGAAGTCTTCAAGTAGCTCTCCCATACACAATGTGGAAAGCCTAGCTTATGTATTCATCTTCATTTGTACACCATGTGAACATCCACAAGAATCAAGCATGTAGTGCTCAGGAATGCTTATCTTGATCTTGTCCTTGTTAGCACATGAGCTTGTCCTTATCAACACATGATCATTAACAATAGTTTCAATGATATATTCGTGCTGATTCACTTGAACTTGCACACCACAATCTTGATGACGATCCCCACTTGACGTTATCCTTCATGGGTTGTATGAGATCTTCCTTTTGACGCAAGCCCATGGAAGCACACCTAACCCCCACATAGGACTCTCACAAAGACCATGGGTTAGTACACAAACACGTAATGGACAATGCTTACCATACCATGGGATCACTTGATCCCTCTCGGTACATCTTATACGCTTTGTGTGTTGATCATCTTGATTTACTCTTTGTCTAAGCTCTTGATCAACCTAGTGTCTCTATGACCATTCTTTGGATAATACCTTGAATACCATCTTGGTCATCATATAAATTCCTTGAACCCAACAGATGGACTTCAAGAAGTGCCTATGGACAAATCCTATAAATATAACTTAAGGCAACAATTAGTCCATAGGAATTGTCATCAATTACCAAAACCACATATGGAGATATATGCTCTGACATAGTGAATGACGTTCAACTTCTTGTCAACTCTTTGTCCTAGAACAGCACCAACAACATAATCACTAGCATCGCACATGATTTCAAAGGGCAAGTTCCAGTCAGGTGGTTGAATAATAGGTGCGGTTATCAAGGCCTTCTTAAGTATTTCGAAAGCTTCCTCACAATCCTCATCGAAAACAAAAGGAACATCCTTCTGCAAGAGGTAGGTAAGAGGCCTAGAAATCTTAGAGAAGTCTTTAATAAACCTTCTATAGAAACCAGCATGACCTAGGAAACTTCGTATACCTGTGATATCTGTGGGGCAAGGCATTTTCTCAATTGCATCTACCTTAGCCTTATCAACTTCAATTCCTTTCTCAGAGATTTTGTGTCCTAAGACGATGCCTTCATTAACCATGAAGTGGCACTTCTCCCAGTTCAAGTCGAGGTTGGTATCTTTGCATCTCTGTAAGACTCGATCAAGGTTGCTGAGGCAATCGTCAAAGGAAGAACCGTAAACGGAGAAATCATCCATGAAAACCTCAATAATCTTTTCACAAAAGTCAGAGAATATAGCCATCATACATCTTTGAAAGGTGGCAGATGCATTGCACAAGCCAAAAGGCATACGTCTATAAGCAAAGGTACCGAAGGGGCAGGTGAAAGTGGTCTTCTCCTGATCAGATTGTGCAACAGGTATTTACGAGAAGCCTGAATAACCGTCTAGAAAGCGGAAGTGTGTGTGTTTAGATAGCCTTTCTAGCATTTGGTCGATAAACGGCAAAGGATAATGGTCTTTCCTGGTTGCCTTGTTCAGTTTCCGGAAGTCTATCACCATCCTATAGCGAGTAATAATCCTTTGTGGGATTAGTTCATTCTTATCATTAGGAACGACGGTGATACCTCCCTTCTTAGGTACGCAATGTACTGGACTTACCCAATCACTATGAGCAACAGGATAAATGATTCTTGCTTCCAGAAGCTTTAATATTTCTTTTCTAAGGACCTCTTTCATCCTCGGATTTAATCTCCGTTGATGATCGGCAACTGGCTTAGAATCAGGATCGGTTTTAATCTTGTGCTGACATAGAGTGGGACTAATACCCTTAAGATCGTCAAGGGTATATCCAATAGCAGCACGGTGCTTCCTCAAAGTTTTTAATAACTTCTTCTCTTCGTGCTTCGAGAGGTGAGCACTAATAATAACAGGATATATCTCTTTCTCATCAAGGTAGGCATACTTAAGAGTATCTGGTAACTGTTTTAGCTCAAACACAGGATCACCCTTTGGTGGGGGAGGATCCCCAAGCAGTTCAACAGGCAGATTATTCTTGAGAATAGGATATTGTTCTAAAACAATTTTATCTATCTCACCTCTTTCATCCATATGCATATCACTTTCATGCTCAAGCAGATATTGCTCTAAAGGATCCGTAGGAGGTACGGCAATAGAGGCAAGAGCAATGATTTCATCCCTACCAGACGACTCTTTTTCATGGAGTTGTCTTCCAAACTTGGAGAAGTTAAATTCATGAGACACACCCTCGGAACTAACAGTGACAGTCTGTTTAATGCAATCAATGTAAGCATTGACAGTGTTGAGAAAGGGTCTACCAAATATGATGGGACAAAAGCTATCTTGTGCAGTAGCAAGGACGAGGAAATCAGTAGGATACTTCGTCTTACCACACAGGACTTCTACGTCTCTCACAATTCCCAGAGGGCAGATAGTGTCTCTATTAGCTAGCGTAATGGTGACATCAATGGGTTCTAACTCAGCAGGTGCAATCTCATCTTTGATTTCATCATATAGGGACCGGGGTATTGCACTAACACTAGCACCCATATCACATAAACCATGATAACAGTGATCTCCTATCTTGACAGAAACAATGGGCAGGCCAACTACAAGTCCATATTTGTCTTTCGCGTGAGGTTTAGCAATTCTAGCAGAGTGCTCACAGAACTTGATAACATGCCCGTCTATGTCTTCGGCTAAGAGATCTTTGATAATAGCAACACTAGGTTCAACTCTAATTTCCTCAGGGGGTGCAAGTGGTCTAATGTAACCCCTACGTATCACAGTTGGAGCTTTAGAATAATACTTTTTCCTAGCAGGGTAAGGTGGTTTCTCAGCGTAGGCACAAGGAACAATAGGATCAACTAAGGCAATGACTTTCTCTTCAACTAGATTGGGTTTAACTATGTTGACTTCTACAAGAGGATGATACTTAAACCACTTCTCTTTTGGGAGATCAACATGAGCAGCAAAAGATTCACATAGAGAAGCTACTATCTCAGAGTCAAGTCCATACTTAGCGCTAAAATCTCTAGAAGTGTTTGTTTCAACAAAAGATTTAACGCAATCAAACTGGAAATTCGTACCTGAATCCTTACCTTCTTCAAGCTTCCAATCATCAGAGTTACGTTTGCTTCTTTCCAATAAATTCAACTTGTGGTCAATATCCTTCTTCATAAAAGAACCGGTACAAGAAGTGTCAAGCATGGTACGATCTTCATGAGAAAGCCGAGCATAAAAGTTTTGAGTGATAATTTCTCTCGAGAGCTCATGATTGGGGCATGAATATAGAATTGATTTAAGCCTCCCCCGAGCTTGAGCTATGCTTTCCCTGTCACGAGGCCAAAAGTTATAAATATAATTCCGATCACGATGTACTAAATGCATAGGATAAAACTTTTGATGAAATTCCAGTTTCAACCGATTGTAGTCCCATGATCAAGTGTCATCACATAGCCTATACCATGTCAATGCCTTATCCTTCAAAGATAAATGAAATACTTTCTTCTTTACCTCATCCTCGGGCAAACCTACAAGCTTAAATAAACCACAAACTTCATCTACATAGATTAGATGCAAGTCTGGATGTGAAGATCCGTCTCCTGTAAAAGGATTAGCCAGCAGTTTCTCGAGCATACCCGAAGGAATATCATAAAAGATATTTTCAGTAGGTACCTCAGGTTGAGGAACAACTCCTCGTTCTTCCATTCATGGTGAAGATACCCCGAACAAATTCCTCAAAGGAACGGTTTCCATAGTGACAAGTGACAATAAATTTCAGCACAGTATATAAATGTTTGCTTACCAAATTCCACTTACCAAAGGCGCTTCCCTCCCCGGCAACGGCGCCAGAAAAGAGTCTTGATGACCCACAAGTATAGGGGATCAATCGTAGTCCTTTCGATAAGTAAGAGTGTCGAACCCAACGAGGAGAAGAAGGCTCTGATAAACGATTTTCAGCAAGGTAATAACTGCAAGCACTGAAAGTAGCGGTAACAAGTGAAGGTGTCGTAAAGTGAAACGTAGCAAGCGAAAAGTAACAAGTGAACAGTAGTAGAGATGGTGCAGCAAAGTGGCCCAATCCCTTTTGTAGCAAGGGACAAGCCTGAGCAAAGTCTTATGAGAGGAAAAACGCTCCCGAGGACACACGGGAATTTCTGTCATGCTAGTTTCATCATGCTCATATGATTCGCGTTCGTTACTTTGATAGTTTGATATGTGGGTGGACCGGCGCTTGGGTACTGCCCTTACTTGGACAAGCATCCCACTTATGATTAACCCCTCTCGCAAGCATCCGCAACTACGAAAGAAGAATTAAGACAACGTATAACCATAGCGTTAAACTAGTGGATCCAAATCAGCCCCTTACGAAGCAACACATAGACTGGGGTTTAAGCTTCTGTCACTCTAGCAACCCATCATCTACTTACTACTCCCCAATGCCTTCCTCTAGGCCCAAATATGGTGAAGTGTTATGTAGTCGACGTTCACATAACACCACTAGAGCAAAAACAACATACAACATATCAAAATACCGAACGAATACCAAATTCACATGACTATTATTAGCATGACTTATCCCATGTCCTCAGGAACAAAAGTAACTACTCACAAAGCATAAACATAATCATGATCAGAGGTGTAATGAGTAGCATCAAGGATCTTAACATAAACTCTTCCACCAAGTAATCCAAATAGCATCAATTACAAAGAGTAATCAACACTACTAGCAACCTTGCAAGTACCAATCGGAGTCGCGAGACGGAGATTGGTTACAAGAGATGAACTAGGGTTTCGAGAGGAGATGGTGCTGATGAAGATGTTGATGGAGATGACTCCCCTCCGACGAGAGGAGTGTTGGTGATGACGAAGGCGACGATTTCCCCCTCCAAGAGGGAAGTTTCCCCGGCAGGATCGTCCTGCCGGATCCTTGGATTGGTTCTGCTCAAGTTCCGCCTCGTGGCGGCGGCGAATCCACGAAAAAGCTCCACCCTGATTTTTTCTCGAATGAAACCCTTCATATAGCAAAAGAGGGGGCCAGTGGGCCACCAGGATGCCCACAAGCCGTGTTGCCGCGGCCAGGGGGTAGGCCGCGGCAACCAGGCTTGTGGGCCCCTGACAGCTCCCCTCTGACACTTCTTTCACCCAGTATTTTTTATATATTCCCAAAAAATCCACGTTGATTTTCACGGCATTTGGAGTTGCGCAGAATAGAGGACTCAGACTTGCTCCTTTTCCAGTCCGGAATTCCAGTTACCGGTATTCTCCCTCCTCAAATAAACCTTGCAAAATAAGAGAGAAAAGGCATAAGTATGGTACCACAAAGTATAATAACAATACATAAAGCGATAAATATCAACATGAAAACATGATGCAAAATGGACATATCAGGCGCCTCCGTATCGCAAAACGCGATGAAATCTTCTCTCTGATTTTTTCCAGGCAAAACGGAAGATATAGGACTGAGATTGGGGGTGGTGGTGCCACGTGGGCCCCACAAGCCCTCATGGCGCGACCATAGGGGGTGGCCGCGGCCCAGGGGCTTGTGGCCCACTGGTACGCCCCCTCACGTGGAACTTTGTGTAGGTATTTTTCTTTTATTCCAGAAAAAATCTCCGTAAATTTTCAGGACATTCCGAGAACTTTTATTTCTGCACAAAAACAACACCATGGCAATTCTGATGAAAACAGAGTCAGTCCGGGTTAGTTCCATTCAAATCATGCAAATTAGAGTCCAAAACAAGGGCAAAAGAGTTTGGAAAAGTAGATACGACGGAGATGTATCAATCATCTGATTCTATTATGTTAACATTGTTGAGGGATTGCACTAGTGAAAGTATGAACCCTAGAACTTATTTTCAAGCATTTATATAATGTTTTGCTCGTTGTTTACTACTTGTTACCTTGTTGTTTTTATTTATTCAGATTATAAAAATATTTTTCTATTATCCATACTACACTTGTATCACCATCTCTTCGCCAAACTAGTGCACTTATACAATTTGTCATTGTATTGGGTGTGATGGGGACACAAAAGATTCCTTTTATTCAATTGCAGGGTTGTTTGAGAGAGACCATCTTCATCCCACACCTCCCTCGGATTGATAAATCTTAGGTCATCCACTTGAGTGAATTTGTTGTTGCCCGACAAAACTCTGC
Organism: Hordeum vulgare subsp. vulgare; assembly: GCF_904849725.1. Lineage (NCBI taxonomy): Eukaryota > Viridiplantae > Streptophyta > Magnoliopsida > Poales > Poaceae > Hordeum > Hordeum vulgare. The sequence goes on from NC_058524.1 coordinate 62,016,847, forward strand.
CCTTGGAGGCCCAACAACGTCTACTAAAATAAAGTTGTGTAGTAGACATCATGCAACAAGAAGAACATAAAAGAGAGAGAGATTAAACACATAACTACTGGTACATACCCTCAGCCCCGAGGGTGAACTACTCCCTCCTCGACATGGAGACCGCTGGGATGATGAAGATGTCCTCCAATGATGATATTCCCCTCCCATAGGGTGCCAAAAAAGGGTTTCAGCTGAGATCACTTCAGAACAGAGCCTTGTAGTGGCGACGTGGAAGTTCTAGGTCAAGTTGTGCAGGTTTTGAGTTTTAAAGGATTTTTGGGAGCCCGTTTCACCTCAAGGGGTCCCACCAGGCAGTTACAAGCTCGGTTGGCACTCCCTACCCCCAAGGAGGCCCGGTCCTGAGGGGGGGCGAACGGGGCGGCTGCCCCGGTGCCTAAGGGCCCCCAAAATGCTGAAGTATTGCCTATTATTATCCAGATTTTCTCTTTCCTTTCTTAATCCGTGATTTTCCTATTTCCTTCTACGATTGGGACAGGGGCCCACACAAAGTCACGGTTAGAGAAACACGTACGTAACAGTTTCCTAGAAGAAACACATACTAGCAATTATTGTACGCGATTAGTTAGCGGTAGTTAATTTCCTTCCTTAATCCACGAGAGCCATGCAAACACACGCCACAAGTGAGGGAACAGATCGCCCCCTTCACGTCGATTGATATTCATCTCATCACTACTTCTTTGGTCTCTACTTATACATGTATTCTATCCCATATGGAAATTTATAACGATGATTGATCAACATTTATAAACGATTATTAACATTGCATCTTCATTGTCACAACTCTCCACTGATGATTTATTTATTAGATTTTTTTCATGCATAGGTATTATTGGGGTTACCAATTCTTTTTTAGTTTGGCGACATGCTGATTGTTGCAAAGGAGAAATAAGACGAGATGCTTTACATATCAAATTAAGTGATTATGGGCATTTAAATCATCTACTAGTCTTGATGATGAACCCAGTTCTGTATTGTGATGCAAAAATCAGGTTAATCTTAATTGGATATATTAGTAAAGACTAAAGAGAGAGACTAAAGAATTATATTTTGTTTAGCTGGCAATTCATCATATTTTTGTATTTTTCAATGTTTATGTTAATGCTCTTGGGATTGGGATATAGTTTTGCCCCGGTCCCCGAAATCTCAGGACCGACCCTGCCCCCAAGACGTGCCCATCGAGCTTGTCGCTCGCCGGGACTTTGTCTGGTCCTTTCACGAAGCATTGGAGGTCTCTTTTGTTTCAAAAAAATACTAAAAAGTACCAGGCCATTTCGAAAACTTTTATTTCTGTACAAAAATAACATCATAGTAGTTCTACTAAAAACAGCATCAGTCCGGGTTACTTTCATTGAAATCATATGGAAACCATATAAACTTTGATAAATAGGGCATGAATACGTCATAAATCATCGATATGTACGTATCACTCCCTAATGTGAAAAGGCATCGATCGGGGTTTTCCATGGTGAAAACCAAAGATTTACCGATTTCTTGTCGCTCCTCCGCCTTCCCGTAGATTCCATTGCCTTTCAGCCATTTCGCCCCCTTTGCTTCATTTTCCCATTACTTCTATCGGGTCCCATGGCGGCTCACTAGAACACCGAGTCGAAGGTGAGGCGCCTGACAAAGGAGCTCCAGGCCAAGGATGTGGAGCTTCGGGCCAAGGACGTGGAGCTCCATGAGCTGAGGGAGGAGAAGAGTGGCATGATCCTCTGTTACGAGCGGGATCTCATGGAGCTTTATAAGCAGCACGAGTCCACCACAAAGATGCTTGAGGCGCGGGAGGCGTTGTTTGAGAAAGCGGCATATATGGCGAGTCGGCTGGAGCACGAGCAGGCTCATCGTCATGAGGTCTAGGAGATCCTCAATCGCTTGTTGGACCATGTTGCCACGCACATGTTGCGACTGCGTGATACCTACAATCGTAGTAGTGCAACCATGTCGGTCGTCGGGTTAAATCCGTCCAAACATCCTAGCGACTTCAACGAGCTGCGTCTTCCTGACCAGGTCTCCTTCTTCACCTATAGTATGTGTGAGGAGTTGAACCATCTCCGTGTGATGGTTGGGGCGACGCTGGAGAAGCAGGGGGTGCAGGCGGCCGTCGCTGTTGTGAGGCGAATTCTCTCCGTGCTTCATCACCATAACCCATTTGTGCCATTGGACGTCGTATTGGATGAGCTGGCTCCCGTTGACCAGGAGCGGGCTCAGTGGTTGGTGTCAGACTGCAAGTGGACGTGGGCTGCCAACGGCGCCCACATCCCAAGCCCACTAATTTGCGTATGTGGACGCCCGCGGTACCGTGTCAAAGTTACATGGGATTTGTGGGCTATCTCACGAAACCCACATGTGCCCACATCCTCCACATGCGAGATGCTGGGCATTTGTGCCCGGTCGCCTAATTACTGATTATGTCATTACTGCATATGAATGCCTTCATTTTATGAAGAACAATAGGAGCAAGAAGAATGGGCATTGTGCTGTCAAGCTTGACATGATGAAAGCATATGATCGTGTCGAATGGGTATATCTGGAGGCCATAATGAAGAAGCTGGGATTTTGTGAGTTGTTTGTGCGCCAGGTCATGAGAGTAGTTACTTCAGTATCTTTCTCTCTTCTTTTTAATGGGATGCACAGCAGCGAGTTCAAGCCGTCCAAAGGCATCAGACAGGGGGATCCTATCTCTCCCTATTTGTTCCTATTAGCGGCAGAGGGACTTTCCTGCATGCTAAATCAAGCAAGTAATGAGGGGTTTTTTGAGGGTATCCAAATTGCTCCTACGGCACCCAAGGTAAACCATTTACTGTTCGCGGATGATTGTTTGCTCTTCAGCAAAACTACCTCCGAGAATGCCATGAAGTTAAAGGAGATTCTAAGCATGTACTGTCAAGCGTCTGGGCAGCGTATAAATCATGATAAGTCTTCCATTTATTTTGGCAAGGGATGTCCGGCTACGCAACGAGAAATAATAAAAGGTATTCTTCAAGTCCAAAAGGAGACCATATGTGAGAGATACCTGGGGCTACCATCGGACGTGGGACAAGCAATGAATGGAGTGTTCTCCTACCTAAAGGACAGGGTATGGAAGAATATTCAGGGCTGGATGGAAAAGTGCTTAGCGAGAAGTGGCAAGGAGGTGCTAATTAAATCGGTGGTGCAGGCTATACCCACATACTCCATGGCTCTTTTTAAGCTACCAAGGGGCTTATGTCAGCATATCACTTCGATGATTCGTAAGTTCTGGTGGGGTTGCAAGGCGGGGGAAAGAAAAACAACATGGGTGTCGTGGGAGACTATGTGCATGCCGAAATACAAGGGGGGGGGGTCTGGGCTTCCGAGATATGGAGATCTTTAACTTGGCACTTCTCGCCAAACAGGTTTGGAGAATTCTCTGTGACCCAAATACCTTGAGCGCGAGAATACTTAAGGCGGTGTATTTTCCAACTTCTGATATTATCTCATCCCAAGTGGGTTCACGGCCATCACAGTTTTGGTGCTCTCTCTACGAAGGGAGGGACATTTTGTACACAGGACTGATCAAGCGCATTGGAAATGGTGAGAATACCAACATTTGGAATGACAACTGGTTACCATGAGATTATAGTATGCGCCCATTCAGTGTAACCTCTTCAAACCCCCCGGACAGAGTCGTCGAACTCATATCGCATGTTGACCGATGCTGGGATGAGCATGCTTTGGCAGAACATCTGCTTTCGATGGATGCTGAAATAGTGCGCCAAATCCCACTCAACCATACTAATCAAGATGACTTATATACATGGCAGTATGAGAGATCAGGAGTGTTCTTTGTGCGCTCGTGCTACAGAATGGTTATGGCAACAAAGCAAAGGCGAGAGAGATGGCTTAATGGAGACACTGAACCATCAAATACTGCCCAGGAGGAGAGTGATTGGAAGAAGCTGTGGGGGGTTCAGGTGCCGGCCAAGCTCCGCATCTTTGCATGGCGACTAGCTCGCGCGTCCCTGCCGACGGGTCAGGAGAGGGAGCGACGCCATATGACTGCAGAGGCAGCGTGTTCGATTTGCCATGCGGCATGTGATACCTGGAGACATGCCTTACTAGATTGTAACATGACAAAAAGCGTATGGTCCCTGCGCGATGATGATGATGACTCGCTGCTGCCTGTTTACGGCGATGAGACGACCGATCCGAGGCCCTGGCTGCATGGCCTATGTAATACACTGAGCAAGGATCAGTTCGTGGCTGTTCTTACTACACTATGGGCGATCTGGTGGGCACAGCGAAAGGAGATTCACGAGCAAGAATTCCAGAGTCCACTGTCAACACACTTGTTCACTGAGCGCTATCTGCAAGAGCTAAGAGGACTGCCAGCCAAGAAGCAAAACAACAAGAGGACGGCAACTACATCAGCACCACGATGGATACCACCTGCCATAGGAGAGATGAAACTGAATGTTCATGGGGCTGTGGCAAAGTCATCAAATATTGGGGTTGTGGGGGTGATATGTCGCAGCGCACAGGGAGATTTTATTGGGCCTTCTACGATGGTCTTTCACGGAGTGACTGAACCGGCTATGCTCGAGGCCCATGCATGCAGAGAAGCAATAGCCTTGGCAGAAGACATGGTGATTACAAAAGTGCGTATAGCATCCGACTGTCTGTGAGTCATTAATGACCTGAAGAGCCAAGTGCACCGCGGAGAATATTGCATGATCTTAAATGACATACAGGACACGAAGGCGAGCTTTCTAAGTTGCGAGTTTGTTCATGAGCATCGTGTTAGTAATAGTGATGCACATAACCTAGCAAGGATGGCCACTACCCTAGCTCTAGGCCGTCATCTATGGTTTGATAGTCCTCCTGACAACCTCTGTATCCCCCAAAATATTATGATATGAATAAAGCGGGTTGTTCTTAAAAAAAGACGAGCGGAGCAGCAGCCGGAGTGTCGCCGCTTGCTCCGGCACCACGCGTGCTCCTGCTCCATCGCGACTGTCCCGCCCTGCATGCTGATGAAGGAGAGCTTCGTCGTTTCCATTGCTCGCTCCACTCATGCCTCCATGCGTCCTCCCGCTCCGCTCCGACTTGGGCCTGCGCCGATGGAGGAGAGTTTCGCCAACGGTGCCGCTAGCTACTAAGGATTTGTCTGATGATTTCATGGTTACTAGAACTTTAGAAAATAATATACAATGTATCTATAGTATCGTTGATGTTTATTATAGTACCTAGTACTAATTGGTACTGATTTTTGTGAGAATTTTACAGTTGAGGTCTGAACTTGCTTTTTGAAATGAAAGCGGAAATCTCACATCCACCCCAAGATGTGAGCCTGAGCCTTATTTTCTATCTCAATATATTGAAAGACAAACTGCAGATTGAGCATCATCTTTCATATCTCGTGTTAATATTATGTTTGTGATGAAGAATTGGTGTTATGTGATTGGAAACGCGTCCATGTTGACACCAACTGAAGCATGTTGTGGTGGAAGACTGAATGTAGCATAGGGATTCGGGCATGTTGCCTAGATGATGTGAGCATGCAGAAGCAACATTGACGAGAACTAAAATTGGTTTTAAGTGGGTATGCGGCATCCGCGGACTCTTGTTCACGTTAAATGAGAAGCTCATATAGTCTCACATAATTAGGCCAACTCCATCACGCGATCCCAAACGGACGTCCGGTTTCGTTCGGATTTTGTACGATTGGGGTAGAAAAACGGGCAGCGGACGCCGGACAAAGGCCGAACAAAGTCCTTCCATCCAACGCTACTACCCTATTTCTACCCCATTTCTTGAGAGCTTGTCAGATCCGTCAGCGCTCCCACGCCCCGACGCCCCGCCTCGCTGCGCCCCGTCGCCGCGCCCAGCCGTGTCCCGGCCTCACCCGCCGCGCCCAGCCCCGCTCCTCCCGCCGCGCCTCGGCCTCGCCCAGCCCCGCCCCGCCCGTCGCGCCCCGCCCTGCCGCCGCGCCTCGTCGCCCCCAGCCTCGCCCGCCGCGCCCAGCCCCGCCCCGCCGCTGCGCCCAGCCACACCCCGGCCTCGCCCGCCGCGCCCCGCCCGCCGCGCCGCGCCAGAGGGCAACACAGGTGGGCATGGTGGTCACGGGAGAGAAGATGGGGAGAGAGGGTGACATGTGGGCCAGACGCGGACACATGCGGACGAAGAAGACACGAAGGCGGACGTTTTCTGTCCGCTTTGGCCCTAAACCCAGAGCAACTTTGATTTAGAAATAGGGTAAGAACGGATACAGACATGGCAAAAAAATGGGTATGCTCCCGCGCGGTGGGTTGTTTATTTTGTTCGTTTTATCTCAAACGGACACACCCGGATAATTTGGGTCGGGCGGTGGAGTTGGTCTTATGTGATGTGGGAGGCTCAGAGGTTGTCCCACCTGCAGCTTGAGGTTGGTGGCACCCTGCATCACCACAGGTTGTCCCACCTGCAGCCTGAGGTTGGTGGCACCCTGCATCACCACCGTCGTGCGCCTGGAGAAGCAGAGGGACTTCAGTTCTTTTTAAGCGTCTATGTCACGGCATAACATGGCCGTTGGAGCCTGGAGAAGCAGAGGGACTTCAGTTCTTTTTAAACGTCCATGTCACGGCATAACATGGTCCTTGGAGCGTGAAGAAGCAGAGGGACTTTAGTTCTTTTTAAGCGTCCATGTCACGGCATAACATGGCCGTTGGATAAAAAGTTAGATGGCCTAGACCATGTGAGTTACTTTTCTTTTGGCCGGTAATATTAGTTTACTATACATCATTTTTTATCGTCATATATTACTACACTGGCAACAAGATAAGACTGCCATATGAACCACTTTACATGCCTAGTAGTAGTAGTATAAGTTCAAGTGGTTGCCGTGTTCGCATTCCTCCATCGTAAGAGTGGCAACACGCTATAATTTAAAATATCTTTTAAGAAATCGTGGAGACGTCGTACCACACAGATCCTCCTCCACGGTTGTTGGGAACCTTGCTATACTTACTTTCGCCAATGTGTGGGACCTCCACCGTCCGGGTCCACTTGCCATCAACCTAATTAGTAGAGTGAACAACTAAACGGTATAATCACCCCAGTCATAGCGCCGCAGTAATGCCCAATGAGCCGTCAAATCACAGGACCCCACCTTTCCAACAGTAAGTTGACGGACAAAGCAACCATCATTTTGTTAGGACTAGCAAAATGGCCCGTGCGTTGCAACGGAAGAAAAAAAACATAATCTTCAATGATGATGACCACACTATGTTCACACATCATCGTTTGATTTTCAAATTTTATGCACAAATGTAAGAAAATGTTTCTTCTTTTAAATTTATTCAAAAGTTGAAGCAATCTTTACATTTTCAAAAAAGAATTATCATGGTTGTCAAAAATCATGGTAACTCAAAGAATTATTTTAAATTTCATGATTTTTTTAGAAAACATACAATAATAATCCGATCCATCCAACAGTTAATTCTTTAAAAATCACACGGGTATATTTTCACAAAGACTTAAAAGCATTAATGTTTATATACATACATTAGATCTTTCATGAACAATTTTACAAATATGAGAACAATTTTAAAATCAAGAACATTTTTACAATTTACAAACATTTACTAAAAATTGTGAATATTTTTTATATTTCAAACGGGTTTAAATATTTTCTTTTGAATTGCCGACAAATTCTAGAAAAGACGAACATAATTTTTGATGTTGGAGTATTTTACTTTAAATTCACAAACATTTTTTAAACGCATGAAGTTTTTCTGAATAAACAAACATTTTTATAAGTCAGTAATATATTTATTAAATTCACGGACATTGTTTAGGAATTTGCAAAAGAAATTATAAAAATCCGGCGCCTTTTTTGAATCCACAAACATTAAATTCCTTTTTTTAATATGCAAATGCGTTTTTAATTCTAAATTATTTAAATTAGAAGTAAACAAAAATGGAACGGAAAAATTTTAATAAAAAAAGAAACTATCAAAACAGGCATTAGCTATTTTTAAAATTTTAGGACATTTTTTAAATGCATTAACATATTTTGAATTAGAAAGCATTTTGTTAAATGCTTTTAATAATTTTTAATACATGGAGTTTGATTTGAAATCATGGACTTTTCTTATTTTACAAACATTTTTTCAAACTTGCAAACATTTTATTGTATATGCGAGCAGTTTTTGAAGTCACAAACATTTTATTTTTTAAAATATGTTGATTTAAAATTTTAAGTTTATTAAAAGTTTAAAGGTTATTTGAAGTTCTAAATTATTTAGAATAGAAAAATAAAATGAAACTGAAGATAAATAAATAAACGGAACTAAAAAAACTGGCGCCTGTGCATGGGCCGGCCCATACGGTGTGCTGGATATTCTCCTAGGGTGCAGACCGTAATATAGGAGGTTTTTACATGGGCCGGCCCAGTCCGAGATTTTTCGCTTTGTGAAACGTTTTCTATTACTTACCGGTGGCATGGTGAGTAATTTATGCAAACTTCAGGGGTAATTTTCATGACGTACCACAGAAGCAATATGTGCTTTATTAATAGGTAAAGATTAGAATTAGATTAGTCCTAAACTGCCGGGGGCAGTTGTCATGTGCCCAAATCTGTAGCGACGCATGTTCAATGTCCCTTGACAGACGTCTCGTACAGGCGCCTTTCTTCAACCGGCGTCCCGGACAGGCGCCTCCTCTGTACTGACGTCCCGAACGGACGCAAACCCTGTATATATACCTCAAATCCTACCAAGAATCTAACACGTTATCAGCACGCATTGCTCTGCCGCTAGGAGTAATCACAGAGAAGGTAAGGAGATGGCGAGATCAATCTTGCCTGCGCTTGCATCTGCTTTTGTTCGCTTCCTTGAGATGGAGACTAGCCGTCCCAGATGGATTCGTCGTCACCAGACCCGTCTCCATCGCCGGGGCCACCGTCGTGGTTTTGGTTTCCAACGTCGTACCGGTTTCCATCGCCGGAGTCGTCGTTTTGGTTTGGGCGGCCGCCATGCTTCTTCAACAGGGAACACCGCTACGGTCGCCACCACGGCAACCGCCGTCGGGCCCCTGCGCCTTGCAGTGGATTTGGTCCCCCTGCACCTGTTGCAGAAAACAATCGGTGTCATCAGGCTGCCCAGCGGCACCACCAAGCCCGGCAATCCAAGTTTCGCCAGTGAACTGGCCCCTAGGTGGGCCGGCGGCGTCGTTCCTTGGTGAAGAGGCCAACTTCGACCCTGCACTGGCACCTCCACCTCCACGACCGGGATTGTTCTTCGGCTTGGACGTCAGGGTCGCCTTCTGCCCGGTGCATGGGTATGGGCCTTGCCCTGCCCACGACGACGCGTTCTTCTGTCCAATACATGGGTACATGACGTGCCCTCTAGTTCCAGTCACTCCGCCGTCGGAACCGGAGGTCGTCGATGCGTCGGAAGGCTACCTGAACCTCCACTCACCGACTCCAAGCAATGAGGACCCCGAGCACTTTATGCCGCCGGGGTACGGTCTGGTTCCCGATCTGGAACTGCCGCCCCCGACCGAGGAATCCGGTGCTCTCACCACTGCGACGCCCATGGTATTCGACCTCATCGTCAAGGATGAGCCCGAAGAATGTATATAAGTCTTTTAAGTATTTCACTAGAGATTACATAAGAATGTTTATAAGTCTTTTTGAGAACGAAGGGAGTGCATACAAATATATGTAAGTACTCCCTCCATTCCTAAATATAAATTTTTTTAAAAGGTTCCATTAAAAGGACTACATGTGGATGTATATAAACATAATTTAGAGTATAGATTCACTCATTTTGCTGCGTATGTAGCCTTTTAATGAAATCTTTAAAAAGACTTACATTTAGAAACGGAGGGACTATATTTTAAAGTGTAGATTCATACCTTTTTTTTCATGTAGTCTATATTAAAAAAATAAAAAGTATTATATTTAGAAAAGGGGGGAGGGAGTAGTAATAATATTTATTGATACTGATGTACGCGCGCTGGTTTCTTTCATTTTCAGTGGAAATGAAATGTGGACGAAGGCCCTTCCGATCCCTTTGTCTTGAAGCGCTAGCGCTAGCATGACCCATACTCTACTAAGCTCTTCCTTTATCTTCTGGATGGATTCTTCTTATTTTTGAAAAAGGCACGCACCAGTTGTCACGTCTCATCCCATCCATGAGTTAGGTCCGGCATTATTCTGGTCCTGGGAGGAGCATGTACGCAAGGCATGATATCACTCCTGATCCATTCGCTCGCATAGAGATGTGCACTGAAGTGACTGATGATCTTCCGTCGTCCGTCGATGCAACAAGAGACGTGCCCTTTACACGTTGTGACGCATGCAGACAAGCTCCGATTTGCTGGCAGCGTTAGTGCTTGCCTTTTTTTTTCTGTCTTGCTAGTGTACATTGTACATGGCACACAATCAAGTGCTTGCGGAATGTGTGTGTGTGTATGTGCCCAGCTGCTACTCGCTGGTAGTGAGTGAAGCAGTGATCCTGGGTCCGTCCATCGGCCGGTATAAAAGGTGCAGCTACTGAGTTGGTTCTCCAGAAACAGCGCGTACACGCATCCAAGAAACACCTGAGGGACTGTTGAAGCTCTGCTAGCAAGCGTGCGATGGCACCTCCTCCCCACGAGAACGAGATGAGCAGGTCCGTCTCCATTAGTTCCTCAGCACCTTATGATGAATTAACGTACTCGATCCTTCGATCTGGTTTGACTAGCTTGATTTCGAACTGCAGGTCGGGCTCGTCGGAGTCGGCACCGGCCACGGCGGTGAAGACGGTGGACGTGCAAACGGCGGAGACACCGGCCGTGGGGGTGACGACGGTGGACGTGCAGACGGCGGCGACACCGGCCGTGGGAGTGACGACGGTGGACGTGCAGACGGCGGCGAGGGAGCTCCAGGAGCAGCAGGGCGGCATGGCGTACCTGGACGTGAGGACGGAGGAGGAGATGGGGAAGGGCCACGTCGTCGGCGGCTCCCTCAACGTCCCCTACTTCTTCGTCACACCACAAGGCACGCCATGCTAACCAATCTCCTCTCCTGTTCATCCTTGACACTGCCACCATCATAGATTAGTCTGCTCGATCATATTCGTACATACTCCATGAATTAACCTCCGTCTATATGCAAACCGAGCATGCATGTGGACGTTTATCCGTCCATATGCAACTTCACGCTAGCCGCTCAGGATGAGCGGGCGGTTAATAATTTGCAGACAAGAATGGATTAGTTAATTAGGAGAGCTGATTTGGTGGGTGGTTAATTATCTTTCGGCAGGGACCCGGGAGAAGAACCCACGGTTCGTGGAGCAGGTCGCCTCGCTCTTCACCACAGACCAACACATACTTATCGTACGTCCTTCTACGCTAGCTAGCTATACATACATTTTGTGTAAATTTTCCTTTATGTGTACTACTACTACTAGTAGTACTAATCATCCATGGATGGATCATGGACGGAGCAGGGGTGTCAGAGCGGCAAGAGGTCCGAGCTGGCCTGCGTCGATCTCCTAGCAGCAGTAAGTAGAAGTAAAATGAAGTTGGATTAGGCGATCAGTTTATCAAACCTACCATTAGAAAATACGTAAAACATAGTAGAACTGATATTATGCAGTATGTGTCGGATGGTATGCAGGGGTTCATGAATGTGAAGAACGTGGGAGGCGGCTACGCTGCGTGGCTGCAGAGCGGACTCCCAGTGACAGTAGCAGTGCCCACGCCTGAATCTGCTGCTGAAATCTGAATCAACCAGTACCAACTGTAGCATCTATCAGTTCTTCAACCACCAGTGCTGTGTTGTGCTCTGCCAGTGCAACGCATCTAGGAATGCGAGTCCAAGGGAATGATTGGATGGATGGATGGCTGTAATTAATAATAACACGCATCAGTGTGCCTGCCACGGTAAGCTGCTCATCCTAGAGCATAACTATTATTGTGTTCTCACGCGTCGTTTTTATATATGGTCCTCCAATCTGAATATTGCTTTTGGCTCCCGAGCTCACTGGAGGTCTTTAAATTCAAATTTCAAATTCAATGAAAATTCGTATTTTAATATTTTAAAAAATTCTGAAAAACAATACATAGATAGATGAAGGTATAATACACAAGTGTGTTAATTTTCAGAACGAAATATGTTGAAATGAGGGCTGTGTAAAAAAAACAAATCTGAAACTTTTTAACACATGCGTATTATACCTTCATCTATTTTGTACAGATTGCTTTTTAAAGTATTTCGACCTGAAATTTTACACGCACTCGAATCACATCCTTGTTTAATTGTATATTTTTTTCAGATTTTATGAAACTAAATTTTTCGAATTTTGAATTTTTCAAATATTTCGGCCTCCATGGCTCCGGGAGCCAAAATGCCATTCTCCGATTCGATGTATCTAAATATTTGTAGTTGAGAAAAATTACTTTACTTTTTTCAAACTATAAATATTTAGATACAGAAGGAATGATTTGCATGGTTTCTCAAAAAAAAAAAATGGGAAATACGCAGGTCATGTAAAAATATAGCTTTAATTAATCTGTTACCGCCTTCCTTTGAAAAACGCATTTGATCTGATGCTGATATTTGGAGGGCACGCGGCGCGGATCCTCTCGTATCCCACGTCACTTAGAGCAACTCTAGCAGATCCCGTATAATCATCGGAACTGTAAAATTTTGGCGACTATACGGGTTTGGGTTGTTTTTTCTGCCAGACCAGAATATGTAAACGCGGCCTGACACGTAATTTTTTTGCGGTGGCCCGTAAACGCGAGCGCTCAACCGGTATATCTGCGGGTTCGACCGCTGGATGCGGGTCGAAACCCTATCCCTCCACCGCGGCAAAAAATCCCCCCACCTCACTGTCGGCGCCTCCATTCCGTCGCGTAGCCGCTCCATTCCACTGCCCTTGATGGCCAACTCCGGTAGCCGTAGGAACGACGACCCCGAGAGGGCCCGTTGCGTCAGATCCGACGCCGCCCGCCGGTACACGCAGTGGGACCAGACTTCCCCGTCGTCGCTCCTCCCTCGTGAGATAGAGTACGACCGCGCGCGCGGCCGCCTCTTCTCCGGCAGCTCCTTCCAGACGTCGAGCTCGCGCTCGTGCTCCTCCCTTCCCCCGGTGAAGAGGGAGCTCGAAGAGCTCCCGTCGGTGAAGATGGAGCCGGAGGCCGAGGCGGTGTCGGAGTGACGTGTCGGGGCCGTCGTCGGACCGGAGGATTTCCTCCCTCCGGCGGAGGCGGATAGCCTTTTGCCCGTGCTGCTGGCGCGGAGTGCACAAGAGGCGGAAGAGGACCAGCAGCGCCGCCGGAAGGAGGAGGAGATCGACACCATGCTCTACGAGCAGGGTATCGCGTCGGCCCTCACCTTCGGCCACAAGATGGAGGAGTGGCGCTGTGAAGCGACTGCGTAGGAGCGCATCTACATCGAGCTCTCCTCCGACGACGACGACGGCGACTGAGCGCACTGCGCATCTACTACCGCACGAGCTCGACTCCGGTGAGCTCAATTTTGCGTAGTGCGGTAGGATAGCTAGTAGCTATGGTGAGCTCCGATGAGCTCCAGTAGGTGTGCTTTACCTGTGTCCCCTTCTAGTAAGTGATGCAGTGTGAATGTATTTGTATGATCATGCTCTATGTAGCTCTCAATGACTGTGGTTTCAATTTCGCTCACGAATGTTTTTATTTCAAATTATGCAGTTTGATTATACGGGTTCTGGTCTGCAACGCAATATTTCGTCCTGCAAAACCCTACTTCGTTGAACTGTAAAACGCGTTTACAGGTCGCAATTATACAGGATCTGCTAGAGTTGCTCTTAGCGAAGAAGCAAAGCGGGACATGTTGATTTCCACACTTTTAAGTTGTGTCATGCCCCATATATTGGATAGCAGCTGCTTTAGAAGTTCTACGAATGCATCTTCTGATCCTATGATGAAATCGATCTCTATCACTTCAAATGAATCAAGGACGGTGTTGTCCGTCGTGGAACTCTTGGGTGCGCGACAAAGACGCTTTGGCGAGCTGTACATCTGAAAAATAGATAATAATTCTAGTATTAGAGAGAGCATATATTATTCATGAACGGAAGATAACAAGGTTAAACATATTATCCCCTAGCGCGCAAAAAGAAAACATATTATCCCCAATTATATGGTATGGGTTTAATGCTCAAACTTGGACACTAATGTACAGTAGTTTTTTTTTTGTGCAGAAAAACACCAATGTAGTTAGAAGACAACCCTCAAGTCTCAAAATGAGTCACCTAATTAACCCACCTCCTTTTGTCTGCCTCGTCTAGGGTTAGGGTTGGCTCCTGCGACATGGGCGATCCCTTGCCCTTGTCGCCGCCGCCGCAGGTGTTGCCTAAGGATGGAAGTGTTGGGGAACGTCGCATGGGAAATAAAAAATTTCCTACGCGCACGAAGACCTATCATGGTGATGTCCATCTACGAGAGGGGATTTCCGATCTACGTACCCTTGTAGATCGCACAGCCGAAGCGTTAAGAAACGCGGTTGATGTAGTGGAACATCCTCACGTCCCTCGATCCACCCCGCGAACCGTCCCACGAACCGTCCCGCGATCCGTCCCACGAACCGTCCCGCGATCCGTCCCACGATCTGCTTCGATCTAGTGCCGAACGGACGGCACCTCCACGTTCAACACACGTACAGCTCGACGATGATCTCGGCCTTCTTGATCTAGCAAGAGAGACGAAGAGGTAGATGAGTTCTCCGGCAGCGTGACGGTGCTCCGGAGGTTGGTGGTGATTTAATCTCAGGAGGGCTCCGCCCGAGCTCCGCAGAAACACGATCTAGAGGTAAAACCGTGGAGGTATGTGGTCGGGATGCCGTGGCAAAAGTTGTCTCAAATCAGCCCTAAAACCCCACTATATATAGGAGGGAGGGAGGGGAGGAGGCAGCCTGAAAACCTGAAGGTTTGGCCGAAATTGGAGGTGGATGAGTCCTACTTCAATCCTACTTGGAGTAGGATTCCACCTTCCCACTTGGAAACTCTTTTCACCTTGTGTTTTTTCCTTCTCAAACCTTACGGGCCTTAGTGGGAACTTATTCCAGCCCACTAGGGGCTGGTTTACCTCTTCCCATAGCCCATGAGACCCCTTGGGGCGTGACACCCCTCCTGATGGTCCCCGGCACCCCTCCCGACACTCCCAGTACAGTACCGATGAGCCCGAAACTTTTCTGGTAATGCACGAAAACCTTCCAGTAACCAAATTAGGTCATCCTATATATCAATCTTCGTTTCCGGACCATTCCAAAAACCCTCGTGACGTCTGTGATCTCATCCGGGAAACCAACCATATAACTCAAATACGTATAAAACAACGTCGAACCTTAAGTGTGCAGACCCTGCGGGTTCGAGAACTATGTAGACATGACCCGAGAGACTCCTCGGTCAATATCCAATAGCGGGACCTGGATGCCCATATTGGATCCTACATATTCTACGAAGATCTTATCGTTTGAACCTCAGTGCCAAGGATTCATATAATCCCGTATGTCATTCCCTTTGTCCTTCGGTATGTTACTTGCCTGAGATTCGATCGTTAGTATCCGAATACCTATTTCAATCTCGTTTACCGGCAAGTCTCTTTACTCGTTCCGTAATACAAGATCCCGCAACTTACACTAAGTCACATTGCTTGCAAGGCTTGTGTGTGATGTTGTATTACCGAGTGGGCCCCGAGATACCTCTCCGTCATACGGAGTGACAAATCCCAGTCTTGATCCATACTAACTCAACGAACACATTCGGAGATACCTGTAGAGCATCTTTATAGTCACCCAGTTACGTTGCGACGTTTGATACACACAAAGCATTCCTCCGGTGTCAGTGAGTTATATGATCTCATGGTCATAGGAACAAATACTTGACACGCAGAAAACAGTAGCAACAAAATGACACGATCAACATGCTACGTCTATTAGTTTGGGTCTAGTCCATCACATGATTCTCCTAATGATGTGATCCCGTTATCAAGTAACAACACTTGCCTATGGCCAGGAAACCTTGACCATCTTTGATCAACGAGCTAGTCAACTAGAGGCTTACTAGGGACAGTGTTTTGTCTATGTATCCACACAAGTATTGTGTTTCCAATCAATACAATTATAGCATGGATAATAAACGATTATCATGAACAAAGAAATATAATAATAACTAATTATTATTGCCTCTAGGGAATATTTCCAACAGTCTCCCACTTGCACTAGAGTCAATAATCTAGTTCACATCACCATGTGATTTCAATGAATCCAACACCCATATAGTTCTGGGGTCTGATCACGTCTTGCTCGTGAGAGAGGTTTTAGTCAACGGTTCTGAAACTTTCAGATCCGTGCGTTCTTTACAAATCTTTATGTCATCTTATAGATGTTGCTACTACGTGCTATTCGGAAATGCTCCAAATATCTACTCTACTATACGAATCCGTTTCACTACTCATAGTTATTCGGATTAGTGTCAAAGCTTGCATCGACGTAACCCTTTACGACGAACTCTTTAACCACCTCCATAATCGAGAAAAATTCCATACTCTATTTAGTTACTAAGGATAACTTTGACCGCTAATCAGTGATTCAATCCTGGATCACTCTGTGTACCTCTTAACAGACTTGCTGCAAGGCACACATCAGGTGCGGTACTCAGCATGGCATACTTTAGAGTCTACGGCTAAGGCACAGAAGACGACCTTCGTCTATTCTATTTATTCTGCCTTGGTCGGGTTTTGAGTCTTACTCAAATTCACACCTTACAACACAACCAAGAACTCCTTCTTTGCTGATCTATTTTGAACTCCTTCAAAAACTTGTCAAGGCATGCATCTTGTTGAAACTTCCATTAAGCGCTTTTGATCTATCTCCATAGATCTTTGATGCTCAACGTTCAAGTAGCGCAATCCAGGTATTCCTTTGAAAAACTCCTTTCAAACAACCTTGTATGCTTTACAGAAATTCTACATTACTTCTGATCCACAATATGTCAACCACATATTCTTATCAGAAATTCTATAGTGCTCCCACTCACTTCTTTGGAAATACAAGTTTCTCATAAACCTTGTACAAACCCAAAATCTTTGATCATCTCATCAAAGTGTATATTCCAACTCCGAGATGCTTGCACCAGTCCATTGAAGGATCGCTGGAGCTTGCATACTTGTTAGTATCTTTAGGATCGACAAAACCTTCTGGTTGTATCACATACAACGTTTGCTCAAGGAAACCGTCGAGGAAACAATGTTTTGACATCCTATGTGCAATATTTCAAAAATAATGCAACAACTACTAACATAATTCTAACAGACTTTTAGCATAGCTACGAGTGAGAAAGTCTCATCATAGTCAACTATTTGATCTTGTCGGAAACATCTTTGCGACAAGTCGAGCTTTTCTTAATAGTGACTTATCACCATCATCGTCTGTCTTCCTTTTAAAGATCCATCTTTACTCAATAGTCCTATGACCATCAAGTAGTTCTTCCAAAGTCTACACTTTGTTTTCATACATGGATCCTCTCTCGGATTTCATGGCATCCAGCCATTTGTCGGAATCCGGGCCCACCATTGCTTTCTTCATAACTCGTAGGTTCACTGTTGCTCAACAACATGAATTCCAAGACAGGGTTATCGTACCACTCTGCAGTAGTACGCGACCTTGTCAACCTACGAGGTTTGTAGTAACTTGATCTGATGCTCGATGATCACCATCATCAGCTTTCACTTCAATTGGTGTAGGCGCCACAGGAACAACTTCCTGCGCCCTGCTACACACTGGTTGAAGTGATGGTTCAATAACCTCATCAAGTTCTACCACCCTCCCACTCAATTCTTTCGAGAGAAACCTTTCTCGAGAAAGGATCCGTTTCTAGAAACAAACACTTTGCTTTCGGATCTGAGATAGGAGATGTACCCAACTGTTTTAGATATCCTATGAAGATGCATTTATCCGCTTTGGGTTCGAGCTTATCAGACTCAAACTTTTTCATATAAGTGTCGAAGCCCCAAAATTTCAAGAAACGACAGTTTAGATTTCTCTAAACCTCAGTCTATACTGTGTCATCTCAACGGAAACACGCGGTGCCCTATTTAAAGTGAATGTGGTTGTCTCTAATGCATAACCCATAAACGATAGTGGTAATTCGATAAGAGACATCATAGCATGCACCATTCCGAATAGTGCGTGGCTATGACGTTCAGACACATCATCACACTATGATGTTCCAGGTGGCATGAACTGCGAAATAACTTCCACATTGTCTTAACTGCGTACCAAAACTCGTAACTCAGATATTCATTTCTATGATCATATCGTAGACAGTTTATCCTCTTGTTACGACGAACTTCACTCCGAAACAGAATTGAACTTTTCAATATTTCAGACTTGTGATTCATTAAGTAAATACTCTTGTATCTACTCAAATCGTCATTGAAGTAAGAACATAATGATATCCACTGCGTGCCTCAGCACCCATTGGACTGCATACATCAAAATGTATCACTTCCAACAAGTTATTATCTTGTTTCATCTCAATGAAAACAAGGCCTTGCTCGTGTGGTATGATTTGCATGTCACTAGTGATTCAAAATCAAGTGAGTATAAAGATCCATCAGCATGGAGCCTCTTCATGCAATTTATACAAACATGACTCAAGCGGCAGTGCCACAAGTAAGTGGTACTATCATCATTACCTCGTATCTTTTGGCACCAATATCATGAACATGTGTAACACTACGATCGAGATTCAATAAACCATTGAAGGTGATTATTCAAGCAAATAGAGTAACCATTATTCTCTTTAAATGAATAATCGTATTGCAATAAACACGATCCAATCATGTTCATGCTTAACGCAACCACCAAATAACAATTATTTAGGTTTAACACCAATCCCGATGGTAGAGGGAGCGTGCGACGTTTGATCATATCAACCTTGGAAACACTTCCAACACGTATCGTCACCTCGCCTTTAGCTAGTCTCCGTTTATGTCGTAGCTTTCATTTCGTGTTACTAATCACTTAGCAACCGAACCGGTATCCAGTACCCTCGTGCTACTAGGAGTACTAGTAAAGTACACATCAACATCATGTATATCAAATATACTTCTTTCGACTTTTGCCAGCCTTCTTATCTACCAAGTATCTAGAGTTGCTCCGCCTCAGTGACCGTTCCCCTCATAACAGAAGCACTTAGTCCCGGGCTTGGGTTTAATCTGGGGTCTCTTCATTAGTGCAGCAACTGCTTTGCCATTTCACGAAGTATCCCTTCTAGCCCTTGCCTTTCTCAAAACTTAGTGGTTTTACTAACCATCAACTATTGATGCTCCTTCTTGATTTCTACTCTCGCAGTGTCAAACATCGCGAATCGCTCAAGGATCATTGTATCTATCCTTGATATGTTATAGTTCATTACGAAGCTCTCACAGCTTGGTGGCAGTGACTTTGGAGAACCATCACTATCTTATCTGGAAGATCAACTCCCACTTGATTCAAGCGATTGTCGTACTCAGATAATCTGAGCACATGCTCAACGATTGAGATTTTCTCCTTTACTTCGTGGAGAAAGAATTTTGTCAGAGGTTCTCATACCTCTTAACAAGGGCACAAGCATGAAATCACAATTTCATCTCTTTAGAACATCTCTTATGTTCCGTGACGTTTCAAAACGTCTTCGGTGCCTTGCTTCTAAGCCATTAAGTATTTTGCACTGAACTATCGTGTAGTCATCAGAAACGTGAATGTCGGATGTTCACAACATCTACAGACGACGCTCGAGGTGCAGCACACCGAGTGGTGCATTAAGGACATAAGCCTTCTGCGCAGCAACAAGGACAATCCTCGGTTTTACAGACTCAGTCTGCAAAGTTTGCTACTATCAACTTTCAACTAAATTTTCTCTAGGAACATATAAAAACAGTAGAGCTATAGCGCAAGCTACATCGTAATTCGCAAAGACCTTTAGACTATGTTCATGATAATTAGTTCAATTAATCATATTACTTAAGAACTCCCACTCAAAAAGTACATCTCTCTAGTCATTTGAGTGGTACATGATCCAAATCCACTATCTCAAGTCCGATCATCACGTCAGTCGAGAATAGTTTCAGTGGTAAGCATCTCTATGCTAATCATATCAACTATATGATTCATGCTCGACCTTTCGGTCTCATGTGTTCTGAGGCCATGTCTGCACATGCTAGGCTCGTCAAGCTTAACCCAAGTGTTCCGCGTGTGCAACTGTTTTGCACCCGTTGTATGTGAACGTTGAGTCTATCACACCCGATCATCACGTGGTGTCTCGAAACGAAGAACTGTCGCAACGGTGCACAGTCGGGGAGAACACAATTTTGTCTTGAAATTTTAGTGAGAGATCACCTCATAATGCTACCGTCGTTCTAAGCAAGATAAGGTGCATAAAGGATTAACATCACATGCAATTCATAAGTAACATGATATGGCCATCATCATGTGCTTCTTGATCTCCATCATCAAAGCACCGGCACGATCTTCTTGTCACCAGCGTCACACCATGATCTCCATCATCATGATCTCCATCAACGTGTCGCCATCGGGGTTGTCGTGCTACTCATGCTATTACTACTAAAGCTACGTCCTAGCAATATAGTAAACGCATCTGCAAGCACAAACGTTAGTTTAAAGACAACCCAATGGCTCCTGCCGGTTGCCGTACCATCGACGTGCAAGTCGATATTAACTATTACAACATGATCATCTCATACATCCAATATATCACATCACAAGCATACCCTGCAAAAACAAGTTAGACATCCTCTAATTGTTGTTGCATGTTTTACGTGGTGACCATGGGTATCCAGTAGGATCGCATCTTACTTACGCAAACACCACAACGGAGATATATGAATTGTTATTTAACCTCATCCAAGGACCTCCTCGGTCAAATACGATTCAACTAAAGTTGGAGAAACTGACACTCGCCGGTCATCTTTGAGCAACGGAGTTACTCGTAGCGATGAAACCAGTCTCTCGTAAGCGTACGAGTAATGTCGGTCCGAGCCGCTTCGATCCAACAATACCGCGGAATCAAGAAAAGACTAAGGAGGGCAGCAAAACGCACATCACCGCCCACAAAAACTTTTTTGTTCTACTCGAGAAGACATCTACGCATGAACCAAGCTCATGATGCCACTGTTGGGGAACGTCACATGGGAAACAAAAAATTTCCTACGCGCACGAAGACCTATCATGGTGATGTCCATCTACGAGAGGGGATTTCCGATCTACGTACCCTTGTAGATCGCACAGCAGAAGCGTTAAGAAACGCGGTTGATGTAGTGGAACATCCTCACGTCCCTCAATCCGCCCCGCGAACCGTCCCACGAACCGTCCCGCGATCCGTCCCACGATCCGCTCCGATCTAGTGCCGAACGGACGGCACCTCCGCGTTCAGCACACGTACAGCTCGACGATGATCTCGGCCTTCTTGATCCAGCAAGAGAGACGAAGAGGTAGATGAGTTCTCCGACAGCGTGACGGCACTACGGAGGTTGGTGGTGATCTAATCTCAGCAGGGCTCCGCCCGAGCTCCGCAGAAACACGATCTAGAGGTAAAACCGTGGAGGTATGTGGTCGGGCTGCCGTGGCAAAAGTTGTCTCAAATCAGCCCTAAAACCCCACTATATATAGGAGGGAGGGAGGGAGGAGGCAGCCTGAAAACCTAAAGGTTTGGCCGAAATTGGAGGTGGAGGAGTCCTACTCCAATCCTACTTGGAGTAGGATTCCACCTTCCCACTTGGAAACTCTTTCCACCTTGTGTTTTTTCCTTCTCAATCCTTATGGTCCTTAGTGGGAACTTATTCCAGCCCACTAGGGGCTGGTTTATCTCTTCCCATAGCCCATGAGACCCCTTGGGGCGTGACACCCCTCCTGATGGTCCCCGGCACCCCTCCCGACACTCCCAGTACACTACCGATGAGCCCGAAACTTTTCCGGTAATGCACGAAAACCTTCCGGTAACCAAATGAGGTCATCCTATATATCAATATTCGTTTCCGGACCATTCCGGAAACCCTCGTGACGACCGTGATCTCATCCGGGACTCCGAACAACATTCGGTAACCAACCATATAACTCAAATACGCATAAAACAACGTCGAACCTTAAGTGTGCAGACCCTGCGGGTTCGAGAACTATGTAGACATGACCCGAGAGACTCCTCGGTCAATATCCAATAGCGGGACCTGGATGCCCATATTGGATTCTACATATTCTACGAAGATCTTATCGTTTGAACCTCAGTGCCAAGGATTCATATAATCCCGTATGTCATTCCCTTTGTCCTTCGGTATGTTACTTGCCTGAGATTCGATCATTAGTATCCGAATACCTATTTCAATCTTGTTTACCGGCAAGTCTCTTTACTCGTTCCGTAATACAAGATCCCGCAACTTACACTAAGTACATTGCTTGCAAGGCTTGTGTGTGATGTTGTATTACCGAGTGGGCCCCGAGATACCTCTCCGTCATACGGAGTGACAAATCCCAGTCTTGATCCATACTAACTCAACGAACACCTTCGGAGATACCTGTAGAGCATCTTTATAGTCACCCAGTTACGTTGCGACGTTTGATACACACAAAGCATTCCTCCGGTGTCAGTGAGTTATATGATCTCATGGTCATAGGAACAAATACTTGACACGTAGAAAACAGTAGCAACAAAATGACACGATCAACATGCTACGTCTATTAGTTTGGGTCTAGTCCATCACATGATTCTCCTAATGATGTGATCCCGTTATCAAGTAACAACACTTGCCTATGGCCAGGAAACCTTGACCATCTTTGATCAACGAGCTAGTCAACTAGAGGCTTACTAGGGATAGTGTTTTGTCTATGTATCCACACAAGTATTGTGTTTCCAATCAATACAATTATAGCATGGATAATAAACGATTATCATGAACTAAGAAATATAATAATAACTAATTATTATTGCCTCTAGGGAATATTTCCAACAGGAAGCCTATCGGTGCTGAGGGTGGTCTCCCCCCAACGCACATCTCCGCTGTCTCCGTCGTCAAAGTGTCCTGATCTACCCCGGACGATAGGAGTCCGAAGCCTACACGAAGGAAGCCACAAGTTAAACCCTATTTATAGGTGCGGCCGGCAGCTCCACCATAGACGTCCTCTACAACGCAACCCCGAGCCGCCTGACCCCGGTCCCGGATCGTTTGCCTCGATGTCGTGTTCGGCGCCGTTTCACGCTGGTGGTGGGGGTGATCATGGGGGGACCTGTGAGGTTCCCACCCACCTGAAGCCACCGTGCGAGGGTGCCATAGTGACGTCTGGAGCTCGGAGGACTTACAATCTCGGGCGACGTCAGGAGGAAGAAGAGAACAGCAACTGGGATGTTCGGAGGGTGGGTGGCGGCCTGACGGGGCCCGCTGAAGCACACCTGGGAGGTGAAGTGATCATGGACAATGTGGCCTTTGTCGTAGTGGATTTTGAGGAGGATGAGGAAGAAGTAGAGGAAACACAGCGGTGGAAGCTCCTAGGTTGTACCGTGCGCAGAAGTGCCCTAGCGCAAAAACTCTGTCCAACCACTTCGAAAAAATCTGGCAGCTGCGTACAGGAGTGGAGTTTCAACCTATGGAGAGTAATCACTTTGTGATCAAGCTCTTCTCGGAAGGAGATTTTAACTTTGTGGGCCGCGGAGGTCCATGGATCTATGATGGTAATGCCTTGTTGGTAGCTCCGTTCGATGGCGATGCTCGCCCCTCTGAATCAGTCCTTGACTCTGTCCCGGTGTGGGTGCGAGTGTTTGATGTTCCATGGAAAAGGCAGACTAGGGCCTATGGGAGAGCCATAGGTGGTACCCTAGGCGAAGTAATGGAGGTGGGCGCACCGGAATCGGGGCATGCAATGAATGAATTCTTGCGCATCAGAGTGAAGCTACCCTATAATCGGAGATTGCAGAAAGAGGTAATATTGGAGTACAAGGTGCAAGGGGCTGTGAAACGCTGCATATTCCAGCTCAAATATGAGTGGGTCCCACACTTTTGCTTTCACTGCGGTTTCATGGGGCATGATAAACTTGCTTGTGAGAAGAAGCTTCTGGGGCTCCCTTCCAAGGCATATGATTCCACGCTACTTTGTTCCCCTTACAAAAAATTTGAACACAGGACAGCCTTTACCCCCTCGCCAGGACAGCCACGAGCACGAAGGGGGATGAGCTTCTCCTTCGGAAGTGCTGGTTCTGCAAATAACATCGACCAGCTCAGATCGAGCGGGAGCAGCAAACCGGAGGAGGAGGATGTGATCCCGCAGAGGGTGGATGCCCATGATAATTTCGAACAAGGGGAAATACCATGCTCAGACGCCGCTGATCAAAAGCTGGCAAAAGAGGTGAACAATATAAAGTTGAATCTAGTATCGGAGGAACCGGAATGCAGTAAGATGCAGAACCTAAAGGCTAGTTTCACAGCAAAAGCTCCTGTTAACAGTGGTGTTGATGGGAGTAAGCAGCGTAAGAAGAAAAGTGCGATGCCAAAAAAGGGGACAGGGGGAAGACGTTCGGGCAACCTGGTGATTCGTGATGAACCTCTTAGATCAGATGAGATGATTCCTGCTCTCCGTGGTCTGAGCTCGATAAGCTCGTTTGGGACGGCATCTCTATCCTTGGATCTGCATGATTCTGTCTTGGGCAAGCGCCAGGTGGATGGAATGCTAGGGTTCGAACTGGTGGCTGATGCCACAAATGCCATGGTTCCCTTTGTCGCTGCTGAGCCGGGAGGGATACAAAAGAAAGGGAAAGTGGATAAGCTATCAGAGGAACAGGGATGTTTGACGAAAAAATACTGGTGGGAGATAGCGCGGGGTGTGAGGTGGATATGGAGGCAACCGGCCATGGGGCCGCCGGTGAACTGACGGGGCCATGTGTGGCGCCCCGTCAGGAGCAATGAATTGCATTACATGGAACTGTCGGGGAGCTGCCAACAAACCGACAGTTCATGAGTTGACGGGCCTGGTGCAAAAGGCAAAGGCCAGGTTGGTGTTTCTGTGTGAGACTAGACAAAAAACAGCAAAGATGCAGCGTTTATGTGGTAGACTGGGGCTAAGGGGTTTTGCTGGATCTAATAGTGAGGGGCTTAGTGGTGGTCTCGCGCTGTTCTGGTGTGAAAAGCTTTGTGTGGTTGTTAAAGAAGTGAATGAAAGATTTATTGATGTTTATATTCGTTCTTCCTTGTCAGAACCGGAATGGAGACTTACTTGTGTGTATGGGGAGCCCAGGGTGGAAAACAGACACCATATGTGGACCTTGATGCAGAACTTGAAATTGAACTCTGATCTGTCGTGGTGTGTCATGGGTGATTTTAATGAAGCAATGTGGTCCTTTGAACACTTGTCCGTGTCCCCTCGTGGAGATCAACAAATGCTAGCTTTCTGGGGCACACTAGAGGTTTGTGGTCTTCAAGACTTGGGGTTCTCCGGCCTACCCTTCACATATGATAACAAACGCGAAGGGCGAAGGAACGGCAAGGTTCGCTTGGACAGGGTGGTTGCGGATAATGCGTGGCGAGATATGTTCTCTGACACGGCGGTCTCCCACTTGATTAGTGCCTGTTCTGATCATCTCCCTGTCCTTTTATGCTGTGAAAAGGAACCTGAAAAGAACCGTAGACCAGCCCATAAGCAATATGAGATAGCTTGGGAAAGAGAATCGAGCTTGCAAGAGAGAATTGATACAGGTTGGGCAGAGGCAGGCAGGATGGTTCACTTGGGGGATGTTCGACAAGGTTTAAGCCAGCTTATGAATAAACTTCAAGTCTGGAGTAAGGAGAAATTTTGCCATGTAACCCAGGAGCTGGAAAAAAGTAGATCAAGGCTGGAGGAGCTCCTTAATATGAATGCTGGTAGAAATGAGATACGAAAAGTCACGGATCATATGAATGAGCTACTATATCGTGAGGAACTCCTTTGGCTGCAGTGGTCCAGAGTGGATTGGCTGCGGGATGGTGACCAGAACACCAAGTTTTTCCACCAAAAAGCAGTCTGGCGTGCCCGCAAAAACCGTGTTAAAACCCTTATGGACGATCAAGGGGTCGAGCACAGCGATCCGAAGGTTATGGGCAGTATGGTTAATGCTTATTTTCAGGAGCTATTCACAGCGGAGGAAAACCTCATAACGGCACCTGTCATAGACCTTTTCGAACCAAAAGTCTCGCGAGATATGAACAATAGTCTATGCAAGGAATTCACGGAGAAAGAAATCTCGGATAGCCTATTCCAAATTGGACCCCTTAAAGCTCCGGGATTGGATGGTTTTCCAGCAAGATTCTTTCAGAAGAATTGGGCTGTTATGAAGGACGACATCATTGCAGCGGTGAAACGTTTCTTCAGCACCGGGGTGATGCCACACGGTGTGAACGAGACGGCCATTGTGCTTATCCCCAAGGTAGACAACCCCAATCGCCTTAAGGATTTCCGACCCATCAGTTTATGTAACGTCGTGTACAAGATCGTTGCAAAGTGCCTGGTTAATCGGCTTCGCCCAGTCCTCGATGAGATTATTTCACCAGCACAAAGCGCATTTGTCCCAGGCAGAATGATTACTGATAATGCATTACTGGCCTTTGAGTGCCTACATTTTATGCACCAGGATAAAAACACGGAGGACAGTTTATGTGCTTATAAGCTGGATCTATCCAAGGCCTATGACCGGATTGATTGGAGCTTTCTGCGACAAGTTATGGAAAAGTTGGGTTTCTCTAATCAATGGATACAATGGATCATGGCTTGTATTACATCGGTGAAATACTCTGTCAAATTCAACGGATCCATTTTGAATTCGTTCACACCCTCACGGGGGCTTCGACAAGGTGATCCCCTGTCCCCCTTTCTATTCCTGTTTGTCGCTGATGGACTCTCCGCTCTACTTAGGCAAGGAGTAGAATCAAACAACCTTGATCCAGTCAAAGTTTGCCGAAGGACCCCGGGAGTCTCTCACCTCTTATTTGCCGACAACACCCTCCTCTTCTTCAAGGCAAATCAAGCATAGGCCACATTTGTAAAAGGTGTCATCCAGAGCTATGAGCAAGCCACGGGTGAGATGATCAATACCCAGAAATGTTCCATTCAATTTGGAGAGGCCTGCCCAGTAGTAAAACAGGAACAAGTGCGACAGATACTTGATGTTCAAATGGAAGAATTTGAAGGAAAATACCTGGGCCTTCCAACACCTGATGGTAGGATGCACCGGGGAAAGTTCAAAAAATTGCAAGAAAGCCTCACACGACGTATTCTGTAGTGGGGGGACACTCTCTCTCAAGCAGGGAAGGAAACGATGATCAAGTTGTTGCCCAGGGTATTCCCACATACATTATGGGGGTGTTCAAACTACGTGCCTCTGTCTGCGAGGATCTGCCTCGATTAGTACGGAATTTTTGGTGGGGGGCCAAGGAGGGAAAGAGGAAAACACATTGGAAATCTTGGGATAAAGTCTGCGAATCGAAAAGTAGAGGCGGACTAGGATTCCGGGACTTCCGATTGTTCAATCAAGCTCTTCTGGCGCGGCAGGCTTGGAGAGTTCTAACCAGACCGGAGTTCATGTGTGCACAGGTTATCAAGGCAAAGTATTACCCAAATGGCGCCCTGGTGGACACGGTTTTCACTGGGAACGCGTCACCAACATGGCAAGCCATCACCTATGGGCTGGATCTGCTCAAACGAGGTATTATCTGGCGAGTTGGAACCGACGAGCAGATTAGGATTTGGGGAGATCCGTGGATTCCTAGACCACATTCTTATCTTCCTATCTCGATCAAGGGGAACTGCCGCCTTCGGAGGGTGTCTGAGCTACTGGATGATCATGGACGCTGGCATCTGGAATCCCTAAACCGATACTTCTTACCGATGGATGTCCAGGCCATAAGTGAGATCAGGACCTCCATAAATCGGCTTGTCCAAGATGTTCTTGCGTGGGCGCCAGATCCAAAAGGTGTCTTTTCAGTACGCTCGGCTTACCACCTCGCACATGAGGAGAAACTTCGGGCATCTAGGGCGGCGTCAAGTAGAGCACCAGATGGTACTCGAGCTATTTGGAAGGTGCTCTGGGGATGCATGGCCCCTCCAAAGGTGCGTGTGTTTGCCTGGAGGGTTGCAACAAACTCCCTTGCTACTGCTGCAAACCTGCTTCGGCGCAATATGGGAGTGACAGATACCTGTATCATTTGCGGTAAGGAGCGAGAAGACACCTTCCATGCTCTATGTAGATGCCCACTGGCGCAATGTTTATGGAGAGACATGGCGAAATCCTCGCACATGCCGAAGTTGGAAGATATACATAACACAGGTACTGAGTGGCTGTTGCATCTGTTGGACCAGTGTAAGCCTGATCAACGGCTACCTGTTCTAATGACACTTTGGCGTAGTTGGCACGTCCACAATGAACTTACTCATGGCAAAAAGGCACCGCCTACTGAAGCTTCCACCCGTTTCCTGTTCAGCTATATCGAAACGCTCCTGTGCATAAAACAGTTTCCGAGAGGTGATTTTGTCAAAGGAAAAATGGTGTCCTCCCACCAGGGGAAGCTAAACGCAAATCAGAAGGGGGAGGCGCAAGCAAAGGACCGGGTGCAACGGTGGACTAAGCCACCCCCTGGATGGACCAAATTAAACATCGATGGGGCTTTCTCTGAAGGTAATAAAACTGGGGGTGCAGGAATGATCCTTCGGGACGAGGAAGGCCAAGTCATCTTCTCGTCCTGCCGCTATCTCCGTACTTGCTCCTCGGCTCTCGAAGCGGAACTGGCGGCTTGTATGGAGGGGATCTCCATAGCGCGAGCCTGGAGTGTGTTGCCCATGATCGTTGAATTGGATTGCTCGTGCGCGGTCCAGATGATTGTCGAGGAAGGAATTGACAGATCACCGCATGCAACCTTGGTGATGCAGCTCAAACAAGCCCTTGGGGAGATAGGAGAACATGTGATATCGCAATGTGGTTAGGAGTAGGAATGTTCTAGCGGATGCCCTTGCTCGTCTTGGACGTATTAATCACCGTACGGCTGTATGGGTACACGGTATACCTGAGGAGGTTGACACCTTATGTAAGGAGGACTCGGTTGGTTAATCAATATATTTCTCATTCGCAAAAAAAAAAAATTAACCCACCTCTACCAGAACTGATATAGTTTTAATTGTGGTATAAGTGCTTGGGGCATCTTTAACGTGGAGCCCACAAATCGGCCGCAAACGTCTGGACTCAGTTGTCCCGACGCTGCAAGCCATCGAACAGGGTCTTGTATTTGTCCATGAACCAGTACGAATGTTTGTTTTCCATCGAAATCAACTAGGGGGGCTTTTGCACATCTTTAATTGTAGTACTTCGACATACATAGCTATCAAAAACCGAAGCGGAGCCCGTGCATTTTGAGCGATCCGCATTTTTCATGTTAGTTACTTGAATAATTTGATATGTGGGTGGACCGGTGTTAAGGTATTTTTTTACTTGAACAAACAACTTACTTATGATTACCCCCTCTCGCAAGCATCTGTAACTATGAAAGAAGAATTAAGAAAAATCTAACCATAGCATGAAACATGTGTATCCAAATCAACCTCTTACGAAGTAATGCATAAACTGGGGTTTAAGTTTCTATTATTCTAACAACACATCGTCTACTTATTACTTGACAATCTTTCATGCCAGAGTTCATGTCTACCCCACGATCTTGGATGGGCGCTGAACATTGGCCACCACCCCGGCTCGTGAGCAACCACATGTACTATCGGTGGTGCAACAGCAGTCGCAGGCGCCGCACGCCCACATGTGGCAGCCACCGCCATTTGTTGACCTCACCATGGACAACGAAGATGACAGGACAACCGCAATGACATGCATTGAACACAGCCAAGACGGTGGTTGCGGCTGATCTAGGGTTTCATTTTAGTTTTTTTATATTTTCTTAGTTTAAATTTAATGTACTATAACAAGTACGGCCGAATTTTTTTAACTTAATGTACTTCCTTTGTTCTTAATTATAAATCCTTTTTAGAGATTTCACTAGTCCGTAGCAAAATCACTGAAAAAACTTATATTTAAAAACAAAGGGAGTAATATATAAGTTTAAGGTTTAGTTAATTTTATGTTTTTTTGTTTATATTTAAGTTTAAAAAATGAACGCGGTTTAAAATGTGTTGGCCCATCGCCGCCACGCCCGCTCCTTCTCATCCTTCCGCACATCCATTAGGTCGATCCAGTTGATTTTGCTGCAGCTCGAGGTCCGTTTTGCCAAATGTACCATGACCGTCTCTCTTGTCTCTTGGCTGCATCCTGCCCCTCCCTTTTCAAACAAACAGCTCCTGGACCATCGGTGCACTGTGCACCAGCTTGCCCTCGGTGATCATGTAATGTAGTCTACTACGCCTATACATGACAAACTTTTATCTCATATCACTAATGGAAACCTTGCACTGCAGACACTTTCCACAACATTATTATAAACAATTTGGCGCTTGATCTTGCACAATGAAATCACAAGTCTCGAGTTAAAAGAACCAACGAACGATCTTCGACTACCCATCCGAATCATCACAGCTGAAGAAGGAACCTAAATGGGTCGCATTTACAGGGCGGGGAATCGGCTTTGCTGAATGAACAGGCGAGGGGGGGCTTACTTATTGCTCGGGTACAATTTTTACAGGCGACTTGCTTCATCTGGGACGCAGAGCTTCAGTTCTCGGAATCCTCTGGTATCTTGAACAGGAACTGCGGTATCGAGGCGATGCGGGGGAGGTTCATCAGCAGGTCTCCGAACGAGTCCTTTCGGGACATAGCTGGTGGCGGCTGATTAGCATCTGCGGTTTCCCTCGTTGATGCTGAACTGAATTCATCGTCTGATCCTTCCGAGTCCTCCCCGCCAATGCTGCCGCTGTTGTTTGGCTCGGGCTTCGGCTGGGCTGTCGGCGCTGCGTCTTTCTGAAGCAAGCAGCAAAGTGAGTCCACCCGTGCCATCAGCCGCTCGTCGGAGGCCGGCGCCTGTGGGCCCTGTGCGTCGCCAAGAAGGTACTGTGCAATCTCCTCTAGCGATTCTTTTGTAGGCACCACATTGTTGGCCATAGAAGGATTGCCTGAAGTGATCTGCTCGCTGATGCAATTTCCTAGGTGGCTGACCAAATCATCCACTGACATTGATGGTCTAAGCCCGGGCACTTTCAGTTGACTCCACCAGTTTGGGATATTGAATTCTTGAGCTACACCATTTACGTTTCTGCTGACTGGTTGTGCATTTACAGCACTAGCTCCTGGTAAATTGAACACATACAGGATTAGAAAGATTCACATAGTAGATGTTTTACCCTGCAACTAGCAAGTGAGCAACAATAGAAGTTGTGAACATGAACAGGTTAGCATACATGCTAAATCAGTAAGAGGTTGAGGTAATAACTAAAGCATGTGCTAATTGTGAGAAATTTTGAAGAACGATTCTACGGAAATGATTGACATATACTCCACATTAGAGTTATCGATGCTTCTGTTCTGTAAGCAGTACGTCAATTTAACACCAGGCGGTGCAGGAGGGAGGCCATTGGCATTCACGTACCTGGGTTCATTGGCTGAGCGACAAATTCTGGTTGCTTCCCAAAACAATCGTTTGTGTCATTCTTAGTAGACATAGATGAACCAGCACATGGTGACACAGACCCTGAAAACCCAGGCAGATCTTCACGTTCATCTTTTAAATTAGCAAAGTCATGGCACTTCAATTCCACCGGATCCTCAAATATAGAGCATCTGGGTTCAAAAACTGAAGAGTCCAAGATGACATCTGTCTGTTGACTCAACTGGTGTAGCCTCTGATCACACTGGACAAGCTTTTCAAAATTCTTGCCTAACAAGGTTGTAGGGCACTGCAAGAAATGATGCCTGAAAATTTTGAAAGAGTCATGGTATTAGATCAAGGCATCAAAAGACTAGGAAGGAGCTAAACAAGTAGTAATAATAGAAAGTACTTTGGTTATCTTTATTTCTACAAAAGAAGTTGGTGGCAGCAATTCATTCACCCCTCTTCCACATCAATGAATAAACTTCTTTAATAAAGACAGTAGGGAAAAACACCTCCCAACAAACAGACAAATCAACTTAAAACACAACTAATCTACTAACGAATTAGCTTACCAAACTTCCTCACAAATCTTTCATGACGCATGTCACAACAGAAGCATGATCTACAACGGCAGAGCACAGAGCATGGTGAAGCCGAGCATGACAACAGAGGCATGACACCGACCGGTCCGTAGCTCAGCCAAGCACGGCAGTGGAGACAAGGGCACAGAGCAGGCCAAGACCAATGACAATGGAGGCAGGAGAGCAACCAGTGCGTCTCAGCCAAGCGTGACAGTGGAGCCAAGGACATGAAGCAAGCCAAGCCCCCATGACAACGACTCGATGTGATGTGTCGTGTGATTATCCGTACTAATGTATTGGCACTTTGCTGATAAACACAAGTACTGTGGTATCTAGCTGTCTGATGTTTAAAGAGCTATCATGAAATTCGCGTTGGTTTTTATAGCTGTGTAGCCACAGGCTGTTAAACAGATTCTAACAACCTTCCAGAGATCTAAAAAGAAACTGAACAGCTCCTTCTGTCCCTCTAATGATAAATACGAAATTACTGAGGTGGCCTTGTATAAATATCAGGTCATCTGCTAGAAAAGTCCAGTCCTGATAAGCATAAAGCATGTCCTGCAAATGCAACGAGGCTTCCAGAAATCTAGACTGAAGTCAAAACTAACAAGTAATGTGAAAAAAATAGCGCGCTATATAAAATAGCGAGGAATTGAAAATATGCTATTAGCGTGCTATAGCGCGATATAGCGTGCGATTAGCGAGATATTGTACACTGATCAATTTATCGAAGCGATTCTCTACACGCTATAGCGTGCTATTTTCTTCAGTGAGTAATGAGCACTATGATACTGTAACATGCAGATTTCATCCCCCCAAAGAACACTTTGCATATGAAGTTTCACTCCCAGTATGTAGTGCAAACACTGAATAATCATTTACCTGTTCATACTTGCTTGGCCACCAGTGAAATCTGAAGTAGCCTGCCACAATGTATGCTTTCTTGGTTGAGGATCTGTCTCTTTGAAAAAGAGAGGTGGTCGGGCCAGCTGTACAAGCATAAAAAATGGAAACTCCTCAGAAAACGAGGTACTAAAATAATAAGAAAAAAACAAAAACAAGAATAATATGCGTATGCATCTTCTGGATAAACTTACCATCACATCCAAGGATCCTTGTCCACTTTCAGGCAAAGTTACCTTCAAAGCTGTTATATCTGACCACTGAATTTCTATCTTACTCTTGAGACCTCCTTCCAGAACTTCCCATACAAGTTTATGCTTCGCGAAGTAACATTTTGCCACCAAATCACCTTCATATCTCGATGTGTACTGCTCAGAGATAGAATAAAATTAAGACAGTTAAGGCCAAAGATTGTCCAGACAGGCTGTTATGTATGCAATAGTTAATATGTACTGCAGGAATCATCAACATGCAGGGGCAACTGACTGAGTGCTGGAGCAAAAACACTAGCAAATTGGACAGGAACACATCGACATTCCACTAAGACTCAGACACTACAAACAAGAACCAACATTGCAATTCTATGTGTACTAGCTTAAAATTTTAATATATAAATAGAATCTTCACAACAACAATTTACAAGATCATAGGTGCTTAATATACCAACTGTACCTCGACAAAGCATCGCCATCATCAAGGCTAAAGAAGACCAAATAAAAGACACCAAAGTACTAAAACACAGATTCTGGCAGAATTGTCATAAACAGTACTTATATTTCAGCCAACATAGATTTCCTTACCTCCCATGTACCTATTCTCAATACACTTGCAGGAAAGTTTGATGCTTTCAAGCGTTCACCAGCTGACGATGATGTACCAGATTTAAGGTCTTTCTTCTTGGAAGGCTCAGCATTGTCCGTAGAGGACTGTCCTGCATCGGAATTTGCTTGAGAAAGCCTCATCTGAATGAGATCCAGCAGAGATGGACTTTTTTTCAGCCTAAGACCCAATGGGCTAGGTTCATCAAGTACATTGTGATACATGTCCTGCAATTCATGTATGCAAACAAAATATGAATCCCAAATCTGTCGTTCCTAAAAATATACTGATTGATCATACTTTATTGACAAACTTTAAACAGTGAATTGCTGAGAATACAGATATCACAAAACACCTCAAAAGAGCTATAGTTTGTGCAGCAACAAGGAAGCATACATCCCAATAAACTTTGAGATAACATTTCTTCAATTATTACACTGACATCATCTACCTTGAACATTAGCAACTCCTGCTATATCCAACGTAAACTCTATGAAGGATTTTGTTTAGCACCTTGCGTGTTAACCAGATAATTGACCAACAACGGCATCTTCCGCTTCCAATGGGACGACAGGTATCACCTCTTTCTCTAAAAGCACATTTCTAATGGTTTCTGAAACATTCTCCAGTCTGCTAAGGAACCAAGCAGTTCTCCATCATTGGAACATTCATAAAAGCAAAGCTAATCAACCTACCACACCAAGTTGGCTCAACCCCATCATCCATCCACAGCAAACCTATAAAACGTAAACCTTGAGATTTCCCCGCCTCCCGGTCACACGGAATACCAGCCTCTGCATAGCATCTCGTGGAGCTACACGTCCCAGCCCGTTCATAAGCGCCACCTACACAAGCAGGCTGTGAACCTACCGAACCATAGGGACATCGACAGGATTTAACTTGAATCCCTCAGCCCCAATGATTTGAGGATGAATACTAACGTGAATGCCCATTGTTCTCTCTCTCTCTCTCACACACACACACACAAAAAGGAAAGGCTCTAATAACAGCAGCTCAGCCACTGCAATCCGCTAGTCCACGCAGACCACTGCCCACTGCAGCCACCTCTATCCCTGAATCAACAGCCATGGTCAAAAATCAAACGCGTAACGCCAAGCAAAAGGACTCGCGAGTCCCCAATAGCAGAGAAAAAGGGCAGGAGCTCGCATGAAAGCCCTCCGGCTCGACGCCGAAAACGAGCAACCGCCGCGACGCATCCGGCTCGACGCCGAAAACGAGCAACCGCCGCGACGCATCCGGCTCGACGCCGAAAACGAGCAACCGCCGCGACGCATCCGGCACGGCCGCGAACGGACGCACGACGAAACGGGAGAGCGCGGATCTACCTGGTGCGGGGGAGGCGAGGGCTGGGCGGGCCTGGCGCGCTTGCCGAGCGGGCCGTGCTCGTAGTCCCGGAGCTCGTCCGCCTCCATCTTGACGGCGGCGGCCGGCGCCATGGGCGGCTCGGCCGGCTCGGCGTGCTGGCGCTTCCCCATGGCCGGGAGCTGCACCATGGGGGTCGATCGGCGGAACCCCGGCCCGGCCACGGCTGCGCGCTGGTAGGGTCGGGTCGAATCGGATCGGCGGCCGGCGGCGCGGCGAATGATTCGAGAGAGGGGCGGCGCGAATGAGGAAGACGGTGGGGGAGGGGGGGGGGAGCTCTGGCTGGCCTTTGGGGGGAGAGAAGGGTCCAGAAATAGTCGCCGGGCTCGTGAGCAGGAGCGTGACGATGACGGGCGGGGCCCGCGCGTCGGCGGGGGCGGCGTGGATAAAGTGGCGGGGCCGCTGGCTGGACCTGGAGCACGGCTGTCAGGCGCGGCGGGTGGGCTGACGGGTGGAGCCTGTCGGGATGGCCTGCCCGCGTTCGGGCGCACGGTTACGGGCGGCGGGGCCGATGACGTGTGCGTGTGCGGTCGTCGCGTTCGCTGTTTGCATGTTTGCGCGCTGCCTCACGTGGGAAACGTTTCCCGCGCCGGCAAAACGACGGTGCTGCCGCTCTGTTTGCCGCTTGACATTTTCTTTTAACGCTATACTAGATCATCGATGGCGTGCGTTGCCGCGTCCATCCATTTTTTAGTATAATAATAGGAAATTTTATAAATATGTGGGTACATGAAATATGTATGTTCAATAAAAAAAAAATTGCTTGGAATTTATGGACAACAAACTGAATATTGTGAATTAGCAAAACAGAGCACATGTACTTAATTTAGCAGCATAATGTGTGCTGTGTGGTTTTAAGACCAGTTACTAAAACTTTATTTTAACCTGTCAGGAGTGTTACCTACCACATCATATTGGTGATATATAAAGCTGAATGGAAATACCAGGTGTGTTCTCTAAATTACATTTTAATGCATTCGTATGTGGCAGCTCCCCCAATTCACTCGTGCAGGCTTGAAGGTATTTTGTTTACACAGATCAATTGCTTTTTGTTTTATTATTTTTAAGTTTGAATCAGCCCATGCCTATCTTTCTAGGAATGTACAGGGTGAAGGTACAATGTTCTTTTTCTTATTACTAATTTGATGTCTGCATTTTGATTGCTTGTAGTGAGTGATGTTCACAATTGAAATTCTTCGTCAGATCTGCAATATAACCCCCCTCCTCCCCCAGTTCGCTCTTGCCGGTGTATCCGCGCGTCATAGTCGGAGTGGCTGTAGGGTAGAGCACAAGGGGACACTGGTGCAACAGGAGGCAATTCAAATATCCAACCATTTGAATCAAAAATGTATCAAACCCTTCAAACTATTTTGGTTTACTATTTCAGTTTACAGTTTGTGGCCGCTGAAACACGATCATAATTTATCAGAACATTCAAACTCTTTTGTTTTACAATTTCAATTTCAGTATTGTACAATATTTGGTTGTACCAAAGCAGATGGTTGGAAACATGAGCGGTGGATTTAAAGAATTGATGCAAGTGTACATATCATATACTACGAGTTAAAGGAAAGAAATAAGAAACGAACCATGTGTGTCATTCACTCATTCTGTCTCCTTCCATAAGGCCCTTGTTCCGGTTCCTTCCGTAAGGTCCAAATCCCCCTTGCTTCAGCAAGAAGGTCCGAAACCTATGTCTGATGATATTAGATAAGACATCTGCATAGTTTATGAGATAAGCTATGTCAAGGTGGATGTAGGGCAGCACATCTGCGAGTCATCGTAGGCACCACCCCTGGACGTCGAGGTTGGAGAACGGCTACCACACGAGGACAAAAATATTGGCAAATCACAAGCCTCTACTTGTTCCATCTGGACTCACCTTCTCATATTCCGGTCAACCTCTCAGCTTCGACCGACATAGAGCACCAGGGCAGGGAGGCGACATGGGGAGATATCAGCGTGGACACTGAAGAGAACAGGACGTCCCACCAATCACAGAGAACTGGCTAAACAACTAACTTCTCAATATATCCATATCAAGTATAGTATTCAGGAAAATAATAATAATCTGCTATCTACTGTGAGGACCAAGTAGCAACCTATCTAATCAGCCGAATGTGCATGCCAGCATGTGTTCAGATAAATTTACGATATTATACCTTGTGCTACATATTCTGTTTTTTGTATTATTTTTGCATAGGAATAACTAAGATTTTATTCAGTCTTTAAATTGACTTCCACAATCATATTTCCATTCTTTTATACACCAATCAAGAACAAAACATGTAAAAGCAACGTTGAGTTCAGATTCCTTTACGAACATTAAATCAACAAAAAGTAGATGTACCTTACCAAGTTGGCATCAGGAAGCTCCCTGACTGCTTCATCCACATTCCCTGTTGTAGCTTTGACCTGGTTAGATCTCATTCTACAAATAGTTAGCACACCTTAAGTATTACTCTTACAGGAAAGTATGTGTCTGCTAGGTTTTTAAGTAGCCCATATTGCAATGATTTGGGAACCTTCCAGCCTATTTTAGAATTTCTTACAAGGACTGTTAACTGCAGAAACAATACCACATCCCATGCTTCTTGGAAATACACAATTTATTGTGTGTTTTTTTTTTGGAAAGTTGCATTTAAACTACAAAACTAAAATAACGTATAAAAAGGCTATGGAGCTTACGCACCCAAATGATATCCAATTGACTAATTATAGGTCTCTAGATTAATTTTATCTTCGTTTCCCAACATATTTTTTTTCTGAATCAAAGTACTTTCACATCCTCAAAATGGAAATTACTCAAGCTGAGCCGGCCTACCAGTTTGGCACTTTGTATCTCACTGTTCTCCGAGAGTCGGTTCCTGAGGGGTTCAACATGATTGCTTCCATCAAGTTGCAGGCCGATAAAGTACTGAAGCTCCCCCTGTATCCACAGCACCATACAAATGCACAATTGTTACAGCACCATGTCGGCTCCATCCATGTAACTGTAACTGCAAGCTCCATAACAAGTTCAGCATTTCGATAACATTTCGCTACCTTCTGGTCCCACATAGGCTGCAGGTGAAACAAGTTCCAGAACTTCTTCCCTGGTCCATCACAAACAAAAGCAGATATGATAAGCAGATGTCCCACTACTGCATCCTAGAAACTGGATTGCCTAGAGGGAAGGGAGCAGAACTAAAATGGGAGCCGAGGAATCTGTCAGTAGACCATGCAAAATTAATTACCGCTCTTGGTGTAGTTGATTAGCTGGACGGTGACCTCCTTCTGCTCCCTGATGGCCTCCCTGATCTTGTCAACGGTGGTCTGGTCGGTCTCCGATCCCTGAAGAAATCTGCAAGCACCAGCAAAATCGCATCATATTATTTATACATCACCTAAGAAACTAACAAGAACTCATTGGGAAACTAAAGCAGAGGAAACATGGGGAAATCGAAGGGGGGGGGCTGGCGTTGCAAAAAAAAATCACCCATGGCCAAGGAGAAGCGGCGGTTGCAACGCCGACCACCCATGCGAGAGCGGGGATCCTCCTCCAGCATGGTGGTGGAGACCAGACCATCGTTGAATGCCTGAATGAGAAAAGGGACGGGGTTGGGAGAAGCCTCGGACCTGCGAACCGGCAGCGGCGGCAGCGAACCTAGGATTCGCCTAAGGTTGAGGACTTGAGGTCGTCAGGACTACTCGGGAGAGGAGGGAGCGCTCTGGATCCGCTCGCCGATCCCCTCAGATGCCTCGGGTGTAGCGCGTGGCCGTCGCCTCGTCGCCTCCGCTGGATCCCCTCGCCCCATCGCCTGGATCCGTTCCTCCTTTGTTTGCGTTTCACGCACCTGGAGCGACAATTTTGAGCGAAGTGCAGCGACTCGGTTAGATAGTTGGGTCGAGTACAAAGGCCCAGTTTATCAGAAGGCTCACTTTCGGCTTCCGGAGCAGCAGCCCAAAGGACATCTGGGCCAGTAGAGGCCCAGTTTATCAGAAGGCTCACTTTCGGCTTCCGGAGCAGCAGCCCAAAGGACATCTGGGCCAGTAATTTACATCAACGTTTCAGGTGGCTATATAGACCAAATCCGACGGCCAGAAACATTTGGATCAGAGAAATGAACGGCCAGAAATGCCTAATACGTGAGAGGGCAGGAAAGTGATGCAGTTTTACTGTCCTTAATACAAACGACGCATGTGCTTGTGCTACGTACGTACATACACTCAATCTTACCAACGCAGGTATGTAGTCACATGCTATTTTTACAAGCACGTTTGAGATATCGAGGTGGCACAGCATCTTGAAATCGATGTGGTCGTCAGAGACGTCTTCATAGTCGACGAAAACGTTTTCTATCACTGAACACGGGGCGTAAAGTTTTGGACTCGGGGTGGGACGTCACCTCACCAAATCACTTTCCAACGAGGACGCAACATCGTCTGACCAAATCACTTCCCAACAAGTATGTGGCCCCTTCGGCCTAGTACTTGATCCGGTGATATTGTCTCTATGAACCTCATCGAAAGCAAGTTGATATGCACTCTTGACTGTAAACAATCCATATTTCCCAGGTCCCCATGCTGGCGTGTCATCCTCCAGTCGTGGTGAAGCTCGAATTTTCATAATATTCCATGATCCAAAACTTTGCATGGAAGACCGCGACGAATGCCTTGCCAACTTGGCAAAAGAAGTACCAGACGGGGCTGGAGATAGTTGATATGTGCCTGATTTGTGCCATGGAGGCCGACGACAATTTCCACCCCTTGTGTCGTTGTACTTATTCTCGTGAGTTGTGGGCAACTATGTCGAATGTGTGGAACCACCTCATCTTGCCTCCATCGGGAACAGCGGGAAAGAATGGTTGCTACACTTGCTTGATCCGTTGCCGGAAATTGAATGTTGGATGGTTCTCACGACCTTTCGGGGAAGTTGGCACATTCACAATGAAGTAGTGCACCATAAACCTGCACCCCCCCCCATGGAAGCTTCTAAAAGGTTTTTCGTAAGCTACTTATGTTGGGAAACGTCGTATGGGAAACAAAAAACTTCCTACGCACACGCAGTACCAGTTCATGGTGATGATTATCTACGAGAGGGGAGAGTGAATCTACATATCCTTGTAGATCGCTAAGCGGAAGCGTATATAACGCGGTTGATGTAGTGGAACATCTTCGCGATCCAAATCGCAGCCCGTCCCGCGATCCCATCCCGATCTAGTGCCGAACGGACGGCACCTCCGCGTTCAGCACACGTACAACTCGATGGTGATCTCCGCCTTCTTGATCCAGCAAGAGAGACGGGGAAGTAGATGAGTTTTCCGACAGCATGACGGCGCGCCGGTGATGGTGGTGATCTATTCTTGCAGGGCTTCACCTAAGCACCGCAGAAATCCGATCTAGAGGAAGAACTACAAACTAGAGGAGAGGGTAGCACGTGGCTGTAATTGTGTGTCTCAAAAACCTCAATACCTCTATTATATATAGGAGGGAGGGAGGGGAGGAGGCAGCCTCAAACCCTCAAGGTTTTGCCGAAA
The DNA here is from genome assembly GCF_904849725.1 of Hordeum vulgare subsp. vulgare. NCBI lineage: Eukaryota > Viridiplantae > Streptophyta > Magnoliopsida > Poales > Poaceae > Hordeum > Hordeum vulgare. The sequence goes on from NC_058524.1 coordinate 62,057,660, forward strand.
TTGGAGGTGGAGGAGTCCTACTCCAATCCTACTAGGAGTAGGATTCCTCCTTTCCACTTGGAAACCCTTTCCACCTTTGGGTTTTTGCCTCTCAAACCTCATGGACCTTAGTGGGAGCTATGTCAGCCCACTAGGGGCTGGTTTGTATCCTCCCACAGCCCATAAGGCCCCTCGGGGCGTGACACCCCTCCCGATAGTCCCCGGTACCCTCTCGGCACTCCCGGTACACTACCAATGAGCCCGAAACTTTTTCGGTGACCAAAACAGGACTTCCTATGTATCAATCTTTACATTCGGACCATTCCGAACCTCCTCGTGACGTCCGAGATCTCATCCGAGATTCTGAACAACTTTCGGTTACCAACACCTATAACTCAACTATACCGAAACGTCACCGAACCTTAAGTGTGCAGACCCTGCGGGTTCAAGAACTATGCAGACATGACCTGAGACATTCTCCGGTCAATAACCAATAGCGGGACCTGGATGTCCATATTGGCTCCTACATATTCTATGAAGATCTCTATCGATTGAACCTCTATGTCAAGGATTCAGTTAATCCTGTATGATGTTCACTTTGTCCTTCGGTATGTGATACGTCTCCAACGTATCTATAATTTTTGATCGTTCCATGCTATTATATTATCAACTTTGGATGTTTTATATGCATGAATATGCCATTTTATATCATTTTTGGGACTAACCTATTAACTCAGTGCCCAGTGCCAGTTTCTATTTTTTCTGAGTTCTTGACCTTTTTCAGAAAAGAATATCAAACGGACTCCAAATGGAATAAAACTTCCGCGATGATTTGTTTGGACCAAAAGAGACTCCCGAAGCTTTGGAAGAAGGCCAAAAGAGCCACGAGGGAGTCACAAGCCCAGGAGGCGCGCCCCCTAGGCCGCGCCTAGCAGGCTTGTGACCTCCTCGTGGGCCCAACCGACGTAATTCCACCGCCATAAATTCCTATATACACATAAACCCCCAAAAAGAAACCTAGATCGGGAGTTCCGCCGCCGCAAGCCTCTGTAGCCACCAAAAACCAACCGGGAGCCCGTTCCGGCACCCTGCCGGAGGGGGAACCCATCTCCAGTGGCCATCTTCATCATCCCGGCGATCTCCATGACGAGGAGGGAGTAGTCCACCCTCGGGGCTGAGGGTATGTACCAATAGCTATGTGTTTGATCTCTCTCTCTCTCTCTCTCTCTCGTGTTCTTGAGATGTCATGATCTCGATGTACCATGGGCTTTGCTACTATAGTTGGATCTTATGATGTTCTTCCCCCTCTCCCTTCTGGTAATGAATTGAGTTTCCCCTTCAAAGTTATCTTATCAGATTGAGTCTTTAAGAACACTTGATGTATGTCTTGCACGTGTCTATCTGTGGTGACAATGGGATATTCATGTGAGTACTTGATGTATGTTTTGGTGATCAACTTGTGGGTTTCGTGACATCGGGAACCTATGCATATGGGTTGGCACACGTTTTGACTCTCCAGTAGAAACTTTGGGGCACTCTTTGAAGTTCTATGTGTTAGTTGAATAGATGTTTCTGAGATTGTGTGATGCATATCGTATAATCATGTCCACGGATACTTGAGATGACAATGGAGTATCTAGGTGACATTAGGGTCTTGGTTGATGTGTGTCTTAAGGTGTTATTCTAGTACGAACTCTAGGATAGATTGAACGAAAAGAATAGCTTCGTGTTATTTTACTACGGACTCTTGAATAGATCGATCAGAAAGAATAACTGTGTGGTGGTTTCGTACCCGACAATAATCTCTTCGTTTGTTCTCCGCTATTAGTGACTTTGGAGTGACTCTTTGTTGCATGTTGAGGGCTAGTTATATGATCCAATTATGTTATCATTGTTGAGAGAACTTCACTAGTGAAAGTATGAACCCTAGGCCTTGTTTCCACGCATTGCAATACCGTTCGTGCTCACTTTTACTATTAGTTACCTTGCTGTTTTTGTAATTTCATATTACAAAAACCTATATCTACCATCCATATTGCACTTGTATCACCATCTCTTCGCCGAACTAGTGCACCTATACAACTTACCATTGTATTGGGTGTGTTGGGGACACAAGAGACTCTTTGTTATTTGGTTGCAGGGTTGCTTGAGACAGACCATCTTCATCCTACGCCTCCTGCGGATTGATAAACCTTAGGTCACCCACTTGAGGGAAAATTGCTACTGTCCAACAAACCTCTGCACTTGGAGGCCCAACAACGTCTACAAGGAGAAGGTTGTGTAGTAGACATCAAGCTCTTTTCTAGCGCTGTTGCCGGGGAGGTTAGCGCTTGAAGGTATATCTTTAGATCTTGCAATCAAATCTTTTAGTTTCTTGTTTTATCACTAGTTTAGTCTATAAAAGAAAACTACAAAAAAATGGAATTAAGGTTGCCTCATGTCGTGGTTTTGTCACGGCAGATGTCCTCGTTAAAGGACTTAAAGATGGAGACATCGCACCTTGGTGGCGACTCAAAGGGGTGAGCGAAAGCGAGACTCAGATTTACCCAGGTTCGGCCCCTCGTGAGGAGGTAAAAGCCTAGATCCTGCTTTGCGTGGATTAATGGTGGTTTCGATTACAAGGAGGGCGTAACTCGCCTGACCTAGCTCTCGATTCTCTCTAACTCACCTGACCTCTCTCCCGGACTCTGTCGGTGAATACTCACAACATATGCCATGGGTAGGCTAAAGTCGGTGAGAACCGAAGGGACAAAGGAGGGTGCTGGGAATGAGGTTGGTACAAGCATGGAATGCACGATGTACCCAGGTTCAGGGCTCTCCGTAGAGATAAGACCCCTAGTCCTGCCAGAGTGTTTGATGTGTATGACTGGATTACAATGTCTCTTCTGGAGCTGTGTTGGGAGGAGGAAGAGGGGAGCAGCCGGCTCATCTCTGCCTCTCTCTATGTGGTTGGTGGTGTGAAGTGTTGTTCGAACGTCCTCCTGCATGAAGGGTGACCGGGGGGTTTTATAGACGAACCCACCGACCTACAATATGGATAAAGGGTACAAGAGTGGGACCCGGCTGGCAGCCTCGCCGGCTGACCAGGGGCCCACGAGAGTCTTGTCTTGTCGCTTGAGGGGGCCGCCAGCTGCATGGTCTCGATTGGCTGTGGGACCCGCCGGCTGGCCAATGAAGCTCTCGTGTAAGGTTGACGCCGAGCACGCGCTGTACGTCGAGCGTCGTCCAGCGAGATTTGTCATGGGCAGGTAGTACGACCGCCTTCACTGTTCCCCACGCCGAGTGCAGTAATGGAGTGGGAGTGTGACGGTCCTACAATATGCTAGGTGATGGTTCAGAGCCGGCGTAGGTCAGCGGCGTGGCCGCCGACGCTCGTACCTGCCGGACACTCCGATCGAGTACCTTTGTTGGCGCGTAGCTACCTTTAGTCGTAAGGTCTCATCCTGACCTATGATCTGATGTGACTTGTGATCCCCGGCCGGCTAGCCTTCTTGGCTAGCCAGCTTGGGCACGTCCGCCTTGTTCCTAGCCGGTTGGCCTGACCAAGCCAGTCAAGAAGAGGTAACCATATCGACTCTAGCCGGTAGGGGTTGCCTAGCCGGCCAGAGAGATGGCCGCCTCGTCCTCCAGCAGGTAGGCACGGCCAAGCCGGCCAGAAGACTTGGTCCTTGGTAAACTTTGTTTGTTCATATCCTTTGGGCAGGAGATGAAGGAGCAGGCTTGATGAGCCTACCCCGGGGTTATCCCCCGATAGTAGTCCCCGAAGCTGGAGAGGCATGCCGTCTGCGGGCGGGCGGCCTCACCGGCTTGACGATTTGTCTTGGTATTTCTGCCGCCATTCGTGACGAGGAGCGCCGGCTCCGAAACCGGCTGGCTTCGAAGCGACACCTCGGCTTCGTCGTAGGTCGCCCAGAAGACGTCACGTGCCAGGCCCCACCTGATGTAATGATGGTGATTACTGGTGACGGGACCGGGCCTGGGCCCCGCCACGACGCCCCCTCGGCCTCCGGGCGAGAGATCCTCTGCGGATTTACTCCGCGACGGTTAGGCTTAGGGAAGCGTTACCGCCCGTAATACACGGGGTTAGTGGGGGTCCCGTGCGCATCGGATCCCCTCCCCATGACGCTTCGTGGGGGTTTAAATGGGATGCGGGGGTTCCGAGGAGGCCATTCGCCCCCCTTCTCGCCCTGCATCGACGCTCTCTTCCTCCCTGAGCCCAGAGAGAAAGAGCTCGCCCTCTTCGTCTTCCTCGCCTTCGTCGCCGCAGAGCCACCAGCCCCTTCGAGCTTTAGCCGCCTGCAGCCATGGCTGGCGGCTCCACCTCCAAAAAGTCCTCATCGCAGAAGGCCTCGTCGTAGGGAGCCTGGCTGGGCAGCGAGATCTGCGAAGGCCATATTGAGGCGCTCCGCCATCACCGGCTGGTGCCCCCAGCCTCCCAGGTGCTGGTGCGAATCCCCAACACCGAGACCGCTCCCACACCCGCCGCGGAAGAGGTCGTGGTCTTCAACGAGCACTTCTACCGGGGGCTTCGGGCTTCCGGCCAACGCCTTCTTCTCCGAGTGGCTTCACTTCTTTGGCCTGCAGCCACATCACCTGGCGCCGAACGCCATACTGCAGCTGTCGGCCTTTGTGATCCTGTGTGAGGGCTTTGTGGGGGATAGAGCCCCGCGTCGACCTCTGGCGCAGCTTGTTCTTCTTCAAGTAGCAATCCATCGCCATGGAGAAATCCGAGGTGGAGAAGCTCGTCGGACCGCGCCCGATGACGTTGTGCGGAGCCGCGCTGGTGCATCACCGCTCGAAGTCGGGCTTCCCCCAGATGCCGCTGCAGGAATCCATCACGCAGTGGCAGAGGGGCTTCTTCTACGTGAAGAACGCCGACCCCGTCCAGGACGCCCTCAACATGCCCCCGTTCAACATCGACCCGTCGACGAAGTTGAACTGGGCGACGAGGACCCCCAAGCCGATTCATGAGGTGGCGCTGATCTGTGCCCACCTCGAGATCCTGGAGAAGAGTGGCCTCCTCGGCCGGGACCTGCTCACCACCATGGTGACCCGCCGGATCCTGCCGCTGCATAGGCGGCCACATCTGGTCTGCCAGATGAGCGGCCGGCATGATCCCTGCACGCTGTCCACCAAGAGGTTCACCCACGGCGCGGTAGCGCAAAGGGTGAACCTGATCTCCACCGCCCGCATGGACGACAGCGAGAACTGGTCGTGGGGGATGACCCCCTTCAACAGGTCCCATCCGCCTCCAATGGTAAGTGGTTTCTTTGTTCTTCGTTGTTCGTCTTGCAACCGACCGTCTCGCTGAGCCGGCGGTCGAACCCTTTTTTGTAGATGTTCGAGAAGCTGCAGGGATCCCTCCGTCCGCCCGCTCCTGACGTGGATGTGTTCGACGCCTCGGAGATTGAGGACGAGGGCGTGATTGAGTCCCGCTCGGACTCCTCCGCAGGCTCAGAGAACACCCTGGAGTCGGAAGGGACAGAGCCGTCTGGTGAGTACCCGCGGCCCTCCGTCGCAGACTGGACGGATGATGACGAGACTCCCTCATTCTTCTCTGATGCAGCCTTCGAGGAGGACTCTGAGGGGGTGGAGGAGGTTACCAGCCCGCCACTGACGCGCGGTCGGCGTCAAAGGGCCGGGGCAACCGCCGCTGACGAGGCGGCCGGGAGGAAGGGCAAGGGTGCCACAACATCTAGGCCAGCTCCTAAGCGGTCGGCACCGGGCCCTCCAGCCGGAGCACGGGCAGGCGGCGCCAAGAAGCGCCGTGGCGCCGGCAGGAGGCAGGTGCCCATGGTCGCGGGGTAACATTCCCTCCCCCTTTTCTTCACTTATCTTGTGGGAAGCTTTGTTCCTTAAGAACTTCCCTCGACAGGGAGGCGGAGGACGTGGAGGAAGACACCGCCTCCGCAGCCGAGCGGGCTGGCTGGGCAGCAGCCGATGCTGCCCAGAGGGAGCTTGAGGAGTAGTCCAAACGCCGGTAGGACGCGACCGCGGGGAAGACGGCCGACGGCCAGTCTCGCCCCAGCCGGGCCGAGAAGCTGGCGGAGAAGCGTGCGAAGGCTAGACATGACCCCTCCGCGCATGCTCGTGCGGAGGAGCCAGCTAGCGAGGCGGCCCCAATGCACGCCCCAAGGGCTGAGGGGGCCAGCCCTCCGAGCCGGACGCTTACGCGCCGGTGGACTTGGACACGATCCCCGACTCCCCTCGGGCTAAGGCGGCGCCCGACGCGCAGGAACTGATCCTGGACGTGTTGGACGCGGCCCCTGATGTGCCAGGGGTGGCCATGGATGCGTCGGATGCGGCCCATCCACATCCCGTTGAGGAGGCGGCGCCGGCTGGGATAATGGCAGAGCCGGCCGCCGAGCCGGCACCTGGAGCCGGCGCCATCGTCGTCCCCCACCACAGTCCAGCTGCGCTGGGAGCTGGAGGCCGGGCCGGGAGCCGGCCCATGAAGTCGTGGCGGGCGGCCAACTCGGCACGCGCGCGACTGCCCGCCGGCACTGCGCCCAGCGATGTCCCGGAGCTGGTGTCGTTGTTTTCCAGTAGCCGGTCCAAGGTGGAGCAGTCGGCCCGCATGGTGTGCGATACGTCTCAAACGTATCTATAATTTTTGATGGTTTCATGATGTTATCTTGTCATCTTTGGATGATTTATGTACCTTTTATATCTTTATTGGGACTAACTTATTAATTCAGTGCCAAGTGCCAGTTCCTGTTTTTTTGTGTGTTTTTGGCTCTTTTCAGATCCGATTTTGGAACGGAGTCCAAACGGAATAAAATCCCCGAATTAAATTTTTCCCGAACTGAAGAAGATCAGGGGGCTTGTGGGCCAAGCCAGGAGGGCTACAGGGAGCCCACAAGGCCCCCATCCTCCACCAGGGGGCAGCGGTGGGTAGGCTTGTGGCCTCCCTGGCGCCCCCTGACCTAGATCCTTCGCCTATATATTCCCTAAAATACAGAAAAAAATCAAGGGATCCACGAAAATAATTTTCCGCCGCCGCAAGCTTCCGTTTCCGCGAGATCTCATCTGGAGACCCTTCCCGGTGCCCTGCCGGAGGGGACTTTGGAGTTGGAGGGCTTCTACATCAACATCATCGCCCCTCCAATGACTCGTGAGTAGTTCACTTTGGACCTACGGGTCCGTAGTTAGTAGCTAGATGGCTTCTTCTCTCTCTTGGATCTTCAATACAAAGTTCTCCATGATCTTCATGGAGATCTATCCGATGTAATCCTCTTTGGCGGTGTGTTTGTCGAGATCCGATGAATTGTGGATTTGTGATCAGATTATCTATGATATATATTTGAGTCTTTGTTGATTTCTTATATGCATGATTTGATATCCTTGTAAGTCTCTCCGAGTCTTGGGTTTTGTTTGGCCAACTAGATCTATGATTCTTGCAATGGGAGAAGTGCTTGGTTTTGGGTTCTTACCGTGTGGTGACCTTTCCCACTGACAGTAGGGGCAGCAAGGCACACATCGTGTAGTTGCCATCAAGGGTAACAAGGTGGGCTTTGTCGTAGATATGATATTGTCCATCTACATCATGTCATCTTGCTTAAGGCGATACTCTGTTCTTTTGGACTTAATACACTAGATGCATGCTCGATAGCGGTCGACGTGTGGAGTAATAGTTGTAGATGCAGAAAGTATCGGTCTACCTGTTTTGGACGTGATGCCTATAGATATAATCATTGCCATAGATGACGTCACGACTTTGCACGGTTCTATCAATTGCTCGACAGTAATTTGTTCACATACCGTCTACTTGCTTTCATGAGAGAAGCCACTAGTAAACACTACGACCCCCGGGTCTATTCACACCTATCGTTTCCACTTTCTCTTTTACTTTGCTTTGTTACTTTGTTGCTTTCAGTTTTCACTTGGCAAACAATCTATAAGGTATTGACAACCCCTTCATAGCATTGGGAGCAATCTTTTTGTGTTTGTGCAGGCACTTGAGATACTACTTCACTGGATCGATACCTTGGTTCTCAAACTGAGGGAAATACTTACCACCGCTGCGCTACATCACCCTTTCCGCTTTGAGTGAACACGAATGCAAGGCTCCAAGGCCACAGGGGAAATCCTTTGCATATTTTCCTAGGAAGTCCCTTAAGGCGTAGCCATAGCAAAAGGATTCCTAGTGCCGTCAACACACCTATTTCTGGCGCCGTTGGAAGGTCTTTTGTTGCAGTAACAGAAGTATTTCTGGCGCCGTTGCCGGGGAAGGAGAGATCTATCCAAGTAGGTCTCACAAACTCATCTCTTGCATTTACTTTTTTGCTAGTTGCCTCTCGTTTTCCTCTCCCCCACTTCACATTTGCCGTTTTCATTTGCCTTTCTCCTTTGCCGTTTTCATTTGCCTTTCTACTTTGCCGTTTTCTTTTGCCTTTCTCCTTTGCCGTTTTCTTTTGCCCGTTTCACTCTCTCTTCCTGCTCGTTTGTGTGTGAGATAGTCCATCAATGGCTAGACCCACCACTCCAAACGATACCCCTGAGAATGAAGTTCTCAATTTCAGGCAGAATGAGGAAGAAAATTTAAAGGACGCTTGGTACAGGATTTGCAATGCTCAAAGTAGATCTACTCGTAAGCAATCCACTACCGTCCTCCTTCGCAGTTTTTATGTTGGGATTTCTCCTTGGAATAGGTACATCCTTGATACCATTGTAGGCAGGAATTTTTTGGGGAGCCATACTGTTGACTCCTATGGAGCTATCATGAATTTGGTAGGCTCACCCCCGCTCATGGTTAATGGAACTACCTTGACCTTGGAACACGTGATGCAAAGGCTTGACGCTATTGAAAACAAAATTGCTACAGTTGAACTTATTGAGGGTTTGGATAGAAAGATCCACAATCCAATTACTCAGTACGGATCCAAAGTGGGAATTTTTTTGAAAAAATTAAGGGAGAAGGAACTTATAGTTAATGATTCTTCTAGAATTGGCAAACTAGAAGATGTCATGACCAACTTGGGTTCCACTTTTGCCGCTGTGCAAAATACTCCAAACCTCACTCTCAAAAAGACCATCAAGTCAGCTTTTGTTCCTAAAGCTAGTGGTGAGTCATCCAATAAATATGAAGATCTTAAGATGATAAATGATCACGCTACTTATGGTTTGAGTACCAAAGATGACTATACGTGATTCCATCACCTTTTGCCTAGCTAAGGGCGATAAACAAAAGCGCTTGTTGGGAGGCAACCCAACGAATCTATCCTTTTTCTTTCTGTTTTGTGTTTTCCACACTTTCATAATTCTGTTATGATTATGTTTTTGTGTTTGTGCCAAGCAAAACCGTTATGATTAGTCTTGGGGATGATCGTTTGGTCATGCTGGAAAAGACAGAAACTTTCTCCTCACGAAAAGAATTTTGATTTTTTTGTGTAAGAGCATTTGAGTTGATTCTTTTTGCTGTCGATTTCTACGCAAATTCTTCAGACTGTCGTAATTTTTCAGAATTTTTGAAGTACCAGAAGTATACAAACTGTACAGATTGCTACAGACTGGTCTGCTGTTAACACATTCTGTTTTTGTTGTGCTTGTTGCTTATTTTGATGAAACTATGGATAGTATCCGGGGGTATTAGCCATGGAAGATTGAAAATACAGTAACCCAACATCAGAATAAGTAGAATTTAAGTTTGCTACAGTACCTAAGGAAGTGGTGGTTTGCTTTCTCATACTAATGTTATCACAAGTTTCTGTTTAAGTTTTGTGTTGTGAAGTTTCCAAGTTTTGGGTGGAGTTCTTATGGACAAAGAGATAAAGAGTGGCAAGAGCTGAAGCTTGGGGATGCCCAAGGCACCCCAAGAGATTCAAGGATGCCGTAAAAGCCTAAGCTTGGGATGCCCCGGGAAGGCATCCCCTCTCTCGTCTTCAATCCATCGTAACGTTACTTGGGGCTATATTTTTATTCACCACATGTTATGTGTTTTTGCATGGAGCGTCTTGTATCATAGGAGTCTTTTATTTTTGTTGTGTCACAATCATCCTTGCTTCACACCAAGAGAGAGAGACATGCACTCACCGTGATTTTGTCGAGCTTCACTTATATCTTTTGGTAGACAATTCAGCTCACATGTGCTTCACTTATATCTTTTGAGCTAGATACATTTGCTCTATGTGCTTCACTTATATCTTTTAGAGCACAGCGATGCGTGGCTTGGTAGTTGATCTATGCTTTGAAAGTAGTCTCAAAAGGGGTAGTTATCCAAAGGGATACGAAAACTTCCACCTTCATGTGCATTGAATAGTTAGAGAAGTTTGATTCATATCAATTAGTTTTGAGTTGTGGTTTTGGTAATATTGAAGTCATGCTAGTAAGGTGTTGTGGATCTAAAAATACTTGTGTTGAAGTTAGTTATTCCCGTAGCATGCACGTATGGTGAACCGCTATGTGATGAAGTCTGAGCATGATTAGTCTTTTGATTGTCATCCTTTGTGTGGCGGTCGGGATCGCGCGATGGTTTATACCTACCAACCCTTCCCCTAGGAGTATGCGTTGAATGCTTTGTTTCGATTACTAATAAAACTTTTGCAACAAGTATATAAGTTCTTCATGACTAATGTTGAGTCCATGGTTTAGATGCACTTTCACCTTCCACCATCACTATCTTCTTAGTGCCGTGCAACTTTCGCCAGTGCACAGAACCCACCATTAGTCTCCCTCAAAACAGCCACCATACCTACCCACTATGGCTTTTTCAAAGTCATTCTGAGATATATTGCCATGCAACTACAACCATGACATGTGCCACCACTTCTACATTGCCATTTCATGATCGTAAGATAGCTAGCATGATGTTCCCATTAATGTCTATGCCATGCTAGATCATTGTCACGGTACACTACCGAAGGAATTCCATATAGAGTCATCGTTGCTCTAAGTTTTGAGTTGAAAGTGTGATGATCATCATTGATGGAGCATTTTCCCATGTGAGGAAATAAAAGAGGCCAAATATTCCCACGAAAAAAAGAGGCCAAAGAGCCCAAAAAAGAGAGAAAAAGAGAGAAGGGACAATGCTACCACTTTTCCACACTTGTGCATATTAAGCACCATGATCTTCATGATTGAGAGTCTCTTGTTTTGTCACCACCATATAGCTAGTGGGAAATTTTCATTATATAACTTGGCTTGTATATTCCAATGATAGGCTTCCTCAAAATTGCCTTAGGTCTTCGTGAGCAAGCAAGTTGGATGCACACCCACTAGTTTTCTTTAAGAGCTTTCACATACTCGTAGCTCTAGTGCATCATTTGTATGTCAATCCCTACTCATTCACATTAATATCTATTGATGAGCATCTCCACAGCTCATTGATATGCCTAGTTAATGTGACTATATTCTCCTTTTTTATCTTGCAACCTCCACCACATTCCACACCATCTATAGTGCTATAACCATGGCTCACGCTCATGTATTACATGAGAGTTGAAAAGGTTTGAGAAAGTAAAGGTGTGAAACAATTACTTGGCCAATACCGGGGTTGTGCATGATTTAAATTCGTTGTGCAATGATGATAGAGCATAGCCAGACTATATGCTTTTGTAGGGATAACTTTCTTTTGGCCTTGTTATATTGAAAGTTCATGATTACTTTGCTAGTTTGCTTGAATTATTATTGTTTCCACGTCAATAGCAAACTATTGTTTTGAATCTAATGGATCTGAACATTCACGCCACATAAGAGGAAATACAAAGGACACCTATGCTAGGTAGCATGAAAGCATCAAAAAGTCATTCTTATCACTTGCCTACTCGAGGACGAGCAGGATTTAAGCTTGGGGATGCTTGATACGTCTCAAACGTATCTATAATTTTTGATGGTTTCACGCTGTTATCTTGTCTTCTTTGGTTGTTTTATGTACCTTTTATATCTTTTCTGGGACTAACTTATTAATTCAGTGCCAAGTGCCAGTTCCTGTTTTTTCCGTGTTTTTGGCTCTTTTCAGATCTGATTTTGGAACGGAGTCCAAACGGAATAAAATCCCCGAATTAAATTTTTCCCGAACAAAAGCTCAGGGGGCTTGTGGGCCAAGCCAGGAGGGCTACAGGGAGCCCACAAGCCCCCCATCCGCCACCAAGGGGGCGGTGGGCAAGCTTGTGGCCTTCCTGGCGCCCCCTGACCTAGATCCTTCACCTATATATTCCCTAAAATACAGAAAAAAAAATCAAGGGATCCACGAAAATACTTTTCCGCCGCCGCAAGCTTCCGTTTCCGCGAGATCTCATCTCGAGACCCTTCTCGGTGCCCTGCCGGAGGGGACTTTGGAGTTGGAGGGCTCCTACATCAACATCATCGCCCCTCCAATGACTCGTGAGTAGTTCACTTCAGACCTACGGGTCCGTAGTTAGTAGCTAGATGGCTTCTTCTCTCTCTTGGATCTTCAATACAAAGTTCTCCATGATATTCATGGAGCTCTATCCGATGTAATCCTTTTTGGCGGTGTGTTTGTCGAGATCCGATGAATTGTGGATTTGTGATCAGATTATCTATGATATATATTGAAGTCTTTGCTGATTTCTTATATGCATGATTTGATATCCTTGTAAGTCTCTCCCAGTCTTGGGTTTTGTTTGGCCAACTAGATCTATGATTCTTGCAATGGGAGAAGTGCTTGGTTTTGGGTTCTTACCATGTGGTGACCTTTCCTAGTGATAGTAGGGGCAGCAAGGCACACATCGTGTAGTTGCCATCAAGGGTAACAAGGCGGGCTTTGTCGTAGATATGAGATTGTCCATCTACAACATGTCATCTTGCTTAAGGCGTTACTCTGTTCTTTTGGACTTAATACACTAGATGCATGTTGGATAGCGGTCGACGTGTGGAGTAATAGTAGTAGATGCGGAAAGTATCGGTCTACTTGTTTTGGACGTGATGACTATAGATATAATCATTGCCATAGATGACGTCACGACTTTGCGCGGTTCTATCAATTGCTCGACAGTAATTTGTTCACCCACCGTCTACTTGCTTTCATGAGAGAAGCCACTAGTAAACACTACGACCCCCGGGTCTATTCACACCTATCATTTCCATTTTCGCTTTTACTTTGCTTTGTTACTTTGTTGCTTTCAGTTCTCACTTGGCGAACAATCTATAAGGGATTGACAACCCCTTCATAGCGTTGGGAGCAAGCTTTTTGTGTTTGTGCAGGCACTTGAGATACTCCTTCACTGGATCGATACCTTGGTTCTCAAACTGAGGGTAATACTTACCACCGCTGTGCTACATCACCCTTTCTGCTTCGAGCGAACACCACCGCAAGGCTCCAAGGCCACGGGGCAAATCCTTTGCATATTTGCCTAGGAAGTCCCTTAAGGCATAGCCGTAGCAGAAGGATTCCTGGTGCCGTCAACACACCTATTTCTGGCGCCCTTGGAAGGTCTTTTGTTGCACTAGCAGTGTGCGGCGACTTGGAGTGCCTGGAGGCCCGCACCAGGGTAAGTGCCTCATCTTGGGTTTGAATTTTTTCCTTTTGCTTCAGTGGGGGCGCGCTAGCGCACCCACTGGGTGTAGCCCCCGAGAATCGGGCCAGCCGATCATCGGCTGGGCCGAATCTCTTTGAGCCTCTTTTCTTGTTTTTCTTCTTTAGTGGGGGTGCGCCAGCGCACCCACTGGGTGTAGCCTCCGAGAATCGGGCTGGTTATGTCTTAACCAGGACGAATCTTATTCCTGCTTCTTCTTTGCTTTTTGGCAGGAGCTTTATGATGCTCAGGCGCAGGCTTATAATGAGCTGCGGACTCAGCACCAAGCAGTTGATGGCCAGATCGTCGAGCTCAAAGTTCGGCTGGGCGAGGTCGCCATGGAGCGGGATGCTCTGCGAGGCGCTGGCGACCGGCTCGAGGAGCAGCTCACTCTTCTCTAGACGGAGAAGAAGGATCTCGAGGCGGCCAGCCGGGTCGAGCTGGAGCAGCTGCGCAGCACGCTGCAGGAGAAGGAAGCCTCCTATTCTGCCGACATGGATCGCCTTGCGTCGGTTCATCTCAAGGAGATGGAGCTCAAGGAAGCCGCCTTGAGGGAGAAGGAGGGGGTCCTTGTCCAGATGCAGTCGCAGCTGGCCAAGGCCTTGGAGTCTACGGCGACTCTCCATGAGGAGGTTCCCCGCCTTACTCATGCGAGCAAGGTGCGGGAGCTCGAGGTCCTGGAGAGCGCCCATGAGACCGATGGCGCCTTCCATCGTGAGTATCTCTTTTTTGTTTTGTCTTGAGCTTTCTTGGCCATCCCCTCTTCTTACTCACTTCTGCACCCTTGTTTCCTTGTCTCGGGCCTCTTCCCTGCGACCCAGGTCGCAGCAGACACGGCTGTCGAGGTGAGCCGTGAGGAGCGTCGCGCGGCTGGGCAGGAGGTAGATACTACCTCCGGCTAGAGTGTGGAGGAGATCGGGGTGGGCCTCCGGGCCCGCCTGCACGCCCTGGACGAGTCTGTGGCTCAGCTCCAGGTTGCAGGCTCGTCGATGGTGGCGGCCCTGTGGCCGGATGGCGTGGAGCCGACGTCGATGAGATGACTCGCCCGCTGGCGATGAACGCCTGGATGCCTGGCGCGCCTCTGCCGCGCGCGCTGGAGCCTACATGGCCCTGTGCTTGGCCAAGTCCTGGTATTGAAACCTGGACTTGGGCAAGCTCGTCGCTCAGCGCGACGGCTCGGAGGCGGAGCTGCAGGCTGTGGAGGAGTGATACGTCTCAAACGTATCTATATTTTTTGATGGTTTCATGTTGTTATCTTGTCATCTTTGGATGTTTTATGTACCTTTTATATCCTTTTTGGGACTAACTTAATAATTCAGTGCCAAGAACCAGTTCCTATTTTTTCTGCGTTTTTGGCTCTTTACAGATCTGATTTTGGAACGGAGTCCAAACGGAATAAAATCCCCGAAATAAATTTTTCCCGAACGGAAGAAGGTCAGGGGGCTTGAGGGCCAAGCCAGGAGAGCTACAGGGGTCCCACAAGCCCTATAGCCGCGACCAGGGGGCGGCGGCTAGCAGGCTTGTGGCCTCCCTAGTGCCCCGCTGACCTAGTTCCTTCCCCTATATATTCCCTAAAATACAGAAAAAAAATCAGGGAATCCACGAAAACACTTTTCCGCCGCCGCAAGCTTCCGTTTCCGCGAGATCTCATCTGGAGACCCTTCCCGGTGCCCTGCCGGAGGGGACTTTGGAGTTGGGGGGCTTCTACATCAACATCATCGCCCTCCAATGACTCGTGAGTAGTTCACTTTAGACCTACGGGTCCGTAGTTAGTAGCTAGATGGCTTCTTCTCTCTCTTGGATCTTCAATATAGAGTTTGCCATGATCTTCATGAAGATCTATCCGATGTAATCCTATTTGGCGGTGTGTTTGTCGAGATCCGATGAATTGTGGATTTGTGATCAGATTATCTATGACATATATTTGAGTCTTTGCTGATTTCTTATATGCATGATTTGTTATCCTTGTAAGTTTCTCTGAGTCTTGGGTTTTGTTTGGCCAACTAGATCTATGATTCTTGCAATGGGAGAAGTGCTTGGTTTGGGTTCTTACCGTGTGGTGACCTTTCCCAGTGACGGTAGGGGCCGCAAGGCACACATCGTGTAGTTTCCATCAAGGGTAACAAGATGGGCTTTGTCGTAGATATGAGATCGTCCATCTACATCATGTCATCTTGCTTAAGGCGTTACTCTGTTCTTTTGGACTTAATACACTAGATGCATGCTCGATAGCGGTCGACGTGTGGAGTAATAGTAGTAGATGCAGAAAGTATCGGTCTACTTGTTTTGGACGTGATGCCTATAGATATAATCATTGCCATAGATGACGTCACGACTTTGCGCGGTTCTATCAATTGCTCGACAGTAATTTGTTCACCCACCGTCTACTTGCTTTAATGAGAGAAGCACTAGTGAACACTACGACCCCTGGGTCTATTTACACCTATCGTTTCCACTTTCGCTTTTACTTTGCTTTGTTACTTTGTTGCTTTCAGTTCTCACTTGGCAAACAATCTATAAGGGATTGACAACCCCTTCATAGCGTTGGGAGCAAGCTTTTTGTGTTTGTGCAGGTACTTGTGATACTCCTTCACTGGATTGATACCTTGGTTCTGAAAACCGAGGGAAATACTTACCACCACTGTGCTACATCACCCTTTCCGGTTCGAGGGAACACGAACGCAAGGCTCCAAGGCCACGGGGAAATCCTTTGCATACTTTCCTAGGAAGTACCTAAAGGCGTAGCCGTAGCAGAAGGATTCCTGGTGCCGTTGCTAAGGAGTATCAAGACAAGAACAGTCTCCCGTCAGCACGTGTTTCTGGCGCCGTTGGAAGGTCTTTTGTTGCAGTAGCAAAAGTATTTCTGGCGTCGTTGCCGGGGAAGGAGAGATCTATCCAAGTAGGTCTCACAAACTAATCTCTTGCATTTACTTTTTTGCCATTTTCCTCTCGTTTTCCTCTTCCCCACTTCACATTTGTCATTTTCATTTGCTTTTCTCCTTTGTCGTTTTCATTTGCTTTTCTCCTTTGCCGTTTTTCTTTTGCTCGTTTCACTCTCTCTTCCTGCTCGTTTGTGTGTGAGATAGTCCATCAATGGCTAGACCCACCACTCCAAACGATACCCCTGAGAATGAAGTTCTCAATTTTAGGCAGAATGAGGAAGACAATTTAAAGGATGCTTGGTATAGGATTTGTAATGCTCAAAGTAGATCTACTCGTAAGCAATCCACTACCGTTCTTCTTCGCAGTTTCTATGTTGGAATTTCTCCTTGGAATAGGTATATCCTTGATACCATTGTAGGCGGGAATTTTTTGGGGAGCTATACTATTGACTCCTATGGAGCTATCATGAATTTGGTAGGCTCACCCCCGCTCATGGTTAATGGAACTACCTTAACCTTGGAACACGTGATGCAAAGGCTTGACGCTATTGAAAACAAAATTGCCACAGTTGAACTTATTGAGGGTTTGGATAGAAAGATCCACAATCAAATTACTCAGTACGGATCCAAAGTGGGAAATTTTTTGAAAAATTTAAGGGAGAAGGAACTTATAGTTAATGATTCTTCTAGAATTGGCAAACTAGAAGATGTCATAACCAACTTGGGTTCCGCTTTTGCCGCTGTGCAAAATACTCCAAATCTCACTTTCAAAGAGACTGTCAAGTCTGTTTTTGTTCCTAAAGCTAGTGGTGAGTCATCCAATAAAGATTAAGATCTTAAGATGATAAATGATCACACTACTTATGGTTTGAGCACCAAAGATGACTATATGTGATTCCATCACCTTTTGCCTAGCTAAGGGTGTTAAACAATAACGCTTGTTGGGAGGCAACCCAACGAATCTATCGTTTTTCTTTCTGTTTTGTGTTTTCCACACTTTCATAATTCTGTTATGATTGTGTTTTTTGTGTTTCTTTTTGCGTTTGTGCCAAACAAAACCGTTATGATTAGTGTTGGGGATGATCGTTTGGTCATGCTGGAAAAGACATAAACTTTCTGCTCACAAAAAGAATTTTCATTTTTTTATGTAAGAGATTTTGAGTTGATTCTTTTTGCTGCTAATTTCTACGCAAATTCTTCAGACTGTCGTAATTTGTCAGAATTTTTGAAGTACCAGAAGTATACGAAGTATACATATTGCTACAGACTGGTCTGTTGTTAACATATTCTGTTTTTGTTGTGATGGTTGCTTATTTTGATGAAACTATGGATAGTATAGGGGGGGTATTAGCCATGGAAGATTGAAAATACAGTAACCCAACATCAACATAAGTAGAATTTAAGTTTGCTACAGTACCTAAGGAAGTGGTGGTTTGCTTTCTTATACTAATGTTATCACGAGTTTCTGTTTAAGTTTCGTGTTGTGAAGTTTTCAAGTTTTGGGTGAAGTTCTTTTGGACAAAGAGATAAAGAGTGGCAAGAGCTCAAGCTTCGGGATTCCCAAGGCACCCCAAGATATTCAAGGATGCCGTAAAGCCTAAGCTTGGGGATACCCCGGGAAGGCATCCCCTCTCTCGTCTTCAATCCATCGATAACGTTACTTGGGGCTATATTTTTATTCACCACATGTTATGTGTTTTGCTTGGAGCATCTTGTATCATTGGAGTCTTTTATTTTTGTTGTGTCACAATCATCCTTGCTGCACACCTAGAGAGAGAGAGAGACATGCACTCACCGTGATTTTGTCGAGCTTCACTTATATCCTTTGATAGACAATTTAGCTCACATGTGCTTCACTTATATCTTTTGAGCTAGTTGATTTTGCTCTATGTGCTTCACTTATATATTTTAGAGCACAGCGGTGCGTGGCTTGGTAGTTGATGTATGCTTTGAAAGTAGTCTCAAAAGGGGTAGTTATCCAAAGGGATATGAAACTTCCACCTTCATGTGCATTGAATAGTTAGAGAAGTTTGATTCATCTCAATTAGTTTTGAGTTGTGGTTGTGGTAATATTGAAGTTATGCTCGTAAGGTGTTGTGGATCTAGAAATACTTGTGTTGAAGTTAGTGATTCCCGTAGCATGCACGTATGGTGAACCGCTATGTGATGAAATCTGAGCATGATTAGTCTATTGATTGTCATCCTTTGTGTGGCGGTCGGGATCGCGCGATGGTTTATACCTACCAACCCTTCCCCTAGGAGTATGCGTTGAATGCTTTGTTTCGATTACTAATAAAACTTTTGCAACAAGTGTATGAGTTCTTCATGACTAATGTTGAGTCCATGGTTTAGATGCACTTTCACCTTCCACCATCACTATCTTCTTAGTGCCGTGCAATTTTCGCCGGTGCACAAAACCCACCATTAGCCTCCCTCAAAACAGCCACCATACCTACCTACTATGGCTTTTTCAAAGTCATTCTGAGGTATATTTCCATGCAACTACCACCATGACATGTGCCACCACTTCTACATTGTCATTGCATGATCGTAAGATAGCTAGCATGATGTTTCCATTAATGTCTATGCCATGCTAGGTCATTGTCACGGTACACTATCGAAGGCATTCCATATCGAGTCATCGTTTTTCTAGGTTTTGAGTTGAAAGTGTGATGATCATCATTGATGGAGCATTGTCCGACGAAATAAAAGAGGCCAAAGATGCCCACAAAAAAAAAGAGAGGCCAAAGAGCCCACCAAAAAAAATTGATGACAGAAAAAGAGAGAAGGGAGAATGCTACTATCCTTGCACACTTGTGCTTATTAAGCACCATGATCTTCATGATTGAGAGTTTCTTGTTTTGTCACCACCATATAGCTAGTGGGAAATTTTCATTACATAACTTTGCTTGTATATTCCAATGATAGGCTTCCTCAAATTTGCCTTAGGTCTTCGTGAGCACGCAAGTTGGATGCACACCCACTAGTTTTCTTTAAGAGCTTTTACATACTCTTAGCTCTAGTGCATCATTTGTATGGCAATCCCTACTCATTCACATTGATATTTATTGATGAGCATATCCACAGCTCATTGATATGCCTGGTTAATGTGATCATATTTTCCTTGTTTGTCTTGCAACCTCCACCACACTCCACACCACTTATAGTGCTAAAACCATGGCTCACACTCATGTATTGCGTGAGAGTTGAAAAGGTTTGAGAAACTAAAGGTGTGAAAACAATTACTTGGCCAATACCGGGGTTGTGCATGATTTAAATTCGTTGTGCAATGATGATAGAGCATAGCTAGAATATATGCTTTTGTAGGGATAACTTTCTTTTAGCCTTGTTATTTTGAAAGTTCATGATTACCATGGTAGTTTGCTTGAATTATTATTGTTTCCACGTCAATAGCAAACTATTGTTTTGAATCTAATGGATCTGAACATTCACGTCACATAAGAGGAGTTACAAAGGACATCTATGCTAGGTAGCATGAAAGCATCAAAAAATCATTCTTTATCACTTCCCTCCTCGAGGACGAGCAGGAGTTAAGCTTGGGGATGCATGATACGTCTCAAACGTATCTATAAATTTTGATGGTTTCATGCTGTTATCTTGTCATCTTTGGATGTTTTATGTACCTTTTATATTTTTTTGGGACTAACTTATTAATTCAGTGCCAAGTGCCAGTTCCTGTTTTTTCTGTGTTTTTGGCTCTTTTCAGATCTGATTTTGGAACGGAGTCCAAACAAAGTAAAATCCCCGAAATAAATTTTTCCCGAACGGAAGAAAGATGAGGGGGCTTGAGGGCCAAGCCAGGAGAGCTACACGGGGGCCACAAGCCCTGTAGCCGCCACCAAGGGGGCGGTGGCTAGCAGGCTTGTGGCCTCCCTCACGCCCCCGTGACCTAGCTCCTTCGCCTGTATATTCCCTAAAATACAGAAAAAAATCAGGGAATCCACGAAAACACTTTTCCACCGCCGCAAGCTTCCGTTTCCGCGAGATCTCATCTGGAGACCCTTCTCGGTGCCCTGCCAGAGGGGACTTTGGAGTTGGAGGGCTTCTACATCAACATCATCGCCCCTCCAATGACTCGTGAGTAGTTCACTTCAGACCTACGGGTCCGTAGTTAGTAGCTAGATGGCTTCTTCTCTCTCTTGGATCTTCAATACAAAGTTCTCCATGATCTTCATGGAGATCTATCCGATGTAATCCTCTTTGGCGGTGTGTTTGTCGAGATCCGATGAATTGTGGATTTTTGATCAGATTATCTATGATATATATTTGAGTCTTTGCTCATTTCTTATATGCATGATTTGATATCCTTGTAAGTCTCTCCGAGTCTTGGGTTTTGTTTGGCCAAGTAGATCTATGATTCTTGCAATGGGGAGAAGTGCTTGGTTTTGGGTTCTTACCGTGTGGTGACCTTTCCCAGTGATAGTAGGGGCAGCAAGGCACACATCGTTTGTCATAGATATGAGATTGTCCATCTACATCATGTCATCTTGCTTAAGGCGTTACTCTGTTCTTTTGGACTTAATACACTAGATGCATGCTGGATAGCGGTCGATGTGTGGAGTAATAGTAGTAGATGCAGAAAGTATCGGTCTACTTATTTTGGACGTGATGCCTATAGATATAATCATTGCCATAGATGATGTCACAACTTTGCACGGTTCTATCAATTGCTCGACAGTAATTTGTTCACCCACCATCTACTTGCTTTCGTGAGAGAAGCCACTAGTGAACACTACGGCCCCCGGGTCTATTCACACCTATCGTTTCCACTTTCGCTTTTACTTTGCTTTGTTACTTTGTTGCTTTCAGTTCTCACTTGGCAAGCAATCTATAAGGGATTGACAACCCCTTCATAGCATTGAGAGCAAGCTTTTTGTGTTTGTGCAGGTACTTGTGATACTCCTTCGCTGGATCGATACCTTGGTTCTCAAAACCAAGGGAAATACTTACCACCGCTGTGCTACATCACCCTTTCTACTTAGAGGGAACACCAACGCAAGGCTCCAAGGCCACATGGAAATCCTTTGCATATTTGCCTAGAAAGTCCCTAAAGGCATAGCCGTAGCAGAAGGATTCCTGGGCCGTTTCTCAGGAGTATCAAGACAAGAACAGTCTCCCGTCAGCACGTGTTTCTGGCGCCGTTGGAAGGTCTTTTGTTGAAGTAGCAAGGAGGCGCTGCGCATGAGGTCTAGTGGCATTGCTGAGTACGCCGCTTGGGAGAAGCTCGTTTTGGAGCGGGGTGAAGATGGCGGTGTGATCCGTGAAGATCTGCACGGCCTTCAGCCCTATGACCCCGATGGCAGCTCCGGCGAGGCGGCCCACAGTGTGGACTCTGCTGCCGCCTCCAGCGGTGCGGCGTACGCCGACTCCAGTGCGGATGAAGCCGGGAGCCCTCACGAAGGAGACGGCGCAACCGCCTCGGGAGCAGCCGGGGATGGTGAAGCCACCACTTCAGGAGCAGCAGTCGGGGCGACCGATGAGGCCGCAGCCCCGTAGCCGGTGTCCTGTTTGTTGTGTGCAATTTTCTTGTGAGTCCAACAGTTCCACCCACTGGGGGTGTAATGAACGTCGGCCATGGGCCAATGCATTTTGAATGAATGTAATCAGCATTATATTCGTATTGCCATGCGTGCTGTTTTATATCTTTATCTTTTGATTCCTGGTTGACTTCTTTTTCTCCAATCCCTGTATTCCCAAGTTTCCACCCCGCCAGCCCGACAGCCGGGAGCCGGTCTGTGACTGGGTCGAGGTTTCTGGCCTTAGAACACAAGACTTAGATTTTTTGAAGCCATCAAGACTTAAAGATTAAGACATAAACTAGCAGAGGTCGGCCTGAATGAGATCGTAAATTTGATCGAGCCAACCCGAGCCGGCGACCCTTTTGTAGTCGAACTTTGCATGCATCTGGCCTTACCTGGCGTCGCCTCGCAAGCCAGACGGCCGGAGCCGGTCTGCAAGATGATACGAGGTGACCAGGGATCGGTCCGGGTTACACTATGTGTTCTTCTACAATATAGGGAAGGCGTCCGGGCGGCTAGCGAGCCCCCGAGCTTATTAAAGCCAGCAAGGGGCGTACGCAGTGTAGCCCCCGAGCTTATTAAAGCCAACAAGGGGCGTACGGAGAGTGAGCACTCTAGATATGAATTCTAAAAATAAGCATGAGGCATGCTCTTTCTATTGAATTCATTGAGGATCCCTGAAGAGGGAGAAAGATACATATGCATGCTCTTTCCATTGTTTGATACTTGCCTTCTAGCAATAGAACGGGCGAAGCAACGCCACATTCCATGGACGTTCCGTCTCCTGGGCGGAGTCGTCCCTCTTGCGCTTCCTTGGCTTTTGGGCATCGATCAAGTAGTAAGCGTTGTTGTGCAACACCCTATTGATGATGAAGGGTCCCTCCCATGGGGAATGAGAGCTTGTGCTGGCCGGCAGTGCGCTGGGTTCTTCGGAGAACCAAATCTCCCTCCCGGAAAGAGAGAGGCTTGATCTTTTTGCTGTGGTAGTATCTCAGCTTCTGTTGATAGATGACCGTCCGGCTCAAGGCCAAGTCCCTTGCTTCTTCGAGGAGATCCACACTGTCTTCTCTTGCCTCCTTCGCCTCCGTTTCCGTGTATAGGGTGACCCGAGGCGAGTCGAACTCGATATCCGTGGGAATAATAGCCTCGGACCCGTATACGAGGAAGAACGGAGTGAAGCCGGTCGACCGGTTGGGCGTGGTGTGGAGGCTCCATAACACAGCCGGCAGTTCTTCGATCCAGCAGCCGGCCGATCTGACAAGTGGTGCCACCAGTCTTGGCTTGATGCCGGCCAGAATCAGGCCGTTGGCCCTCTCCGCTTGGCCATTCGACTAGGGATGTGCCACTGATGCCAAATCGAGCCGGATGCCTACCTTGGAACAGTAGAGCGCCAGAGCGCCTTTGGCGAAGTTGGTGTCGTTGTCGGTGATGATGTTGTGGGGGACGCCATATCGAATGGAGATGTCCGTGATGAACTTGACGGCCGTGGGGCCATCAAGCTTCTTGATAGGTCTGGCTTCAACCCACTTGGTGAATTTGTCGACGGCTACCAAGAGATGAGTCATTCCACCATGAGCCGTCTTGAAGGGTCCTACCATGTCCAGCCCCCAGACGACGAACGACCATGACGGGGGGATGGTTTTGAGGGCCGAAGGCGGCATGTGGCTCTTTGCGTTGAAGAACTAGCAACCTTCGCATTTGTCGACCAGATCCACGGCCTCCTCGAGGGCCGTGGGCCAGTAGAATCCATGGCGGAACACCTTGGCCACCAGGGTTCTAGAGGCGGCATGATGCCCGCACTCCCCATGGTGAATGTCTCTGAGGATCTCGTGTCCCTTTTCTGATTCGATGCAGCGTTGGAACATGCTGGTCACACTGTGCCGCACCAGCTCGCGATTGATGATGGCGTAGGCTGCAGACCTGCGTTGGATCTACCTCGCCTCCGCCTCCTCTTGAGGAAGCTCGCCGCGAAGGAGGAAGGCCAGGATAGTTTGAGCCCATGACGGAGCCGACACAAGGGCTGGCTCCGCCTCGACCTGACTGTTAGGGGCTTCTGCAGCCCCCGTGCCTGGTGGAGCGGCGGTCGTGGACTCGAGACGAGGTGTCTCTGATGCTGCTGTGGCAGCTGGCTCGCCATCTACCTCCATGACGTCCATCCACTGGGTGTCGAGACGACAGGATTCGAGGCAGGGCGGAGCCGGAGTCGTTGTTGTAGCCGGTGCCGCTATTGGAGTCGGCATGGCGAGCGTAGCCGACACAGGAGCTGTAGCCAGCGTAGCTGGTGGAGCCGACATCGCTTGCACCATGGACTCAGCCGGTGCCGCTATTGGTGTCGGCATGGCCAGCGTAGTCGGCACAGGAGCTGTAGCCGGCATAGCTGGTGGAGCCGACGGCACTTGCACCATAGAATCAGCCGGCACGAAGATCGATGCTGACTCAGGAGACGGCCTGATAGACGGCTTATGGAGTTGCTCGAGGGAGGCGCCAGTTGGGATAGCCTGTCTCATGGAGCCAATCTTTGCCAGTGTATCAGTCGCCTCATTGTCTGTTCTGGGAACATGGTGGAACTCACAACCCTCGAAGGGGTCGCTGAGCTGCTGGATGAGGAAGCGGTAGCTTGACATGTTGGCGTCCCTCGCGTCCCATTCTCCAGAAACTTGTTGTACCACCAAGTCTGAGTCGCCGAAGCATATGAGCCGCCGGATGCCAATCTCCTTGGCGAGCCGGAGGCCGTGAGCCAGTGCTTCATACTCGGCGACGTTGTTGGAGGTGGCGAAGTGGATCTGGAGAGCATACTTGAGCTGGTCTCCTTTCGGAGACGTCAAGACGATGCCGGCTCTTAGACCCGTCCGCATCTTCGAGCCGTCGAAGTGCATCCGCCAATGCGTAGAGTCTGGAGGCGACGGCTCGAACTGGGTCTCGGCCCAGTCGACTAAGAAGTTGGCCACCACCTGAGATTTGATGGCGGTGCGAGGCTCGTACCGAATATCACCGTCCGCCATGGCGATGGACCATTTGTCAATCCTGCCCGTTGCATCACGGTTGCCCATGATCTCTGAAAGTGGAGCAGTGCTCACCACAGTGATGGCATGCTCTTGGAAGTATTGCTTCAACTTCGTTGCACCAAGGTAAACACCATAACACATTTTTTGGTAATGTGGGTAGTTCTGCTTGGAGGCGGACAAGACCTCGCTGAGGTAGTAGACAGGGCGCTGCACTCACAGTACCTTGCCCTCCTCCTTGCGCTGAACTACCAACACTACACTAACCACGTGAGTGGTCGTGGCAATGTATATGAGTATGGGTTCCCTTTCGGCCGGCGCTGCCAAGATTGGCAGGCTCGAGATGACCCGCTTGACGTCGCGGAAGGCTTCGTCCGCCTAGTCGTTCCACTCGAATTTCGTTGTCTTCTTCATGAGCTGGTAGAGTGGAAGGGCCTTCTCGCCAAGCCGGCTGACGAACCGGCTAAGGGACGCTAGGCACCCGGCGTACTTCTGGACGTCTAGGATTCGAGCCGGCTGCACCATCCTCTCGATGGTGCCGATCTTCTTGGGGTTCGCCTCGATGCTGCGAGCGGACACGAAGAACCCCAAGAGTTTGCCGCCTGGAACCCCAAAGACGCACTTCTTCGGGTTGAGCCGGATCTTGTACTCGCGCAGGTTGGCGAACGTTTCCCGCAGGTCGTCGAGGAGGCTGAAGTGCTGCTTCATCTTGACGACGTTGTCATCCACATAGACGTGGATGTTTCTGCCGATCTTGTTGGAAATATGCCCTAGAGGCAATAATAAAATGGTTATTATCATATTTCCTTGTTCATGATAATCGTCTATCGTTCATGCTATAATTGTATTAACAGGAAACAGTAATACATGTGTGAATGAATAGATCATAATGTGTCCCTAGCAAGCCTCTAGTTGGCTAGCTCGTTAGTCAATAGAAGATCATGGTTTCCTGATCATGGGCATTAGATGTCATTGATAACGGGATCACATCATTGGGAGAATGATGTGATGGACAAGACCCAATCCTAAGCCTAGCACTAGATCGTATTGTTCGTATGCTAATGCTTTTCTAATGTCAAGTATCTTTTCCTTCAACCGTGAGATTGTGCAACTCCCGGATACCGTAGGAGTGCTTTGGGTGTATCAAACGTCACAACGTAACTGGGTGACTATAAAGGTGCACTACGGGTACCTCCGAAAGTGTCTGTTGGGTTGGCACGAATCGAGATCTGGATTTGTCACTCCGTGTGACGGAGAGGTATCTCTGGGCCCACTCGGTAGAACATCATCATGAGCTCAATGTGACTAAGGAGTTAGTCACACGATGACGTGCTACGGAATGAGTAAAGAGACTTACCGGTAACGAGATTGAACAAGGTATATGTATACCGACGATCGAATCTCGGGCAAGTTCTATACCGACAGACAAAGGGAATCGTATACGGGATTGATTGAATCCTTGACATCGTGGTTCATCCGATGAGATCATCGTGGAGCTAGTGGGAGCCGCCATGGGTATCCAGACCCCGCTGATGGTTATTGGCCAGAGAGGTGTCTCGGTCATGTCTGCCTGTCTCCCGAACCCGCAGGGTCTACACACTTAAGGTTCGATGACGCTAGGGTTATAGGGAATTATTGTACGAGGTTACCGAAAGTTGTTCGGAGTCCTGGATGAGATCCCGGAGGTCACGAGGAGCTCCGGAATGGCCCGGATGTAAATATTGATATATAGGACGGATGGTTTTGGACAACGGAAGTGTTTCGGGCGTCACCGGTAATGTACCGGGACCACCGGGACCACCGGAGGTGGTCCCGGGGGACCACCGAAGGGGGGCAACGACCTCGGGAGGCTAGATGGGCTAAGTGGGGAAGGGAACCAGCCCCTAGGTGGGCTGGTGCGCCCCCACCCAGCCCATGCGCACCAGAGAAGGGGGGGGGGAAGGGGGGAACCCTAGCATAGGTGGGCCTAAGGCCCACCAGAGGGGTGCGCCACCCCTCCTCCGTGCCCTGGCGGCCGCCCCCTCTCCCATCTGGGGCTGCCCCTCCCCTTGGGGGTGGGAACCCTAAGGGCTGCGCCCCCTCCCTCTCCCCCTATATATAGATGAGCGTTCGGGGCTGTTTGACACCGTTTCATCTCTCTCTTGACGCAGCCCTGCTCTTCTTCCTCCTCCTCTCCGCCGGTGCTTGGCGAAGCCCTCCCGGGAGACCTCGTCTCTCCACCGACACCACACCGTCGTGTTGCTGGACTTCTTCCCCAACCTATCCCTCCTCCTTGCTGGATCAAGGTGCGGGAGACGTCACCGGGCTGCACGTGTGTTGAACGCGGAGGTGCCGTTGTTCGGCACTAGATCGGAATCACCGCGAGTACGACTCCATCAACCGCGTTCTAGCAACGCTTCCGCTTAGCGATCTTCAAAGGTATGAAGATGCTCTTACCCCTCTCTCGTTGCTGGTCTCTCCATAGGAAGATCTGAATATGCGTAGGAAAATTTTGAATTTATGCTACGTTACCCAACAGTGGTATCAGAGCCAGGTTTTCTATGCGTAGATTCTATGCACGAGTAGAACACAAAGTTGTGGGCGATGGTTTGTCAATTTGCTTGCCGTTACTAGTCTTATTCTTTTCCGGCGGTATTGTGGGATGAAGCGGCCCGAACCGACCTTACACGTACGCTTACGGGAGACTGGTTCCACCGACAGACATGCACATCGTGCATAAAGGTGGCTAGCGGGTGTTTGTCTCTCCTACTCTAGTCGGATTGGATTTGATGAAAAGGGTCCTTATGAAGGGTAAATAGCTTTGGCATATCATCGTTGTGGCTGTCACGTAGGTAAGAAGGCATTCTTGCTAGAAACCCAAATCAGCCACGTAAAACTTGCAACAACAATTAGAGGACGTCTAACTTGTTTTTGCAGGGTTTGACATGTGATGTGATATGGCCAAAGTTGTGATGTTGCATGTATGATGTATGAGATGATCATGTTATTGTAATAGGTTTCACGACTTGCATGTCGATGAGTATGACAGCCGGCAGGAGCCATAGGAGTTGTCTTAATTTATTGTATGAGATGCAACGCCATGTGCTTACTACTTTTACTTCATTGCTAACGGTTAGCCATAGTAGTAGTGATAGTAGTAGTTGGCGTGACGACTTCACGGAGACACGATGATGGAGATCATGATGATGGAGATCATGGTGTCACGCCGATGACGATGATGATCATGCGATGCCTGAAGATGGAGATCGAAAGAGCAAAGATGATAATGGCCATATCATGTCACTATATGATTGCATTGTGATGTTTATCATGTTTTACATCTTATTGCTTAAAACGACGGTAGCATAATAAGATGATCCCTCTTAAAATTTCGAGGACGTATTCCCCTAAATGTGCACCGTTGCGAAGGTTCGTTCTCTCGAAGCACCACGTGATGATCGGGTGTGATAGATTCTAACGTTCGGATACAACGGGTGTAAGCCAGATTTACACACGCGAAACACCTAGGTTGACTCGACGAGCTTAGCATGTACAGACATGACCTCGAATACAAGAGACCGAAAGGTCGAACATGAGTCATATGGTTGAATACGATCAACATGAAGTTGCTCACCATGGTGACTAGTCCGTCTCACGTGATGATCGGACACGGGTTAGTCAACATGGATCATGTATCACTTAGATGACTAGAGGGATGTCGATTTAAGTGGGAGTTCATACTTAATTTGATTAAGTGAACTTAATTGTCTTGAACTTAGTCTAAAAGTTGTCTTTACAAATATTGTAGATGTCCAACGTCAACCTCAACTTCAACGCATTCCTAGAGAAAAACAAGCTGAAAGATGATGGTAGCAACTATGCGGACTGGGTTCGCAACCTGAAGCTCATCCTTGAAGCAGCTAAAAAGGCTTATGTCCTTAATGCGCCGCTAGGTGACCCTCCCGCTCCCGCAGCAGCCCAGGACATTCTAAACGTCTGGCAAGCGCGGAGTGATGACTACTCTCTGGTCAGGTGTGGCATGTTATACAGTTTAGAAACGGGGCTCCAAAGACGTTTTGAGCAATACGGGGCATATGAGATGTTCCAAGAGCTGAAGCTAGTTTTTCAAGCTCATGCCCGTGTCGAGTCCCCGACAAGTTCTTCAGCTGTAAGATGGAGGAGAACAGTTCTGTCAGTGAGCACATACTCAAAATGTCTGGGTTACACGGTCGCCTGACTTCACTTGGAGTCGAACTTCCGGATGATGCTATAATTGACAGAATCCTCCAGTCTCTCCCACCAAGCTACAAAGGCTTTGTGCTTAACTACAACATGCAAGGGATGGAGAAGACCATTCCCGAGTTGTACTCGATGCTCAAGTCTGCAGAAGTAGAAATCAAGAAAGAGCATCAAGTGTTGATGGTCAACAAGACCACTAGTTTCAAGAAAGGCAAGGGTAAGAAGAACTTCAAGAAAGACGACAAAGCTGTTGCTGCGCCCGGTAAGCCAGATGCCGGGAAGAAGCAAAAGAACGGACCCAAACCTGAGACTGAGTGCTTCTATTGCAAGGGAAAGGGTCACTGGAAGCGGAACTGCCCCAATACTTAGCGGACAAGAAGGCCAGCAACGTTAAAGGTATATGTGATATACATGTTATTGATGTGTACCTTACCAGCGCTCGTAGTAGCTCCTGGGTATTTGATACCGGTGCTGTTGCTCACATTTGCAACTCAAAGCAGGAATTGCGGAATAAGCGGAGACTGGCCAAGGACGAGGTGACGATGCGCGCCGGGAATGGTTCAAAGGTCGATGTGATCGCCGTCGGCACGCTACCTCTACATCTACCGTCGGGATTAGTTTTAAACCTTAATAATTGTTATTTAGTACCAGCTTTAAGCATGAACATTGTATCAGGGTCTTGCTTAATGCGAGACGGCTACTCATTTAAGTCAGAGAATAATGGTTGTTCTATTTATATGAGTGATATGTTTTATGGTCATGCTCTGCTGGTGAATGGTTTATTCTTGATGAATCTCGATCGTGATGTTTCACATATTCATAGTGTGAGTACCAAAATATGCAAAGTTGATGATGATAGTCCCACATACTTGTGGCACTGCCGCCTTGGTCATATCGGCGTTAAGCGCATGAAGAAGCTCCATACTGATGGACTATTAGAGTCTCTTGACTTTGAATCATCTGACACATGCGAACCGTGCCTCATGGGCAAGATGACTAAGACTCCATTCTTAGGAATAATGGAGAGAGCAACCGACTTATTGGAAATAATACATACCGATGTGTGTGGTCCAATGAACGTTGAAGCTCGCGGTGGCTATCGTTATGTTCTCACTCTCACCGATGATTTGAGTAGGTATGGGTATATCTACTTGATGAAGCACAAATCTGAGACCTTTGAAAGGTTCAAGGAATTTTAGAGTGAGGTTGAGAATCAACGTGACAGAAAAATTAAATGTCTACGATCTGATCGTGGAGGAGAATATTTGAGTCACGAGTTTGGCACACACCTAAGAAAGTGTGGAATCATTTCACAACTGACGCCGCCTGGCACACCGCAGCGCAACGGAGTGTCTGAACGTCGTAATCGCACTTTATTAGATATGGTGCGATCTATGATGTCTCTCACCGACTTACCGCTATCATTTTGGGGATACGCATTAGAAACTGCAGCATTCACTTTAAATAGGGCACCGTCTAAATCCGTTGAGACGACACCGTATGAACTATGGTTTGGCAAGAAACCTAAGTTGTCGTTTCTTAAAGTTTGGGGCTGCGATGCTTATGTGAAGAAACTTCAACCAGAAAAGCTCGAACCCAAAGCGGAGAAATGCGTATTCATAGGATACCCTAAGGAAACTATTGGGTATACCTTCTATCTTAGATCCGAAGGTAAAACCTTTGTTGCCAAGAACGGATCCTTTCTAGAGAAAGAGTTTCTCTCGAAAGAAGTAAGTGGGAGGAAGGTAGAACTTGATGAGGTAATTACACCCCCTCTCGAACAGGAAAGTAGCGCAGCACAGGAAGTTGTTCGTGTGGCGCCTACACCGACTGAAGAGGAAGTTAATGATGATGATCATGAGGCTTCAGATCAAGTTACTACTGAACCTCAAAGGTCCACAAGGGTACGCTCCGCACCAGAGTGGTACGGCAACCCTGTGATGGAAATCATGTTGTTAGACAACGGTGAACCTTCGAACTATGAAGAAGCGATGGTGGGCCTGGATTCCAACAAATGGCTTGAGGCCATGAAATCCGAGATAGGATCCATGTATGAGAACAAAGTATGGACTTTGGTGGACTTTCCCGATGACCGGCGAGCC
This sequence comes from Hordeum vulgare subsp. vulgare, assembly GCF_904849725.1. Lineage (NCBI taxonomy): Eukaryota > Viridiplantae > Streptophyta > Magnoliopsida > Poales > Poaceae > Hordeum > Hordeum vulgare. The sequence goes on from NC_058524.1 coordinate 62,088,855, forward strand.
ATAGAAAATAAATGGATCTTCAAGAAGAAGACTGATGCAAACGGTAATGTAACCGTTTACAAAGCTCGACTTGTCGCAAAGGGTTTTCGACAAATTCAAGGAGTTGACTACGAAGAGACTTTCTCTCCCGTAGCGAAGCTGAAATCAGTCCGAATCATGTTAGCAATTGCCGCCTTTTAAGATTATGAAATTTGGCAAATGGACGTCAAAACAGCGTTCCTTAATGGGAACCTTAAGGAAGAGTTGTATATGATGCAACCAGAAGGTTTTGTCGACCCTAAGGGTGCTAACAAAGTGTGCAAGCTCCAGCGCTCCATCTATGGGCTGGTGCAAGCATCTCGGAGTTGGAACATTCTCTTTAATGAGGTGATTAAAGCGTTTGGGTTCATACAGGTTTACGGAGAAGCCTGTCTGTACAAGAAAGTGAGTGGGAGCTCTGTAGCTTTCCTCGTACTATATGTGGATGACATATTATTGATGGGGAATAATATAGAGATGTTGGAGAGCATAAAGGCCTATTTGAACAAGAGTTTTTTCAATGAAGGACCTTGGAGAAGCTGCATACATATTAGGCATCAAGATCTATAGAGATAGATCGAGACGCCTCATAGGTCTTTCGCAAAGTAAATACCTTGACAAGATATTGAAGAAGTTCAATATGGAAAACTCAAAGAAAGGGTTCTTGCCAGTTTTGCAAGGTATGAGATTGAGTAAGACTCAGTCGCCGACCACGGCAGCAGATAGAGAGAAGATGAGTTCTGTCCCCTACGCTTCAGCCGTGGGCTCTCTAATGTATGCCATGCTGTGTACTAGACCTGATATAAACCTTGCCACAAGTTTGGTAGGGAGGTACCAAAGTGATCCCGGTACGGAACACTGGACAGCGGTCAAGAATATCCTTAAGTACCTGAAAAGGACTAAGGAAATGTTTCTCGTTTATGGAGGTGACGAAGATCTCGTCGTAAAGGGTTACGTCGACGCTAGCTTCGACACAGATCCGGATGACTCTAAGTCACAGACCGGATACGTATATGTGTTGAATGGTGGGGCAGTGAGCTGGTGCAGTAGCAAGCAAGAAGTCGTGGTAGCATCTACATGTGAAGCGGAGTACATAGCTGCTTCAGAAGCGGCTCATGAAGGAATTTGGATGAAGGAGCTCATCACCGACCTTGGAGTGGTTCCAAGCGCGTCGGGTCCTATGACACTCTTCTGTGATAACACTGGAGCCATTGCCATAGCCAAGGAGCCCAGGTTTCACCGGAAGACGAAGCACATCAAGCGCCGCTACAACTCCATCCAGGACCATGTCCAGAGTGGAGTGATAGATATTTGTAAAGTACACACGGATCTGAATATTGCAGACCCGTTGACTAAACCTCTTCCACGAGCAAAACATGATCAGCACCATAATGCTATGGGTGTTCGATACATCACAATGTAACTAGATTATTGACTCTAGTGCAAGTGGGAGACTGTTGGAAATATGCCCTAGAGGCAATAATAAAATGGTTATTATCATATTTCCTTGTTCATGATAATCGTCTATCGTTCATGCTATAATTGTATTAACAGGAAACAGTAATACATGTGTGAATGAATAGATCATAATGTGTCCCTAGCAAGCCTCTAGTTGGCTAGCTCGTTAGTCAATAGATGATCATGGTTTCCTGATCATGGGCATTAGATGTCATTGATAACAGGATCACATCATTGGGAGAATGATGTGATGGACAAGACCCAATCCTAAGCCTAGCACTAGATCGTATTGTTCGTATGCTAATGCTTTTCTAATGTCAAGTATCTTTTCCTTCGACCGTGAGATTGTGCAACTCCCGGATACCGTAGGAGTGCTTTGGGTGTATCAAACGTCACAACGTAACTGGGTGACTATAAAGGTGCACTACGGGTACCTCCGAAAGTGTCTGTTGGGTTGGCACGAATCGAGATCGGGATTTGTCACTCCGTGTGACGGAGAGGTATCTCTGGGCCCACTCGGTAGAACATCATCATGAGCTCAATGTGACTAAGGAGTTAGTCACACGATGACGTGCTACGGAACGAGTAAAGAGACTTACCGATAACGAGATTGAACAAGGTATAGGTATACCGACGATCGAATCTTGGGCAAGTTCTATACCGACACACAAAGGGAATCGTATACGGGATTGATTGAATCCTTGACATCATGGTTCATCCGATGAGATCATCGTGGAGCTAGTGGGATCCGCCATGGGTATCCAAACCCCGCTGATGGTTATTGGCCAAAGAGGTGTCTCGGTCATGTCTGCCTGTCTCCCGAACCCGTAGGGTCTACACACTTAAGGTTCGATGACGCTAGGGTTATAGGGAATTATTGTACGAGGTTACCGAAAGTTGTTCGGAGTCCCGGATGAGATCCCGGACGTCACGAGGAGCTCCGGAATGGTCCGGAGGTAAATATTGATATATAGGACGGATGGTTTTGGACACCGGAAGTGTTTCGGGCGTCACCGGTAATGTACCCGGACCACCGGGACCACCGGAGGTGGTCCCGGGGGACCACCGAAGGGGGGCAACGACCCCGGGAGGCTAGATGGGCTAAGTGGGGAAGGGAACCAGCCCCTAGGTGGGCTGGTGCGCCCCCCACCCAGCCCATGCGCACCAGAGAAGGGGGGGAAGGGGGGAACCCTAGCATAGGTGGGCCTAAGGCCCACCAGAGGGGTGCGCCACCCCTCCTCCGTGCCCTGGCCGCCGCCCCCTCTCCCATCTGGGGCTGCCGCTCCCCTTGGGGGTGGGAACCCTAAGGGCTGCGCCCCCTCCCTCTCCCCCTATATATAGATGAGGGTTCGGGGCTGTTTGACACCGTTTCATCTCTCTCTCGGCGCAGCCCTGCTCTTCTTCCTCCTCCTCTCCGCTGGTGCTTGGCGAAGCCCTGCCGGGAGACCTTGTCTCTCCACCGACACCACGCCGTCGTGTTGCTGGACTTCTTCCCCAACCTCTCCCTCCTCCTTGCTGGATCAAGGTGCGGGAGACGTCACCGGGCTGCACGTGTGTTGAACGCGGAGGTGTCGTTGTTCGGCACTAGATCGGAATCGCCGCGAGTACGACTCCATCAACCGCGTTCTAGCAACGCTTCCGCTTAGCGATCTTCAAAGGTATGAAGATGCTCTTACCCCTCTCTCGTTGCTGGTCTCTCCATAGGAAGATCTGAACATGCGTAGGAAAATTTTGAATTTATGCTACGTTACCCAACAGATCTGTGGCAGTAGGCACTGCTGCATGCAGCGTTGGAACGACGCACCAGCGTTCTTCAGACCGAACATCATGGTGGTGTAGCAGTAGGCCCCGAAGGGCGTGATGAAGGAGGTCTTCAGGCGATCAGCTGGATCTAGCTTGATTTGATGGTAGCCTGAATAAGCATCGAGAAACGACAGCAATTCGCAGCCTGCAGTGGAGTCGATCACTTGATCTATCCTAGGCAACGCGAAAGGGTCTTTCGGACAGGCCTTATTCAGGCTAGTGTAGTCGATACACATTCGCCAGGTGTTGTTCTTCTTCAGCACGAGGACTGGATTAGCCAACCAGTCCAGGTGGGAAACCTCCATAATGAAGCCGGCTGCAAGGAGCCGGGTGATCCCTTCTCCGATTGTGCACCGCTTCCCCTCGGCGAAGCGACGCAAAGGTTGTTTTACCACCTTTGCATCCGGTCGCACGTGAAGTTTGTGCTCGGTGTACTTCCTCGGAACACCCGGCATGTCCTTGGGGGACCATGCAAAGATGTCCCGATTCTCAAGGAGGAAGTCGACGAGCTCGCCTTCCTATTTGGGGTTGAGGCCAGCCCCGATGGTGACGCACTGCTTGGGGTTGGCAGGGTCGAGTGGGACCTTCTTGGTCTCTTTGGCCGGCTTGAAAGATCCCTCGCCGGCCGACTGGGATGGAGGAGAAGGAATCGCCGGCTGCTCGGTGGCCTGGGTCACGAGCCGGTCGATCTGCTGCTTCTCCTCGGCGATCACCAGGGCGTCGGCGAGGCGATTGCTATCTTGGGCACACTCGAGCGACTTCTTGTAGTCGCCAACAACAGTGATGATGCCCTTGGGACCCGGCATCTTCAATTTCAGGTAGGCATAGTGCAGAATAGCCATGAATTTGGCCAGAGCCGGTCTGCCCAACAGCGCGTGATATGGGCTGCTGAGGTCTACTACCTCGAACCATATGGACTCTCGGCGGAAGTGAGCTTTGTCGCCGAGGAGGACGTCCAGCTGGATTTTGCCAATGGGCGAACAGGACTGCCCAGGCACGATGTTGTGGAAGACAGTACTGGTCGGCATGACGTCCGTCTCCTTGACCCCGAGCTTGAGGAGAGTGTCGAGGTAGAGGATGTTGATGCTGCTGCCGCCATCGACCAACACCCGGGAGAACTGGCAGGTGAGCCTCTTGGAGGCAAAGGTGGGGTCGAGGACGAGCGCGTATGAGCCCGGATTGGGCATCATCGCAGGATGGTCCACCTGGCTCCATGTGATTGGCTTGTCAGACCAATGCATGTACTGGGGAATCGTGGCATTCACCTCGCGCCGTCTCTGGCGCAGGTTGTGCTTGTCGTCGCCTTCGCTGGTGAAGACGATGAATGCTCCGTCTTGATGAGGGTAGTCGTCCTGGAGGTGGCTGTCGTCGTGAGGCGGCGGTGGTGGAGCCGGAGCAGGACCAGGAGCCGGTGCGCGAGGCACCGCCTGCACACCTCGGGGAGCCGGCAGGCCATCCCCTTGCGACAACCAGCGTGCGAAGCTGCACTGTCGAAGGGTGTGGTTGGACGGCTGCGCCCCAAAATGTATCTTGCAGGGGGCGTCGAGCAGTTGCTCGAAGGACTGCTTGGGCAACCAGTTGGCGTCGTTCCTGTTGGAACGCTTCCGTGGAGGGCCGGCTTGAGGAGCCGACGTCTCGCCCTCCACGCTGGCTACCAACTTGCTGTTGGAACGCAAATCCATTTGATCCGCCTTGCGCTTGTTGTTGTTCTGGCCACCTCGATTGTCTCCAGCCGGCTTGGGAGTAGCCGGCGTGGGGACAACCTTGTTCGAGGCGGTCACCTTGACGCGCATCACCGAGTCGGCCGTGGCGTACTTTTCCGCCTTGGCCATGAGCACCGCCAGAGAAGTGGGCTCGGAGCACATAAGCTTGTGCTTGAGGAGGGTGCCGTCTCGGCAATCGTCGATGAAGTACTGGATGGCTTGTACCTCATGCACCCCCTCGCAGGAGTTGCGGACCTCTGTCCACCGGGTGACGTAGTCGCGAAGGGGTTCGTTGGGCCTCTGGACGCACATGGACACCTCGCGAGGCCGGCCAGGGTGCTTGTAGGTGCCAGTGAAGTTGCGGACGAACGCCTCCTCGAAGTCCACCTAGGAGTTGACGCTGCCGGCCGGAAGGCTGTTAAGCCAAGTTCGAGTCGAGCCGGCCAACATGAGTGGCATGTAGCGGACTGCTACGCGCTTGTTGCCCCTGGCGATACCGACGACCGTGGTGTAGTCGATCAGCCAGTCCTCTGGCTTGGCCGTGCCGTTGTACTTAGGCGTATCCCGAGGCAAGGTGAAACCTCGTGGGAATGGATCCCCTCGGATCCGGGGGCCGAAGCAGGCCGGACCGATGGGACCGTCCTCCTCCAGGAGGGCTGACTGGGCCAGGACGAGGAGACGCCTGCGGGCGTCCCGATCATCCTGGGGAGTGCGCGCGCCAATCCGAGTAGCGAGAGGGGAGGCGCCTCGCGAACCAGAGACATGAGTTCTTCACGGGTGAAGAATCTCACACTCTGAATCACCCTCGTCGCCTCCGCGACGCTTGCTCGAAGTGTGCTCGCTCTGGCGCTGGGAGCGCCGGTCTTGGCTTCCCTCGCCCCTCTGTCTGGAGGTGCGATGCGAGGAAGATCCTTCTATGTGATGCTGACCGCTAGGGTTGCGGCGTGTTCCAGAGTTGGGTCCCGGAGATTTTTACTGGGCCTGACCGGGGTCAAGCCGAGTCTGTTGTTTGTTGACGGGGTCAAGGAGATCCTTGACCCACTTCTCCTGGAAAGCGCACTCCTCGCCATCCAGTATCGCCATCTCCTCCATGGCCGCCTGCGCCGCCCGCAGGTTGGCCGCAGGGACCTCGGCAATGAACCGGCCGCGGCTGCGGACCGATCCAAGCCGGCTAGGGGCATCGGAAATCGGAGTGAGGCCGTATGCGGAGTTATACTGGCGCTGCGTGGCCTCCATCCCACGTTTTGCCGATGCGACGGCGATGCCCTCGTCCAAGATATGCTTGCGAGCCTGCTCCGGTGAGGCCCGGGCGTCGCTAGGGTTCACAGAAGCAGCGATGGGTGTCTTCAGGCCGGCGATGGCATCCTGAAGAGTATCAGCGGTGGCAACAGCGGGCTCACCAGCATCCGCTCACGCCTTGCAATGAGCCGCGCGGGTGCCAGCGCCGATAACCATCACCTCCACGACGTTGGAGACGGTGGCGACATGGTATGGGGTGAAGAAACCCACCGACGGCGGAGGGCCGTCGAAGATGAGAACGTTGCTGGGGTACATGTCATGGGAAGGCGTCTCAGCGATAGAGAGCCTGCTGAAGCTGGCACAGAGCGCCTCAACGTCGAAGTCCTCGCCGAATTAACGAGGACCGTCATTGAGACGTAAGTCACTAAAAAGAACGCTGGGGTTCTCCATAGCAGCAACGACGATGCTAGGAAGCGCTTCATCATCAGTATCTTCGTCCGAATCCGCATGGTGGACGGGGACGTCGATCATCATCGGTGTTGCATGATACGTCTCAAATGTATCTATAATTTTTGATGGTTTCACGCTATTATCTTGTCTTCTTTGGTTGTTTTATGTACCTTTTATATCTTTTTTGGGACTAACTTATTAATTCAGTGCCAAGTGCCAGTTCCTGTTTTTTCTGTGTTTTAACTTTTCAGATCTGATTTTGGAACACAGTCCAAACGTAAGAAAAACCCTGAAATGATTTTTTCCCGAACGGAAGAAGATCAGGGGGCATTTGTGCCAAGCTAGGTGGGCTCCAGGGAGCCCACAAGCTCCCACCACGCCACCAGGGGGAGGCGGCGGTGGGCAAGCTTGTGGCCTCCCTGGCCGCCCCCTGACCTAGGTCTTTGGCCTATAAATTCCCAAATGTTCCGCAAAAATCAGGGGAGCCTCTAAAATACTTTTCCATCGCCGCAAGCTTCCGTTTCCGCGAGATCTCATCTGGAGACCCTTCCCAGCACCCTGCCGGAGGGGACTTTGGAGTTGGAGGGCTTCTTCATCATCATCATCGCCCCTCCAATGACTCATGAGTAGTTCACTTCAGACCTACGGGTCCGTAGTTAGTAGCTAGATGGCTTTTTCTCTCTCTTGGATCTTCAATACAAAGTTCTCCATGATCTTCATGGAGATCTATCCGATGTAATCTTCTTTGGCGGTGTGTTTGTCGAGATCCGATGAATTGTGGATTTGTGATCAGATTATCTATGATATATATTTGAGTCTTTGCTGATTTCTTATATGCATGATTTGATATCCTTGTAAGTCTCTCCGAGTCTTGGGTTTGTTTGGCCAAGTAGATCTATGATTCTTGCAATGGGAGAAGTGCTTGGTTTTGGGTTCTGCGATGTGGTGACCTTTCCCAGTGACAGTAGGGGCAGCAAGGCACACATCAAGTAGTTGCCATCAAGGGTAAAAAGATGGGGTTTTTATCACTGGTTTGAGATTATCCCTCTACATCATGTCATCTTGCTTAAGGCGTTACTCTGTTCTTATGGACTTAATACACTAGATGCATGCTGGATTGCGGTCGACGTGTGGAGTAATAGTAGTAGATGCAGACAGTATCGGTCTACTTGTTTTGGACGTGATGCCTATAGAAATAATCATTGCATAGATATCGTCACGACTTTGCGCAGTTCTATCAGTTGCTCGACAGTAATTTGTTCACCCACCGTCTACTTGCTTTCATGAGAGAAGCCACTAGTAAACACTACGGCCCCGGGGTCTATTCACATCCATCGTTTACATCTTCGCTTTTACTTTGCTTTGTTACTTTGTTGCTTTCAGTTATCACTTGGCAAACAATCTATAAGGGATTGACAACCCCTTCATAGCGTTGGGAGCAAGCTTTTATGTTTGTGCAGGATCTTGTGATACTCCTCCACTGGATTGATACCTTGGTTCTCAAACTGAGGGAAATACTTACCACCGCCGTGCTACATCACCCTTTCCGCTTCGAGGGAACGCCAACACAAGGCTCCAAGGCCATGGGGGAAATCCTTTGCATACTTGCCTAGGAAGTCCCTTAAGGCGTAGCCGCAGCTGAAGGATTCCTGGTGCCGTCAACACGACAATTTCTGGCGCCATTGCAAGGGAAGCACAGCTGACATCAGAAGTATTTCTGGCGCCATTGCCGGGGAGGAGAAATCAAGATCTATCCAAGTAGGTCTCACAAACTCTTCTCTTGCATTTACTTTTGTTGCCAGTTGCCTCTCGTTTTCCTCTCCCCCACTTCACATTTGCCATGTTCATTCGCCTTTCGCCTTCGCCGTCTTCTTTTGCATTTGCCGGTTTTCTTGCTTGCTTGTGTGCTTGTTTGTTTGTTGAAGTCATCATGGCTGAAAACACCAAACTTTGCGACTTCTCGAGCACTATTAATAATGATTTTATTAGTACTCCGATTGCTCCCGCCGCTAGTGCGGAATCTTATGAAATCAACGCAGATTTGCTGAATCTTGTTATGAAAGAGCAATTCTCTGGCCTTCCTAGTGAAGATGCCGCATCCCATCTCAATACCTTCATTGAGCTTTGCGATATGCAAAATAAAAGAGATGTGGATAATTACATGATTAAGTTGAAACTTTTTCCTTTCTCGTTGCGAGATCGCGCAAAAACTTGGTTTTCTTCTTTGCCCAAAAATAGTATCGATTCTTGGGATAAGTGCAAAGATGCTTACATATCCAAGTATTTTCCGCCGGCTAAGATCATCTCCTTATGTAACGATATCATGAATTTCAAGCAACTTGATCATGAACACGTTGCACAATCTTGGGACAGGATGAAGCTTATGATTAGAAATTGTCCCGCTCATGGCTTGAGTTTGTGGATGATTATACAAATCTTTTATGCTGGCTTGAATTTCGCTTCTCGCAATATCTTGGACTCCGCCTCAAGTGAAATTTTCATGGAAATCACGTTAGGGGACGCTACAAAACTCCTAGACAATATCATGACCAACTACTCTCAGTGGCACACTGAAAGGTCGCCTGCTAGCCAAAAGTGCACGCTATAGAAGAGATTAACTCGCTTAGTGCTAAGATGGACGAGTTGATGAATTTGGTTGCTAGTAGAAACGTTGCCGTAGATCCTAATGACATGCCACTATCTTCTTTGATTGAGAGTAGCAACGCTAGTTTGGACGTGAATTTTGTTGGTAGGAACAATTTTGGCAACAACAATGCTTTTAGAGGAAACTATGTTCCTAGGCCTTTTCCTAGTAACTCCTCTAATAATTATGGAAATTCCTACAACAACACTTATGGAAATCACAACAAATTACCCTCTGATTTAGAGAGTAATATCAAAGAGTTCATTAACTCTCAAAAGATTTTCAATGCGTCCATAGATGAAAAACTACTCAAAATAGACGATTTGGCTAAGAGCGTTGATAGGATGTCTTGTGATATTGATGCTTTGAAAGTTAGATGCGCTACTCCCAAGGTCAACTTGGATGAAACTTTGAGAGCTATGCGTGTCTCCATGAATGAGAGCAAAGAAAGAACCGCCCAAATTCGCCCTAGGCATGAATGGTTTAAAAGGGTGTGTTCTAGTGATGCAAATCACGAAGATCTTAAAGTGCTTGGTGTGTCTCCTCTTAAATCTTTGTATTCGCGGGTCAAACCTATTTATGGAGGGGCTGGATATGAATCCACTTTGGTTGAAAAATGCCCCAATGATTTGGAGTCCATCTATCTTGATGATAAAGGTGTGGAGAGTGGAGTAGAAGAAGTAAAAAAATTGGGTAGTAATGAAACTCCCACTTTGGATTTAAAGGAATTCAATTATGATAATTGCTCCTTGTTTGAATACATTTTTTTGATGCAATCCATTGCAAACTCTCCACATGCTTATAGCCAAAGCAAAGCCTTTACCGCGCATATCGTAGATGCTATGATGAAATCTCTTGAAGAGAAGCTCGAACTAGAAGTCTCTATACCTAGAAAACTTCATGATGAGTGGGAACCTACTATCAAAATCAAGATAAAAAACTATGAGTGCAATGCTTTGTGTGATTTGGGTGCTAGTGTTTCCGCGATTCCAAGTCTTTATGTGATATTCTTGGTTTTCATGAGATTGAAGAGTGTTCTCTTAATTTGCATCTTACGGATTCTACTGTCAAGAAACCCATGGGGAGGATCGATGATGTTCTTATTGTTGCAAATAAGAACTATGTACCCATGGATTTCATTGTACTTGACATAGATTGCAATCCTTCATGTCCCATTATTCTTGGTAGACCTTTCCTAAGGACTATTGGTGCTATCATCGATATGAAGGAAGGGAATATAAGATTCCAATTTCCTTTAAAGAAGGGCATGGAGCACTTTCCTAGAAAGAAAATAAGATTGCCTTATGAATCTATGATGAGGGCTACCTATGATTTGAGCACCAAAGATGACTATACGTGATTCCATCACTTTCGCCTAGCTAAGGGCGTTAAACAAAAGCGCTTGTTGGGAGGCAACCCAACGAATGTATCCTTTTTCTTTCTGTTTTGTGTTTGCCACACTTCCATAATTCTGTTATTATTGTGTTTTTTGTGTTTCTTTTTGCGTTTGTGCCAAGCAAAACCGTTATGATTAGTCTTGGGGATCATCGTTTGGTCATGCTGGAAAAGACAGAAACTTTCTGCTCACGAAAAGAATTTTCATTTTTTTTTTCTGAAAGGGCTTTTGAGTTGATTATTTTTTCTTCTGATTGCTACGCAAATTCTTCAGATTGTCGTAATTTTTAGAATTTTTGAAGTACCACAGGTATACGAAATATATAGATTACTACAGACTGGTCTGCTGTTAACAGATTCTGTTTTTGTTGTGTTGATTGCTTATTTTGATGAAACTATGGATAGTATCGGGGGTATTAGCCATGGAAGATTGAAAGTACAGTAACCCAACATCAGCACAAGTAGAATTTAAGTTTGCTATAGTACCTAAGGAAGTGGTGGTTTGCTTCCTTGTACTAATGTTATCACAAGTTTCTGTTTAAGTTTCGTGTTGTGAAGTTTTCAAGTTTTGGGTGAAGTTCTTATGGACAAAGAGATAAAGAGTGGCAAGAGCTCAAGCTTGGGGATGCCCAAGGCACCCCAAGAGATTCAAGGATGTCGTAAAAGCCTAAGCTTGGGGATGCCCCGGGAAGGCATCCCCTCTTTCATCTTCAATCCATCGGTAACGTTACTTGGGGCTATATTTTTATTCACCACATGCTATGTGTTTTTGCTTGGAGCGTCTTGTATCGTAGGAGTCTTTTATTTTTGTTGTGTCACAATCATCCTTTCTGCACACCTAGATAGAGATACATGAACACACCGTCATTTTGTCGAGCTTCACTTATATCTTTTGGTAGACAATTCAGCTCACATGTGCTTCACTTATATCTTTTGAGCTAGATACTTTTGCTCTATGTGCTTCACTTATATCTTTTAGAGCACAGCGGTGCGTGTCTTGGTAGTTGATCTATGCTTTGAAAGTAGTCTCAAAAGGGGTAGTTATCCAAAGGGATACGAAAACTTCCACCTTCATGTGCATTGAATAGTTAGAGAAGTTTGATTCATGTCAATTAGTTTTGAGTTGTGGTTATGGTAATATTAAAGTCATGCTAGTAAGGTGTTGTGGATCTAGAAATACTTGTGTTGAAGTTAGTGATTCCCGTAGCATGCATGTATGGTGAACCGCTATGTGATGAAATCTGAGCATGATTAGTCTATTGATTGTCATCCTTTGCGTGGCGGTCGGGATCGCGCGATGCTTTATACCTACCAACCCTTCCCCTAGGAGTATGCGTTGAATGCTTTGTTTCGATTACTAATAAAACTTTTGCAACAAGTATATGAGTTCTTCATGACTAATGTTGAGTCCATGGTTTAGATGCACTTTCACCTTCCATCATCACTATCTTCTTAGTGCCGTGCAACTTTCGCCGGTGCACAAAACCCACCATTAGCCTCCCTCAAAACAGCCACCATACCTACCTACTATGGCTTTTGCAAACTCATTCCAAGATATATTGCCATGCAACTACCACCATGACATGTGCCACCACGTCTACATTGCCATTGCATGATCGTAAGATAGCTAGCATGATGTTTCCATTGATGTCTATGCCATGCTAGATCATTGCCACGGTACACTACCGAAGGCATTCCATATAGAGTCATCATTACTCTAAGTTTTGAGTTGAAAGCGTGATGATCATCATTAATGGAGTATTGTCCCATGTGAGGAAATAAAAGAGGCCAAAGAAGCCCACCAAAAAAAAGATAAAAAAGAGGCCAAAGAGCCCACCAAAAAATGAGAGAAAAAGAGAGAAGGGACGATGCTACCACTTTTTCCACACTTGTGCATATTAAGCACCATGATCTTCATGATTGAGAGTCTCTCGTTTTTTCACCACCATATAGCTAGTGGGAAATTTTCATTATATAACTTGGCTTGTATATTCCTATGATGTGCTTCCTCAAAATTGCCTTAGGTCTTCGTGAGCAAGCAAGTTGGATGCACACCCACTAGTTTTCTTTAAGAGCTTTCACATACTCGTAGCTCTAGTGCATCAATTGTATGGCAATCCCTACTCATTCACATTGATATCTATTGATGAGCATCTCCACAGCTCATTGATATGCCTAGTTAATGTGACTATCTTCTCCTTTTTGTCTTGCAACCTCCACCACACTCCACACCATCTATAGTGTTATAACCATGGCTCACGTCATGTATTGCGTGAGAGTTGAAAAGGTTTGAGAAAGTAAAGGTGTGAAACAATTACTTGGCCAATACCGGGGTTGTGCATGATTTAAATTCATTGTGCAATGATGATAGAGCATAGCCAGACTATATGCTTTTGCAGGGATAACTTTCTTTTGGCCTTGTTATTTTGAAAGTTCATGATTACTTTGCTAGTTTGCTTGAATTATTATTGTTTCCACGTCAATAGCAAACTATTGTTTTGAATCTAATGGATTTGAACATTCACGTCACAAAAGATGAATTACAAAGGACACCTATGCTAGGTAGCATGAAAGCATCAACAATTCATTCTTATCACTTCCCTACTCGAGGACGAGCAGGAGTTAAGCTTGGGGATGCTTGATACGTCTCAAACGTATCTATAATTTTTGATGGTTTCACGCTGTTACCTTGTCTTCTTTGGTTGTTTTATGTACCTTTTATATCTTTTTTAGGACTAACTTATTAATTCAGTGCCAAGTGCCAGTTCCTGTTTTTTCCGTGTTTTTAAATTTTCATATCTGATTTTGGAACGCAGTCAAAACGTAAGAAAAACCCCGAAATGATTTTTCCCGAACGGAAGAAGACCAGGGGGCTTTTGGGCCAAGACAGGTGGGCTCCAGGGAGCCCACAAGCTCCCACCATGCCAGTAGGGGGGAGGCGGTGGTGGGCAAGCTTGTGGCCTCCCTGGCCGCCCCCTGACCTAGGTCTTTGTCCTATAAATTCCCAATTATTCCGCAAAAAATCAGGGGAGCCTCGAAAATACTTTCCGCCGCCGCAAGCTTTCGTTTCCACGAGATCTCATCTGGAGACCCTTCCCGGCACCCTGCCGGAGGGGACTTTGGAGTTGGAGGGCTTCTTCATCATCATCATCGCCCCTCCAATGACTCGTGAGTAGTTCACTTCAGACCTACGGGTCCGTAGTTAGTAGCTAGATGGCTTCTTCTCTCTCTTGGATCTTGAATACAAAGTTCTCCATGATCTCCAGGATCTTTTGATACTCCTCCACTGGATTGATACCTTGGTTCTCAAACTGAGGGAAATACTTACCACCGCTGTGCTACATCACCCTTTCCGCTTCGAGGGAACACCAACGCAAGGCTCCAAGGCCACGGGGGAAATCCTTTGCATACTTGCCTAGGAAGTCCCTTAAGGCGTAGCCGCAGCTGAAGGATTCCTAGTGCCGTCAACACGACAATTTCTGGCGCCGTTGCAAGGGAAGCACAACTGACATCATTGCCTCGTCGAAAGCGGGCTCCACGGGCATTCAAACCGATCCGGACGCGATGCATCCGGTGGCGTGGGTGCGGGGCCCCGCCCAGCACGTAAAGCCAGCTGATGTCGCGATCGGCCGCATGGTGCGCGCCAAATGTAGGTGAATACTCACAACATATGCCATGGGTAGGCTAAATTCGGCGAGAACCAAAGGGACAAAGGAGGGTGCTGGGAACGAGGTTGGTACAAGCATGGAACGCAAGATGTACCCAGGTTCAGGGCTCTCCGTAGAGATAAGACCCCTAGTCCTGCCGGAGTGTTTGATGTGTATGACTGGATTACAATGTCGCTCCTGGAGCTGTGTTGGGAGGAGGAAGAGGGGAGCAGCCGGCTCGTCTCTGCCTCTCTCTATGTGGTTGGTGGGTGTGAAGTGTTGTTCGACCGTCCTCCTGCATGGAGGGTGACCAGGGGGTTTTATAGACGAACCCACCGGCCTACAATATGGATGAAGGGTACAAGAGTGGGACCCGGTTGGCAGCCTTGCTGGCTGACCAGGGGCCCACGAGAGTCTTGTCTTATCGCTTGAGGGGCCCGCCGGCTGCATGGTCTCGATTGGCTGTGGGACCCGCCGACTGGCCAATGAAGCTCTCGCGTAAGGTTGACGCTGAGCACGCATTGTACGTCGAGCATTGTCCAGCGAGATTCGTCATGGGCAGGTAGTACAACCGCCTCCACTGTTCCCCACGCCGAGTGCAGTAATGGAGTGGGAGTGTGACGGTCCGACACTATGCTAGGTGATGGATCACAGCCGGGGTAGGTCAGCGGCGTGGCTGCCGACGCTCGTACCTGCCGGACACTCCGATCCAGTACCTTTGCTGGCGCTTAGCTACCTTTAGTCGTAAGGTCTCATCCTGACCTACGATCTGATGTGACTTGTGATCCCCGACCAGCTAGCCTGCTTGGCTAGCCGGCTTGGGCACGGTCCCCTCATTACTAGCCGGCTGGCCTGACCAAGCCGGTCAGGAAGAGGTAACCATCTCGACTCTAGCCGGTAGGGGTTGCCTAGCCGGCCAGAGAGATGGCCGCCTCGTCCTCCAGCCGGTAGGCGCGGCCAAGCCGGCTAGAAGACTTGGGCCTTGGGAAACTGTGTTTGTTCATATCCTTTGGGAAGGAGATGAAGGAGCTTGCTTGATAAGCCTACCCCGGGGTTATCCCCCAACGGCCTTGCCTTTATATACAGGTCGAGGCCCTAGGGTTTACAAAAGTCGTGCCATGCTACTCCTCGTAGCTTTCCCTATCTGTGAGTCGTCGTGCCCTCCAAGATTGGGAACTCCCTTGTTAATCTACCATCTGCATAACCTCTCGAACCGCCATCCAGCTTCTAGGCCACGAGACACGCTTCGAATGGTAAGTCGCCCCTTTGATGACTCGGCCCACTAAGGGCGGGTTATCCGCAGGTAATATCCCCAACATTAGGCCCGAGATTGTCTTGAATTCATTCATGACAATAAACCTTCACCAGTTTGGGCTGACTCATACCATCTCTGTCTTTCGACGAACGATAAGTCGTCACTCGTTGTAATTTTATCTGACCCGCCGTGTAATATTTGATGACATCACCTTATCCCCTTAATTCCGGGGTTTTTAATGCCACAACCACCCAACGGATCTTTTGCTCCATATTCACTTATCCCGAAAAGCTAGGCGCCATCATTACATATTCTGACTTGTCGCCTCGATCTCCGCCCTGACCGCCTCGATTCCCGTTTTGGCCGCCTCGATTCCCGTTTCGGCCCTTTAAATAACCGTAGGAGAAATGGGGGGGGAGCTCCGTCACCTACCCCCATCTCTTCCTTCGTCTTCCTCGCGCTCTTCCTCTTCTTTCACCAGCACCTCGACATCGTCACCGGCTCCTGAAGCTCCTCCGTCGACCGTGGTCTTTCGGGCGCCTTCAAGTCAACAAGATGCGCGAAGTTCTCCGCTTCCTTCCCCGGCATCGGTCTCCTTTCCTCAGGTACATGCATTCCCTCATTAGGATTAAACCGAGAATGCCATGGCCATTGTTCCCGCGAGCTAGCTTCGTGATGCGACAAACGTCCCTTCCTGCTTTAGATCCGCCTTCTATCCTCATAGCAGATTCCGGCAGTAGCAAACCATGGCCACTTTATCGCGTCCTTTCACTATCTTAAGCTTTCACGCTGTAGATCCAGTCGATAGTACTGTCACTGCCTTATATTCATAGCCTTCATCATTTTTCTGAGCATTATACCTTTATTTTGGTCCACTCGCGGATCCATAATTTACTGCTTGTTTTTAGAAACACGTTTGTTTGTCCTCCGAGAATATCCCTAAGGAAAAAGAGACCCTTGAGTGTCTCCGTTCAGCTTCTGCTTCCATAGTGACTTAAACTTATCATCATGGCTACGCCCTCTTCTCTTTTGGTTGAAGGGCGAATTACAATACTTTAAATATATTTCCATGAACCGCCCGACTAGCGAGTTATGATGTATGTCACCCATTGGCGAGTCACCAAATCCTTCTCGAACATACTGTAGACCCACACTGGCGAGTTGGAACACTTCATAGTTTTTACTGAACCGCCTTGTTCCCCTCTCTTTTGTAGTCATGACTATTTCGAAGTGCAATTGGTTACCAACCAAAATCGATGATGCTACTCTTGAGAAGTTTGTTAAGTCGGGTCTTCTTGACAACAAGGAAACCATTGGTTGGAGAACCGCCCCGGGCGAGTTGATTCCCAATCCTGCCGCTGGAGAAGTAGTCATTTTCACCGACTACCTTGAACGAGGTTTTAAACCGCCCGGGTCAAAGTTTTTTCGAGACGTCTTGCATTTTCTTAACGTCCATCCTCAAGACCCGGGACCCAACTCCATCATCAACCTTTGCCAATTCCAAGTCTTTTGTGAGGTATACTTGTAGAGAGAGCCCACAGTTCCTTTATTTTGGAACTTCTTCCATCTGAATCGCGACACTGAGTTTACCAACAGTCCCAACCACGAACTTGGAGGAGTCAACATTCAAAGACGCCGCGAGCGTGGATTTCCATCAGTCCTTCTGCCCAGCCATCCCAAGGGCTTGCCCGAGTCATGGTTTTATTGCCGAGACACCTCTCCACGTGGCAAAAACCCACTCCTAGGTTTCAGAGAGGATCGCCTCCCTATGGACTTCAAACTGCCCGAGAAACTCACAGAAGAGGAAGAGTCGGAGTTTATCCCCATTTTCTCTGAGTTACGGTCTTTGACCAACAACGGGCTCATCGGGATTGATCTGTTTCGCTGCTGGGTGGAGTGGAATATTCTTCCCTTGAGTCGCCGAGACGGGTTAATGTATGAATATGATGGTACAGTAAACCATCCGCAGTGCTTCCACCACAAAAGACTCTCAGAGAGTGACATTGTTGGAATCATCAAGAAGCTAACCGGTGAGCCTTTGGAAGAATGTGCCAAGATTAGGCTCAAGGCCTTCTGCCGCTCCAACCCGGTTCCGCCAGTAAGAGTCCAAGCCGCCTTTCGTTTCTTTATACTTACCAATGCTCTTGGTTTGAAACTTACTTCTGTTCATCAGAAAAGTGATCCATTTTGGCGAAGGGGTCCAAAAGTGATCGCCCAAAAGAACACCAAGCCGCCGCCAAAGAAGAAGAAGAAAACAAGCAAAGGTAAAGCCGCCACCAAAGATTCATCTGTTGTCGGCGAGTCATGAGTTGTCGAAGAGCAGTCAGAGGTAAAACTTCCCCCTCACTCATTACCTGTGTATTCTGACTCATGCTTATAGCATGCATCTTTATGTGTAGGGTGAGGACAATGAGAGCCAAGATTATGCGGTCGAGGTAATTTCTATTTCTTCCGACTCACCCTCCCCTTCTCCTAGACCAGCTAGGCGGATCTGTGGGTAAGTGCCCATGTCTCACCCATATGCTTATATGGACCCTGATTTCCTTTTAAAGAAAGCAAGATATACCCCCAAGCGCAAACCCGTAGTCACTCTGTTGACTTAATTTCTGGACTGCCTGAGAAGACAACCGGTCGGAAGCGCACCAGCGAGGTACACTTTTATTTTACCATACTCTTCCTTGTGGAAAATATGATTCTCAACTTCCTTAACTTTTAAGCTTTTATTCTACCAGACTTCTCCCCTTCATCTGGCGACTCAGCAATGTCAGCTCTCCTGCTGATGGTTCATGTTCAAGGGTGAGTTCCTTTGTTAACCCAATTTCTTCTAAATAACTATATGTGTTTTTAATCTTGGTGCCTTTGTCTCAGAGCACAAGCGAAGAAAAGAAAACCGACGACTTATCTTCTGCTCCTAAAACAACTGAAGCCTTAGGCACGAGCACCTCTGTCCTAGAGATTGATGAGGAGCAAGTGGCGGCTCATGATATTCCTGTGGATGATATTCCCGATGTCCGGGATGACTCGCCCGTAATTTTGAAGGAAACTGCTGACAAGGTTAACCCACCAAGCCCTCTCAAGGCGACTGAAGATCCAGATGCCGTCATAATCACCGTTACTGGCTACTCCACTCCTCCAGTTGCGGTACTGTCCAAGCATACCTCCAAGGAATCTCATCCTTCCACTGATCAAGACACCAATAACTTCAAGCTCCCCCAGTATGAGAAGCTGGAATTTGACCAACTTTGCTCTGGCTTTGCAAGTGGCCTAGAGACGAGTTATGAGATGAACAAAAGCTTGATTCACCTTATGAAGGTTAAGCATGAGGTACGTCTATTTGTGTATTCTCTTCCACCCATTAGCCTTCCAAGGGCCGGGTCATCTTTTGAAAGATGAGCCGGGTCTCAAATATAGTTAAAATCTTCAACCTGTAGCCCCCAAGGGCCGGGTCATCTTTTGAAAGATGAGCCGGGTCTTGAATATAGTTTAAAATCTTCAACATGTAGCCTCCAAGGGCCGAGTCATATTTTGAAAGATGAGCCGAGTCTTGAATATAGTTTAAAATCTTCAACCTGTAGCCCCCAAGGGCCTGGCCATCTTTTGAAAGATGAGCCGGGTCTTGAATATAGTTTAAAATCTTCAACCTGTAGCCCCCAAGGGCCGGGTCTCCTTTTGAAAGATGAGCCGGGTCTTGAATATAGTTTAAAATCTTCAACATGTAGCCTCCAAGGGCCGGGTCATCTTTTGAAAGATGTGAAGATGTGAGTGTGACCTTAAAAAGACAATCTGATCCTTTCTTCACTCGGGGATGATACCCGTCTTGGCCATGCGAGCCATGTAATAGCTTGTTAGATTTTGCGGAACAACAATTTGGTCAGTAGTGCCTTTTGATGTAACCTTTCCCGAGCCATTTATTCCTTGAGTATATGCGTGAACCACCTTCATCTTGTTGTGTCATAAAAATATAAGCCGACTCAGCGAGTTTACGGCAAAGAATATACTAGCCCCTGGGTTATGGCAAAAAGCAAACCAGCCCCCTGAGTTGTGGTGAGTTATAAGCAGAGGCTGACTCAAAGATATTATGAAACCTTGTGGTCTTGCTATCAAAAAATAAAATTTTGTCGACTCAATGAGCTACGACAGGATAAGACGAGTTTGCAAAACTCTAGTGTTACCCTTAGAAGGTCTTTGCAAGAAGCCTTGTTGTCTTTAGACCGGTTGATCAGGCGCGAGTCAAGCTTCCGTGAAGCAGGTTCAATGAACCAATGGTTTCTCTATTTCCCATGTGTGACTTTGGCCGGTACCTTTTATGTTTTAACCAAGGCGAGTTCAGGGTCCAAATGACGGATTGACTCACCTGAGTACATAGGTCCATGTGGCAACTTGTTCAACACATAGTCTAGTATAACCATTCGTAATGCGGTAATTTTTTGCTAGCCAAGACGGTATTCAGGCTGAACTTAGTGAGTGGAAGCCCCCAAGTGACCTATGATTTAGGAAAAGCCGTGCATAGGATCACAGAATCGTATACGCTCTTACTGTGAAACGACTTGGGACTAGTAGCCCCCAAGTAAGCTCACTTAATTCTCAAAACCACATAAGGCGCCCATGTTTGAACCGTGCAACGTGGCAGCTTTGGTCCTATTTGTCTTTATCAAGGCCCAGTTTTGAAGTAAGTGCAGCATGGCGACTTACGCTCTTTGACCTTGATAGCATCCATGTTTGGGCGACTTATAAAACAATAAAGACTCATGCTTTCAAAAGTTGAAACGTCAATGGACCCCGAAATTCGTGGGTGCCGGTTTTATTGCTTTCATAAATCATGAATTACAATTTTCTGAAAAACTGGTAAAGAAAAGGAGCTCATGGCTCTAAGTGTAGTAAGGCCGCAGATGGCCTATGTTCTAGGGGCGAGTTGTCTCAACCTCTGTAGTTGGCCGATCTGGGTGAAGATCCACCAAGTAATATGAGCCGTTTCGAAGATTCTTGTTGATGACAAATGGTCCTTCCCATGGAGGTGATAGCTTGTGCATACTAGTATGATCTTGAATCAAACGAAGCACCAAAGTCGCCTTCTTGGAAAGTCCGCCTCTTGACCCGGCGGCTGTGGTAGCGTCGCAAGTTTTGTTGGTAAATCGACGATCGTGATGCGGGCAAGTCACGCTCCTCCTCCAAGGCGTCCAACGAGTCTTGTCGTGCTAGCTCATTGTCCTGTTCCACATAAGCGGCGACTCGCGGTGAATCATGTTTGATGTCACTTGGTAACACCGCTTCTGCTCCGTAGACCAGAAAGAAAGGAGTAAAACCCGTGGAGCAATTTGGAGTTGTCCTGATGCTCCACAATACTGAAGGCAACTCCTCCACCCAACACCCTGGAGTACGTTCCAAAGGTACCATGAGTCAAGGCTTAATCCCCCGCAATATTTCCTGATTCGCCCTTTCCGCCTACCCATTGGGCTAGGGATGTGCAACCGCGGAAACGTCTAGCCGGATATGCTCTCGTGAACAAAACTCTTGCATTGCACCTTTGGATAAATTAGTACCATTGTCAGTAATGATACTATGAGGATATCCGAATCGGAAAATCAGTTTCTTCAAGAATTTGATGGCCGTATCTGTATCACAGCTGCTAACGGGCTCTTCCTCCACCAACTTGGTAAACTTGTCAACCGCCACCAATACGCGAGTCTTCTTAGTGGAAGACATCTTGAAAGGGCCAACCATATCAAGCCCCTAGACTGCAAACGGCCAAGTGATCGGTATCATCCGCAATTCCTGAGCCGACACGTGCATCTGACGTCCAAATTTTTGGCAACCATCACATCGGCGAACGATCTCCTTTGCGTCTGCGTGAGCCATCAGCCAATAGAACCCGTGTCCAAAGGCTTTAGAAACCAAGGATTGTGACCGGGCATGATGACCACAGTCGCCAGCGTGAATCTCATTAAGGATCATACATCCTTCTTCAGGAGAAACGCATCTTTAAAATACCCCCGAGGTGCTTCGTTTGTGTAACTCGCCATTGTGTATGACCATGGATTTACACCGACGAACGATTTGGCGAGCTAGTAATTTGTAGCGACCCGACTCAAAACGAGTCAAGCCTTTGTGTTTTTGTGCCATCCCTGGATCAGTATGCTGGCACACACAGTACATCAATGTATATATCAAAGTGCAATCACATGTAAATAGCGTAAAACTGATATACACCTTAAATATCTCAGCGGAAGCGGTCAAGGGAGTGGAGAGGGTGCTGGGGCGGCGCTCCAGGAGGGGGGGTAGACGAAGGCAGCAGCTCGGCTCCAGCGGGCGGCGGTTCGTCGGGTTAGGGTTGGGAACGGGGTCGGCGAGGCGCTGGGGTTTATATAGGCCATGGGGAGAGGTGGTTAAGGAAGGAGGAGAGGTAGGATCGGGGAAGAAATCCCTGGTACTGAGGAGGGTCGGTCTCGGGCACGAGCAGTAGAAAGGAAGGGAGAGGAAGGAGGAGGCCGACGTGGGGGTTGGCTCGGCCAGGGGCCCCACTGGCAGTGAGAGGGAGGAGGGGAGGTTGGGGTCGGGCGGCCGGTTTCAAAAGGATTCGGGATCCCGGGTGTATAGGGGATTCGGCCCAGGCTAATAGGCGCTCGGGGGCGGTGGTTAAAGGAAAGAAAAGACTTTCCTATTTCTATTTTTTTCCGAGACAGAAAATCAAAACCGAAAAAAGGAAAGTAAATCAAAATATTTATATATGGTATTATATACCAAAAAATTCAGAAAAATCTCCTCTACCCGCATAACATTTTTCCAAAGCAAAAATAAAAACTTTTAAAAAATGTTTTTTTCAGAAATTCCCAATTTGCTTTATTTCTTTTTGCAATTATTTTTGCAAAAGAACTTCGGGTTTTCTTGGCTCCAACATTCCAGAAATTTGCCCGCACTTTGGAGTGTCATCTTCCTCCGCTCTCTCTCTCTTGCGTGCAAGAGGGTATTTTCCTCGGGCATTACTCGTGCGAGGAAAAATGGAAATGCAAAAGAATTCAATGCAATTATCTCCGTTCAAATTCTTTATAATTGAAGAAGTCATGTCATCTTCTCTCTTGGCTTTTAAAAGCTTGAATTTGAATTCACCGGAGAAGGGGAAAGTCATTTTATTCCCTCTCATTCAAAAGTTTTGAAAAGTTTCAAATTTCACACAAGTTTCAATCACTCAGCAAACAAACAAAACAATCAATCTAATAATTATATTAACATTCGAAAATTTATAATTTTGGGATGTTACATAATTCATCGGCAGGTAACTCGCCTCTGGTGAGATATGCCATATAAGGAGCCGCCCAGTCTGGAGTAGCATGAAGAGCCACCATGAGTTGAGACTCGGGGTCCGGAACCGCTAAGTCTTCCTCTAAAGGCAGTCTTACCGAGGGATTATGCAATACATCCAAAAAGACATTGGGAGGAACTGGCTTACATTGTGAACCAAGACGGGAAAGAGCGTCCGCTGCTTCATTAAGTCGTCGGTCGATGTGATGCACTTGATAGCCATTGAAGTGACCCGCCACATCCAACACAGATCGTCTGTAAGCCGCCATCAAGGGGTCTCGTGAGTCCCAAGTGCCAGAAACCTGCTGTGCCACCAAATCTGAGTCGCCCAGACAC
Organism: Hordeum vulgare subsp. vulgare; assembly: GCF_904849725.1. Lineage (NCBI taxonomy): Eukaryota > Viridiplantae > Streptophyta > Magnoliopsida > Poales > Poaceae > Hordeum > Hordeum vulgare. The sequence continues at coordinate 62,112,099 of NC_058524.1, forward strand.
CTGACTCGCGCGAGGTTCATCTCTTTGGCGAGTTGCAAACCATGGAGCAAGGCTTCATATTCTGCTGCATTGTTGGTACATGGGAACATGAGCCGAAGGACATCGCAAAATTTGTCGCCTTGAGGCGAAGTTATCACCACGCCAGCCCCCGAGCCTTCCAATTGCCTGGATCCATCGAAATAGATGGTCCAATAAGTATGATCGGTCCTCTCCTCTAGGATTTGCAAGTCGGTCCAATCATTGATGAAATCCACGAGTGCTTGAGATTTGATGGTCGTCCGAGGCGTATACCGCACATGATGGGGTCCTAACTCGATGGCCCACTTAGCAATCCGCCCAGTGGCCTCTCGATTCTGTATGATGTCGCCGAGGGGGGTGGAACTGACGACCGTGATCGGGTGTCCCTGGAAGTAGTGCTTCAGCTTCCGACTTGCCATAAACACCCCAAAACCCAGCTTCTGCCAATGCGGGTAATGTTGCTTGGAGAGGGTTAAGACCTCACTGATAAAATACACCGGTCGCTGGACCGGATACTCCTTTCCCTCTTCCTTCCGCTCGACAACTACTACCACGCTGACTGCCTTGGAATTGGCTGCAATGTACAGGAGCATAGGTTCCTTAACCATCGGATCCGCCAACACTGGCGGGTTAACTAATTGCCGCTTCAAGGCTTCAAAAGATTTGTTGCCTTTGTCCGTCCATACGAAACGATCAGTCTTCTTGAGCAGCTGATAGAGAGGGATGGCCTTCTCCCCAAGGCAACTTATAAAGCGACTCAGAGTTGCAATTCGACCTGCCATACGCTGGACCTGGTTGACATTGGCCGGTTTCCCCAGTGAGGTAATTCCCTCAATCTTGTCCAGGTTAGCTTCAATGCCATGTTCCGACACGAAAAAGCCTAATAGCTTCCCCGCAGGGACACCAAAAACACACTTGGTGGGGTTAAGCCTCATCTGATAAATGCGTAGGTTGTCAAAGGTTTCCTTGAGATCCTCCAAGAGCGACTCCTTTTGGCGAGACCTGACCACGATGTCATCCACATAAGCGTGGACATTAAGACCGATCTGGTTGTGTAAGCAATTTTGGATGCAACGCTAATAAGTCGCCCCCGCACTCTTGAGCCCAAACAGCATAGACACGTAACAGAAGGCCCCAAATGGGGTTATGAAGGATGTCTTCTCCTGATCTGCCACGACCATTTTGATCTGATGGTATCCCGAATAAGCATCCAAGAAACACAGCGCTCACAGCCCGCCGTCGAGTCAAAAAATTGATCAATGCGGGGAAGGGGGAAGGGCGAAGGGATCCTTCGGACAGGCTCTGTTGAGGTTAGTGTAGCCGATGCACATGCGGAAAGTCTCGTTCTTTTTTAGCACGAGGACTGGGTTAGCCAGCCATTAAGGATGGAAAACCTCGATGATAAACCCGGCGGCCAGAAGCCGGGTGACTTCCTCTCTCATCGCCTTACGACGCTCTTCATTAAACCTGCGAAGGTACTGTCGAACCGGCTTAACTTTGGGGTCAGTATTAAGATGGTGCTCAGCGAATTCTCTCGGTACACCTGGCATGCCAGAAGGTTTCCATGCAAAGATGTCCCAATTCTCACGGATGAATTTGACGAGCACGCTTTCCTATGTGGGGTCCAGACCCGCCCCAATAGTAAACTGCTTGGTGGAGTCGCGAGGTGTAAAGTCTATGACCTTGGTATGTGATACGTCTCCAACGTATCTATAATTTTTTATGGTTCCATGATATTATCTTGTCAACTTTGGATGTTTTATATGCATGAAGATGCTATTTTATATATTTTTTGGGACTAACCTATTAACTCAGTGCCAAGTGCCAGTTTTGTTTTTTTCGTGTTTTTGGCCCATTTTCAGACGGAGTCCAAATGGAATGAAACTTTACGATGATTTTTTTTGGACAAAAATAGACCCCCGAAGCTTTGGGAGAAGGCCAAATGGGCCACGAGGGAGTCACAAGCCCTCACGCCGCCACACCCCCCCCCCGGTGGTGGCGAGCAGGCTTGTGACCTCCTCGTGGGCCCAACTGACGCAATTCCACCGCCATAAATTCCTATAAATTCAGAAACACCCAAAAAGAAACCTAGATCGGGAGTTCCGCCGCCGCAAGCCTCTGTAGCCACCAAAAACCAATCTGGAGCCCGTTCCGGCACCCTGCCAGAGGGGGAATCCATCTCCGGTGCCATCTTCATCATCCCGGCGATCTCCATGACGAGGAGGGAGTAGTTCTCCCTCGGGGCTGAGGGTATGTACCAGTAGCTATGTGTTTGATCTCTCTCTCTCTCTCGTGTTCTTGAGATGTCTTGATCTCGATGTACCATGGGCTTTGCTACTATAGTTGGATCTTATGATGTTCTTCCCCCTCTCTCTCTTGTAATGAATTGACTTTCCCCTTTGGAGTTATCTTATCGGATTGAGTCTTTGAGAACACTTGATGTATGTCTTGCACGTCTCTATCTGCTGTGATCAACTTGCGGGTTTGTGACAATTGGGAACCTATGCATATGGGTTGGCACACGTGGATTCATATGAGTACTTGATGTATGTTTTGGTGATCAACTTGCGGGTTCGTGACATTAGGAACCTATGCACAGGGGTTGGCACACGTTTTGACTCTCTGGTAGAAACTTTGGGGCACTCTTTGAAGTTCTATATGTTGGTTGAATAGATGATTCTGAGATTGTGTGATGCATATCGTATAATCATACCCACGGATACTTGAGGTGACAATGGAGTATCTAGGTGACATTAGGGTCATGGTTGATATGTATCTTAAGGTGTTATTCTAGTACGAACTCTATGATAGATCGATCAGAAAGAATAACTTTGTGGTGGTTTCGTACCCGACAATAATCTGTTCGTTTGTTCCCCGCTATTAGTGAATTTGGAGTGACTCTTTGTTTCATGTAGAGGGCTAGTTATATGATCCAATTATGTTATCATTGTTGAGAGAACTTCACTAGTGAAAGTATGAACCCTAGGCCTTGTTTCCACGCATTGCAATACCGTTCGTGCTCACTTTTGTTACTTGTTACCTTGCTGTTTTTGTAATTTCAGATTACAAAAACCTATATCTACCATCCATATTGCACTTGTTTCACCTTCTCTTCGCCGAACTAGTGCACCTATACAACTTACCATTGTATTGGGTGTGTTGGGGACACAAGAGACTCTTTGTTATTTGGTTGCAGGGTTGCTTGAGAGAGACCGTCTTCATCCTATGCCTCCCGCGGATTGGTAAACCTTAGGTCACCCACTTGAGGGAAAATTGCTACTGTCCTACAAACCTCTGCACTTGGAGGCCCAACAACGTCTACAAGGAGAAGGTTGCGTAGTAGACACCAGTATCGTCCGTCGGCTTAAACTTGAGGGGCGGCTCAGAATCGATGGTTGGCCTCTTGAGCGGCGTCATATTTGTCGGGTCAACATTAGCTTGGTGAAATTTGAGCTCTTCGGCCACGCAAGCCGACTCGGCGTAAGCAGCGTCTCCTTCTTCACATTCTTGAGCTATCTTCCTATCTCCGCTGATGGTAATAGGACCCTTAGGGCCAGGCATCTTGAGTTTGAGATAGACATAGCATGGGCGAGCCATGAATCTGGCGTACGCCGGCCGTCCAAACAACGCATGGTAGGGGCTCTTGATTTGGACCACCTCGAACAAGAGAGACTCGCTCCTGTAATTGGATTATGTGCCAAAGGCCACGTTAAGTTTAATCCGCCCAATTGGGTATGCCGACTTATCGGGGACGATGCCATGGAAGACCCTGGACGATGGCATCAAGTCTTTCTCCAAGAGGTTCATCCGTCGGAAGGTATCGAAGTATAAGATGTTGATGCTGCTGCCTCCATCCATGAGGACCTTGGAAAGGATGTACCATCCGACTTGGGGAGCCACGACCAAAGCCAAGTCGCCAGGGTTGTCTACTCGGGGTGGATGGTCTTCCCTGCTCCAGGTTATGGGCTGTTCAGACAAGTGAAGGTATCGAGGGAGCGCCGGCTCAACTATGCTGAAGGTTCTATGCTTCACCTTATGATCCCGCTTGCAGGTGCTGGTGGTGAAGATGTGATACTGCCCGCTGTTTAATTGCTTGGGGTTATTCTAAGACTCGCCACGATCTTCCTGTCGCTGGGGATCTCCTTGCGCCGGGGGGGGGGTTGTTGGAACACTCCCAGCGGGTGGTACTGCTGATTGTGAACTAGGTACTGCCCAGCATTGGACTGTGATCCGCCCTGTGGTCCCGGGTTAGGAAAACCGCCGAACGGGACCTGGCGTGACCCGGATGTGCCGGGTTGTTCCTGTCGCTATCCCTGTTCACTACCCTGACCTCTTCTAAGCGCCTCGGCCCGGAATTCCTGCATCACGTAGCAATCCTCCCAGGAGTGAGTCGCCGGTCCCTCCGCCGTGGCATGCTGTGGACAAGGGCCTTTGAGCATTTTGTGATAATTGCGCGGTTTCTTCCCACTGAAGCCCCGCTTCTTCTGGCGCGGGTTTCCGTTGCCGGTATTAGTATTGGCGACAAAATCTGTAGGACCTTCATGTTGTCTCCTTTTACCGTGCCCACCAGAGTGGTGGTTGCCCCGACCCTGAAAGTGAGAATGGCCCTTGTGTAACTCGCCCTTCCTGGCGGTGCTAACTTTGTCGTCGTCCTCCCCAGGATCCTTGGTGTCGTCCGACTCAGCATACCTAGTGAGGGTATCCATTAATTCACCCATGTCTTGTACTTTCCGCTTAAGTTGCCCTAGCTTTAGTACCAAAGGTTCGTAATGGCAGTTCTTCTCCAGGATCAACACTGCCTGAGCCGCCGAGATGCCTTGTGATGAATGAATAACTTCCGCGACTCGCCGAGTCCAATGGTGGGCCGACTCATCCGACCGCTGAACGCAGTGCTGCAGGTCGACGATGGTCATCAGGCGTTTGCAAGTCCCTTTGAAATTCTTGATAAAGCGCTCTTTTAGCTCTGCCCAGGTGTTGATGGAGTTGGGTGGTAAGTTTTTCAACCACGCACGTGCCGTCCCTTCGAGCATCATAGTGAAATACTTGGCGCAAACCGCCTCATTTACATCGAGCATGTCCATCGCGAGTTCGTAACTCCCGATCCATGACCCTAGTTCGAGATCTGGTGAGTAATTGGGGACCTTCCGGGGCCCTTTGAAATCCTTTGGCATTCACTCATTGCGCAGAACCGGTGCAAGACACGATACTCCGATGTGCTTGCCTCCGGTGCCCAGGGGCGCGGGAGGTGTTGAGGTGTAAGCCGGGTAGACCTAACCCGTCGCGGCTGCTGTTTCTATCTGATGCGTAGCTCGTGCCGCGTCCACGATATCTTGAGCTCGTGTGTCGGGCATCCAGAGCGGGTTATGTTGAGGGAATCGACGTGGCCCGCTGGTTACCGCGGGTAAGTCCTCGTGGCGACTTCTGGTGTGGCTCGCCTGAGGCGTGGAGTGCAGCCGATCGAGGCTATGAGAGTACTGCGCGTGCTGGACCACGACCGTCTTTAGCATCTCGATGGTGTTTTTGGCCTCTATCTCGACCGGGGAGTTTCCGTAAATCGGAAGGGACTCCAGGTGGCGGGTTGCCACCAGCACATTGTCCACGGGATTCGAGAAGTGACCCCGTGGCGTCTGGAACCGAATTGCATGGGCATCCATTGGTTGAGGCAGCGGTGGATTGGGCGGTGGAACCGGACCTCCCCTCGGAATAGTTTGTAAAGGTCGATCAAGACCCGCCCCGGGGGTGCGCGGGGTGTCGAAAAGGCGAGTTGGATGTAAGTCGGCCTGGATACGTCTGTGGTGCCTTCTTTGGTGAACGGCGTCGGACGCGTGCTGCTGCCTCTCAAGCCGCCAGCCTTCGGTGTTCAACTGCTCCGTCTCTGCTGCGATCGCAGCCTGCTGCTTTCTACCCTGGCGGCTTCTGCTTCCATGTCCCACTGCGCCTTGGCCATCGCCTCCCGCAGCTTTGCTAGTTCGGCGTTGATAGACTCCTGATTCTCGGACGTGACGGCGGTTGCCATAAGGCTGGTGACCTTCGCCGCTAACTCCGCCATGGTTTGTGCTGGGGGTTTGGACGTCCCACCGGTCTCGTTGTTCCGGCCGGATTTTGCTGAGGCTGTGCCGACCCCGCCATATAGATGGCGATTTGTCGATGGGATCTCTCAAGGATCTCGGGGTCCATTGCCGGATTATGCTTCATCTTTTTAATGTCTTTCGTGAAAATGATGGGAAGGAAAATTGTGCTCAAGTGCTAGAAGAAGAATTACATAGAATGCTTGGCATAAAATATGTGAATGATGAGCATGATTCCAATGTTGTTAGTACGAATTCTTTGAATACCCATGATGCTAATGATATGCAAAGCCACAAGCTTGGGGATGCTATGTTTGATGAAGATGATCTTTTTAGTTCCCCCACTTTGAATGATCAAAATTATTATGATGAAAGCATGCCCCCTATCTATGATGATTATTGTGATGATACTTATGCTATAAAGAAGAGGGATGATAAAACTTGTCAAAATTATGAGTACCCTCTTACTGAACATTACTCTTTTAATGTGGAGACAATTCGTAGTGTTCAAGTCTTTTACGATACTCCCACTACTATTGATGAGAATAAATTTCCTTATGTGGAGAGTAGTAAAATTTCTATGCTTGTAGATCATGAAAAGAATGCTTTAGGTGCTGGTTATATTGTTGAATTCATTCATGATGCTACCGAAAATTATTATGAGAGAGGATCATATGCTTCTACATATTGCAATAATATCAAGCTTCCTCTTCATGTGTTGAAACTTTTAAAGTCATGCTTGTTTTATCTTCCTATGCTAGTTGATTCTTGCTCTAATAAATTATTTGATAACAAAATTCCTATGCATAGGAAGTGGGTTAGACTTAAATGTGCTAGTCATATGTTTCATGATGCTTCCATTATTTTTTATTCCTTATCTTTTATGTGAGCATGATTGAAATCATCATGCCTAGCTTGAAAGGCATTAAAGAAAAGTGCTTAAAGAAAAGTGCTTAAACAAAATTCCTACTGTATCTTATCATTTCCACAATTTATATCACTTAATACTTCCTCCGTCCCAAAATAACTGTCTCAACTTTGTACTAGAGCTAGTACAAAGTTGTACTAAGCTTAAGACACTTATTTTGGGACGGAGGGAGTATAACCTATGGAAACACTAAAACAAGCAAACTATGCATTGAAAACAGAATGTGTGAAGAACATAACAGTATGTAATGATCTGAACAATAACCATACTTCTGCACCTCCAAAAATTCTGAAAAAATTATGACAATTAAGGCAATTTGTATATCAATCAGCAGCAAAAAGAATCCGCTCAATATCTCTCTCTAGATAGGAATGAAAAATAATTTCATGAGCGTAAAGTTTCTGTCTTTTTCAGCACGATCAAACAACTATCACCCAAACTAATCATAAAGGCTTTACTTGGCACTTTATTGAAACTAAGGCAATAAAACATGATTAATACAGTAGCTTAATCATGTGAACACACAAAAACAATAAGGCATGATAAGATACAGTAGGAATTGTGTGGGAACATTTATGAATCTTGTCTTGACAGTAGAAAAATGAATGATTTGTCTTTATTATACTAACCCATCTCACGAATTTTCATTAAGTTTTGTGTTGTGAAGTTTTCAAGTTTTAGATAAAGTTCGGATGGACTAAGGAACAAGGAGTGGCAAAAGCCTAAGCTTGGGGATGCCCAAGGCACCCCAAAGCCATATTCAAGGACACCAAAGTCGATTGGCGAAGTGAGGATGGCCCAGTTGTGGGTTATGCCCTCTCTCTAGCATTGCCATGGAGTCAGTTGCACATTTATTTCTCGAGTGTTGATTCTCCCTTCAAATCTGGGGTTCCATCCGTGATTGGCTTGGTCACTAGTGCTTTGACCATAGCACTTGGATGGGAATCAGAAAATGTCTTTGTAGGGTGGGAACACTTCATGAATGAAAATCGGGTCAATCGCAAGGGTATGACACCTCTTGCTATGCGAGTCGCATGAGAACTTTAAAATGAGTGCAACGCGAGGGTCTTCAACAACAAATTCACGACTTCCGAATACATCTTTTATAAAATCTACGAGGAGACTTCTACTTGGGTTAAAACGGATGCCAAGGGTTCGGATAATTTAATGCCGGGAGAGTAGGCTCTTGTCTCCCGGTGGTGTGGCCTTTGGGCATGTACAAAACTTAACTCTCTCTTAATTAATGAATGTGGCAAAGCTTTTGTCCTTTTCAAAAAAAAGTTAACTTTTCGACCTCAGAGCATGGTTAATAGTATAGCCAACTGCCGGTTATAAACAGTCTTATAACCCATCTTATAGCTAGCTTGTACAATAGGTAGTTATAAAAGGGTACTACTTTTATCATATATGACCCACCTTTCATTCTCACAAAACACCTAGGAGCACGTGCTAGAGCTGGCTCTTCATGAAGAGCCCGCTTCTCTTCTCTCTCCTCTTCTCTCTCATCCAACTCAGCAAAAATATAGTATTTTAACACTTACAGCCTACTGACTGTACCTTATTGTACTTGTTCTCATGAGATTTGTGAGGTATAATTCGTCTTGTGACTCGCAAAGGGTTCACTAATAATCCAGAATGATTGCATTTAAAATTGTTGCTTCCAAGAATGAAACCATCGCTGCTAGCATTGACCATTGCACCTAGCAGCAACATCGCTATTTCCATATCGTTCTCCTTCATCTGCTGATGAAAATGAGTTGCGGAGAGGTCTGATCCGCTGCATCTGTACATGGCGTGGCATTATTTCAGACCTTTGAGAGCTTTTTTTTTAAGAAAAAAAGAAAGATGACCCTCGGCCTCTGCATCTGGGAGATTCATGCGGCCATTTTATTGTTTATTCTCGAAGACCTTACAAAGTGTTACAATAATATGTCTTAATCCGTCATCTTTGCAACATCTGTCGCTACTCCTATCCATATGATGAAGGGGTGCTAGCTGGGCCACATACCCAGACCACTTACCTAAGCCTAACATCAAAAACCGAAAGCCCCAGCAGCCGCCGCCACCCCCGCGCCGTCCGGGTCAAGGAGGGAGCCGCCGACCGCGCACAGGGGCCACCACCGCCTGCACACGCCGGAGCACTGCCGCTAGCCCAGCGCCCGCCACCGCCTACGGAGGGCCGCCGCCGTGCGCCCCGCTCCCCGCCACGGCTCGTCGAAATCATGTAGATCATGAAGTGTGAATTAGCCAGGTTAAGCAAGGTAAAAAGGAAGGGAAATAGACACGTCACATGCAACTTGAGTCAAAATCAAATAATACACTGACACTGGAAGTAAGGCCATGTTTGGATCACCGTTTCTTTTTCAAATACACTTGTAAAAAATAAGTAAGGCCATGTTTGGATCACCGTTCCTCTTTCAAATACACTTGTAAAAAATACACACCTATGGCCATCATTTTCAAATACACTTGTAAAAAATACACACCTATGGCCATCATTTCACTTCCGACTGAAATTTGCACAACGGACAGTAAATTACAGGTGTAAGTTATACACCTCCGTATTGAAATACATCCAATCCAAGCACGGCCTAAAGAAGAAATCAATATCAAACTTCGAAGTATCCGTGCTATCTGACATTTCATGATTTTCTACCCTGATGTAAAACGAATGAATACAACAACATGAACAACTAGAAACAACATAATGCTATTTTTGTGATCTTTTTCAACTATATGTCTGTGTAATGTATATGGTCCATCAACCCCTGTTGGCAAGTAAGGAAGCCTCGTCGTCATCTTGTCCTACATCAAGATGCTCCTGATTTTTGCATTCCTGGAGCGAACCATCGGTGCTTGGATTCTTGTCAACGGTAAGAGAGGTAAGCTCAACGTTCTCTACCTGGCGAGCCTCAGCATCATCATCCAAAGCCAGCAAATCAGCAGGAAGTATGTTAGAATTCGGGTCACTTCTTGGCACCAAGAATAGCAGTGCCAACGGTAATAGCCTCATCACATTTCGGATCAAGATCGCGGCCCAGAGGTTTTTGAATTCTGTTCTTGTGATCCTTAACAAATGAAGGAGTAGCCCACCGATCCATGATGCCGACAGCACGCCAATATTGTCAATGGACATGAGCAGCGCGAAGAATGTGCCCTCGATGCCAGGTGGGCAAAGCTTTGAGCTGAGCACCAAAAGAGGCATCCACTTAATGCGGTTGATCATTTTGGCGACCCCCTCGTCAATCACAGCGAAGTAGTAATCAGGTATCCCAATTTTTAGATTTAGACGAAGTACCAAAATCAGATCAAGCATTCCTGACAGGCTTAGTAGCAACTGACTTGAACAAAGGACGCTGCGAAAAGAGTGGTCCCTAAGAATATTTTGATAAAGTATAACTCCAACAAGAGATCCCACCGAACCAATTGCGAAGAAAAACCCAATGAATCCCTGGTGAAGTAGAAGAAAGTATTATTTCGGTCATGGGTCAAAGATGGTAAATTCCCAAAAGTAGAAATGCTATATTTGCATCAGATGTACCCACATTTCTCCTTTTTTTTATTTGATGCTTTAGAATAAGAAGGAAACTTTCTAACATTTGTTCGGGAATATATTCAAAACTATCTATATTGCATACAAATATATATGTTGGATTTTTCTTTAAAAGTAATTTATTGATATCATAATTTTACAAAATATGTTAATTTGAAAATATGGAAACATCTTGAAAAGATATTGTAGTCAAAATAACATTTTCGAAACTATGAGAAGTCTATAACATGAAGTGAAAAGGAACACACGGTGTCATTTCAGATATGTCAACTACAGATGAATTTTCCCCGGGGAAAAAAGTATAAAAGAATTTAACTGCAAGCAAGCTGCAGTGTCATGGAAAAAAGGAGCCAAAGGTCCAAAGAAATTACAAATTATCATATAACACAAAAATGTATATAGGTGTAAGGTGTACCTCAGAGAAAGATGGCCCTGCACTTGGATCTGTGTACCAGTAGAACATTCCTTCTTGAATATCCACACTGAGAGCAAGCGACATGTACATGTAAAAACATGGCCGCCATACTTCAGGGCATTTTAAGGTCATTAACATTTTTCCACTGGCTTCTACAAACTTCTTATGAGCCTAGTTTGTGGTTTCAGACAGAAAAATTAGTGCATGCAAACAAATTACTTATATTTGATCACAAACAACACGAAGAAAACATTCTACTAACCTGACCGTATGGGAAGTTGGGGATATGGACATCCTTTAGCAGTATTCCAGCTAAAATTACCAAGGCAGAAGGTATAGTTAAAATGCCAAGGGTTCCCTTGAGAAAGACAAGATTTATCTACTATCAGATTTCAGAAACCAGTACCATCCAAAGTAGTAATAATAGATAATCTACTTTCTACACGACAAAATAGAGGAGCACAAGCTTGGTGTATTTATTCTATACGCATAACCAGAGTGTATATGTGGATAAAATACTCTGGGTTGGATTTATGAGGAAGTTATCTAGCTCATTTGATTAGAGACGATCAATGATTGGGAAGTACAGAGCTCTAAAATATCGAGTGTTATGAGCTGGTGATGCTCACCTGTGATCCAATTGCATGAACAAGAAAACCACTTATTGAGAATCCAATAAGTCCTCCAACAGATGAACAGAAGCCATTTAAGCTCATCATGTCAGCCGCGAGATGAGGGTGTATTAGACTGTTTTCGGCCACACAGGCGTCTATAGTTACATCAGCTATTGCTACACTTGCACTCCCAGACATCAATGCCAACAATGCGAACATCACATGAAGCTTGCTGTGGAGAGAGACTATAAGCATGGCAATCACTCCCATTATGCCTGTGTATTCCTCGGAAAACAGGGAGGGGGCAAAATTAATAAAGAAAATCCATAGCCTGTTACCAAATACATAATAGCTACATTTAATCAAGAGAACAGCAGTAAAAATAACACTGGTACGGGGAATAACTGATGTATTTCGCTTATGCCGTATTTTTTGCTTTGAATATATGCAAGTAAACAGCTCCATTGATTCTTTCCTAATTGTTGGTCACATTTAGCATTTCCCTATATGCAATTCAGTTATTCAGAAGTAAAATTTTGATATCCCAACAGCAAAACAAGTTTGTTTTCTGATGTGGCTCATCATCATTCGGATGCATAGTGCCATAGTGCGTAGCAGCAAGACAGTCCAATCTGAGCCACAGGCATAATCGACACCATCGATTTGGTTCGTCACTGGTCACTAATCACTATACTTCACCAGCACTAAATGCTACTAGACACTACCACAAGTCTACAATGTGCACTACATGATCATTCGGATGCATAATGCATAGCAGCAAAGAAATGCCTATCCTGTCCGAGCCGCAGGCGTAATCAACGCTGTCGATTTGGTTCGTCACTAGTCACTAATCACAGTATTTCCCCAGCACCAAATGGTCAAACACTACTACTCCGTACAAGCCTACAATTCAGTCCATACTATCAGTTTACAGTTCATCAGTACACAGGTGTAACGAAAAGCCCAAAACAGTATGCTGCTCACATTTAGCATTTCCCTATATGCAATTCAGTTATTCAGAAGTGAAATATGGATATCCCAATGGCAAAACAAGTTTGTTTTTCTTTCTGATGTGGCTCGTCATCATTCGGATGCATAGTGCCATAGTGCGTAGCAGCAAGACAGTCCAATCTGAGCCACAGGCATAATCGACACCATCGATTTGGTTCGTCACTGGTCACTAATCACTATACTTCACCAGCACTAAATGCTACTAGACACTACCACAAGTCTACAATGTGCACTACATGATCATTCGGATGCATAATGCATAGCAGCAAAGAAATGCCTATCCTGTCCGAGCCGCAGGCGTAATCAACGCTGTCGATTTGGTTCGTCACTAGTCACTAATCACAGTATTTCCCCAGCACCAAATGGTCAAACACTACTACTCCGTACAAGCCTACAATTCAGTCCATACTATCAGTTTACAGTTCATCAGTACACAGGTGTAACGAAAAGCCCAAAACAGTATGCTGCTCACCTGCAAGGACGAAGTAGGGCCGGCGCCGGTAGCCGGCGACGGGGAGCACGTCGGTGAGCAGGCCCCAGACCGGCTTGACCAGCCACGGGATGGAGGTGACGCCGTGGTACACCTGCGCCGCCGACGGCTGCACCTTCTGCACGTCCTTCCAGTAGTAGTCGGAGGCGACGCGCGAGATGCCGCCGCCGAGCCCCTGGCTGATGCCGTAGGTGGCCACCACGCCGAGCACGAAGCTCCAGTGCAGCTCCCTGACCAGCATCCGGAACCACGCCACCGGGGACAGCGCCCAGCCGCCCGCCCCCGCGTCCTTGGCCGGCGGCGACCCCGGACCCTCCTCGATGAGCACATTGGCCTCCCCCCTGTCCCCGGGGAGGTCGTCGCGGGGCGGCTGAGGCGACATCTTCTTGTCGGCTTGCCCGCTCCCGCGCGAGATCTCCGATGGGTGCGCCGCCGCTCGGAGATCGCGCGCTAGAGCTTGGATCCCGCACTGGCTCTCGACGAGCCGCTCCGAGCTGGATCTGTGGCCTGGTCGCGCAAGAACGGCAGGTTCGGCGGGGTTTCTTGAATCCTGAGCGCCGGCGCGACAGCTGAACGATCGGGGCTGGGAACTAGGCGCATCTCCGTCGACCTAACAAGCTTCCAAAGCCTTAGAAAACCCAGGAAAACTCAGGGTTTGGGCAAGAACATCAAATCGAAGGCCGCCCGGGCCTTTCCGCGCAAGAAATGGGGGAAATTGGTGCGCGTGGAAGGGCAAGAACCGGATTGCAGCGGAGTGGTGGCAGATTGCTTTCACAGAAATAGAAAAACAAAACACCGAATCGAGCAGCCAGACGCGAATGCTAGTGGCCTGCGAACATCAGAGCTGAGAAAAGGAAATGGATCGTGGGCGGAAGTCCTAAGAAAATGGAGGAATCCTTTGGGATTTGCGAGGGGGCCGTGGTGGATAGCCGTTTGACCTCTTTCTTGTCTTAAACTATTTGATTGTCTTTGCTGAGAGGTATACTGCTTAAGCCCCTCTCGCTGTCTGGTAGGCCAGCCGGCAGCGTTGGGACCACTTGGCGGTGGGTGTGCACGCTAATGTGCCTGTCCGTTCCTCGGTTTTGCGCGCGATGGAGCGTGGAAAACATATCCAGCGAAAGGAAGTTTGGACCGTTGGATGAGGAAACGATAGACATGATTAAACACAGAGATGAGGATGTGAACACAGGCTGCACACCAAATCAACACGTGGTTCAATGGTTAAGAGCAACTCTAGCAAACCCCGCATCCCGCCCCGACACCAAAAATAGCCGCCAAAATGCAGGTCTGGGCGGAAAAACCTGTCCGATCAGACCCCTCATCCTGTCTCGGCCCGCAAATATTTTGCGGGGCACGGCAAAGTCTCGGCCCCAACCCGCGTATTCGCGGGTTTCCACCTCGACGTTGCGGTGCCTCGCATATGAGCGAAATCGGTTGGTGGGGGACATTTCAGCCCGCGCTTCCCCCACCAAAGCATATTCTGCGAATATGCTCTTTTACGGGTCCGTTTGGGGGGTCTGCATCTGTGCCAGCCCGGGCCAACCCGCAAAAGCTGTTTTACGCGAACTGCAAACACGTTTTGCGGGCCGGACGAATGCGGGGTCTGCTAGAGTTGCTCTAAGAGAACAATGTTATTTTCGGTCCATTGGATCCAAGTTTTAAACTTAGCATTGGTGTTTGAATTATTTTTGAAATTATTTCAGGCTTCTGACGATGTTCGTTTGATGGTAGGAGACGTTTTCGTAGACCGTGAGACCCGTGTGGCAACTTCGTAAAATATCAAGATGCTATGCCGGTTAAGTCCCTCATATATGTTCATAAAAGGAAAAGGTGTATGCGTGCGTTCATAGAGATGAGTGTATGATGGTTATTTCATCTTTTTCAAGCCAAATCACATTGATGGGTATTTCATCCCATGATCGCAAAACACGTATATGTCATATGTGTATCTCGATATGTTCTCCATAGCGTATGATACTCCACTAACGACCTATCAAGAGAGGTCTCACCTAGTTTTCCACCGTTGGTAGCCTTCCATCCATGAAGGGCAGCCATGGGCACAAAGGACAACTAATGGACGAGGACGGCGAGCGTCGATGAGAAGTTCCAAAATTCCATTAATGATAATTGCCTTTAAGTCAAATCTTTGCCTATACCTAGATCTAATTTTATTATCTAGAACTGAGATCTCATTTCCTCTTCCATCTTTCCGAGCAATGATACCATCGAAGAAAAAGGGACGAAGCATGGGTGCCACACTCGACTCCCAATTGATGCGGGAGAAGGAAACCACTCTATGTGAGATGACTTATGCAACGAATGGAGTTTGCAAACAAGCGGTGAATTAGGCTCTCCTTCGAGGATATGGTGAAGGTGCCTCGGGCATGTATCGTCCCCGCACAAAAAAGATGTGACTTTTTTTTACGCGGATGCAATATTTTTCTAATGTGTTATAGATTGAAATTGGTGGCAATGGTGATGAGTTTATTCCCCCACCCCGTGACAACCTCCCTATTCATTCATGCCCCCCGACCTAATTTCTGATACTCTAATTTCTTAATATCTCTATGCATAACTCGATCAAACAACAAGCGACAAATCAGTTGTGTTCACAATTCTTTTGCTGCAAAAGTAACCAATCAGTCAATCCATCAATCACTTTTTCTTTCCATACACTGCTCCTCTCCAATATCCATCCTCTCCTCTCCAATATCCATCCTCTGGTTGGCAGTCATTCCCAATCTCATCTCATGGAAGTCTCTCCACCATAATTTCCATCATCTAAATTTTGAGATGAATTTCGCATAAACCACAACTATCATGTGTTTCAACAATCCTCAAACATGGAAATTTTAGAATAGATTTTAATGCCCCCCCCCTGCAAGTTTAACATTCTTGGCAACTTTTGTCGAAATCTGTAATAATCACATGGAAACTTGTATGGAAATATGTAATAGTCACATGACAAGTAGTTTTTCTAAATCATTGCAATTTAAAAAAATGTTTCTACTTCATCACATGGCGTTTTTAGATAATTATTTTGTTGCACATCATTGCAATTTAACAAAAAATAATGCCCACTATTGCAAGTTTAAGTTTTTTCTAATTGATTGCAATTTTATAAACATTCTACTTCGTCACATGGAAAATTTAGATAATTATTCTTTTCTAAATCATGGCAATATTTTACAATTAGTAAAGTTTTCACCATGGCAAGTTTAGGATTTTTTCCAAAACATGGCAAATTTGCGGATCTATGTAACGGTCACAATAATTTTTTAAGAAAAAATTAATGTTACTTGAAGAAATTAGGAATTTTGGTTTTCATTAAGCATGGATTTTTTGATGTGTTCTACTTTGTCACATGGCAAAAAAGTTTAAAAACATTGGAAATAACTTTTTACCTATGGCGGGAGCTATGCACGCCCCCAATTTTTTTCTCGAATTATTTTTGGTAAATTATTTTGGACCATGGGAAATAACTCTACAAAAAAAGTTATTTTCATGATATAGGACCAGCGAGGCAAGCAAAAAGGCAATTGTGCCAAAAAAAGCAACCGAAAAACAAAGAGAAATGAGAAAAGGCCCTTCTATAAACTAAAAATCCATTTGTGCCAAAAAGGTAAGCAAAAAATACAAGTGAGGAAAAGACATTTCTATGCAAAAAAAAAACACTTGTGCCAATGCCATCAAAATCGACACCTGATATATAAAAAATCACTTTTGCGAAAGGGAGTGTAGTTGTCATGATTTGAGTGTGCAAAAAACTATTCTCCCATGAATTCTGCCTCCTAGAATAATTTGCCACCTACATCATTATGTATTTTACTTGCTTTTAGCTATAAACTTGCCATGGAAAATTTCTGATTTATTTATGCCATGGACGCTTTAAGTTTTGTAGTACTTCCATATAATAGCAATGGAAAACTTTAATATGCTATTGCCACATGACCTTAAGTTTTGTTCCAACATTTATATAGTTTCCATGGAAAATTTTAAGATATTATTTTGCCATGCCATGTCAAGTGTTGTGATACATATATAAACATGTCATGGCAAACATTTTTTGTAATATGTTTTTGCCATTGCCACTTCCATGGCGCGGTGACGGGTGTGGTAGCTTGGTGAAAGCACAATTGCTCCTAAGGTGGTTTTGGTAATTAATAACAACATATGTGCCATTGAACTAATGATTCTATCCAAGTATATTTCAGAAAAATTCAAAGATGCATTGGCTAAAGGATTGTGAGGAGAAGCCCCTTGATGCAAGGAAAGGAATAGGATTGGCCAAGCTTCAAGCAAGAAGACTCTACAATTTATATTTGTGAGAAATCACTTTTGAGTCAATAGGAAAGCCAATACTATTAAAGGGGGGTGAGATATCTATGATGAATTGGTTGCTCAAGTCCTTAGAGATAGCCGCAAAAAATACTCAACCATTCTCCCACAAATTGTTTTGTCCAAAGCCAACATTTCGACTCGGCCCTACCAATTTTTCCACAGATAGATCCTATGCCAAACCCTAGAATCCCGGTACCAGCAACTTTCACTTTGGTGCCACCGAAAATCAGTGACCAACTTTCTGGTGTGTCGATTTCAAGAATCCCAATTTTCAAGTTTTGAAATATGTCTCACCGAGATTTGGAGACTGCCCTAGGTCACCATATCGCTTCCACCGAGATTTCTATATCGGTCTCGCCAAGAATTCGAAAGTTGCCACATTTAGTGTAACTCAATACACCAAGATTCATGTCGGTGTCACCGAGTTGGGCTATAATGTTGTAACGGTTGGATTTTTTGAGATGCCTATATAAACCCCTCCACCACCTCTCATTCACAAAGGAAGCACTCATAACACACACACACACACTTGTCATGTCCATTTTTTTGAGAGAGAGCCACCTACTCATGTGTTGAGATCAAGATATTCCAATCCATCCACTATAAACTTGATCTCTAGCCTCCCCAAGTTGCTTTCAGCCCAATCAATCTCTTCTACCCATGCCAAATCTGTGATAGAGTGACTGAGTGTTGAGGAGACTATATTTTGAAGCACAAGAGCAAGGAGTTCATTTTTCTATCACATCTATTACCTTTTGGAGGGTGGTGCCTCCTAGATTGGTTAGGTGTCGCTTGGAAGCCTCCTACTTCGCGTTGTGGAGATGAACCAAGAAGTTTGTAAGGGCAAGGAGATCGCCTACTTCGTGATGATCTACCCTGAGTGAGGCTAGTCTTGTGTGGAGGTAAGCCATGGTGGAATAGACAAGGCCGCTTCTTCATGGACCCCTTGTGGGTGGAGCCCTCCATGGACTCTCGCAGCTGTTACCCTCCGTGGGTTGAAGTCTCCACTAATGTGGACGTATGATAGCACCACCTATCGGAAGCATGCCAAAAATCTCCGTGTCAACCTTTGCGTTTGATCTTCCTTTTCCTACCCTCTACTTACACTTGCATGTCTTTACTTTCCACTGCAATACTCTTAGATATGCATGTGTAGATTGTGCTTGACTTGTTACAACTGCTAAAACTTGCCCACAACTAAAATTGGAAAAGGCTAAGTTTTATTTGGTCAAGTAGTATAATCACTCCCTCTAGACATACTTCGGATCCTACACCTGGTGGTACGGGTGGTGTCTGGCCACTTGTGCCATGCGAGGGGATCGGTCTCTCCTAGTTCAGCGTTGGTGGTACCCTGTTTGGTGGGAGTCCTAGACTCCGACGATTCCAATCCATGATCGATGCAAGGCTTGGTCCATCTTCGGCCTTCTTTATGGTCTTGCGCCTTCGATGGATGAATCTCGGACAGTGCCCTGCCTTGTTGCTGCCGACCATGGTCTTCTAGTGGTTGGTCTTCTTGCTGTGTGGGTATATTGTTGTTGTGTTTCATGGCATCTTGGGCTCCTTGGTCTTGGTTATATGAAACCTCTGAGTCATTCACCATTGCGACACCTGTCGAGCTTAGGTGAAATGGCAGTGGCCCTTTGCGGCAGCAAAAACAAACCTTGTGGTTGTTCATGTTTCGGCCTCTCATCACAGTCAGTGGCACAATACTTGCTTGGTGTTTCCCTCCTTCCGAGGCCTTAGTTTGGTTTGTCGGTGTTGGCTTTGCGGCGGTCGATGGAATGACATTTGTTGTATCCTTTGAGTCATTTCTCAAAGTACTATGTATCTTGTTCTGCATTGATTTCATTTCTATGTACTGTGATTCCTTTGTATTCATGTCGGTTGATGGCTTTGTTAACTCAAAGTCAGGCTAGGTTCAAGCCTTTTCTCTAAAAAAAGGGAGGAAATGTTGCTCGGGAGACCTAACGGAGGGCATGTCTGGTCGTTGGATTTTGTGCTGGGGGCTTTCTCGTAGTGAACCAAAATGTTCGCTAGTTCCCCCTTATCTTAGCGATTGATCTACCTCGCAGGGTTTGCGCCAGGGGGTCTCCTTGGGGAACATACATGACTTGCATGTTATTTGGCACCTAAATTAAGGTCGTAGATGCTTTGTAGATTTGTTAGATCTCCTTTGATATGTACTATCTTTGTTTCTAAATATATGTCATCTTTGCAGTTCAGTGAACTGCAAAAATGCCATTTTCTATAAACCCATCCCCATATATTACTTAACTAAAATGTACATACAATAATTTATTGCAAGTTTCATCG
Source organism: Hordeum vulgare subsp. vulgare (assembly GCF_904849725.1). Classification (NCBI taxonomy): domain Eukaryota; kingdom Viridiplantae; phylum Streptophyta; class Magnoliopsida; order Poales; family Poaceae; genus Hordeum; species Hordeum vulgare. The sequence continues at coordinate 62,131,850 of NC_058524.1, forward strand.
CACATGCTGAAACATCATTAAGAGGAACACCATGAGACCCATTAACAAAACTAAATTTGGTGATCTGGTGAGCCGCCATATTGTAGGATTAAAAGTACGTGTAGCAATTTTATCAAGTCAAGCAATACCCTACATATGCAAGTCTAAGAGTTGAGCAGCAGAAAATAGAGACACCGCATACAAATGTAAAGGAGGTGTCGAAGAAGTCAAACACAATGAAGACACGGTGTTTTTGGTGTGGTTCCGATAGGTAATGCTGTCGTGCGTCCACATTGATGGAGACTGCAAGCCATATAGGGTAACAACTGCACGAGTCCATGCAGGGCTCCACCCACGAAGGGTCCACAAAGAAACAACATTGTCTATGCCATCATAGGTTACGTCCACGAAGGACTTGCCTCACTCAGGTAGATCTTTGCGAAGTAGACAATCCCCTTGCCCTTATAATGATTCAACTTGACATGATTTGGATGCTCGAAACGACACCTAACCAATCTAGGATACACCACTCTCGAAAAGGTAATAGATATTGTGTTGATGATGAACTCCTTGCTCTTATGCTTCAAAAGATGGTCTCCTCAACACTCAATTACTCTTTTATAGAATTTGGCCTGGTAAAAGAGAATGATTTGGTGGAAAACAACTTGGGGATGCTAGAAATCAAGAATCATACGGTAGGAATGGAATGTCTTGGTCTCAACACATGAATAGGTGGTTCTCTCTCAGAAAATGAGTTGTGGAAGCGTACTTTCGTTCTGATGGCTCTTAGTGAGAGTAGGAGGCGGTGGAGGAGTACTCTCACTGAGAGCCATCAGAACGAAAATCCAGCCGTTACCACTTTAGTGCAAAACCCGGTGACACCAAAATAAAATCTCAGTGGGACTAACTAGTGCAAAAGGATTCAACTTTTGGCTTTTCGGTGCGACCGAATGGAACAACTCGGTGAGACCGATTCAATATACCTTAGGCAGATCCAACTTCTTGGAGATTTCGATCGATTCATCTCGGAGATTCCGAAATGACTTCAATTGGCAACAACAAGTTGGTCACTGCTTTTCGGTCTTACCGAACGCAGTCTCGGTGGCATTGAGATGCTAGGGTTTGGCTTATGGCTCTGTCTTGGTGTAACTCGGTGGACCGAATTGAATATTTGAATCTTGAACAGATTGATGTGAGAGTGTGGTTTAGGGTATTGGTGGTAATTCTCTAAGCACTTGAGCAACTGAGTCATCATCGATACCTCATCACATTTAATTAGTATTGACTTTTTCTATGGACTCAATATGATCAATGATCACTTAACCAAAGATGTAAAATCTTGAAAGCCAATCCATGTCCTTAGATTTTTGAGGGGTCCACAACCACCTATGCGAGCCATGCCATCATTGAAATTCTCTGAAATATACTCAAGGAGACCATTAGTTGAATGAGCTATATGTTACTCTCTCCATCCCAAAATAAGTTTCTTAACTTTATACTAACTTTAGTATAAAGTTATACTAAGATTAATACATTTATTTAGGACGAATGAAGTATGATAAATAACCAAAACCACCAAATGATTGGACGCGCTTTCTCATATTTACCTTTCTATTAATGCCTTATGTTTAGGAATAGAGGTACTCCCTCCTATTCATATTCCTTGTCGTCGGTTTAGCACGACTTTATATTAAAATTGTATTAAAGCAGGGACAAATAATACAAATGCGGAGGGAGTAGCATTTTTCATCAGACCTGATAATGACGTCAACCAGGGCGTGCAGATGACACTATTAAAGCTTTGCTAGCTTGACCGCTAGGGCCTGCCCACGTTCACAATCCGTCATACGCGTATTTTTGCGTGTGCCTTGAGAGCCCCGGGAGTTTGAAGAATTATTGAGACCTGTTAAGAAAAAAAACGTGAGGGATGCGAGATAGCGACGCAGACGCGAGGCACCAACGATTCGTCCTCAAGGAAGTAGCAGTAGAGCCTATGGCATCTCCGCTGGCCGGAAGGTGGGGCACTGACGCAGACGGAGGCATCAGCAGTTCGTCCTGTGCGAGCAGAGCCTATGTACCTTTTGGTAAATTTTTGTGTTTTGATCAGAGCCTACGTACCTTTTGGTAAACTTTTGTGTTTTGATCTTTTGGACAAAGCAAATTCAGATTTAATCTCTGTTTAAAAAAAATCAGATCTAACTTTTTTTACGTGACGCCAACGTCCCTGACTCTGGGTTGCACGGGAGACGTCAGGGACCATGGTGTCTGCCCCATGGCATCTGGGTCCATGACGCCTGTGTGTGTGGTCAGGAGGGCCAGACGCCATGGTCCGTGCAATCCAGATGCTAGAGACGTTGACGTCACGTAAAAAGATTAGATCTGATTTTTTTTAAACAAAGATCAAATCTGAATTTTCTTTCAAGTTTAGATCAAAACACAAAATTTCCCCGTACCTTTTCCACCACGGTGGAAGGTGGAGGCGTGATGCCATGCTGACCACCCGTCCACCTCGCCAGGTAGTCGTCAGTCCTACCTAGCCCCGGCCTCACACCGATGACCGGCGCGCCGCTCGCCGTGCTCGGCTCGAATACTCTATCGCTTGCGCCTTTTGACGCGCTTGACCGAGTATAAAACCCCGCCCGCCGCTCCACGACTATTCCATCATCATCATCCACCTCCGGCCTCCTCCCTCCCTCGATCTGTCAAGCTCGAGCTAGTAACCAATGGAGAGCAACGGCAACAGCAGCGGCAAGGTCGGTGGCGCGGCGGAGCCGCCCAGGAGGCCGCACTGGAGGCACCGGGACCGGTCGGCCACGGCGGTGTACCTCGTCCAACCCGACCAGTTCCGCGCCGTCGTGCAGCAGCTCACCGGCGCCGACGCTCCCCCGCCTGTCCACGGGCATTCTGGTGGCAACGGCGGCGTGGACCAGGGTGCGGCAATGGCGGTGGAGGCGTCGAACGGCAAGAGTGGCGGCAGCATGGAGCAGCGGACGCTGGCGCAGCTGCACCACGACTGCTTGGCGTGGGCCGACGAATGCTAGCGAGCTTTAGTGATGAAGGCTACTGTATAAACTGGCTCTGTTAGTAGCGGCAGCATGTGTTTTTGTATACGGGCGTACGGAACCTGCTGTGTGCATGTAGGAGTATGTTTGCAAGGTTCCGTTCGTGCACTATATAATGTAATGTAATGTAATGAATAACAATCTGGTGCTGGATAGAAGCTTCAGCTCAGCTGATGACTGGTGTATTAATATTCAATTGTACTCCCTCCGTCCCGAAATATATGACGCTGGGGAGTTTTAAGACATCCCCTCAAAATCGCCCAAAAGACATGTCTACCCCTCAGATTCATTACAGGGCGAATCGTTACACTAAAAAAAAAAACGTACTGTACAACAATTTTGAATCGCCCCCCACCTCCAGCGCCCCCCACCTCCAGCGCCCCCCACCTCCAGCGCCGCCCACCTCCAACGCCCACCTCCGCCCAACAGATCCCCTCCCATCTCGCCGCCCAGTATATCCCCCTCCCATCTCGCCGCCCAGTATATCCCCCTCCCATCTCGCGAGCGCCGTGCTGCAGATCGCCTCTCCCTGTGCCGGAGAGGACCTGGCCAGCACCAAGCCACCTCCTGTCCTCGAGGTTTCCTGGCCAACGCCCTGCTGCAGATCGCCTCCACCTTCCTAGGGCCTCGCCAGCTCCAGCTCCAGGTACCGCAGATCACCGCCGGCTCCACGTCCTGCTCACGAGCAATTCAGTAGCATGATGTTGAGGCTGTATCAACAAATCTTAGCATCACAAAAATTAGTACTGGAGCATGATGTTGGAGTAGTTGCATGATGTTGGAGCATGACAAAAATCAGTGCATTACTGCTCCATAGGCAGTACTGGAGTAACATGATGTGGAGTATGGTTACGTGATGCAGTGCTACAGGAACAGAATCACTTTTACTCAGTGGAGTATAACATCATGCAACATCATTTTCATGACAGGAGTACAGTTACATGATGTTGGAGTACTACAGTTCTTGATGTTGCATGAACTTACATTGTGGCAGTATATGAACAGGCTCCAGGTCCAGCAGGTCCAACTCCATGGTCCAGAAGAGGTAGCAGCTGAAAAAGCAGAGACATAATCAGGGCAAAGGCATGGAGTTTGATCTCAATTGTACTCCAGCCCAAGAAGAAGACATACTCCAAGATGATATCAACATGGAAGAAGAAGAAGAGGGCATTGATCCCGGTCATGATGCAGTCGGTGTCGAGCAAGGTACAGATCCAATGCTGGTCTGTGGCGTATTAACATGAACTGGATTAGTTTGAAGCCTGAACTCATTTACACTTGACTATGCAAATCCAATGCTGGTATGTGGCGTTAGTCAATGAACGACATAGTGTCAATGCTGGTCTATTTTGTTTCTATTCATCCCGTTGGCTATGTAGCATGATTCTGGTACCATTTGGAGAGTAGAATTTCAGTGGGACTAATATTTTTCTTGGCTGTTACAGTTGTTGAGCAAGGAGTTACAAAAAGGAAAACCCTCAGCGACCAGGAAAAATATGCTGCTTATGTAGCACTGCATACATTGTGTATGAGTAGAGGCGGAAAGTTCAAGAGAAATGACAAGAAAGACGTTGCACAATCTTTTAAGGTAGATGTGAGGAGTATACAAAGAGTTTGGCAGAAGGCCATGAAGCAAATTGCAGATGGTTTGGAGGTAGATGTTTCCAACAAAAAAAGGGAAGATGTGGAAGAAAGCCAAAGAACATCAACCTAGAGCAGATCCCAACAATACCACTGAACAATTCATATCAATCCTTGCTGCAACGACGATGAAATCACAAGGACAAGAGAGGGGTGCAAGCGTACCCGGTAGCCGACGATGCCGCGGAGGCTGCTGGGAAGAAATCACAACGACGATGCCGCGGAGGCTGCTGACAAGAGAGGGGTGCAAGCATGCAAATTCAGACACGGAATTCAGTTACGGGCAAGCATGCAAATTCAGTTACGGGCAAGCATGCAAATTCAGTTACGGGCAAGCATGAAAATTCAGTTACGGGCGAGCTTTGCACCTGCGGTGTGGGGAAGCTGTTGATGGGGTGGCAACCAGCCGCGGCAGGCGCCACCACCCCTGGTGCCTCGCCCACCAGCTGTTGATGGGGTGCCTCGCCCGCCGTGCAGCGCGAAGAAGGCCGTCGCCTCCCCTGTGGGCGGCCGTGCAGCGCGAAGAATCCCGGACACCACGAACGCCGCGAACACCCCGGCGGCCGGGACCAGGCGCGCGCGGGGGGCGGTACACGCATGGCCGGAGCACGGCGGGCATCAACAGGTTCCAGCGCCGGCCCCAGAAATCCCGCAGCGACGCCGACAGGTACGGCCGGTCAAACTGCGGCTCCAGACCCAGCAGCGCGCGCTGGACCCTCACCAGACGCAGCACCAGCAGCGCGCGCTGGACCCTCCTGCTAGCAGCCTCTCCATCAACATCCCACCAACCTTCTTGCAAGCCACGCCGCCCGCCGGATCTGCAAACAGTCTTGCTCCACCAGCAGTCTTGCTCCTGCTGCTAGATTCAAGATGAGGAAGAAACGAGGTGCCCCTCCTGTTAGCAGTCTTTCTCCACTAGCACCGTCCGCCATCTACTCCGTCGAGGAAGAAGCTCGTCGTCGGCGCCTAAAAAATCAAACTTTTGACCAGGGTGAGCAGTGGGAGGAAACAGGGTGCACGGTGGGAGGAAACAGGGTGCGCGGTGGTTGGGGGAAAGGAAGGTGACGAGAGGCCGGTGACGACTGAGAGGAGAGGACAGCGACGACGGCGAGGGAAGGCCGGCGACGACGTGGATCTGGAGGGAGCGACAGGGGGTGGGTGAGAGGGGAACGAGAAAGCGAGCGGTGGTGGGAGGGCATTTCTGGAAAGTGGAAAATGTTGGTAGTGTTAAAAAATTTACACAACAAACCCTTTAACGTCATATATTTCGGGACGGAGGGAGTAGATCGCATTCCTTTATGGGAAATGATTAGAAACATCTGGCCTGCCACATCAGTCTCCGTCGCGTCGAGAGCCAACCACGTATCGGATCAATCCCACGTGTTGTAAACGTGTTGTAAGCCTTAGGATTTTACAACATCGCTCATGTTTACATGTTTTGTCAACATATAAATGTTGCAATGACTGTACAACGGTACGACAAACATGAAAAATGCTGCAACGACAATACAACGGCACGATAACACGGATAAAAATAAATAAATCACAACACAATCTTTGTTGTAGAAAAATGCAACAGAACCTTTATTATAAAGATCATCTCCAACATGACCTCTGTTGTAAAAATAATAATAAATCTTTAACACAACCTATGTTGTAAAAATAGCAAAAGTAAAAGACAATGATGGAAGTTAGATTTGCTACATCTGACGGTTGCGAGGAGCGGATCTTTACAAAAGGTCCACCGGTCGATACGTAGCGTATCTCTCTTAAAGTTTAATATTGTAAGGTGAACTAAAGTTTTGATTGCTCATCATGTATGCCACTTTTTATAGTAGGTCACAAAAGCTGCATACTTGTAATATGGTATTTGTTATTTAAAATCTTGTTCTAATGACTTGAAGTAGTATTTTGGAACGGAACGATAGGTTAGAGCGTTACTTGACAAAAAACTGTTCCTTAAACGTCCACAAACGCACAGACGTGTCCGCGTGCATTGATCGGGCACCTTTTAATTTGTGTCCTCCACATTTGCATTCTTCATATTCTATATCCTATATTCATGCTATTCATGGAAGTAAAAATAAATTACATAGGTCATGACATGGACTATTAAACGGACCTAGATGTACACATTACGACCACCAAAAGACCACGGACGGATCTCCAAAAGCTACTCAAAACTCACAAAATCCGCATACAACTCACATGTTAGAGCACCTACAACCGGACATTGCAAATATGACCCATCACTAGTAGAAAATTGCCCATTTGTCCCGGTTCCAAAGGTCCATTAGACCCGGTTCTGGAACCGGGACTAAACCCCAAAACCTTTAGTCCCGGTTCGCTTACCAACCGGGACAGAAGGGTCTCCACGTGGCTGCTGCGGGGAGCCCAGGCAGGAGGGCCTTTAGTCCCGGTTGGTCACACCAACCGGGACCAAATGGCATCCACGCGTCAGCATCTGGCCGGAGCTGGGGTTTTTGTTTTTTTGAATGGGGTGGAGGGGGATTGGGGGGGTTTTGGAGGGTTAATTTCTATATCGGTTGGAATTTCTGGTTCACATACTGATGGGGTTATAGTCCCAGGGTAGGGTCATAGGCCTGCCCTATAGGTCCTACCCAAGGACTACCCTTCATAGAGGACAAGTCCCTTAGACAGTTCCGACTGAACTAAGGACTCCCTCATCATCCAGTCGGCGACGAGCACTCGGAGCATATTTAACGTACCGACTGGATTCCACTCTGTACATCGTAACCTCCCAGGAGGGCAACGGTCATACGTTTTCATACACCATTATTAACATTTAAGGCTTACGTTACCTGTAACGTAGACATTTATTCGCCACTATTCCACCCCTGTCCACCGGGCCACTATGAAGGGCAGCGCACTCTATATAAGCCGCCCTTCCCCACTGGTGCAGGGGTTGGCATTTACTTTAATCCTATAATCCACTCGACACTAAGCTCCCAAGAACACTGAGACGTAGGGCTTTTACCTCCACCGTAGAGGGGCCTGAACTCATACATCCTCGCCGTAGCTAAGGCTCTGCCCATCCTTTCGTACCCTACACTTCTACTGTCAGACTTATACCCACGACAGTTGGTGCCCACCGTGGGGCAGGCGTCTAAGCGACTTCCGGCGAGTTTGCGATTTCATCTTTTCATCATGTCGTCTGGCGGAGATCTGTGCATGGGTCATGAGATCCTCTTCGGCGCACTCTCCTTCATCGTCGACAATTCGGCATGGCTTTGGGATGCGCCCCTCGACGTCGAGGCGCTCCCCAGTCGCGGGGCTACACACTTCCGTGCCGGTTCCCGTGGCGTCCTTCTTCTCCAGCCATCGGCCCCGGTGTCGATCTTCGCCCCCGTCACGCGCCGCAACAAGCGATCCCGTCGTCCACGGCTCCAGCGTTGGGTGCGACACGCCCAGGTGCGGCAGAACGCGTCCTCTCAAGTGGCGGTCCTCGAATCGGTTGTGGTCGCGCCGCCATCCCAGTGTTTGGACTCAGTTCCGACTGAGCTACCTTCCGAGTACATGGGTCGCGGGCCTGCAGCCGAAGTTCTCATGGCCGATTCCCATGAAAGTCCCCTCCAGACTGGTCGGAACGAGCATGAGGTCGGAGAATCATCCGACGCTCGTCGTCAACACCGTCATTTTGCTAGTCGACGCACTCGCCAGAGCGACGTTGAGGTGTTCCGCACACCCATCATCAACCTGGCTGCGGCTGCCAGGATAGCCGATTCTCTCCAGCCGACTGATCCATAGGCTGGTAGAGGGATCGAGCAGATCCGTGCCCTATTGCATACGGCGTAGCAGCAAAATTCGGCGGTCTCCCAGTCGCACAACAGGATCCACAACAGTTCTGTTCACGCGAACACGCATCGGTCGGTTTTCAACGACGCAGAGGGGGCAGCCGTTCCAGGAATCCCAAAGATCGTCGCCGTTCGCGCACCCCTCCGCGGGGTGGGCCTTACGGACCTCGGCATCACGATGATCGTCGTTCAGTCAGCGACGCGCATGATCTAAGGCCCGACGCAAGAGGGTACATCGCCCAGAAGAAGGTCGACACGAGTCGAGCCCACCGTGATGGTCACGATAGAGACCGTCCGAGTGGAAGCAGGACCGTCGTCTCTGGCCCCGAGTGCTTCAGTCGGGCCATCCGTTCAGCTGACATCCCTCCCAACTTCCGATTGGCGACGGGAATCAGCAAGTTCACAGGAGAGTCCAAGCCAGAAACGTGGTTGGACGACTACAGAGTGGCGGTCCAGATCGATGGCGGAGATGACCAGGTCGCCATGAAACATCTCCCCCTGATGCTCGACGGTTCGGCGCGAGTTTGGCTGAACCAGTTGGCTCCGTCAAGCATCTACAGCTGGGCAGATCTGTCCCGAGTCTTCATCATGACCTTCGAGGGCACGTGCAAACGCCGAGCTGGTCTCGTGGAGCTCCAGCACTACGTCCAGAAGCAGAACGAGCCCTTGCGTGATTTCATCCAGCGCTGGACGACCCTCTACCACACGGTGGAGAACGTCACAGAGCATCAAGCAGACTGCGCCTTCAAGGCAGGCGTGCGGTACATGGATCTGTACCTGAAATTCGGTCGGACAGGCGACATCTCCATGAGCAAGATGATGGAGATAGCCGCATGCTATGCAAATGGCGAAGAGGAGGACCGCATACGTAGCGGCAAGCATAAGTCAGTCGCCGATGGAGATGGGAATAGCAGTCGGAAGCAGAAGCAGAAGGCTCAGTCCACTCCGTAGACAGAGGCAGCAGCCGTTACAAATGCCAAGTTCAAAGGCAAGGGGAAAGCTCAGTACACCCCCAAGAAGAGGTAGTCAGGAAATTCCATCCTGGATCAGCCGTGTCCAATCCACACGAAGATGGACGAAGAAGGCAACGCCATATTCCCGAAGCATACCACTCGGCAGTGTCGCCTCCTGATCCAAGGATTCGGTGAAGGACAGTCGAGTGAAAAGGACGCTGAGCAAGATGATGAGGACAAGGAGGATCCGTTCCCCCAAGTCCATGCAACGCTGATGATTTTTGCTGATGTGGAAAGCAAGATTCGACTGAAGCTGGTTAACAGGGAGGTGAACATGGCAACCCCAACCACCCCCACGTTCCTCAAATGGTCACACACTGCGATCACCTTTGATCAGTTAGATCATCCAGCACATGTACCCATCCGAGGGAGGCAAGCTCTGGTCGTCGACCCGGTGGTGGAAGGAGTCAGGTTACGCAAAGTCCTCATGGACGGAGGCAGCGGCTTGAACATCATGTACGCCGACACTCTCAAGGGGATGGGTATTCCGATGTCCAAACTTAGCGAGAGCAGTATGCAATTCCACGGAGTCGTCCCAGGACGAAAGGCCAAGTCACTCGGCCAGATCGCGTTGGATGTCGTCTTCGGCTCTGACAAGAACTTCCGCAAGGAGAAGCTGACATTCGAGGTGGTGGACTTCCAGAGTGCATACCATGCTATTCTGGGCCGCCCAACATATGCGCGTTTCATGGCCCGTCCATGTTACGTCTATTTGAAGCTGAAGATGCCAGGTCCCAAAGGTGTGATTACAGTCACAGGCAATCGGCAGCGTGCCGAGGAGTGTCTGCAGCAGGGGTCGAGGATTGCCGATCAGCAGATGGCTATTCTCGAGCTGGATGAGTACAAGAAGACCGCCGACCCCGCTGACCTGATGCATTCAAAGAAGCCAGCTTCCGAGTCCGCATTCCAGTCGGCGGGAGACACGAAGAAGGTCAGCATCCACCCGACGGACGATGCCGCTGCCTCGACAAACATCTCCACCACCCTTGATCCAAAATAGGAAGCCGAGCTCATCAATTCCTCTGTGAGAACTGGGACATTTTTGCATGGAAGCCTGCTGACATGCCAGGTGTACCCAGGGAGTTGGCTGAGCACCGGCTGCATGTGGATCCTGCTGCTCGGCCCGTACGAGAACGCCTGCGTCGGTCCACCGGGCACAAGAGGAAGGCAATCGGAGAGGAGGTGGCTAAACATTTGGCAGCCAACTTCATTCGCGAGGTACACCACTCCGAGTGGCTCGCTAATGTTGTCATGGTGCCCAAGAAGGACAAGTCTCTCCGTATGTGCATCGATTTCAAGCATCTCAATAAGGTCTGTCCGAAAGATCACTTCCCGCTCCCCCGCATTGATCAAATTGTTGATTCGACTGCGGGTTGCGAGCGTTTATCCTTCCTTGATGCCTATTCGGGCTATCATCAGATCCGTCTGTATGGTCCGGATGAATTAAAAACAGCCTTCATCACCCCATTTGGGTGTTTCTGTTACATCACTATGCCATTCGGTTTGAAGAATGCAGGAGCAACTTTTATGCGCATGATCCAAAAATGCCTCCTACACCAGATCGGTCGAAATGTGGAGGCATATATGGACGATATCGTAGTCAAGTCACGGAAAGGTTCCGACCTGCTAACTGACTTGGCAGAAACATTCGCCAACCTACGTAGGTACGATATCAAGCTCAACCCAGCCAAGTGTTCATTCGATGTTCCCAGCGGGAAGTTACTCGGTTTCTTCGTTTCCGAACGAGGGATCGATGTCAACCCCGAAAAGATCGGGACCATCGTCCGAATGGAGCGGCCGGTAAGAATACATGATGTTCAAAGGCTCATAGGTTGCCTAGCGGCTTTGAGCAGGTTTATCGCTCGACTCGGCGAGAAGGCGTTACCTCTGTACCGACTCATGAAGAAATCAGATACTTTCCAGTGGACAGACGAAGCCCAAATCGCATTCGACGACCTCAAAGCCCTGCTTTCCACCCAGCTGGTTCTTACTGCCCCGCTCAGTAAAGAACCCCTTCTTCTGTACATCGCGGCTACAAATCAAGTCGTCAGCACCGTTCTGACAGTCGAACGCGAAGGAGAAGGCAAAGCGTACAAGGTTCAGCGGCCAGTATATTATGTCTCCGAAGTCCTAACTCCTTCCAAGCAGAGGTATTCCCTTTATCAGAAGCTTATTTATGGGATCTACATGACTGCAAAGAAGGTGGCTCATTATTTCCAAGACCACTCGGTGTCTGTCATATCTGATGCTCCGTTGTCGGAAATTCTCCACAATCGGGACGCATCAGGCCGAGTGGCAAAGTGGGCAATGGAGATGCTATACTGCGACATCAAGTTCGAAGCCAAGAAAGCTATAAAGTCTCAAGCTCTGGCTGACTTCATAGCAGAATGGGTAGAACAACAGCAACCGACTCACATCTACTCGACCCATTGGACCATGTTCTTCGATGGGTCCAAGATGTTGAATGGCTCCGGCGCCGGCGTAGTGATCATATCCCCAAAAGGCGATAAACTCAAGTATGTGTTGCAGATATATTTTGATTCTTCCAACAACGAAGCAGAGTACGAAGCTCTCCTTTACGGGTTGCGCATGACCATCACACTCGGCGTCCGTCGCCTGATGGCCTATGGCGAGTCAGATCTGGTGGTTAATCAAGTGATGAAGGAATGGGATGTAAGGAACCCCACCATGACTGCATACTGCAATGCAGTAAGGAAGCTTGAGAAGAACTTTGAAGGTCTGGAACTTCACCATGTTCCCCGACTGAAAAACCAAGCAGTAGATGAATTAGCAAACTTGGATCCACTCAGAGACCAGTCCTGAGTGATGTCTGCCTCGAGCACCTACACCTCCCCTCGATGAAGGAAGATCCTTTTACAGAGGAGCCAGTACAACCAAAGAGCTCAACAGATCCGACTGAAGTCGAGGTCCCCGCTGTGGTTGATTTGATCATTGAGATTCTTGCTGTCATCCCCGAGTGGACTGTGCCGTTCATTGCGTACATCATGACGCAAGAGTTACCAGAAGACGAAGTCCAAGCTAGGCAGAACGTCCGCAGGTCGAAGTCCTTCACCGTCATTGATGGCCAGTTGTACAGGGAAAGTATTTCAGGCGTCCTTCAGCGGTGTATCTCCCCTGAGGAGGGACAGTTAATCTTGGAAGAAATTCACTCGGGAACCTGCGGTCATCATGCCTCCTCAAGAGCAATCGTCGCCAAAGCAATCAGAGCTGGTTTCTTCTGGTTGCAGGCGAATGAAATGGAAAAAGATATGGTCGACCAATGCGAAGGTTGTCAGTTCTATTCGAACAAGTCCCACAAGCCAACATTTGCGCTGAAGACAATTCCTCTTGTTTGGTCGTTCGCCGTGTGGGGATTAGATACAGTCGGGCCATTCAGAACAGGCCAAGGAGGATTCACTCATCTGCTGGTAGCAGTCGACAAGTTTACCAAGTGGATTGAAGCCAAGCCCATCAAGAAGCTTGACGCCCTCACGGCCATCAAATTCATCAGAGACATCATCGCCAGATACGGGGTTCCGCACAGCATAATCGCCGACAACGGCACAAACTTCGACTCGGACTGGTTCAAAGGTTTTTGCACAGACCAAGGAATCCGAGTGGATTTTGCATCCGTGGCGCACCCCCAAACAAACGGGCAAGCAGAGCAGGCGAATGGACTTATTCTTCAAGGGTTGAAGCCTCGACTCCTGCGAGAAGTTGGACCTGTCGCTGGCGCATGGGTCACCGAATTGCCTTCGGTGTTGTGGGGCCTCCGCACAACTTCGAATAGATCGACAGGGCGATCCCCGTTCTTCCTCGTTTATGGAGCAGAGGCAGTCCTTCCGAGTGACTTGCTTCACAATTCTCCACGAGTCGAACTCTTCTCCGAAGCCAAAGCAGAGCAAGCCAGGCAAGACGGACTGGATCTTCTAGAAGAAGAGCGCGAGATGGCACTGATTCGTTCAACAGTTTATCAACAAGATCTGCGGCGATTTCACGCGCGGCACGTCAGGAGCCGCACATTCCAAGCAGGCGACCTGGTGCTCCGAGTGGATCAGCAGAGACCACACAAGTTGGCTCCCGCCTGGGAAGGACCCTTCATCATCTCCAAGGTGCTGAACAACGGAGCTTATCGACTCTACAACCTCGACAGGGAAACGGACGAGCCGCGAGCATGGAGTGGAGATCTCCTGAAGCGCTTCTACACATAACCGCCGACGGGGACAATGTAAAGAACAAGTATCATTGAAGTAATACAAATCAGATTGATTTCTTGCCGATTCAAAATTCTTCCGCGTTTGCAGACTCTGGTCTAAAAAATTAACTCCCAGTGTGCACTACAAGCCGCACTCGGGGACTTAGCTGCGACCCAGAGTCGCCTAAGTACAAACTCACTCCGAGTGTGCACTACAAGCCGCACTCGGGGACTTAGCTGCGACCCAGAGTCGCCTAAGTACAAATCCGCTCCGAGTGTGCACGAACAGTCACACTCGGGGACTTAGCTGCGACTCAGAGTCGCCTAAGTAAAAAAGCTTCCTCCAAGTGTGTACTAGAGATACACTCGGAGGCTTAGCAGACCCTCATTGAGACTCATGTGGATGTGAAGATAACTGACAACTACATGAGTAACAACTCACTCCGAGTGTGCACGAACGGTCACACTCGGGGACTTAGCTGCGACTTAGAGTCTCCTAAGTAAAAAGCTTCCTCCGAGTGTGTACTAGAGATACACTCGGAGGCTTAGCAGACCCTCATTGAGGCTCATGTGGATGTGAAGACAACTGACAACTACATGAGTAACAACTCACTCCGAGTGTGCACGAACGGTCACACTCGGGGACTTAGCTGCGACTCAGAGTCACCTAAGTAAAAAGCTTCCTCCGAGTGTGTACTAGAGATACACTCGGAGGCTTAGCAGACCCTCATTGAGGCTCATGTGGATGTGAAGACAACTGACAACTACATGAGTAACAACTCACTCCGAGTGCGCACTTACAGTCACACTCGGGGACTTAGCCGGGACCCAGAGTCGCCTAAGTAACAACTCGCTCCGAGTACGCACTAACAGTCGCACTCGGGGACTTAGCCGCGACCCAGAGTCGCCTAAGTAACAACTTGCTCCGAGTGCGCACTAACAGTCGCACTCGGAGACTTAGCCGCGACCCAGAGTCGCCTAAGTAAAAGCTCGCTCTGAGTGCGCACTCGGAGGCTAAGCAGACCCTCATTGAGGCTCATGTGGATGTGAAGACAACTGACAACTACATGCTCTGCATTTTTTTCCATTGGCTTCACCAAGAGACGCCAAACAAAAACCACGAACCAAAATCGTGTCAAAAAAAACTCATCGAAGGAAGAGCAAAAGATCTGATTCAAATTCAAAGTTGGATCTACGATCAGTCGGCTCAGTGTGAATCAAGCTTATCCACACCGAACCACGAATGTGACAGCCAACAGCAGTGGCCAAAGTTTAATACAGATACCACTCGGCATACCGAGGTAAATGTGCGTTCACCATAAAGTTTTTTCAAGTGTCACCGGGACTGGCAGGCTCCACAAAGGTGTCAAGGTCGATTCCGTCTGCAATGCCAGTGGCTGTGTCGAGGAAGGTCTCCATGAAATCTTCGAATCGAAGCTTCTTGGTGTTGGCGACCTGCAACGTCTTCAGCTTTTCTTCGCGAGCCTCCTTGCAGTGCACTCGGACCAGAGATAGCGCCACGTACGCACCACAGCGAGCGGCAGACTTCTTCCATGCCTGCACTCTGCTTGGGACGTCCTCCAGCCGAGTCATCAACCCATCTATTTCACTCCGGGAGTCGTCTTCTGGCCACAGCTCCTTGTCGATTCGGCCAACAACTTTTCTCAGACGGCCAATGAAAGGTCCCACCCTGCTAAGGCGAATATGCTCTCGGAGCAAGTCCCGGTTGGCTTCATCGCCGAGTGGAACATTCGGAACAAGTGACCGTTCAATGTCGGCTGCTTCAGTCTCAACGTCCCGACAGAAGTCTGCAAAGAAAAGACAAGGAGAAAGTAAGCGCGGAGTGAACTCGAAAGTCAAGAAGCACTCGACAACAACTTACCACAAAGCAGTGCAATCATCTTCCTTGCCCAGTCGCTGACGTACTTCTCCTGCGCCATGCACCGAGTGTTCATCACCTTCAGCTGGCCCATCCATTCGGATCTCTGACTCTTAATTTTTTTTAACTTCGGCTAGCAATGCCTTGTTGGTCTCCCGAGACTCCTCCAAAGACTTCTCTCGGTCAGCAAGAGCCTCCTTCACACCAGCCAGGTCATTCACGGCCGCCTCCAAGTCCGCAGCAAGCTGAATCTTCTCAGCCTTCAGAGCATTGTACGCAGATCCCATTTCGCAAGTCTTCTGCCAAAGAGACACAAAGGGAGGATCAGCCACGTTCAAAGAGGAAAAAGTCTCATCGGATACGACAAAACAATCAAAGCTCAAAATTCTTCAGACCCCTGCCGATGCAAGCAATCGACAGCGGTCTCGGGGACTACACCCAGTGGGTTCACTAAGAGTGACCCCACTGGTATGAAGCTCGTACAGGTCGGCCCTATCGAGCTCCATAGCAAATAGACAACACTATGAGACTACTATTACCCGACCTGAGTAACACTACTCTCGGGGACTACACCCAGTGGGTGCACTCGGAGTGCCCCCACTGGTACCATTCGGGCAGATCAGCTCTGATCTGTTCAGATTACGGAAAATACATATAAAGACAACTGCCGGTGCAAGCATTCGGCAGAAGTCTCGGGGACTACACCCACTGGATTCGCTCGGAGTGAAGCCACTGCAAAATCATCCTACCGTATCCGAGTATATCGCTGAAACACCCAGTGGGTAACAAGAGGAAAGTAAACACTTACTAGCGCACTTACTCGGATATCGTCCCCGAGCTCCAAGCTTTTCTTGTACAAAGACACGATGGAGTCATACGCTCCCTTGGCGTCACCCACCATCAGTTCCGCCTGCACCATGGCGTCCTTGGCGGCCCCCACCTGGTCTTCCGGGAGGCGTCGGGCGTCATATTGAACAGTTGACGAACCCGGCGCGACAGAAGACTCCCTGGGCATCCCGAGCTCCACTCCAGTCGGTTCCGCCGTGAGGGGCATCGTCTCAGTCGGCGGCACATTCATGGTGGGAGCAGCAGTAGACGGGACAACCTCACGGACAAGCGCCAAAACCGGCTCCGACCCCCTTTGGTCATCGTCCTCCAGATGGATCACCTCCGAAGGAAGCACGACTGAACAAAATGAAATTACAGAAAAAAGTCAAGATCAAGGACAGCACTCGCGAAACAGTAATGCAGCTCTCAGAGTCGTGACAACGTACCTTGCTGGGACGTGGCGGCGTTATCCGTGTCCATGGGATCATCGTCCTGGCGCGGCAGAGAGGTGGCAGAGGTAGCAGCTCTGTTGAGTGAAATCCACTCGACGGATAAGCATGAGTTCAATCGGATATTGAAGGAAGATGGAAGAACAAGACACTTACGCTAAGGCGACTGGAACAACGATCCTCTTCCGAGGCAAAGCTTTCCGAGGCTTAGGCCCACTAGGTTTGGCCACCTTGGACGACTGGTCCGTGGGCTCGGCAGCAGTGTCCCTGGTCCTCTTCACACTCCGAGCACTCGGAGCCACGGGAGGGGCTGGCGGAGCACTCGGGGACATACTCGGCGCTATCCATGCTGCCCTCCTGGCTGCCCTCCTCTTCCTCGGCTGGATTCCCGTTCGAGACGGCAGAATACCAGTTGGTCCACTCCTGCACAAAACATAGTCGGCAACGTCAGTCAGCAGGACAAGAAAAGCAATAAGTCTAAGAAGATTAAAAGCACTCGACAAGATGTGCTTACCTCATTCGGAGGAGGATTGTCGGCGCGGAAGGGCTTCACCCGCCGGGCTCCTTCGGGGTTATCACACGCGCCTGTGATGCCGCGGAACCACGCCTTCGCAGTCTCCCCGGTCACGCACTCTGGATGAGACCGAGTGGAATCCGAAGGCCCCGCGTAGTGCCACATGGTGTGGTGTCGGGCCTGCAGCGGCTGGATGCGCCGACCCAGAAAAGTCTCCAGCAGGTCCGTGCCGGTGACTCCCTTGCGGACGACGGCTATCAGCGCGTCGACCAAAGGCTGGATCTGGATCCTTTCCCCCTTAGAGAGCGCAAGCTTCCTGGGAGGGCCCGAACGGTCTAGGCTAAAAGGTGGCAACCCACTCGAGGCATTCGGACAAGCAATGTCCTGGCAATAGAACCAGGTCGATTGCCAGTTCCTAACTGACTCGGACAACTGGAGGGGGGGGGGGGGGTAGCTACTCTTTGTTTTCTTCTGGAAGCCTAAACCCCCGCAGAGCCGGAGGAGATGGGTCTTATCGTCCGACTGGCTAAGCTTTTTGACGGTTTGGGATCTAGCGGAGAAGACGTACTTAAAGAGCCCCCAGTGGGGGGGAGACATCCAATAAAGCACTCGCAAAGGGTGACGAATGCAGCAAGGTGGGCTATTGCGTTCGGAGCAAAATGATGGAGATGCACCCCGAAGTAAGTCATGATACCTCGGAAGAAGGGGTGGGGAGGCAAGGAGAAGCCCCTGAACACATGCCTGAGCAGCAGAACGCGCTCCCCCTCCTTCGGCGCCGGCTCCGTCTCGCCTTCCGGCAGCCTCCAGGACTTGTTGACGATCATGCCATGCTCCACCAGCTCCAGCAAGTCATCCTCCGTCACCGAGGAGGGGAGGAAATCCCCCTGGATCCAACCCACCGGCAGCGCTCGCTGCCGCCGTTGAGTGGGGGCCGCCCTTCTTCTTCTTCTTCTGCGACTCGAGTTTGCTGGTCTGCCCCTTCGTCATGGAGAAGGCGACGGATCCGCAGAGGAGGAGGGGAAAGAGGAGGCTTGAGGTGTGCAGAGAGCTGCGGGAGGAGCGGGATTAATGCGAGGAAGATAGGCAGCGCAACAGGAAATCCCGTGTGAGAGGCTTAAATGAGCTCCCGACTGGGTCACTAACAGGTGGACCCGAAATCTTATCTCCCCAACCGGCCGTTGCGATGTTAGTGGGGAAGATAAAGGCGCGGTAATCGAGGAGGCAAAACCTACTCGATGGTGATGTCGTCATCCCCGATGAGCGCGCGGCAACCGAAATTTAAGGATCCCGAAAAATCCGGCGCTGTCAGTTTGACCAGTCACGTCGAAAGATTCCGCGGAAGCACTCGGTCCCTGACGGTTCGTTTCACTGATATATTCACTCGGATCACTGGCTCAAAGGATAAAATGGATCGAGGCAAACAACGCCAAAGTCACCTCCATACCAGTCGGATCCATACTCCAGACATCACTTCATCGTTCCAACCCCGATCCATTTGGGGACTAATGATGGGGTTATAGTCCCAGGGTAGGGTCATAGGCCTGCCCTATAGGTCCTACCCAAAGACTACCCTTCATAGAGGACAAGGCCCTTAGATAGTTCCGACTGAACTAAGGACTCCCCCATCATCCAGTCGGCGACGAGCACTCGGAGCATATTTAACGTACCGACTAGATTCCACTCTGTACATCGTAACCTCCCAGGAGGGCAACGGTCATACGTTTTGATACACCATTATTAACATTTAAGGCTTACGTTACCTGTAACGTATACATTTATTCGCCACTATTCCACCCCTGTCCACCGGGCCACTATGAAGGCCAGCGCACTCTATATAAGCCGCCCTTCCCCACTGGTGCAGGGGTTGGCATTTACTGTAATCCTATAATCCACTCAACACTAAGCTCCCAAGAGCACTGAGATGTAGGGCTTTTACCTCCACCGTAGAGGGGCCTGAACTCATACATCCTCGCCGTAGCTAAGGCTCTGTCCATCCTTTCGTACCCTACACTTCTACTGTCAGACTTATACCCACGACACATACCTTCTAGATTAAAAAATCTATGTCACGTTGGTCGGCATAATTATCATAAAAACTAAATAAAACAAATAGTTATAAAAGGTAATATATACCACATCCGAATCATAGACAGGATGGAGGCGGATACCAAAACTATTGCACTATATAATAACAAACAATAATAAAAGTAATAAAATTACATAAGTATCTATCTAAATCATACAAGTAAGAACCTTTTTCTTTTAGAAAGTAAGAAGAAGAGACTAACCACGGTGGTGCTGGCGCCGAGATGGGCACGGGCGATCGACGACAGTGAGGATGGGGACGGGACATGACGGACTGCCAAAGTTACACAAAACTTGAGGAAAATGGAGCTTGGACAAGGAGATTCGAGAGGAGAAAGCTTAAGTGTGGCTCGGGCCTTCATCGAACACGTCATGTGCATAGGAGGTGAGCTAGAGCACCACAAAGCTCTCCCACGGCCAGCCAAAAAAAAACAGAGAAGTGCACTACTCTGCTCACAGGCAGGGGGTATATATAGGCCAACCATTGGTCCCAGTTTGTGGCTGGAACCAAGACTAAAGTTCAACATTTGGTCCCGGTTCCAGCCACAAACCGGGACTAATGGTTGTGGGCCAGGAACGAGGCACATTGGTCCCGGTTCATGTCTGGAATCGGGGCCAAAGGGGTCATACGAGACGGGACCAATGGCCCACGAGGCCCGGTCGACGCCCTGGCCTCACGAACCAGGACCGATGCCCTCATGGGTCCCGGTTCGTGAGTGAACCGGGACTAATGAGATTTCATCAAGTGGATGAAATCCCTCTTTTCTACTAGTGCACTAAACGTCCATGCAGTCATACTCCTTATTTTCTTCCTCATATGTCGGGTCACTTGCACGTGATTGGTGGAGAGGAAGAGAGAGAAAGAAAAGAAAAAGATGGTCCGGGTGGGGTCAATTCCTATGTGACAGACTGACCGGGTGTGCCGGGGCACGTCCGCGAGCCCTTATATCCTCCCCATATTTGAGATGGATATGAGGGTTCGCGGACAATCCGGAGGTATATGGATGATATGAGGGGTTCGGTTGGGTCACTTTTTTTCCTTCTCTCTCCTGTCCGGTCACTGTTGGGTGCGTCCGCGGGCATATGAAGGATCATTTGAGGTGTCCGGCTATAGATGCTCTTAGATAACTAGAAAGTAACTACGAAGATGACGGAGATTCACCACTTTCTTGCCCGCCTTTTCACCTTTTGATTGCCGACGCAGCTATAGGCATCGGCGGTTGGTGGATGATCGTCGTCGTCGGAGGGGTTGGAGCTATGGTCATCGCCGTCGTTGAAGTCGGTGAGGACGATCAACCCCTTCATCCGTCGGACGACCATGTCATGCTGTCGCGTCAACTTCGCGACCCGAGTCGCCTCCTCCGCTGCCTTCTTCGCCTCACGCTCCGACTGCTCAATAGTAGGTGAGAGCACCTTCATGTTCTTTTGCCGCACGCGGCAAGCGTCTGTCTCTGCCGTTGTGAGTGACCAATGGTAGATCTATGCGAGGTGCCGCTTGCCCCCGCTGGGCTCCGTCTGCATCCCCGCGACGGTGGTGCATGAACTGCTCTGTCGCCTCCCTACCACTTGCCTGCTGCCTCTCGCGGCGGTGACGCGCACCCCCGATTCTGGAATGCGTGTGCGGGCCGACAATGCAGGCATTAGTACCCACCGCTGCCTGGGCGAAGGAGCGGCTGGCGGGGGAAGCGAACGGCACGGGCCAGGAGAATCCAGCTATGATGTCCGTGCTGCGTTGGTGCGGGAGCTGAGGTGAAGTTGTAGATCCTAAGCTGTCCCCCGACCTCTCCAAGGCAATGCGGAGGGCCAACTCCTTTTTATAGTCGAGGTCAGAGCCGGAGTGACCGTCGGAGCTCGGCATTGCGCCTAATGGGGTC
This sequence comes from Hordeum vulgare subsp. vulgare, assembly GCF_904849725.1. Taxonomy (NCBI): domain Eukaryota; kingdom Viridiplantae; phylum Streptophyta; class Magnoliopsida; order Poales; family Poaceae; genus Hordeum; species Hordeum vulgare. Next base: position 62,153,184 of record NC_058524.1, read on the forward strand.
GAAATCCAAAAGAGAAGAGGGGAGCATGGAGCGAGAGAGTTAGCTATGGTTCGGAGCGAGGCGCTGGATTTGTAATTTCGTGAAATAACGATGGGGTTGATGGTGAGCTAAGCCTATCAGCTATGACATGAGTAACGATTCGAGTATATCGGAACCGTTTTATATTTACTCTACATTTGGGTTGTATATGAAAAACGTTGGACCGTTTATACGTTTACGGCCGGTTTGAAACACCTACATGGGTCAATTTTCTCTAACCGATCAAACCGGTCCGTCCGTCGGGCGTTTGAGAGCGTTTAGGACTTCCGAGTGTAGATGATTTGATTGGTATAACCAATTAACCCAGAAATAGAATTGTCTCAGTAGTTTTCACCTGAAGGATGAACCTGCCTTTGTTCGCCTAATCACAAAAAGGTTCAGTCCACGAAAGAATGAGTATCACATGTCACGTCAGTGACACCACACACTCTACGTTTAAAGCCTCGCTCGACTCATGGTTGACCGGACCGGCACGTGGACAAAGACAAACAGAGCAGTGCGTGCGTGTGTGTGACTCTGTGTGACGACCGGCTCATGGACCCAATACATTGATGACGACCGACCGATAAAAGGGGTTGTTTGGTTCCCACGCTAAGGTTGTCATGCCTAACCTTAGTCATGTCATAATACCTTAGGCATGTGTTTGATTCATTGCCACACTTGTGGCTTGCCACACTTTTCTAGTTATATGGTTCACATGTCATACACTTAATTTTTTGCCAAATCTTGTCACACTTGTGGTGTCTATTTTGTTAGCCACACTTTTTGTGACAGCCACACTTTGCCTAAGGTTAGTTGTGGCAAAGTTAGGGGTTGTTTGGTTCCTAGCCACACCTTACCACACTTTGCCACAACTTACCTTAGGCAAGTTTGACCAAGTTAGGTGGATGTTTGGTTCTAGCCACATCTAAGACAAACAATTTTTTAATGAGTACTAAACCCCATATGTCATAGACACAAAAAGTGTGGCAAGATTCCCTTAGGCAAGCCAATGTGTGGCTAACAATTTGAGCAACTCAAGTAAGGCAAGTATGACAAGTGTGGCAAAAATAATGTGGTAAGATATGGCAAAGATAGTCACAATCCAAACAGCCCCTTAGTCATGAACCAAACAGACCCAAAGAGTTTAGACCAACTTCAACGGGTCGCCTCGTTTTATCCGGCCGCATAGGTTTGAATTTAAATGACACAAATTACGCTTAAGAGCAATTTCAACACGCCGACGCAATAATCTATGTGTGTTTGTTTATATTGAAGCAGAAATAAAATTAGAGTCCAATGCGTCGATTCAAATCCAAAACGCGTTCACGAGTTGTTCGTGTGGACACATTTCAGACCCATATTTTACGCCCGGTTTACGCCTTTACACATACAAGACGATCGCGTCGCGTCTACGCTTGATGTGTGTCGCGGTCTCATCTGTCGGCCACACAACAACCATTCGCGGTCATAGTCAATGCGGCCACGTAACTTAGGCCCGCATGGCGACATGTGTAAGCATTCGGGACATCCAAGCAGTCGTCCTTTTTAAATGCGAGTGTGTGGAGTGGTCTCATTCACCTCCTTCCCTAATCCACATCTGGCCATGCGTGCTCCCTCACCAACGACAGCAAACCCTAGCTCACCATGGGGTTCTTCGGCAAAGGCAAGGTAAAGATCGACACCGACGCGTCCTCTTCCCGCATGCTACCTTCACCCTACAACCTCTCACCATCCGCCACGGGAGAGGTTGTACATCCCGGCGCACCAGGCACAGTGGCATTGGCAGTACCACCAGCCACTGCCCTACCCGGATGTCAACTTCACCCATTGTTGGCATTTGAAACCACACTACATCTCGATGTCGGCGGTGCCTAGGTCGATGCACGCACACGAAGAGGAGGTGCGCAAGCGCCGCGCCCTCCTCTCTCTGGAGCAGGGAGCCACCCTACGTATGTGTCGAACTTCCTAGCTAGGAGATCTATTTTGTGATGGAGCATGACCAGAAACATCGCGAAGGCATATAACCAAACCCCGACTTCGTGCCACCACCCCCGAGATCACGCCGGAGGGGGAGGAGGAGGTCGCCTACCAGCCATGCTGGAGGCGACACTGAAGCGTGCGACGAGGATGCTCGCCAAGAAGGCATGCATGAGGCCCTCACTCTCCTTGATGTCGGGGACTACATTACCCCCCCCCCCCCTGATTGACGTTCCTCGAGCCCAAGGCAAGGCCACCGTCACCCAAGCCGCCCAAGGAGGAGTTGTACGTGTGGATCTCCAACATCTGCAAGTGGGTGAACACACCACCCATCACGTTGGGCATGATGCCAGCGCAGGAGGCCGCTTTCCTCGAACATCGAAGGCAGCACGCCCCAAACAGTGGAGCGCACCGTTGGGCATGTGAGCTGGAGGAGCATCGGGAGAGGAAGGAGGAGGAATGTGCCCGCCTCGTTCCAATGTCGCCGTCGATGTAGACGTAGGAGGTGGTGACACTTGCGACATGGGAGAGAAAAAATCCAGTGTGCGGGGCCGCCACTGCCCTTCATCGACCTCACTAGCAACGACGACGACAAGAACGGTGGCAAGGCCTAGGGAAGCATGCGGGCTCGTTTATAACATTTTATATTTCTATTTAATGCTTAACTTGGCTTTGGCCGACGATTGATCGTCTGTATCTTTAATTATGTTCATTTTGGCTCCACGTTTTTGAGTTTGTTATTTTTTATGAACACGGGGAAAATGCATCAGACACTCGTTGGGCGCACCGGCCAACCCAAACGAAAAAGCAAACATACCCGTCTGCTCGGCCGATCCAAAGGGACAAAAAACGAACAAAATGGGCATCCGTTTGGGTCGGCCCATTGGAGTTTCTCTAACGCATGACTGTTCGTGACCCAATTCCGACCTAAATTTGGGTCCCATTTGTGCCAAATGGATAGCACGCGGACGGGCTGGGCACGCGCCCTTGTCCTCGTCTGGTCCGCCCGTCGGGGACATAGCGCTCCTATTTCCCCCTTTTATCCCGAAAACCCTCCCGCACTCCCCCACTCATCCCTCTCCATGGCTGGTGCCTCGAAGCAACCCGTCATCGTCCGAGTCGCCACCTTCGCCCATCCCGTGATGAGAAGAAGAAGCCAAGGTTGGAGCTCACATCGGCGAAGCTCGAACTACTCAACCGAGAATCAGCAAAGAGGAGAGCGCAGAGGCCTGCTCAGGCCTAGAGGAAAGCCGTTGCCGAGTACACCCTCGATGATACGGCCACGCAACACAAGGCAACCATTGAGGAAAACAAGGCTCTCGTCGCCGAGGCAGGTAACAAGCGATGATGCACACCCTCCTCATGCTAGGGTTGTGCCCACCCGCATTGACCATTCTTTCTAACAACACCATGGACGTGCAAAGCACATGCTCGTTGGCCATTCATTCTCCATAGAGCCAGTTGTCGAGCTGCTCCATACAACCACATATGTCCGGTGTTCATCCCGCACACGAGCATGCTCCAACCCCCGAGGGTGCGCCGCCTGATCTTGTGCCTCTCTCGATCATGGTCTGATGCATCCCTAAAGGTTCTAGGGTCTCTTCTAGTCCAAAAAAATATCGTAAAGTCTCACCATGTTTATACTTTGTTTGGTATGTTTTGTCTACAAAACAAAAAATAGACAAAAACAAAAACTTTCACTCGACACTAAGTTAAGAGGTTAGTCCATGAAAACAATATAAAATGGCGTATGAAGGATATAAGATTGGTAATATAATAACAGGAAACAATAAAAAATTATAGATACGTTGGAGATGTATCAGCATCCCCAAAATTTATTCCTATTTGTCCTCGAGTATGTAAATGGTTAAAACAAAAAAATTATTATATGAAATGCTACCTAGCATGTATAACCATCGAATTCTTCTGGTATGAATGTTGACAAGCGGAGACTTAATAGATATCAAAATGATAATATAAAATAAGTTCTAGAAAGTAATCATTGATATTTAAAATAAATAATGCTAAAGAATGTCATTCCGTAACATTTAATCATGTGAGCATGTGATGTCTACTACACAACTTTATTCTTGTAAACTCCGTTGGGCCTCCAAGCGCAGAGTTTTGTAGGACAACATCAAATTTCCCTCAATTGGACGACCTAAGGTTTATCAATTTGTGGGAGATGTAAGATGAATATGTTATCCCACAAACAACCATGCAATCAAATACTAAAAATCTTTTGTGTCCCCGACACACCCAATACAATGATAAATTTTATAGGTGCACTAGTTCGGCAAAGAGATGGTTGTTGGTGAACGCCGCAAGGGAAAAAAAATCCTACGCACACGAAGACCTATCATGGTGATGTCCATCTACGAGAGGAGATTTGGATCTACGTACCCTTGTAGATCGCACAGCAGGAAGCGTTAAGAAACGCGATTGATGTAGTGGAACGTCCTCACGTCCCTCGATCCTCTCCGCGGACCATCCCATGAACTGTCCTACGATCCGTCCCACGACCCGCTCCGATCTAGTGCCAAACGAACGACACCTCCGCGTTCAGCACACGGATAGCTCGACGATGATCTCGGCCTTCTTGATCCAGCA